>NC_041407.2:60962788-62162788 GCF_900747795.2 Erpetoichthys calabaricus
TTTGATGTTGCAAGACTTTCGCCTTGTATGTAGATCGGGGTAATTACATTCATTGCATTCCTAGTCTGAATCACAATCTGATTGTATGGGTGGTTACCTGGCACTGTAGGGTTGCCACCCGTCCTTTAAAATACGGAATCGTGCCGCATTTGAGAATGATATTGTGCGTCCCGTTTTGAATCAATACGGGATGGGATTTGTCCCGTATTTTTTTTTATCATTTTTTTAAAGCAGCGTCTCATGCAAATCATCCCACACGCATTTTATGAAGATGCCTCCTTTCCTACTTATGATTGGGTAATACTTGATGTCATCGTTAGTTTGATTGGTCTTTTTAACTGTCCAGTGAGGAGGGCGGGTCTTTTAAGTACCAGTCTGCAAACTGTTGGCACTCAGATGTGGCACCCGCTGCAGTATGCGTCCTTATTTTTTTGTATTAAAAGTGGTAACCCTACATGGCATGTAACACTTAAGTTTGGTCATGAAGTCGTCTAAAATCTGCCACGTGCCCTCTTTTAATTGCGAGAAGCAGATATATATAGCCAAATTCTCGCGGTTCGTTGCGGCGAAGTACGGCTTTTAATTTTTTAATAAGAAAAGAAAACCTTTTTAAACGGATCGAAAATATACCAATAACAATTTGTTAAGGATCAGTTTTTTTGTGAACCTCGCTTTTCACAGCTGTCGCGCTACGGCGTGTGTTTAGTTTATTTGATAGTATGTAGATCGTGGTAATTACATTCATGGCATTCGTTTTCTGAATCACAATCTGACTGTATGGGTGGTTACCTGCCAGGTAACGCTTTTGGTTGGTCAGGAAGTCGCCTTACATCCGCCACGTGCCCTCTTTCTGTTTCCAGAAGCTGATCATAGAATGGATTTAATAGTTTACTTTCAAATAATGCAAAGAGTATGCGACATGTGTTTCTCCCTAATTCTGGGCTCATCAGGCATACACACTCACTGCATCACCTCTCGTGAATCGAATCTCTATCGTCAGCGCCAGAGTTGAAGCCCCTAACATTGCGGTCAGCAAGTCGGCTAACATCCGCCATGTGCCGTCTTTCAGTTGCGAGAAGCAGATCATAGAATGGTTGAAACTGTTGCCCCTAACGTTGCGCCACGGTGTGTGGTTCGTTTATACCTCATGTCTTCTCATTAAACTTTTATCTCGCGAATATGTTATTGCAATCCGCAGCGGGAGCGTTTCTATAAACTTAATTTAAACTTACGTTTTACACCGTGCTTTGTTTCCCTTATGAACATGCTTGTATGCTTCACTCGCTCCCTTCTGAATTGTTTAATGAATTTTTTGCTCTTCGCTGTTTGCGGCCCTTCCGTCATTTCCCCCTACTTCGTTCTTTTATCTCGCGAATATGTTATTGCAATCCTTAACGGGAGCGTTTCAATAAACTGATTGAAAATAGTTTTGCATTTACCTTTTTAGTAAAAGGCGAGCTTTTAAGCCTGAGAAATCACCCCGTAAATGCACACGTTAATTGCACATGTGTTAATATGTATGGTTACACAGTATTAAAAGACAGTGAACAACGTCAGTTACCTTTGTTCCCGCGTTTGATAAAAGGCGAGCTTTTAAGCCTGAGAAATCACCCCGTAAATGCAAAAAATATGTTCCAGTTATGACCATTACGCGTAGAATTTCGAAATGAAACCTGCCTAACTTTTGTAAGTAAGCTGTAAGGAATGAGCCTGCCAAATTTCAGCCTTCCACCTACACGGGAAGTTCGAGAATTAGTGATGAGTGAGTCAGTCAGTCAGTCAGTCAATCAGTCAGTCAGTCAGTCAGTCAGTGAGTCAGTGAGTCAGTGAGGGCTTTGCCTTTTATTAATATGTATAGATTCCGTCCGTGTATCTGGTTAAAGCAGAAGACACTGACAAGTTAATGGGTGGGCGTCCCAGATATGAACCAGGTGCCACGAAGAATATAGTGTCGTTCCAGCCTGCCAAAATGAAATCGCTCTTTATCTTTGGAAATGGCAGGGTGAGGCAAATTAATGTTAGACTGCAGTTTGCCTTCTTCCTACACAGTGGCGATCAGTTTTGCACCCTTGATATTGCCAAAAATGCTTACTATTACAGTAATATTTTCAAAATAAAGATCGTCATGGTCCCCCTTTTCTTCCCAACAAATTAATCTTAAAAGAAAAACTAAATAATACAAATTCTTGGGGAGTGTCAATCAGCCTTGGATACTCTTGACATTTGAGCAGCTTAAAAAATCAATCTATTAATGAAAAAGTATTTTCACAAAAAATGCAAGAAAGTACGAAATAAATTTAAATAATTGCATCCAAAACATAAAAAAAAATATAGTGATGGATGGGCCTGAATATTATTACACAGGAGATCAATAATACCACTTCTCCTGGTGTATAACCAATCCTGTCCAAATATGGCTTAAACACATTGATTCACTAAGACATAAGTTATGCTTTTAGCAAACAGAAAAAAACTAAAGGGAACTTTCTTTCACAAAAAGTGAGGGAACCACAGAGAGGAAAAGAGTGGGCACTACTAGGAAAGGAGATTAAAGGGTAGCTCATTCTAGCCTTCTAGCAGTAGCTCCTCTGTAATTTCGTTATACATGGTATAATGACAATAAAGGCTTCTACTTCTAATTCGAATCTCAAGGTCCTCCTATCCCTCAAGACAATCACATTCAGCTCATAGAATTCTCAAATTAAACAACTTATTCTGTGGTCCCACTGATGATATTCTGCAGACCACAGGGGCCAGTGGGTCCGCAGTTTGAGGAGCACTGGATTAGAAGCTAGGACTGCAGGCTCACATTCCAGAGTCAAAACCAATTAGTGAATTAGCCCCAGGGTTTTTATCTTTTAAAATTTGTGCATTTCTTTTTTTTGTGTGGCAACTATGGGAAGACTGCGGTGGGTTGGCACCCTGCCCAGGATTAGTTCCCTGCCTTGTGCCCTGTGTTGGCTGGGATTGGCTCCAGCAGACCCCCATGACCCTGTGTTCGGATTCAGCGGGTTGGAAAATGGATGGATGGATGGAACTATGGGAAGATTAACAATCCAGAGTACTTGAATGATATATAAATTAGAAATTCTCATCCGTAAGATAGCTCTTTATTTTAACAAAACATTGAACTCCTTTATTAGCTGCCTGGCCAATTTCCTACTGGCACCTTTTACAGGTGCACAAAAATGTTGGAGATGACTTTCAGATGAAACCAAAAGGTCTCTCGGTAAATGTGACTGATTAATGCTGGTCTCTCTTGAGGGACTTATGTCTGGTCCTGTCTTCTCTTGCCATTTCAACACTGTCAAAGCCCAGGTATTTTTTTAGTTTTGCTCCTTTAATCCACAGAACTTACAGGTATATAACATCTCATTGAGAATAAATGATCATCATTGACTTAACCTCCTCAAGGTCAATATCGTGTATATATACTTTGTACTTCTCTGTCTCTGCGCATCTTTATGCAAGTAACAACATCCTGTCTCCATCACATACTGTCCAAGAAAGACTGATTACCTCTTTTAATAAACACACATTTTCATTAAACCAATCCTATCACTTTTTTCATAACATCCAAAAGATAATCCACACCATCTGTGCCACTCATCTATTTGAGTTTGATCTGGTTCTTGTTTTCTAGGTTAAACTATGTGCCAGCCAGAATCTTCTATATGATCTGTTCAACAAATCTCAAATTCCCCTACTCAACTGGCACTTTCTGATCTTTGCTTCACCAATGCTTTTCTACTACTTTGTTCTCTACAGTAGCTTCACATTCTTGCTATAATCCATTTGGAAATCATAATCTTGAGCTACAGAGTCCTGCACAGTTCCCTTCTATGATATCTCCACTTGCTAGTCTCCTGACATATCCCTCCAAGAACTTTCTGCTTGGCTTTGACATGGCTGTTCAGTTTTCTGCCTGATATACTAGAAATGAACAATATTTCTCGTCTGACTTACTTACAATCCACTAACATTCAGGCTACTCTTGACACAAATCGTTACTAATCTTGAGAATGCCAGAAGCTTTCTGGCCCTCTGTTTTCTTTCTGCGTGTCTAGACATTTACTGACCAACTTAACTCTCAACCACCTGTGGCTTTCTTAGACTGTTTCTTTTCGTCCAAGTTTTTAGCTTACTGTAGTACTTCAACTACACTTTAAACTTTGTTCACTATTAGTTGTCAGCTTTGTACTTTGTAATCACTCAGATAAACTGTATGTATATTGATTTCGTATAATAATAAGTTCACCTTCTATATACAAGAGATTGCTTCTCTTGCAAAGTGTCTGGACTCTTAGCTTCGACATTAGTCCTTCCCTGGATTTCTCCTGGTATCCAAAGGCTCTTCATATTTGTTCCATGACTTCAATTATTTTAGTGTTTGCAGTCCTTAAAGGCCGTAGTGATTTTCATATTGCATGTTGACCCTCCTGGCTGGAGCCTCTAGGAAAACTCTCTTTTTCCTGTCTACGGAGTGAAAAGGACAAACATTGGGACATCAGTAGTTCTAATACTGTTAGTCATGGATGTTTCTGTGCCTTGTGACATACACACCTAGTATGTGGGTTTAATCATGGCTTCTCCAGATTCTTCTCTCCTCCAAAAGATATGCCATCCATCCATCCATCCATTGTCTCCCGCTTATCCGAGGTCGGGTCGCGGGGGCAGCAGCTTGAGCAGAGATGCCCAGACTTCCCTCTCCCCGGCCACTTCTTGTAGCTCTTCCGGGAGAATCCCAAGGCGTTCCCAGGCCAGTTGAGAGACATAGTCCCTCCAACGTGTCCTGGGTCTTCCCCGGGGCCTCCTCCCGGTTAGACGTGCCCGGAACACCTCACCAGGGAGGCGTCCAGGAGGCATCCTGATCAGATGCCCGAGCCACCTCATCTGACTCCTCTCGATGCGGAGGAGCAGCGGCTCTACTCTGAGCCCCTCCCGGATGACTGAGCTTCTCACCCTATCTTTAAGGGAAAGCCCAGACACCCTGCGGAGGAAACTCATTTCAGCCGCTTGTATTCCAAAAGATATGCACATTATGTAAACTGGGTTCACTGAACTGGCAAGGTGTTTGTAAAAATGAGAATGTGCCTGAGGGTGGTCTTTTAAAAACTGATTTTCCATTCAGTGTTGGTTTTCATTTGTGCACCCAACACTGCTGGCAAAGCCTTTAATGCCTACCAACCCTGTAATTGATAAAAATAGTTAAGTTAATCGGATGGATGATTTGTAAAAGTTCAAATGTTTAATTCCTGCTTTACTGATGGTGAGTTTAATTTCAGCTGTTTTAATTTTCCATCAATGAAAGTTAAGCTCATTTTGTAAATAAAACATTCATTAAGTGCACACACTAATATGCAGATTAAAATTGACTCCACTTTAATGTCCTCAGTAAATAAACCAAATGCAAACAATTGCGCTTCACCTACTCTATAGGCATATTCCTGTTATAAAACAGTAATGATGGATCTCACTATTAGTACTGTATAGTATTTGGCACCAGTTTATCAGAGAAATACATTTGTGAAATTAGATAAGAAGTATGTTCAGAATTAATCTCATGACCTGTGAACTGAATAAACGCATAGATCCTTGGAGTCAGAATCACAGATATGAAAGAGATGATCAGAGGTGAGTTTTTTAGGGAAACGTTGGTATAGCATCAGAAGATTTTGAATATCTTATTGATTCATGTGGACTGGGCAGTGGTGACAGCTTTCCTTGGGTGACCCCATTTTCAACTGGTGTAATGTCAAGTTCTCAGAATGTATTTGTGGCCGAAAAATCAACAGGAATTAATTGATGTATGAAATCAGCAAGGAGCAAAATCTCTAAGCAATATTCCCAGCAACTTGTTGAAGCCATACCTCAAAGCATTCAAGCTGACATGGAGACAAAAACAAGTCCCAATTTTGAGCAGATTATCCTAATGTTGTTTGCGCCAGAGTCACAATTATCAGGTGCCTCTTTTGGTAGAACTGGACGCGATTCTGGAGCCAGTCCATTGCAGTGCTCACCATTTTAAACACGCGAATTTGTTTACTTGTGATGTGTACTTGTTACACGTTTCAGTTCAGACTAACCCAACCGAGTCCGTCAGAAGTATCATCACAACCGTGGGTAGTCACGATGCACACCTCTGGCTATACAAAGATAAGACTTGTGAGCGCCTATCTGTTAAACACCCGGCCGTAGCACAAGACGAGCGCTCACTGGAAAGGCGATTGACTTCGGCAGTCCGCTTATAAAGCTCCAAGACTGCAGGCACAAATGACAGCGCGATGGCTCCAAAAAATGCACCGAATCTCAGGAAATATCAGACTTCACTGGTTCTCCTTTTAGAAGCAGCGTTTATTGCGATTTTCTACTTTTTTGTTAACTATGAGGATTATAATGTGAACGGAAAACGCATTCCTCTCGATATGTATGCAGGTACGTACTTTTTAACCAATTGGGTTACAGCCAGTAATATCTTTATTTGGAGTTTCATGACACGTCGTTCTCTTTTACTTTAATGTACACATGATATTTTCTTTCTTATTTGGTTCTCTTTATTTTGTAACTCTAGTTAAGGGCAAGTAAAAGTACATTTGAGGCGAAAATGCAAACCTGATGATATGACAGAGAATAATTAGTTCTTTAACACAATAACAGAACTGGAGAAATATCATTTTTGCCCGCCATCTGTAAACAGAAAAACTAATACGTTTACAATTACGCGAACTAGTCATATTTAGTTGTCTTTATAGCCATTAGATGTTGCACTTGAATAAACCGCACATTCTCTTCACCCCGAGGCACAGTCTTCCAGACCGAAACAAATCCTGGACAGGAGGCCAGTCTACAACACGGCGTTGCACTCACCCTTACGGTGTCGGTTGTCAGAGTCGCCAAATAACGTAATTTAATGTTTTCGGGATATGAACGGACTTCTCGGAATAAACTCCAAGAACACTTGGAAAATGTTACGAATTCTGACAAAAATCGGCACGGAATTCAGTATTGGGTGTGTCAGAGCTTGAAGCAGCAGCGGTTATCTCCACGTTCTGTACTAAACTAAACAAACCCTTTTGTGATGAGCAACATACTGTATATGCTCGCTTTTAGAGTTCTGGAGAATTTATAATTTGTAACTGTGAATTTAATTAATTTATAAATATAAATGCACATATGTGAACAAAGGAAAGGAAAACTGAAGCGAATACACATGTGTTAACCTAATGAATTACTTTGTAGGACAGAAATTCGCTTATGAACTGTAACTTGTGTTTCTAGTTTTTGATCACGGGTGGTGAATAGCAAGATGGTACAGTGGTTAATTTTGATACCTCATAGCTCTAGGAAACTTTGTGCTAGGTTAATTAGAAACCGTTATTTGGCCCTGTGAGGGTATGTGCATGAGAATACCCTAAGATGGACTGTCTCCCCCATGTAGAGTTGTTTCCTGCATTTCACCTGATAATTCTAAAAGTGGCTTCAGCCCTCCTGACTCTGAGCCTGTATTAAACTGGTGAAGAAAAATGGCCAGAGGGACCTGAGTTCTGTTCCTGCCTGGTCACTGTCTCTTCTGAGCTTTCTCATTCCCCCCACGCAAATGTGACGTTTCTACACTTAACTCTGGATTATTCATACATCCTAATGTGTGATAAAATAAATTGTGGCTCTGGACTGTGCTTGGTCGCCCTTCAAGTTCTGGTACCTGCCTTCTGCCAGATGCATTAACTCCCCACAATTGTTAGTACGCAAAATTAATAACTAAAGGTCCTTTTTGTTAAGACCCCATGAGGCAAAACAAAAACTAGAATTTGTAGCTACATGATAGTAAAAACCCTTAAAAGTAAGCAACTATACTGCTCAATAAATTAAAGGAACACTTTTTAATCAGAGTATAGCATCAAGTCAATGAAACTTCTGGGCTATTGATTTGGTCAGTTAAGTAGCGGAGGAGGGTTGTTAATCAGTTTCAGCTGCTTTGGTGTTAATGAAATTAACTACAGGTGAACTACAGGAGCAACAATGAGACGACCCCCAAAACAGGAATGGTTTAACAGGTGGAGGCCATTGACATTTTTCCCTTCTCATCTTTTCTGACTGTTTTTTCACTAGTTTTGCATTTGGCTACGGTCAGTGTCACTACTGGTAGCAATATAGCGATACCTGGACTCTACAGAGGTTGCACATGTAGTCCAACTTCTCCAGGATGGCACATCAATACGTGCCATTGACAGAAGGTTTGCTGTGTCTTAGCAGCACAGTCTCAAGGGCATGGAGGAGATTCCAGGAGACACGCAGTTACTCTAGGAGAGCTGGACAGGGCCGTAGAAGGTCCTTAACCCATCAGCAGGACCAGTATCTGCCCCTTTGGGCAAAGAGGAACAGGATGAGCACTGCCAGAGTCCTACAAAATGGCATCCAGCAGGCCACTGGTGTGAATGTCTCTGACCAAACAATCAGAAACAGACTTCATGAGGGTGGCCTGTGGGCCTGACGTCATCTAGTGGGCCCTGTGTTCACTGCTCAGCACCATGGAGCTCAATTGGCATTTGCCATAGAATACCAGAATTGGCATGTCCACCACTGGCGCCCTGTGCTGTTCACAGATGAAAGAAGGTTCACCCTGAGCACATGTGACAGACGTGAAAGGGTCTGAAGAAGCCGTGGAGAACATTATGCTGCCAGTAACATTGTTCAGCATGACTGGTTTGGTGGTGGGTCAGTGATTGCCTGGGGAGGCATATCCATGGAGGGACGCACAGACCTCTACAGGCTAGACAATGGCACCTTGACTGTCATTAAATATCGGGATGAAATCCTTGGACCCATTGTCAAACCCTATGCTGGTGCTGTGGGTCCGGTGTTCCTCCTGGTGCTCGAACAATGCCCAACCTCATGTGGCGAGAGTATGTAGGCATTTCCTAGATGTTGAAAGTATTGATACCACTGACTGGCCCCCACACTTGTCTGAAAATCCAATAGAACATTAATGGGACATTATGTTTCCGTCCATCCGACGCCACCAGGTTGCACCTCAGACTGTCTAGGAGCTCAGTGATGCCCTGGTTCAGATCTGGGAGGAGAACCCCCAGGACACCATCCATTGTCTCATTAGGAGCATGCCCCGAAGTTGTGAAGAAATGCAAACAAGCACGTGGGGGGCCATACAAACTACTGAGTTGCTGCAATGAAATTTTGGCAAAGTGGACTAGCCTGCCGCATCATTTTTTCACTTTGATTTTTGGGGTGTCTTTGAATTCAGCCCTCTGTAGGTTGATAATTTTCATTTTCATCAAATGATGTGGCATCCTTTTTGTTCCTAACACATTACCCAGTCCACATCAGTATAGATATCCAGCAGGATTTCTTCCCCCATTGAGATCTGATGTGTTTTCAAAGTGTTCCTTTAATTTTTTTTGAGCAGTTTATATTTTAAGGTTTGTCAAATCTGAGAAAAATGTACATAGGAAGCTAATAAAAAGCAGTTGCTTTATTTATATATGGAGTATAAAATGTATATCCTTCTATCCATATCTTTCATGTAGAAGACATTCTATATTACTATTACCTATCACCACTTCTCTAATGCATTGTAAAATTGCCATATGCTTATACACTGAATTTTAATTTTCTTCCTTAATTTTATAAGCATACATTTTCAGAACCATTTAATTCAACTCAAAGTTGTGGAAGTCCAGAATCTATCCTGAAAGCATTTGACACAAGGCAAAATCTAGCAGTGGACAGGGTGCAAGTCCATCACAGGGCCCATTTGCACCCATACCCACATTCACACAAAGTGATTGTCCTGGCACATCATTAAAGATATTGAGGGCAACCTCTCACCTCAGTGTCTTTGAGGGTATGGCAAGGAATCTTGAAAATCTGAAGCAAAACCCACACAAACAGGGTGAAATTGTGCAAACTCTACACAGACAATAACTGTACATTGGATTCGAACCTGCAACTCTGGATCCGTAAGGCAGCAGCACCGATCACCATATATGCAGCATTGTGTAAACTCATTTTAAAATGTGACAATACTCATATACTGTATAACATTATGGAACAAGCTTATCCAGTTCAGATTCACAGGAATCTACAGCCTATTGTTTTGCAAATAGTCTGTCAAAGGTTAGCTCACTCTTAAATGACATATCATGTAGTCATCCATCCAACCATTTTCTGAAACCGCATTTTCTATTATGATGTGGTGGCAAGGTGGAGCCTGTCCTAAATCTACTGCTTACGAAGCAGGGACCAACCCCAGGTGGAAAGCCAGTTCATTAAAATGCACATTTACACATACACTCAGAGCGAAACTCATCACAGAGTACTCAAAACTCATAGTCTAACTTAGCACTCACATCTTTTGATGGTAGAATGAAGTCAGAAAAATTTTAAGGAAACATATTAACACTGATTGAGTTGAGAATAAAATCCAACTTTCTCGGATTGTACAATATAAATATTTACGAATGCTCCATTTACTCTCCATTCTATTATTTTTATACTTTTTCTCAAAATAATGTATTTTATTTACTCTTTGCTTTTGAGTTTTTGAGAGCGAACACAACTTTGAATGACTCTGTTATTAAGGTGAGGAGTCATAGACATTGCCTGTTCAGACCTCTTTGTGAACTTCTGGGCTTTCCAGAAACTTAACAGTTGCCACGCAGAAATGACAGACTACAACTAAAAATCCAAAGAATAAGAAACATTTGAAGTTACAACATTTTGCAATTATTGTAAACAGGGTAATACACTGTCAGTATAAAGAAGGCTATAAATCTAATCATGTAAGAAACTGAAAGGAATGTGTGAAAGTGAGTTTTATTGTAGTCTTTCCATTTGCCACAAGAACAGAATTCCTAGGTGGGCATTCAGTGCCAAACCTACGATAAACTGTTCATGCCATCTGCTAGTCTGTACTCCTTTTACTTTTAAGATGGGTGTAGAGGAAGTTTCAATGACTGTTCTTAGATAAGGCATTTTGCTGTTGCTCTGTTTATGTACAGACTTGCCTACAGAAAGCTGACCCAACTGATAAGGCAAAAGGCATAAGTTAACATGAAAACATCTTGATTCAAGCTTTTGCAAATGATGGTTATATTAACTGAAGTTTTGAATAAATAATTAACAATACCTTGAGGCTACTGACTAATGAAAGAAAGTTCAATTGAGACTCATTAAAGACAACACTGAAAGAGTCTTCTTTTAAATCTACATAATTGTGTTCTTTGCAATTACACTCCTTAATTAAAAAAAAAATTATACTAAAACGAATTTCAACTTGTGGAAAAGTAGCTGCTTGCAGTTAATGAAGATGTCTCAGAGACGTTACTGTCACAAGTCAAGTTATGATCAAAAGGAAGCACTCATCTGAAACCAAGCAGGATGCCACCCAGGCATATTTCATGCTGAAATATTGAATTAACAAATTTGATTAATTAGCCATTCCACAGGCTCACAGCTCTGTGTGTAAGTGCCTTCTGTTCTCTGTGTGATAATGTGTTTGATGATCTTTTAAAAATCATTTCCTTAACTGCCATTTGTGGTATTCCACGTGACATCAGTCACACAGTTAAAAAAATGCACAGTTTAAAGGAGACTGTTGGCTTTCATTCCAACCACTCCATCCATCCATCCATTATCCAACCCGCTATATCCTAACTATAGGGTCACGGGGGTCTGCTGGAGCCAATCCCAGCCAACACAGAACGCAAGGCAGAAAACAAACCCCGGGCAGGGCGCCAGCCCACCGCAGATTCCAACCAATCTCCCAACAAAATGTTATTAATTCCAACTATTCATTTATTTCCCTTTATCACAATTTGGATTTATAAATATTCTTAATATTTGTTGTAAAGTTTTAATATATACATGGACCACAGATTGACTGTCTACCGCATGGGGACCACAGATTGACTGTCTACCGCATGGATTCCTAGAATCAGTCTTATTACCATTTCCAGTGATTCCTTTTTTGGGGCCATGGTCTACCTTGACTTTATGGCCTTGTTTGATTAGCACATACAAGTAAGATTTTTACTGTACTCTGTACATATGACAATAATTATGCCATAAACCAATTAATCTCTATATACAGTGGTGTGAAAAACTATTTGCCCCCTTCCTGATTTCTTATTCTTTTGCATGTTTGTCACACAAAATGTTTCTGATCATCAAACACATTTAACCATTAGTCAAATATAACACAAGTAAACACAAAATGCAGTTTGTAAATGGTGGTTTTTATTATTTAGGGAGAAAAAAAATCCAAACCTACATGGCCCTGTGTGAAAAAGTAATTGCCCCCTGAACCTAATAACTGGTTGGGCCACCCTTAGCAGCAATAACTGCAATCAAGCGTTTGCGATAACTTGCAATGAGTCTTTTACAGCGCTCTGGAGGAATTTTGGCCCACTCATCTTTGCAAAATTGTTGTAATTCAGCTTTATTTGAGGGTTTTCTAGCATGAACCGCCTTTTTAAGGTCATGCCATAGCATCTCAATTGGATTCAGGTCAGGACTTTGACTAGGCCACTCCAAAGTCTTCATTTTGTTTTTCTTCAGCCATTCAGAGGTGGATTTGCTGGTGTGTTTTGGGTCATTGTCCTGTTGCAGCACCCAAGATCGCTTCAGCTTGAGTTGACGAACAGATGGCCGGACATTCTCCTTCAGGATTTTTTGGTAGACAGTAGACTTCATGGTTCCATCTATCACAGCAAGCCTTCCAGGTCCTGAAGCAGCAAAACAACCCCAGACCATCACACTACCACCACCATATTTTACTGTTGGTATGATGTTCTTTTTCTGAAATGCTGTGTTCCTTTTACGCCAGATGTAACGGGACATTTGCCTTCCAAAAAGTTCAACTTTTGACTCATCAGTCCACAAGGTATTTTCCCAAAAGTCTTGGCAATCATTGAGATGTTTCTTAGCAAAATTGAGACGAGCCCTAATGTTCTTTTTGCTTAACAGTGGTTTGCGTCTTGGAAATCTGCCATGCAGGCCGTTTTTGCCAGTCTCTTTCTTATGGTGGAGTCGTGAACACTGACCTTAATTGAGGCAAGTGAGGCCTGCAGTTCTTTAGACGTTGTCCTGGGGTCTTTTGTGACCTCTCGGATGAGTCGTCTCTGCGCTCTTGGGGTCATTTTGGTTGGCCGGCCACTCCTGGGAAGGTTCACCACTGTTCCATGTTTTTGCCATTTGTGGATAATGGCTCTCACTGTGGTTCGCTGGAGTCCCAAAGCTTTAGAAATGGCTTTATAACCTTTACCAGACTGATAGATCTCAATTACTTCTGTTCTCATTTGTTCCTGAATTTCTTTGGATCTTGGCATGATGTCTAGCTTTTGAGGTGCTTTTGGTCTACTTCTCTGTGTCAGGCAGCTCCTATTTAAGTGATTTCTTGATTGAAACAGGTGTGGCAGTAATCAGGCCTGGGGGTGGCTACGGAAATTGAACTCAGGTGTGATACACCACAGTTAGGTCATTTTTTAACAAGGGGGCAATTACTTTTTCACACAGGGCCATGTAGGTTTGGATTTTTTTTTCTCCCTAAATAATAAAAACCATCATTTAAAAACTGCATTTTGTGTTTACTTGTGTTATATTTGACTAATGGTTAAATGTGTTTGATGATCAGAAACATTTTGTGTGACAAACATGCAAAAGAATAAGAAATCAGGAAGGGGGCAAATAGTTTTTCACACCACTGTACTTTGATTCTGCTCCTCCGTAGAGCCCTTTCTTTTTATTATAAGGTTTAACTTAACTGACTGATGAAGTACCATAATCAGTTTCTTAGTCTTATAGTTTTAAGAACCTTTGTTCAATCCTCAAGTTGGTCATTGTCTGTATTGAGTTTCTACTTTCTTTCTTGTGTCCCTTTTGGGTTTTTCTTTTAGCACGTGCCTTCCAAAGATGTGTGTGTCAGACTAAGTGCTGGTGATGTTCAGGTGGCTGTGTGACCTATCTACAGTAGGTCACTTCCACATCTCAACTTTTGCAAAGATATGTCCTGTAACAAGAACCTGCCCTAATTCAGGACATGTATATATTCATTTTCCTTTGAGTGCTTTCTTTTTTTTTCATTGTCATGTAATTGCTAGAGTTTGTTTCTCAATTAAAAATGGGCAGACACAAGTACACATAAAATATATCTTAAAGAATCAATAATTGTTTGTATATTGCACATATACAGTCACGGAGAGAATTATAATGAACACTATATTAATACTAGGTATGGTGTCCTTTTGCTCTCAAAACAGCTTCAGTTCTCCATTGCCTGGATACCAAAAGATGTTGAAGATGCTAACATGCTAACATGATTGCATCACACAATTTCTGCAGATTTAATCAGCTGCACATTCATGCTGTGAATCTCCTGTTCTTCCACATCCAAAAGGTGTTCGATTGTATTATGATTCATAAATTAGGAAAGCCACTGAAAAACATTGAACTCATGGCATGCTCATGAAGCCAGTTTGAGATGACGTTTTGCTTTGTGGCATGGTGCATTATCATGTTGGAAGTAGTCTTCAGAAGATGGGAAAATTGTAACCATGAAGAGATGCATACAGTCAGCAACAATACTCAGATAGGCCATTGTATCCAAGAGTTAATTGATTGGCATTAAGTATGCCAAGAAAACATTCTCCACACCATTATACCACCACAACCCGCCTGGGCTGTTGGCACAAGGCAGGTTGGGTGCATAGATTCATTCTGTGGGCACAAAATTCTGAACTTACCATCAGTGTGCCTCAGCAGAGATTCATCAGGCCAGGCTACATTTTTCCAGTCTTCAAAGTCAAAGTCAAAGTGAACTTTATTGTCATCTCAGCCATATACAGTACAAGTATACAGACAGATGAAATTGCGAAGCTCAGGGTCCACAGTGTAACAACATGACATGCAAATAATAAATTAAAAATAGAATTAAAATTTAAATTTTAAAAATTAAAAACACAAACAAGACAAGACATTGTGCAAAGACAGGACAAAGAAGTAGCAGCAATATTGATGTGTAAGATATGCAATATAATAAATAAATAATAAATAATAGGTATAGATAATACAGAAATTATCAGTGTATGATAATAGTTGTTTAAGATATGTGTAAACAATGACACATCAGAATGTTTCATAGCAGAAGGATAACAAGAGTGTCAAAATATTTAATTATGAGATTTTCAGTTCTTCTCTACACGCACACTCGTCTTTGTAGGAAAGTGGCTCGCATGTATAAAAGTTCTGTTTTTAGAGGTGGTTGAGGCCGTGTGGAAGATCCCAGGGGGCAGCCTGGTGTTAAGGAGTCTAACAGCTTGGGGGTAAAAACTCTCCTGCAGCCTGGCAGATCTGGTTTTGACGCTGGAGTATCTTCTCTTGGATGGCAGAAGTGTGAAAAGTCCATGTGAGGGGTGTAAGGGGTCCTGCACAATGCTGCAGGCCTTGCGGACACTGCGTTTGTAAAATATGTCCTGTAGTGAAGGGAGAGGCATCCCAATAATGTTCTCTGCTGTCTTCAGTATCCTTTGCAGGCGCTTGCGGTCGGATATATTGCAGTTGCCGTACCAGACAGTGATGCAGCTGGTCAGAACACTCTCAATGGTGCCTCAGTAGAACATGGTGAGGATGGAAGGGGGAAGACTTGCTCGCTTCAGTCACCTCAGGCAGTGTAGTCTCTGCTGGGCTTTCTTGATTAGTGATGAGGTGTTATGTGTCCACGTAAGTTCCTCAGTTATGTGCACACCAAGGAACTTGGTACTCCTAACAGTCTCCACATCTAAACCGTTGATGCTGAGTGGGATGTGGGCAGGATGTGATTTTCTGAAGTCCACGATTATCTCTTTTGTCTTGTCGACATTGAGAGATAGATTGTTGTCTTCACACCATGCAGACAGCTGTTCCACCTCACCTCTGTATGCTGTTTCATCATCCCTGCTTATCAGTCCCAGCACCGTTATATCATCCGCAAACTTGATGATGTGGTTGGTGTTGTGCGTGGCTGTGCAGTCATGAGTCAGCAGGGTGAACAGCAGTGGACTAAGCATGCAGCCCTGCGGTGCTCTAGTGCTCAGTGTGATGATGCTGGAAGTGTTGTAGCCCATCCAAACTGACTGGGGCCTCTCTGTCAAGAAGTCCAGGATCCAGTTGCAGAGGGTGGTGTTCAGGCCCAACCTGCTCAGTTTTACAACCAGCTTTTGAGGGATGATTGTGTTGAAGGCAGAGCTAAAGTCTTTGAATAGCATCCTGACATATGTGTCTTTTTTATCCAGATGTGTCAGGGAGAGGTGAAGGGCAGAGCATATGGCATCCTCAGTTAACCTGTTTGAGCGGTGTGCAAACTGAAGAGGGTCAAGGGAGGCAGGGAGATTAGTCTTTATGTGTCTGTCCAGCTCTGGTGAGCCTGTGCCCACTGCAGCCTCAGCTTTCTGTTCTTGGCTGACAGGAGTGGAGCCTGGACTTGGTTTTCTGCTATTGTAGCTCATCCACCTCAAAGTTTGACATATTACACATTCTGAGATGACTTTCTGCTCACCGCAGTTGTACAGAGCGGTTATCTGAGTTACCGTAGCCTTGCCTCTCTCATCAATAAGGTATTTCTGTCCACAGAACTGGCACTCACTGGATGTTTTTTGTTTTTTTCACACCTTACCATGTTACCTCTGGAGACTGTTGTACATGAACTTCCTAGAA
This sequence comes from Erpetoichthys calabaricus, assembly GCF_900747795.2. Taxonomy (NCBI): domain Eukaryota; kingdom Metazoa; phylum Chordata; class Cladistia; order Polypteriformes; family Polypteridae; genus Erpetoichthys; species Erpetoichthys calabaricus. Next base: position 60,979,493 of record NC_041407.2, read on the forward strand.
GATCATCAGTTGCAGAAATACTCAAACCAACCCGTCAGGCACCAACCACAATGCCACAGTTGAAATCAGCGAGATCACATTTTTTTCCCATTTTGTTGGCATTATATGACAGCCTGCTGATTGGTTATAGTTTGGAAACAAGTAAACTTTATTTATATAATATAAAGGCCACGCTGCAAAAGCCTCTAATATGGTCCTTGTCTCCATTTGGCATGTAATCATATAATATAACACTTGTAATAAATGTTTTGGGATTTAGCTGCTCAGCAAAGTGTGCCGATAATTTCCTCCACTAATGGAAGAGAGTCAATATGAGCGGCATGGTGGAGCAGCAGTTAGCTCTGCTGCCTCATAACTGTAGACTTGTGGTTTTGATTCTCAGCCCTGTCCCTGTCAGTGTAGCGTGGACACATTCTTCTGATGTTTGTGTGGATTATTTCTCGGTACTCAGGTTTCCCTTCTAAAATGTGTGTTTATAAGTACAGACTAATTTGGCCCAAGGTAGGTGTGCATGTGAGTGTGGCCTGTAACAAACTGGTGCCCCTTGTAGAGATCTTTCCTGTTTCAAGATGCTTCCATGATAAGCTCTGTGCCCTCTTATCAACTGTCTTTACAGTTTTGGTTACTGTCTTGACCCAAATATTCCTGGGAGAGACTGACTCTGCTCTGACACTCTTCAACCCTGAAAGGGGAAAGTGAATTTAGGAAATGAATGGATTGATGAAAAGCCAATGAGCATTACCAGCAGGCTGTAAAATCTCTGTCTGTGATGGGCTGGCGCCTTGTCCAGGCTTTTTCCCACCTTACACCCAGCTCTACTGGAATTGACTAGAGCCCCCCCTTAGTTCTGAATCGGATTAAGGAGTTTTGATTAATGTTTTACTGTTTAGTTTAAACATACTGTACACAGGTCACTATAATCAGCTAAATTTCCATATGATATATTATAACATGCAAATAAATACTTATGTGGTATACTAATTTTGCTAATGATATTTTGTGCGTTTGATTGGTTTTGCATGGAACACGTGTATCATGAGTTCCCTTTCCACATTGTTTTTCTTCTGCACCAGACAGTTCCCCGAGTCGGTATGGCTGCTTGCCCTGTGCTGACTCACCACATGAAATGACTCTGGCTTTTGTTCTGCAAACTTTTAACAGAATTCCAAGATGTCCATGTCATGGTGTTCTTTGGATTTGGCTTCCTGATGATGTTTCTAAGGCGATACAGTTTCAGCAGTACTGGCTTTAACCTGTTACTGGCTGCTCTGGCAGTTCAGTGGGCCACCCTGATGAATGGGTTCCTCTTTTCATTCAGAGATGGAAGTATTACAATAAACTTAAAGAGGTATATTTTCTATGGCTTCCTCATAAAATGACTGTGATATGCTGAAATGTAGTTGATAATTGAGATGAATAATTTAAGGTAATCTTTTAAATAGTGATAAGTTATAGAAATCCTAGATCATAGATGACACAGTGATTAGCTCTGCTGCCTCACAGCTTCAGTATCCTTCCGCTGAGTGCAGACCTAGTTACCTTTGTGAGTGGTGTTCATACACCCTCAGGGTCCGTGTGCAATGTTTTCCCCTTGAACCTCAAAAAGATGAATTAATAAGTCTAAATTAGCACAATATGACTGTGAGCATAAGTGCCTCACAATTAACTGACTCCCAGTTAAGCTTTGGCAACACACTTCCACCAAGTTCTATCAGGATAAACTTTGGTCCTTATGATCCTGAACTGGTTTAAATGTGTTTGATAATGAATTAATGAATGGATGATACCATGTTATGTCTGGAGCTAACACTTGCATTTGAGTCACTGGTAATATTGCCATGATGGAATATGAATTCAGACTCTAATTTCACCAGTTTCTTTTATCCCCAACAGCTCCCATAATATTTTAATATTTGCAGCATAACTGGAATGTCAATTTACATAATTGAAAATGTAAAACATTAACAATATAAAAATAAATGTGGAAATGTGAACATTTTTGATATTAAGTAGATTATTCAATAAATAAGCTTCAATTCTCCATAACTTTAAATTTATTTAATAAACTCTAATCCTCATTTACTGAGCTACAGAATACTGAAGGTATTGATAGGATGACTGACTAAAATATTTAAATAAAAAAGTGTGTGTGGCTGTAACAGAATGACACTGTGTTATTAACCTCAAACTGTAGTAGCAGCTGAGAAGTAATTTTTCAAATTCTATTTTTTTAAAACTAAACCTTAAGAAAATGTTTGTTTGCATAAATTACTTTTGTTAAATTTCTTACCAGAATGCACACATGAAGTGTTCCAATGTCTCACACATTGTCACTTAAGTCTACAGTTTGTGTTAAACTCAAAATGAGTAATTACTAGTAGAATAACACTTCAACTCCTGAACCTTAGAATAGGGCATAAAGTAATTAAACACTGTCGTTTACCGAAAATTATAATAATGATGTTTTAACAGAAGGTTTTACTTTTTATTAAATAGCTTTGAAATTATTTGAAAAAGATGAAAAAACAAATATTTCACTTTTGTGTTTACAACTTCTCCCAGCCTTGTCACAGCAAATATGTGTGCTGCCTCTGCAGTAATCGCAATGGGAGCTGTGCTGGGAAAGAGCAACCCAATTCAGCTGATACTGATGACTCTTCTGGAAGTGTCTGGCTTCATTTTCAATCGCTGGATTCTCAAAAACGTCTTAAGGGTAAGTCCCATCCATCATGAGCAGCTGAAGAAGTGTATAGGAGACCAATCTGAAAAAATGGAGTGGGCATATATTTTTTTGCATATATACAGAATATATATATTTTTTCTATACACACATGCTAACCATTGTGGACCTGTGCTACTGTCTGTCTCTCTAGATACGATTTATACATACAGTATGTACAGTACATACATGCATACACACTTATTATGTAGACCAGGGGTAGGCAACGTCGGTCCTGGAGTGCCACAGTATGTGCAGGTTTTTGTTCCAACCCAGTTCCTTAACGAGAACTCAATTATTGCTGATGAAGCACATATTGCTTAAGTGACATTTTAATGCTTCATTTTAGTGGTCTCGCTTGTTAAGGTTCTCCAACTTTAATTGCTTATTTCAATCTTAAACTGCTGCATTCAGTGTTTTAATTGCTCCTTATTAGCAATAAGATGTAAAAGACAAAGCAGCCAGCAGTTCTCCAGCTAGCTTTTTTCCAATTACATCTGTGTGTGTTCATCATGCACGGTTTGATTTAATAAAACACTTAATAGAAAAATGTGACAGACTGAAAATGATCTGTTTTAGGCTTCAAATCATTTGGATGATATCCTTGGAAAGGAAAAAAATCTACGGTATAAAAGCCTTACATTGCACAGACTAACAAGCCATAAAATTAAATAAGGTCTGAGATTGGCAATGATTGGTTTCTAATTAAGCAATTGGGTTGGAATGACAACCTGTAGCCACTGCGGCTCACCAGGACCGACATTGCCTACCCCTGTTTTACATCTTATTGCTAATAAGGAGCAATTAAAATACTGAATGCAGCAGTTTAAGATTGAAATAAGCAATTAAGGTTGGAGAACCTTAACAAGCGAGACCACTAAAATGAAGCATTAAAATGTCACTTAAGCAATATGTGCTTCATCAGCAATAATTGAGTTCTCGTTAAGGAACTGGGTTGGAACAAAAACCTGCACATACTGTGGCACTCCAGGACCGACGTTGCCTACCACTGATGTAGACCCACTCATTAGTCCAAATAGCCTGCTTCTCCTAAAACTAATCCTCTGAATACAAAACAGAGTGTGTATGTGTGTGTATGTGTATATATATATATATATGTATATACTGTATATATATATATATATATATATATATATATATATATATATATATACACACTAGGGTTGAAATGTATTGGTACTTCTCCATTATCATCATATGTGTACCAGCAGTGTTTGTGCGTGTGTCGGCACACATCATGCACGTATAAATGTAGTGTATTGTAGCACTTGAAAACATACAGAAAATGTTTATGAGAAGCAGTAAACAAAGAATAAAGTGGAGAGTTTGGCAGCACAGAAGGAAGAATACCAAAGGTTGATAAACAAGGCCCTCACAGTGTAAAGGCATAGAGGGAAGGCTTAAGAAGAAGAGTCAATGGATCCATTCTGTCCTGTTTCAATGATAGATAGATAGATAGATAGATAGATAGATAGATAGATAGATAGATAGATAGATAGATAGATAGATAGATAGATAGATAGATAGATAGATAGATAGATAGATAGATAGATAGATAGTATTTTATTTGTCCCAGGGGTGAAACTTAGCAATACAAGCTAGTATTTGTGTAAAGGTGTAGGGTGTGTTTTTTTCTGGTCACACATTAGGTCTCTTAGTAACAGCACAGCATCACTAGGCATCTTTATGCCACTGTCTATCCTTTATCATATCAATATTTCATACATGATAAAGTATCATGTCACAAAGTATACATCATCTTAAGTTGATTCCATGAAAATGGCAATGACCTCTGTTTATTTCAATATCTGCAATACTTCTCAGATATCAACCCAATAGAGAGTACATTTGGGATAAGGTGTAATGGTTAATTCTCATGTTGCATTTGTGGCTGAAAAATCAGCAGGAAGTCTTTGATACTATGGAATCAACAAGTTCCAAAATTCCTAAGGAATATTCCCAGCAATTTTCTGAATCCATCCCACAAAGAATTCAGGCTGTTATGGAAATGAAGTCAGCTCATACTCAGAACTAGGCAGATGTACCTAATAAAGTAGCAACATATGTGAGGGTGTATGTGCATAGTATAGATGTATACAGTAAATACTGTATGTACGGTATATATTTTATATGTTTGCATTCATATACAAACTGTATATGGACAGACAGTGTGAGACTGGTTAGTGCTGACTCTTAGCCCAAGAGTTCTGGGTTTGAATTGAAGTGTTTGTATGGGTTTTTTCCAGGTATAACTGTTTTCTATTGCACATCCAATCCATGTTACATATTTACACATTCAGTGTCCTTATGTAAATCTAAATAAGTTACATACACTTAAATAAAACTACAATAAAAAAGGGGAAAGTATTAACACATTCATCCATAAATTTTCTGAAGTATCAAATTTAAGTGTCACACAGAGCAACAGGCCATTCCTGCAGTACAAATGCCAAAAACTGTGTTTTTTTTAATTATAAATGAGCATACATTTAATTAAAAAAATAATTTATTAAATAGTATATCAAACCAGCATTTGAGTTTATCTAAATACACTTACATACAATGCACATCATACAGTGTTTTGCCTTGGGGACAACTGTAGTTTGTCTTTGGAACTCAGACTCACAAATTCATGCATCCAAACCCCCTCCCTGTGTAGGTAAGTGAGTGACATAGCTTTTATTCACGCTCTCTCTCATTCTTAAATTTGCCATCTGTACTAAAGGACATCCCACTGTAAACACCAGTTTAAAGGCCATACACAATGCTTGCTGGATGTTGCACACCAACGCCAAACTTATAATTTACTTTTACCCAACATCTCCCTTTTGAAAGTCTAGCAACTTAGCTAGAAAACGTGACAACGTCTTTACGTTTGGCAATACATTATATTGTGTACTATATAAAATACAGTACAGAAAATAATTTGATCTGATTTTTTCACCACCATCTTTTGAAACAAATGCTTTATACAGTATGTGTATATGTGAGTGTGTGTGTTACTGTATACAAAATATTTCAGAAACCTATTATCTCATAATTTGTGCAAAGATATTATACTGAAACCTGAGTTGCAAGTTTAGGTCCTGAAGCACTTGCTTAAAAGAATTATGAGCACATTAAACAACTTGCTGTGAAAAGATGTTGCATTAAATAGGAGAAAATTAGCTCCGGCGTGACAAATCTTCCTCTGTCTTATTTTCTTGTATCATGACTGCCAGTTAAGCATAAAATTAGCCCAGATAAAAGAAATTACATCAGACCTTTCATTAAATGTGACACTCGACTTAATGCATGCATTTATAGGTCAGCTTGTTATTACAGCTATAGCTGCAGTTTATGCAAAGATAAATGTTACGCTAACTTGCCTAGCACAGTATGTTTAACTCAGTTTTAATGATGTAATAATGACAAGGATGGCTGGTTTGTCATATATAATATAGCCTCACCACTTTCAACACCTAACAGGACTGATGGAATGAATCAATGAGTGGACAGATGGAAGGGAAGGAGGACAGCATGCAGTGCTCATTAGATATTAATAATAATAGAAATGTACATACAAAACTATCAGAGTCCAAAGGTTTTTACTTACTAAGTACTTTTATTGCAATTATTAAATGATAAAATTGAAACAAATGCAATAGCTTTCCCTTTTGGAGTAAGTTAGGCTGACTAATTCAGGGATATAGACAAACACAGGTTACGCAGATTTCTTTAAGAAGAAATTACATTTCTTGTTATGCCCTGCTATAAGTTGATCACTGCTGCTTTACAAACAACTTTACACTTCATACCACATTTCTAAAATGAATGATGCCCTGATATTTAGGTCATATCTGCCAAGTTTCCAGAAATGTTCAATTTTAGGTTCAGCTATAAGTTTCTAGTCAATAATGTTAAATTAATCAAAGTCAGCAAAGCATGGAAGGTTGATAATGTTCTTACAGTTTTGCTCTCCAACTTATGTGTTTCTTTATTTCATATTTCAGGTTGACCTTCTTCTCAGTATTTTGCATCTACATGTATTTGGTGCTTTCTTTGGCTTGATGATGGCTTGGGCTCTTTCTTTGCCCGGAAAGAATAGAAGACATGAAAAAGAAAAACAATCCACAACAACAAGTTTATTCTCCATGTTAGGTAAAACAAAACTATTATTTCTATATTGGAATTTGTATAATAATTCATAATATTTTGCCAATATCCTCATTAATGGCATGTCAGCTTTGGAGAAATTGGAAAACTACTTTGCCCTTGACTCAGTTAGAGGTTCTTTAGTAAGACAGCCATTCTGTTGACTGTTTGAACAATAATGAGCATAGAGTATCCAGGCATCGTTGAACTTGCTTAATCCAGTTTTGGATTGTGAAGGCTGGAACATACCCTGGCAGGATTGGGTATAAGACAGGAATCTGTCTGGGTGATATCATCAGTCTATTACAAAGCATACTGATGCACACAAGCCCATACAAGTCTTTGTGATATTGGAGGAAGTTCCACACAGAAGCTCTGCAGAAACAATGACTGACTTTGAAACCAAGGCACTGGACCCTGACGGCTCTGCCTCTTCACCACAAAATATTTTTTTTTGTTTAATATGTACATGCTTACACTAGTGTTGAAACATTCTTGTCCTAAGGCCTAAGAGGATCCTCATAGAACATCTGTATTTGCAGCACTGTGGTTAAAAATATTTCCTCCATACTCAAAGCTTATTTGTTTTTGCCTCTAGTGACTCTTATATGTTACTTGGTATCATTATGAAACAAATTATTTAATACAAAAAATATACACCAGAAAAAGGAGAGAACGCTTCTGGCTTTTTTTCACACCAGAAGTAATGCCAGAGAATAACATATATCAAAGGAGCTTTGCTTATGATACAATAAAACACACACAACATACAAAATCCTAGCTGTTCTATTAGCTTTTACAATCTAACCTGATCTTGTTCTTCAGATGAGGTGGCTTCAGCACTTCCAAGGCCATGTTAAACGACGTACTCTTATTTCGTCTCCATATCTTTCTTAATCTCTAGCCTCCTTTCCTCTCTGTTACTGAACTTTTGGCCAACTCACATCTTGGCACTAGATGCAATGTTCCACTGACCCGGTGAAACCCTGTATTCACAATGGCGTTCACCTCCAAGTTGAGCCCTCAAAATAATTTTTGGAGCCAGTGTGACATTCTGTACCTACAGGGCCACAAAGAAGCAAGGACACCCTCTAGAGTTCCTTGATTTCCCTACACATGTGAACCTGGACTTACGTTTAAAACAGGGGTACCAGACTTAGATTCTGGAGAGCCAAAGTGGCTGTGGTTTTTTGTTCCAGCTGCTTTCTTAACTAGTAACCAATTACTGCTGCCTTAATTACGATTCCATTTTCCATCCATTGTCCAACCCGCTGAATCCAAACACAGGGTCACGGGGGTCTGCTGGAGACAATCCCAGCCAACACAGGGCACAAGGCAGGAAACAATCCTGGGCAGGGTGCCAACCCACCGCAGGACACACACAAACACACCAAGCACACACTAGTTCCAATTTAGTATCGCCAATCCACCTAACCTGCATGTCTTTGGACTGTGGGAGGAAACCGGAGCGCCCGGAGGAAACCCATGCAGACACAGGGAGAACCCGGGTCCCCAGGTCTCCCAACTGCGAGGCAGCAGCGCTACCCACTACGCCACCGTGCCGCCCTAATTACGATTGACTTGCTTAATTGTTTTTGTTTTACTTTGCAGCTAGATAATAAAGAGATAGAAAGCAAGCCAACAGATGACCAGCTAACACAAGGGGCTCAAACAATTCTCGAGGACCACCATTTTCACACCAACCAATTTGATACTTTGTTGTTAATGAAACCCGTTATTTAATTCCACAGCCTGTTAGTGTTCATATTGTGCCACATCAGTCATTTTCAAAGCTGATTTTATTTTTTCTGAGATTACCATCCCGATGTTTTATGGATTATTATTTCTTAGATCTTCACTTTTTCCTTTTCAGATATTTTATTGAGAAAGGTATGAAAGACACAGCTGCAAATGAGATCTAAGTTAGTCTGCTCATCTTTTAGTTTAGTTTGCACCATTTCATTGTTTTTTTGCTTGTTAAAGCAAACATGAAACAATTAAAATTGATTAAAATCAAAGGAAATTAGTATGTTCTATTAGCATTCATAAATGGTTAGTAATGAAAAAAATGGCTGAAATGAAAACCTGCAGCCACTGCAGCATTCCAGGAAGTGAGCTTGACATCCCTGCTTTAAGAGGTTAAGCCTTCAAGAAAGCTTCTGGGCTTCTTATTTCTAGGCTGCCTGTTTACTCTTTCTAGGGTGTCATTACCCCTCATTCCAATGCCAGATGCCTCTACTGACACCTACTGGCTAATTGAGTTTTAATTGACCTCTTGCCAGTTATCTGTGGCCATACTGATATTTAAACATAAGGACAGAACAGAACATTTAGCCCAGCAAAGCTCACCAATCCCATCCCCCTAACTTCTCCAAAACAACATGAAGTTGAGATTTGAAGGTCCCCAAATTCCTGCTCTTTGCCACACTACTTAGTAATTTATTCCGTGTGTCTATGGTTGTTTGTGTGAAGAATAACTTTCTAATGTTTATGAGAATTTTACTCTTAACTAGTTTCCAACTGTGTCCCCATGTTCTTCTTGATGTTATTTTAAAGTAACAGTTCTGTCATAACTGTAATCCATTCAATCATGTCACATATAAACTCTGCTTGCTTAACCTTAAAAGGTTCAACTCCTTGAATTTTTCCTTAAAACACACATCTCTCAGTGCCAGAATCAACCTATTTGCTCTTTTCTGGACTTTTTCTAGTGTTGCTATGTCTTTTTAAAAGCCTGTCTTCTGTCATTAAAAAGAAAACTCTCTGAGGTTGAACATACCTGCAATCCTCTAACATCTTTGGAGAATTCCATTCATATCCTCTTCCAGGTTAACACTCACTTTATCTTGTGCTAGGGATCTTAAATAATTTGCCATTTGTCATTTGTAAAACTTTGAGTGTTCACAGGCTCTCAGTGATTGTGGAATGGAAGAAGTTTGGAGCCACCAGGACTCTTCCTGGTCTTAGCTGCCTTGCCAAACTGAGTAACCAAGCAGGAAGGGCCTTGGTCAGTGAGGTGACAACAATGACCCAAAGCATACAACCATGTCAATGCTGGAGTGGCTTCAGGACAAGCTTCTGACTGTTTCTTGAGTGACCCAGTCAAAGCTTAGGCGTAAACTCATTGGAACATCTGTGGAGAGACCTGAAGATGACTGTTTACAGTCACATATATATTGAGTGTAGATTGGCAAAAAATGGCAAATTTATCCATTAAAAATGGAATCTACATCACAACAAAGTGTTGCAAACGAAGCAAATGGCTCTGAAAACTTTCATAATCCATATATATATATATATATATATATATATATATATACATACACTCATACATACACATAACCACACATACATAAATGCCATATAGCATGTGGTTTCAAAAGAGTCCTTGATCATTGTAATTATTGTCCCAAAATTATTCCTGCACAAGGGAGTTTAAAGATGCCCTTAAATGGTCTGGAATCCCATTCAGGACTTGCAAGCACTGTAGCAAATCATGACTGGATGCAATAAATGGATGGTTTTTGGGAGGTATAAACTTTTACTACACTACAAATTCAAACTTCTGTTTCCTTGAAGCAGTACCAATTGTCTAGAAATGTTCACAATTGACTATTTTCTTTTTAATGTAATTGAGACCAAAATGACTAAAATACTTAAATATGACCTTAATCCAGGTACCATTTTCTTGTGGATGTTTTGGCCAAGTTTCAACTCTGCTTTTCTTGAGAAGGAAAACGAGAAGATGTATGCTGTGTATAATACCTACTTTGGGATGGCTGTGAGTGCCGTCACAGCTTTTGCTGTATCAGTCATAACAAGCAGGAAAGGGCAACTGAATATGGTAAGAATAATATAATTATCTCACAAAATATATTTGTTTAGATAGATAGATAGATAGATAGATAGATAGATAGATAGATAGATAGATAGATAGATAGATAGATAGATAGATAGATAGATAGATAGATAGATAGATAGATAGATAGATAGATAGATAGATAGATAGATAGAGTGAATACATTTGACTTGAGCATTCATAGTTTTCATACTCTTTCTCTGTTGTTTAGCATTCATTTGCTCAGAGGTTGATGTGCTTCTTTTCTCTACCCTTGCGGACCGCTTCTTCTCTTTTTTAGTTGGCATCTTTTCGCATTAAAACTGATTAAGTCAGTGTTTGTGTTGCAATTAGTTAGTACGCTTTTTTTAATTTTTTCACTTAAGCTGGTACTGAAGTCTTCAATCTGCCTCAAGAATGATTTAAGATATGAAGAGGTAGGAGAAGTGATGGCGAAGGTGGTAGAGATGAGAATGGCACCCATGCGAATGCGCCACACGACTGCCCTGCTGGCCACTGCCGAGAGTTGATTCTACAATAAATTAAAAATAAAAAGAGGAATAACCTTGGAGGTCAATCATCACCCTGAAAGCGGATAGTAGACATCACGTAGTATACGTGTACCAAATTTCAAGTCAATAGGTCAAACGGTTTGCGAGCTACAGGTGATTTAAACTCCGGACAGACAAACAAGCAGCCATGGTAGTGTATTATATATAAAGATGTTTAGCCTGGTGCGGTACGGTGGCGCAGTGGTAGCGCTGCTGCCTCGCAGTTAGGAGACCCGGGTTCGCTTCCCGGGTCCTCCCTGCGTGGAGTTTGCATGTTCTCCCCGTGTCTGCGTGGGTTTCCTCCGGGCGCTCCGGTTTCCTCCCACAGTCCAAAGACATGCAGGTTAGGTGGATTGGCGATTCTAAATTGGCCTTAGTTTGTGTGTGTCCTGTGGTGGGTTGACACCCTGCCTGGGATTGGTTCCTGTGTTGGCTGGGATTGGCTCCAGCAGACCCCCGTGACCCTGTGTTTGGATTCAGCGGGTAGGAAAATGGATGGATGGATGTTTAGCCTTGTTAGCACTGCTGCCTCATCTGAGCTCCTAGTTAATTTTTCCATAGCATTTTGTTTTTGGGGGCAAGCTTGTTCTCCCTGTCACTGTGAATGTCTCATGTAAGACCTCTGATGTTCTCCAACATACAGAAGGCATCATATTATGTCACCCGTAGTCTGAAAACTGCTGGGTATAAAGGACTTTTTCTGAACGTGTGTAGGGAGGTCTGCTGGCACAATAGTTAGTGCCTATGTCTCACAGCTCAAGGGAGCCAACATTGATTGACAGCCTAGTCTTTACTGTGGTGGAGTTTATACAGTCTCCATATGCCACATATGTTTCCTCTGAGTTCTTTGCATTTTTCCAATATCTGTAAGATTTCCATGTTAAATTAATTAGTGATTCTAAATCAGATTTGCATCAGTCTGTGTGCTTTAAGGTTTCCTGGCATCCCATCCCAATGTTGACTTCCTATTAAATGTATTAACCAAAGTAGGCTCCATAAATATATGGATAGTGGTTTGCTTTTATTCTTCTCCTTCTGCTACCATTTTAAAAATTGAACTCTGTGAAAGCTGGCATATAATTTAGGGCAGAACCTTGTGAGAAAAATAAACCTTTCTGTAGGCTGTAAATCATACTTGCTGTTACACATGTTGTTCTTTTTTGTCACTTGGAGCTGCAGTAGCATTTGACCATTGGCATTTTACAATACCACGTACACTAGCAGAGGTGATGGAATCAATAATTAACTGGAGGAGTTAGTGCCATGAGTTATCAAAGTGAAGGAGTCAGTAAAAAAAAAAATCTTCAAAATTATCTTTATAATCTCACTTGTGTTAAAGAACTTCCATCCATCCATCCATTGTCTCCCGCTTATCCGAGGTCGGGTCGCGGGGGCAGCAGCTTGAGCAGAGATGCCCAGACTTCCCTCTCCCCGGCCACTTCTTCTAGCTCTTCCGGGAGAATCCCAAGGCGTTCCCAGGCCAGTCGAGAGACATAGTCCCTCCAACGTGTCCTGGGTCTTCCCTGGGGCCTCCTCCCGGTTGGACGTGCCCGGAACACCTCACCAGGGAGGCGTCCAGGAGGCATCCTGATCAGATGCCCGAGCCACCTCATCTGACTCCTCTCGATGCGGAGGAGCAGCGGCTCTACTCTGAGCCCCTCCCGGATGACTGAGCTTCTCACCCTACTAGGGGGCTCCGCCCCCTGCTCGCTTCGCTCGCCAACCCCTGGCATTGGGACATGACAAAGAGTGAGATGTATGAATTAGATATAGAATAGTGTGCAGCTTTGGATGATGCGCATAGAAATAACAAATAGAGTGTTTGGCATATATTAATGTTTTATTGGAATATTTCTTTGTATATAACATTAGTAGTAAAGATGGTGTCTTGTCCTTGAATGAGTCTTCCTTGGCATGGATCATTTATAATTTTAACTCTAACGTCAGATGAACGTCGAACACGTGAGAAGGCAACATTGCGTTGGAATGTAGGTGTGTTGTTTTTATCAGGACGTAAATGTAGAACAATATCTCTGTGAAATGGAGGCTCACCATCTTTACTTTGAAAGACAATTGCCACTTCATTAAAGACGGGCAGATTGTATCGTCTTGGATCTTGTTCTTTGTCCTTTATCAAGACCAAAGCAATTGTAGTTGCCGCTATACCTTCTGCATTTGCTTTTGTATTTGCCTCCTTTTCAACTTCATGTAGCATTTTTATAGACTTAGCTAATGGGTGATTGTTTATGACATGAGTGACGTTTCTCATTATAAGCTCTGTGCATTGTTTGTTTTCAGGAAGGTTCATGCGTTGATAGATTGCCTCATCTGGATCTAGGATGTAGATTTGTGCATATTTGCGTTGTTGATTTGTTTTAGGGTGCACTGTTCCAATGCGATGCAATATTTGTCCACATATGCGAAAGCAGTATGGGCCATTGCCTTTTGGTGGCCTGATATGTACTCCAGTAGATGCAAAAGCAAATGAACTATTGTAGGATCTAATGCAGTTCATAAAGTTTTTACTTTCAGGCACATCGTTAGTTAGAAGCTTCTTTAGACATTCAGGATATGAATGTAAAGGAGGCAGTCTACTCTGACCTTTTTGACAACAACGTGTAAATTCATTATTTGTATTGCCAGTTGTTTCTTCTGTGAAGTTAAGAGAATGACAATGATTGCAAATGACATTCATTAATCCCAAAGAATTTTCCTCAATAGTGGATTCCTTATTGAAGGCGTTTTCAGCCATTTGGCGTAAGCGTTTAACAGGTGTGTGGCGTTGATGTCCGCGACGGGCATGTTTTGCTTTTTGCGTTTGATTGCCTTTTTGTTGCATGTCCATTATTTGCGACGCGCAATTTTTTTATTTTTTTTTATTCGCCTCCGCTTTGCGCAAAGTCCGTTTCAGTCTACGCCGTGCATTGTTTGTATCGAGCCTTGTCCGTTTTTGTATGTCGGTCATTTGAGCTTGGTGCTTTTCACGTCTTGCTTTTTTTTTTTCTGTCAGTTCATTTGCGCATTGTTCACGTCTCCGTTCATTTATTCTGTCTCTTTTTTGTATGTCTGATACGCGAGCTCTTTCGGTTTGAAATCGTGCTTCTTTCGATGCAGCACTTTGACACGCGCGCTGAATGCGTCTACGTGCATTGTGTCGGTTCATTTGGGCACGTTCCCGTTATCCTTTCCGAATCGTTTTGTACCCGTGACCGTGTATTCATGACTTGTTTCTTTCTCAGCATGCGAAATATGGATAAGTAATAAGGAGGATCGCACTCACTGTTAATATGTATCCTTTTCTGCAGTTGAACGGTTAATAGTGCTTTACTGAAAGGACATCCACCTATGCTGACACCTATGCCGACACCTATGCTGCCTAGTGTGAAGGTGTCGACGTTCACTTTAGAATATGTGGCTTTGGGTGTCACTTCTTATGGATGTGTGGGGGGGATTGTTGTTGCGCGAGCATCTTCTTTCTTTTTGTGTTCCTGTGTCTTGTTTGAATCCACCTCTTTGTGTGTGTCCCGTCCCTTGCTTGTAGGGTCTGTGGGGTGGTTTTGTGTTCTTTTTTTTTTTGTCTTCCATGGGCTTGTTGAATCCCCCTCTTGGTGTGTGTCCCGTCCCGTCCCGTCCTGTGCCTGTAGGGTGGGGGGGGGGTGTGTGGTCGTGCCTTGCTGTTGTGCGCTCGTATGTTCTTTTTTTTTGGTGTGTCTAGTTTCGTGTGCAATGTGTTTCGTGCTTTCCCCGCGTTTGACTACTTTTTTATGTGCCTTTTCCTTTTTTCGGTGCGTGCTCACTCCTTGTTTCTGTAGTCTTGTCCGCCTCTCGCGGCCCCTCATCCGCCTTTGTCGCCCTCTTTTGTCCGCCTTTCTCCGACTCTCGCGGACTCTTTTTGCGCCTGCGCCTCTCGCGGACCCTCATCCGCCTCTCTCGCCCTCTTTTGTCCGCCTTTCTCGGCTCCTCAGCCGACTCTCGCGGATCTCTTTTTGCGCCTGCGCAGTACGTCTTTTTGCAGCTACGGTCCATGGCCGGATGTGCCTGCGTCCATCATCCGGTTTAGCATTCTCGGTTAGTAATATGGATCTTTAAGGGAAAGCCCAGACACCCTGCGGAGGAAACTCATTTCAGCCGCTTGTATTCGCGATCTCGTTCTTTCGGTCACTACCCATAGTTCATGACCATAGGTGAGGGTAGGAACATAGATCGACTGGTAAATTGAGAGCTTTGCCTTGCGGCTCAGCTCCTTTTTCACCATGACAGACCGATGCAGCGCCCGCATTACTGCGGATGCCGCACCGATCCGCCTGTCGATCTCACGCTCCATTCTTCCCTCACTCGTGAACAAGATCCCGAGATACTTGAACTCCTCCACTTGAGGCAGGATCCCGCTACCAACCTTGAGAGAGCACTCCACCCTTTTCCGGCTAAGGACCATGGTCTCGGATTTGGAGGTGCTGATTCTCATCCCAGCCGCTTCACATTCGGCTGCGAACCGATCCAGAGAGAGCTGAAGATCACGGCCTGATGAAGCAAACAGGACAACATCATCTGCAAAAAGCAGTGACCCAATCCTGAGCCCACCAAACCGGACCCCCTCAACGCTCTGGCTGCGCCTAGAAATTCTGTCCATAAAAGTTATGAACAGAATCGGTGACAAAGGGCAGCCCTGGCGGAGTCCAACTCTCACTGGAAACGGGTTCGACTTACTGCCGACAATGTGGACCAAGCTCTGGCACCGATCGTACAGGGACCGAACAGCCCTTATCAGGGGGGCCGGTACCCCATACTCTCGGAGTACCCCCCACAGGATTCCCCGAGGGACACGGTCGAATGCCTTTTCCAAGTCCACAAAACACATGTAGACTGGTTGGACAAACTCCCATGCACCCTCCAGGACCCTGCTAAGGGTATAGAGCTGGTCCACTGTTCCGCGACCAGGACGAAAACCACACTGTTCCTCCTGAATCCGAGGCTCGACTATCCGACGGACCCTCCTCTCCAGGACCCCTGAATAGACTTTTCCAGGGAGGCTGAGGAGTGTGATCCCTCTGTAGTTGGAACACACCCTCCGGTCCCCCTTCTTAAAGAGGGGGACCACCACCCCAGTCTGCCAATCCAGAGGCACTGTCCCTGATGTCCATGCGATGTTGCAGAGGCGTGTCAACCAAGACAGTCCTACAACATCCAGAGCCTTGAGGAATTCCGGGCGTATCTCATCCACCCCCGGGGCCCTGCCACCAAGGAGTTTTTTGACCACCTCGGTGACCTCAGTCCCAGAGATGGGGGAGCCCACCTCTGAGTCCCCAGGCTCTGCTTCCTCATTGGAAGGCATGTTAATGGGATTGAGGAGGTCTTCGAAGTACTCCCCCCACCGACCCACAACGTCCCGAGTCGAGGTCAGCAGCGCACCATCCCCACCATATACAGTGTTGACACTGCACTGCTTCCCCTTCCTGAGACGCCAGATGGTGGACCAGAATCTCCTCGAAGCCGTCCGAAAGTCGTTCTCCATGGCCTCCCCAAACTCCTCCCACGCCCGAGTTTTTGCCTCAGCAACCACCAAAGCCGCATTCCGCTTGGCCTGCCGGTACCTATCAGCTGCCTCCAGGGTCCCACAGGACAAAAGGGTCCTGTAGGACTCCTTCTTCAGCTTGACGGCATCCTTCACCACCGGTGTCCACCAACGGGTTCGGGGATTGCCGCCACGACAGGCACCGACCACCTTACGGCCACAGCTCCGGTCAGCCGCCTCAACAATAGAGGCACAGAACATGGCCCATTCGGACTCAATGTCCCCCACCTCCCTCAGGACATGGTCGAAGTTCTGCCGGAGGTGGGAGTTGAAGCTACTTCTGACAGGGGGCTCTGCCAGACGTTCCCAGCAGACCCTCACAACACGTTTGGGCCTACCACGCCTGACGGGCATCCTCCCCCACCATCGAAGCCAACTCACCACCAGGTGATGATCAGTTGACAGCTCCGCCCCTCTCTTCACCCGAGTGTCCAAGACATGTGGCCGCAAGTCCGACGACACGACCACAAAGTCAATCATCGAACTGAGGCCTAGGGTGTCCTGGTGCCAAGTGCACATATGAACACCCCTATGCTTGAACATGGTGTTCGTTATGGACAATCCATGACGAGCACAGAAGTCCAATAACAAAACACCGCTCGGGTTCAGATCGGGGGGGCCATTCCTCCGAATCACGCCCTGCCAGGTCTCACTGTCATTGCCCATTAAAGTTAAAGAACTTTAATCCATGATTGCCATAATGTTCAGTTTTATGTGATGTTTTCAATTTAATTAGGTATGGAGGAATATTTTGGATAAAATAAATACATGAATAAATGTATTGTGAAATGTGACAATAAATAAATAAAACACAATATATATGAACAATCAAATATGTTTTTGTAGCTTATTTCTATTTGTATTTATGTAATTATTTCCTTATTTGTTTTTTCAGTGACACCACATGCAACATGAAATATGCAATGAAATGAAAGCTGTCATTTTCACCTATTAGAGTTGAGGGGGTGGGCTCTAGTGAGTACTGTGTTTTGATTGGTGAATCTTCAGTGAGGTGTATGTCCTACATTGTGACTGTGCATATCTGTGGCAGATATGATTGCAAGAAAAAGATGCCCAGAGTTATTGCTACTTCAATTCAAAATGCTCTGAATTCATCACCAGGAGTCTGCAGTGCGTACTGTGTGTGTACTGTAAATGTGGCTTTGATGGCACAACAATTCACAAATCAATACACAGTACTCATAACTTTATATCATTGTGTATTTCATGCCACTGAAAAAATGAAGAAATAATGATATATATATACGTAAAGACATAAGCAACAAAAACATACAGTATTTCACAAAACATTTAATTGTGTATTTTAACCTATCATTGTGTTTTTATTTACTTATTGTCACATTTCACAATGCATTTATTTATTTGATCATTTTTTTTATTTATAATTTTGTCTGAAATATTCCTCCATACTTAAGTTTATGATCGAAAATACAAACACAGAGTTTAATGGATATTCTTTGGAGTTTTCTCTTTATTGCAGCCATACTATCTCATCATAAAGGTACCAACTCTAAATTCCTGCTTTTCCCTTTTCTTTCTTTCCGGTTTTTCCCCCATAACCATTTATAATACAGAAAACATCTTTTGTCAAAGTAAAGGTAGCTACAGCCCTTAAAACACAGATTCTTCAAAATTCATAAAGAACACAGAAATACTATCAACTTACAAATTTGTGATTATATAGTAGAATACATTTACGCTTAATCTGACAAATACATTCATGTATTTCATCATGAAAAATAAAACCTCAAGTATAAATCAAAATATTCAAATGTCCAGTGAACTGTCATAATTTAATGTATTTTGTGTGGTGACCACTGTCTGTTGTAGTCAGTGCAAGAGGCAGCTGGTTTAAGAAGCTTTAGCAATAAAAAAGTTAATCATTCGGCAAATTAAAAGTGATCTTGAGATTACAAAGAATTTTACGTGCTAGTGTATTAGATAGATAGATAGATAGATAGATAGATAGATAGATAGATAGATAGATAGATAGATAGATAGATAGATAGATAGA
This sequence comes from Erpetoichthys calabaricus, assembly GCF_900747795.2. NCBI lineage: Eukaryota > Metazoa > Chordata > Cladistia > Polypteriformes > Polypteridae > Erpetoichthys > Erpetoichthys calabaricus. Next base: position 60,998,363 of record NC_041407.2, read on the forward strand.
TAGATAGATAGATAGATAGATAGATAGATAGATAGATAGATAGATAGATAGATATTTTATTAATCCCAAGGGGAAATTCACATTTCCACATAAAAGAAAATGGTAGGAGTGGACAGTGAAATAAATAAAATAGATAAAAAGGTAGAAAGATAAAGTCGTACACGGAGCTGCTGGAAAGGCTGCGACTCGCGGCGGCGTCTGAGTCATATACAATGACTTTGACAATGGTTTTAGAGGAACATACAATATGTAAATTAATGATTGACTTCAAGATGGAATTTACGTTGCCTGTCTATTAGATGGAAGTCACACACTCTTTCCTTTTTCTCTCTGGCCCTCCCAGACCTTTTTGACTAACCCTCTGGCTTTACTTCCTCCTGCCAGCTCAGTCCTTGCCTGACTTCACAACCCGAGTAATGACTAGAAGATGCTTTTTAAGGCCGTTTGTGGGTTAAAATTCTCCAATCACGTCTACTGTCTCAAACTCCTGAGGGCTTTCTAATAACAGTCTCCCTACTTACCCCAAGATTTTCCTGGAGTCTTAAACTCCAGAAAACACTTAATGGGCAAAGAAACCCTCAGACAGCCTGGACACCATACTATGTAGTGTGTGGCACATACTGCGTACTCTTAAAGGTATTCCTGTTAGCACCTATCTGACTAGGGAACCTTCTATTAAATTATTGCATGGCCCCTATTCCCTTGCTGCTTCTTCTGTGCCACTGGAGCAATCACTTCTGAGACACTCCCTATTAGTATAAACTCTGCTGCTCCAGAAGTGATAGCTCCATAGGCACAGAAAATTATCTTGTTGTTATTTCATCTCTGATAGGAGTGTGCTGTAGAATGTGGGACCCAATATATATTTAAAATGCATTAAATAAAAAATATTATAATTGATTAAGAAAATGCAAGACATCTTTTACATTACAGTACATCTTATCCACCTGAGGAGTTATGTAATGTAAATACAAAGAGATTTGTTCATGTTAACTCATTAGAGCAAGATTCTGGTAATTAGTATTCAGTTAATGTTTATGAGATACTATTTTTTATGTGGTGCGACTCTTTCTCATTTTTCCTTTGACATAAGCAGAGATGTTTTGCATTTTAAAAAACAGTGTACTTGACATGTCTACAATGATATTGCCTCATGTACAACAAAAATGGAATTACCACCCATGGGAACGAGTGGCAACTTGTTACATCATCTATTGATGGCTCCAAGAAGGATGCAGCTGTTTTGCTTAGAGTTCCCCCTAGCAGGATCACACAGCCCAAGAAATAGGCAATGGCCATTGACAGTCATGTTTATTAGTAAGGGTGAATATCTGGTTGTGACTTGCATTACTTTCTCACTTTTTTGAATATTTGTGCCAAAATTAGTTGTATGTTTCTGTCCTTCAGTGTGAGTCTGTACCCTCACTTGGTCATCTTAGTTCTTTCCACCTTTATTTCATGTTTCACTTTCATCCTTTATTATACTAATCGCATTGTGCCCTGTATTATGATACACCTTAGAAAAGAGGATGTGCAGAACCACAGGTAAAGTGTGTGTTTCACTAGATAGAGTGCCTCCATTATTTACCAGTCATTGTATAAGCACTCAATATAGTAACATGTTAAATATGTCAAAGAAAATCATATCAAATGTCATGGCAGATTTTATTAATTTATTTTTTTTGTAAAAACTTTTGTTTTATAATTTCATTCTCACATGTATGCAAGTATTTCATTAAGAACTTTAGAACATATAACAACAAAATGAATTAGACAAACAAGAGGAGACCATTCAGTCCATCAGGCTCATTTGTTTAGCTAATGGCTAAGTGGTCTCAATTTCTCATCCAGATGCTTCTTAAAGGTTGTCACTTTTCTGCTTCAACTCCATGTCTCGGCAGTTACTTTCAGAATCCCAACACTCTTTACATGAAGAAGAGCTTCATGGCTTCAGTCTTAAATGCACTTCCCCTTAATTTCCACTGATGTCCTAAAGTTCAAGATTCACAGTTAAGTTGATAGAATTTGTCTGGATCGACTTTATCAGTGCCTTAGAGGACTTCGACGTCTGGATTAGGTCCACACACAGTCTCTTCTGCTCAAGACTAAACAGGTTTAATTCTCTGAGGCTGTCAGAGTAGAACAAGTCCCGAGATACTCCTGGTTGCTCTCCTCTGCACAGCTTCCAGTACTGCTTTGTAGTGTGTTGACCAGAACTACACGCAGTACTTTAGGTGTGGTCTTACTAATGTAGCCCAAACATAATGTCCTTTGATTTATATTCAACGATATAATCTAAATTTTATTTGCCTTTTAAACTTATTTCTTTGTATTGCTTAGAGGATGAAAATGTTGTGTTAAAATAAACCCATAAATCCTTTTCAACAGTTGCTTCTTGCAAGACAGTGTCTCTCATCTGGTATTTATAATTGACGTTCCTTTTGTCCACATTGTAAGACACTTGCGGGCACTGTTGCCCCATTAAACCCAACAGACAAATGCTTGGCACAGGGTAAAACCACCAAGAAGATCTTTAATGATTTTTTCTTCTTGAAACAGTGCCCAAAAGCACCTCTGCCACCATATACAGGCAAAACACCAATAATCAGCACACAAATCTCTCCTCCACTCCTACCACCAAGCTCTGTCCTACTCCCACCAAACTCTGGCTCACTTGATGAGTCTCCACCAGTCCTTTAAATAGTCTTCCGGGCACGTAACTCGTCTGCACTTCCGGGTCAGATGGAGACTTGTGGATTTCTTCAGGTGGTTCCATCCCTGTGACTTGGGAGTACTTCCAGGCTATACGGAAAGTACAGATTCTTGAGCCTCCCTGCAGCGTTTCCTCGCAGCACCCACGGCACCCAGCAGGGCTGTGAAGTCGAACTCCAAATCCCATGGTGCCCTGCGGGAATCTGAGGTGTCGCTATGCTGCAGGGGCATCTCCATCTGGCATTCTGGGGGAGGCAGTGTCCCTCTGTAACTGCTTTCCCCCATCTTTCTCCGTTCTGGGCATCCCGGCTGGGTTGAGCAACTGGCCGTCCGCCACAACATGTAGTACTTTGCAGTTTTCTACATTTAACTGCATTTTCCAAGTGTTTGCCCAGTTCTGAAGCTTCTTGAATTATTTTTGCTGCCTCTTCAGTATCTGCTCTTCATTCATTTTAGTATCATTTGTGAATTTCACAAGTTTACTAACTATACCAAATGCTTTGTCATTAATATTAATCAGAAAAAGTGACAAACCCAGGATAGACCTCTGAGGAACTCTACTGATGACCTCACTCTACATGGAGTTTCTTAGTAAATTTTCTAAAAATAAATTTCTAGTTGCCTTGCCAGAGAAGAAAAATAAGTTGATTAATACAAAAAGATTTAATGTATATTAAGGCCTAAAACCAAGTACCAAGTAAATGTTAGCATGGAACACTTGATTTTCAGTTTATCCTGTTGATTGGCACCCTTACCACCAGTCCACATCATCTCAACCAATTCAGTTTGGAGGAGCAGAAACTAAACCACTCTGCTGAGTTTATTGTAGACCCCAGTGTCCTGAATACAAAATACATTTTACGTGCTTATACTTGTGATTATTTTCTTTTAGTCACTACCTGGGTAACAAATATGATGAAGACTGAGATGGAGACTGAGGGGTGAATTTAAAATTTCATCTGACGCCTTAAACTCCTGCCTCACCATCCCAGTCTAATACAGCATTCATTTAAATGACACCGTAGCATCAAGGCGTTGGTCCATTTCATGTTGTGTTATATAGTCAATTCTACACGTGTAATTTCATCAGTTTTGGGGTTTTTACATGTGAGGATTTACGTGACGATTCAATATCAATTTCATATTTTAAAACAACTTAGAAAATGAACGCATGGTGTAACATTCTGGTGTGTTTGGCAACTAAATAAAATAATATGAAAATTGGAGTATTTCACATTTTTTATTTAATTCATCCAAGAGTCAGTTATCACATTTTTTGTTTATTACTTGTAAATATTTATGTAACAGTGAGTTACATTCAAATATAACTGCAATAATAGAATGCAATGACATGTGTTTGTAGACTGCATTAAATACAAGCTTTTTACAAATATAGCACTTTACAATGGAGTTAAAAAATGTAGCCTAAATAGACTTGTTTGGCTCAATAGCTTTTATAGTAACAGGTCTATCTTTACCCCATAAAGTCCAATGAACCTCTGAGGGATGTATTGTTCAGCTTAAAATACTCTATAAAAGTGGAGGGCATTCCCACATTAGTGACATAATGGTGGCCCCGGGTCTCTTGGGGCTCCAATGTATTCAAATTGAAATACACAATACTTAAATACCAAATAATAATAATAATAATAATAATAATTCTTTACATGTATATAGTGCTTTTCTCACTACTCAAAGCACTTTTCATATTGAGTGAGGACCCACTTCAGCCGCCATTAATGTGTAGCATCCACCTGGATGATGTGACGGCAGCCACTTTTGCACCAGTAGGCTCACCACACATGAGCTGTTAGGTGGTGAAGTGGTTTAGAGAGTTTGACAAGTAGAGATATAATGGGATGATTAGGGGAGCAAAATTACAGCAATGGTGATGGACAGGTTGACAGATGAGATTATACAGGATTCCCTGTGGACTATGATGTTTGCTGATGACATTGTGATCTGTAGTGATAGTAGGGAGCAGGTTGAGGAGACCCTGGAGAGGTGGAGATATGCTCTAGAGAGGAGAGGAATGAAGGTCAGTAGGAACAAGACAGAATACATGTGTGTAAATGAGAGGGAGGTCAGTGGAATGGTGAGGGTGCAGGGAGTAGAGTTGGCGAAGGTTGATGAGTTTAAATACTTGGGATCAACAGTACAGAATAATGGGGATTGTGGAAGAGAGGTGAAAAAGAGAGTGCAGGCAGGGTGGAATGGGTGGAGAAGAGTTTCAGGAGTAATTTGTGACAGACGGGTATCAGCAAGAGTGAAAGGGAAGGTCTACAGTACGGTAGTGAGACCAGCTATGTTATATGGGTTGAAGACGGTGGCACTGACTATAAAAACAGGAGACAGAGGCTGAAGGTGGCAGAGTTAAATATGCTAAGATTTGCATTGGGTGTGATGAGGATGGATAGGATTAGAAATGAGTACATTAGAGGGTCAGCTTCAGTTGGACAGTTGGGAGACAAAGTCAGAGAGGCGATATTGTGTTGGTTTGGACATGTGCAGAAGAGAGATGCTGGGTATATTGGGAGAAGGATGCTAAGAATAGAGCTGCCAGGGAAAAGGAAAAAAGGAAGGCCTAACAGAAGGTTTATGGATGTGGTGAGAAAGGACATGCAGGTGATGAGTGTAACAGAACAGATGCAGAGGACAGAAAGATATGGAACAAGATGATCCGTTGTGGCAACCCCTAATGGGAGCAGCCGAAAGAAGAAGAAGAAGAAGAAGGGGGGCAGAATGACTAGGCTATGGAGGACAGTTTAACCTGGACATCAATGTACACCCTGCTCTTTACAAAGGTTGCACAGGGATCTTTTATGACCACAGAGAGTCAGGACCTCGATTTTATGTCTCATCTGAAGGACGATAAAATAAACATAGCAAATTTTAAAAAATTACCTTAAAAGAAAAAAACATATGGAAAATAATAATTAAGAAATTGACAAATATTTACTGCGGTGGGTTGGCACCCTGCCCTGGATTGGTTCCTGCCTTGTGCCCTGTGTTGGCTGGGATTGGCTCCAGCAGACCCCCGTGACCATGTGTTCAGATTCAGCGGGTTGGAAAATGGATGGATGGACAAATATTTAAAAAAAACAATAAGATGGAAAATAAATATAAGCCAAGGGAGAAACCCTGCCTGTAGCATAATGCTTTCAAAGTGTCTATATAAAATAAATGTTAAGCTCTGTGGAGTGGTGTATTTGTTTTCATAATTTAAAAGTAGGGACTTTTGCTCACTGATAATTTACAGTAAAGTCCTATCCTAGAGTTTCCCTATTGAGTGGCCAGGAAAGTTCTGTGTTTTACGTTGCACATCTTAGAAGCAAGCGCAGTTCTTTTAAATTCTTCCTCTTCAGATAACCTAAATGATTTTTACTCCTAAAACATTTACCAGTTCTGCATTTTTCTACATTGGTCAGATTTATGTGATTTTAAGCATATTTGTTTTGGGTTTATTTCCATCTAGGGCTCCATTTTTAAACCTGATGATTCCAATCTAGGGCCATAGGGGTCTGAGAATGTCCAAGAGGTTTTTGTCTCAGTGTAGAGCCAACCCTGGGATGGGTGTCCATTCATCAAGGGCACTGTCATGTACAGTAAACGTACCTCTCATTGTTAGAGCTGCCAGTTAACCCTAATAAACCCCATGTCCTTTAAAGACAGTAATTCAAACAGAGAGCTCACTCCTCTTATGAGGCTTTCTTTTATTCTAAACCAGGTCTGAAATAGTCGCACCAGAAAGAGCATACACTATTTGGCAAAATGTTTCTGAACACCTGACCATCACATCTCTAATAGCTATTTGGACATCCCATTCCAAAACCATGGTTATTAATGTGGAATTTGCTTTCCTTTTGAGGTTCTAACAGTCTCCACTATTCTGTAAAGACTTTTGACAAGATTTTGAGAACATAGGAACATAATAAATCTGACAAATGAGAGGAGACCATTTGTTTAGCTAATAGCTAAACTGTCCCATTATTTCATCCAGATTCTTCTTAACGGTTTTCAAGTTTTCTGTTTCAAATACATGTCTTGGTAGTTTGTTCCAGAATCCCTTTGCATAAAGAAGTGCTTCCTGGCTTCAGTTTTACATGCACTTCCTCTTAATTTCCACTGACGTCCTTGAGTACGTGAGTCACTCTTTAGGTGTAAGATTGTTGCTGGATCTACTTTATCGATGTCTTTGAGGATTTTAGGTCCCCACGGTGTCTCCTCTGCTTGAGACTAAACAGGTTTAATTATCTGAGTCTGTCAGAGTATGACATGGCCTTAAGTCTTGGGATGCGCTTGGTTACTGTCCTCTGCACACCTTCAAGTGCTGCTATGTCTTTCTGGTACTGTTGTGCCCAGAACTGCACACAACACTCCAGATGTGGTCTTGCGAGTGCATTATATAATTTGACCATAATGCCCCTTGACTTGAAGTCCACAGTTTTTACAATATCACCTAACATTCTATTTGCCTTTTTAATTGCTCCTGTGCATTGCTTAGTCGGTGAAAATGTTGCATCAACATAAATCCCTAAATCCTTTTCAGAAATTGCATCTTGTATGACAGTGTCTCCCATCTTGTATTTATAATTGATGTTCCATTTGTCTATGTAGCACTTTGCACTTCTCTACATTAAACTGCATTTTCCAGGTGTTTGCCCAGTTCTGAAGGTTGTCCAGGTCATTTTGAATTCTTTTTGCTGCCTCCTCAGTGTCTGCCATCTCTCCGATTTTAGTGTCATCTGTGAATTTAACAAGTTTACTAACTATACCAGAATCAATGTCATTAATATAAATCAGAAAAAGCGATGGTCCAAGAACAGACCCCTGAGATACTCCACTGATGACTTTGCTCCTTGTGGAGCATTCTCCTCTTATCTGTGCTATTTGTCTCTTACTGGTAAACCAATTAGAGATCTAGGTTTGTAAGTTACCACTGATGCCTACAGCTTCTAGTTTCAGAATTAATGTTTGGTGTGGGACTGTATCAAATGATTTTTGAAAGTCTATGTAAATTATGTCATCATTTTTATGTTTGTCAACTATTCCGGTTTGCTCCTTGAAAAAAATATAAAAGATTGGTTTGGAAGGACCTTCCTCTCATAAACCAATGCTGCCTGCTATTTAGAATATTATTTTCATTTAGGAAATTTTCCAATTTATTTCTTATTATAGTTTCCATAATTTTGCATGACACAGAAGGGAGTGTAATGTGTCTGTAATTACTGGAACCCATTTTGTCTCCTCTCTTGAAGACAGGGGTCACATTTGTTACTTTCCGGTCCTCAGGTACTTCTCCTTTCTGAAGTGACTGCTGAAATATGCTTAATAAGGGTTTATAGATGACATCTTTCATTTATTTCAATACAATTGGTAAGATCCCATCAGGTCTAGGGGTTTTATTAGTGTTTAATGTATTGATGGCTTGAATCACGCCTTAACTCTTTTATTTTAAAATCTATGAACTCAGAGTTTGTTTTCACTTCTGCATGAGACATTTCACTTGTTTCTTCCTTTATCTTTAGCCATCTTTATTTTAGTTTCTCTTTTGATGTTTTGAATGCTTTTTTGATCTCTTGCTTTAGTTTCCAATATTCCTCTATGTCAGAATTACCTGCCTTTTTTTTTACATTTTCTTGTACAGTGATCTTTTCAGTTTTACCTTTTTAACAATACTCTTATTTATCCATTTTTGGCCAATTGTTTAGTTGTTTTGTTGTATTGCTTTTCAGAATAAAATTATTTTGAGCCTGGATCAGAAGCTTTCTGAAGTGACACTAAATGTCATTTATAGTTGCTGAATTTTTTGCTTTCCCATTTGATGTTTTGTAGATACTTCCGCATCCCCCATAAAGTCTGCTTTCATCAAGTCTTTGTTTTGATGTAAATTTGTGTGTTTTCGAAGATTACCTCAAATTTTACCATGTTTTGGTCACTGTTGCTTAAAATATGAGTAACTTCTGTTCTTGTTACTCTGTCTTTATTGTTTGAAAAGAAGAGATCTAGACAGGCATCACCACACGTTGGGCTTGAGACAAACTGGGTGAAAAAACAGTCATTTGCCTTCTGCACCACTTCAGTTTCTTCTTTTGTTTCCTTAATAGGGGCTTCCCAATCAGTGTTTGGAAAGTTAAAATCACCCATGACCACAACGTTCTCTTTGTTGCACATGTGGCTTATTTGATTAAATAATACAGTATGTTATTAAATAACATATCAGAATTTGGCAGCTTGTAGCAAACTCTAATAACCAGATCTCTGCCTTTCTTCCTTACTAGCTTAATGCACGGCGATTCTGATGTGTTTCTTTCTTCCTCCTTGAAGATGTAATCCTGAATATTATTTTTTACATATAGCACCACAACCCCTCCTTTCCTTCCTTGTCTGTCTCTCTTGAAGCATGTGCAGCCACTACTATTAAATTCCTCTTCGTCACTCTCATTTAGTCATGACTCAGTAATTCCTCCAATATCATAGTCCAAAGTCAATATTTGCCTCTAGTTCATGCATTTTATTTCTAACGCTTCTTGCATTAAGGATGCATTTGTGGCAGAGTGGTGGCTCTGAGGCTAGGGATCTGCACTGGCAATCGGAAGGTTGCCGGTTTGAATCCCATAAATGCCAATAGGGACTCTGCTCTGTTGGGCCCTTGAGCAAGGCCCTTAACCTGCAATTGCTGAGCACTTTGAGTAGTAAGAAAAGCGCTATATACATGCAAAGAATTATTATTAAGGAGTAAACATTTTAAACAAGGAAAGTTGATTTTTGTATGAGTGTGATTTTGAAGAATGTTTGTGGGAATTTGTGCACATTTGGACAAAACAGCATTTGTAAGGTGAGGTATTGGTGTTGGACAAGAAGGCCTGGCTAGTAATCTGCGTTCCAGTTATCCCAAAGGTGTTCAGTAGGGCTGCGGTGGGCTGGTGCCCTGCCCGGGGTTTGTTCCTGCCTAGCGCCCTGTGCTGGCTGGGATTGGCTCCTGTAGACCCCTGTGACCCTGTGTTAGGATATAGCGGGTTGGACAATGACTGACTGACTGTTCAATAGGGTTTAAGTCAGGTCAGGACTCCATGTAGGCCATTCGAGTTCCTCGGTATCTGTATTGACTTGACTTTGTGTACAGGGGACAGTCATACTTGAACAGAAAGGGCCTTCCCCCAACCATTGCCACACAGTTGGGAGTGCACACTATCTTTGTATGCTGTAGCATTAACAGCATCCTTCACTGGAATCAAGGAGCCTAGCCCAATCCCAGAGAAATAGCCCCAGACCTTTATACATCCTCCAACAAACTTGACAGTAGATGCTGTTCATTCAAGACATTAGCATTCTTCTGGCCGCTGCCAAAATCCAGATTTGTCCATTAGACTGCTAGATATTGAAGTGTGGTTCATAATTTCAGAGAACATGTTTCGACTGTTCCAATGGTGATGTGATCTTAGGCGTCTGTGCAGCTGCTCAGCCGTAGATGCCCATTTCATAAAGCTCCTGACAGTCGGTTCTTGTTCTGATGCTGTATCCAGAGGCAGTTTGGCACTTGGCTGTGAGTGATGCAACAGATGATAGGTGATTTTTACATGCTACGCGCTTCAGCTCCTCGCTGTAAGTTTGTGTGGTCTATCACTTTGTGGTTGAACTGTTGTTGCTCCAAGATGCTTCCCCTTCACAATACTAACACTTACAATTAGCCAGGGCAGACCTAGCAGAGCATGTGGTGTAATATTATGATCATGCCACATTTAAAATCACTGTACGACCCATTCTATTGCCAATGTTTGTCAATGCATGGCTATGTGCTCGATTTTATGCACTTGTTAACAGTGGGTGCAGCTGAAACAACTGATCTCAATAATGGTGTCCAGATACTTTTGCCTTTATAATGTATATCCCAATCTTGAAGAAAACATTCTTACTATTTTGTATTCTCAGTTGGTTTATGAAGTGCTCTGTAATGGTGCTATCTATGAAAAATGCTATATAAAGTCAGTCAGTCAGTCATTGTCAATGCTATATTAAAATCTATAATAGCCTTATACAAAAAACACAAGGGTTCCCCCCCTCTGCCACCTGCAGTGTCATTTGGATTTGTTTCAGAAACCTTTCCCTAGAAATCAGCTAGTGTTAATTCCCTCACTGTTCATTTTCCAAATGTCTCCCATTCCCATTGCAATTGCTTTTTTATGTCCTCAGGCTCACATTCACAGTGCAGTGCTGGCAGGAGGAGTTGCCGTAAGTGCCACAGCGATGATGACAACATTTCCGTGGATTGCGATGACACTGGGTTTTACAGCGGGTGTGATCTCTGTTCTGGGATACCGGTATGCAAGGGTGAGTAACAAATGAAGCCCTTCAGCGCCATTACTTACTTCATTTTATTTCATTCAGGGCATTTTACAAAAGGGTGGCTGGCACAATGGCATCTCATAGTTTAATACTCCTGGCTCTGAATCCCAAGCCCAAGCAATGTGTGGTGTGGTGTTTATGACCTTGCATTTCAAAGCAGAAAGTTTCCAGTTCAATTGCCGCCTGCAACTCAATTTGTGACTCTGAGTCATTTAACCAGTGAGTGTTCCAACTATTAAAAAACAAAAAAGATGCATCATTGTCTTGTAACTTCCCTTAAATAAAGCCATCAACCATATATTAAAACTATAGTAATAGGGGAAAAAAGTAATTCCTCCACACCCCAAAACCATTTGTAATTGTTGTCCCTTAACTGCACTGTGTGACGGACAGGTGGCCAGTGTGGGTTTGGCTCCTGCCTTGTGTCCATTTTTGCCAGGATATGATCAACCCTAAAGTGGATTAGAAAACGGATGGGGGGATATCTTATAAAAAGTCAGTAAACGCAGTTATACTTGAATAAGGAGTAAGGTGAACAGTAGTCGATTGCTTTGGATAATATTTACAGGAAAATGTCTTTTATGATTCTGAGTGCATCAGTGTTTATCAGAGCATGTGAAACAAACAATTTCGTACCCAGGCGACAGGCCAAGTGGAAAATGACGGTGTTTGAGATTCACAGTACAGTGTAATAAACTAACCCTTCTGAGACTAGCAGGCGGGATGCCTTTGTTCAGTCATTGCTCAGGCTGGGCATCGGTGTATGTCATGTACTCAAATGGCATGGTGCCCATGTTTCAATTTTCTGAAGGTGATTGCCAGTAAGTGCAGGCAGAGGACAGATTGTCAGCACTTTTAATCCCAGTGACAATGACTAAAAAGATCTAAAACTGTTCAGTTGACCCATCATTACTCGGGGATTAGTTAAAGCAGCTGGAATTGTTGCTCTCATCATTATTTAATAAAGCATTTACATCCTGAGGGGCAGCTACAACAATGAAAAAGTGACATTTGTAAGGCACATTATGGGCATATTAATGGTCTTTTTTATTGTTATTAGAATACAAACTGGGGGAATGAATACAATTATTTTTATTTGTTATAAGTGCCTTCCATATTTTCACAGGGGCAACAAAAATGAATGTCTTCCCCTGGGTAAAGGTTAGATATTAGGGGGATGGTTTACAGTCTGATTGTCAGGATACTTTGTCTTTGAGTGATCACAATGATATTCTAAGTGAACGTTGAAGAACTGCTTGTGTTTACAGTGATAGGGAAAAGTTTCTCAGCTGACAGAGGTAAGACAGTTCCATTCTTCACATTTAGGATCTTATGCTGCCTCCTAGTGGCTAGTTTTAGAGAGTATTGATCTCCTCCCAGTCCTCTCTGACCTAACCTTGAAGTGGGCAGCAGAAGGATGCTGGGCCAGGCTGTACATTAAAGAATCAGGTCAGGGAGGACTGCCAGGAGGCAAGTATTCTTCTGCCCAGTAAGGTGGAGCACACAGTTCCTGGAATAAAGGAATGGGCAGCTGTTGTGTCCCCAGACTGGCATGTACAGAACTTCTCCTTTTGCCAGTGTGGACCTTTCACTTCTGTTGCGGGTCATTTTTCTTTCCATTGCATTCTAAATAGTAAGTATCTTTGTCTCTGGAAACTTCTGCAGGGCACATCTTGACATTATATTATTAATCATATAGGATATGTGAAGAAAACATTCTAAAGCTTCATATGACAGAACTGAAACCCCCCACTAATTTAGGCATAGACCCTTTCCAAGAAGCCTTGTAATTTTGGAAGCAACGTGAGAAATTTTGACCTAACAAGTTACTGAATTACAGCTTCAGCTTCATTCAGATTTTTGTGAACTAAGGATCAGGTGAATATGGAGGGTGTGACATAGTAGGTATCTGTTTTAGTTGATCATTTATTAATGGAGGGGTGTTGTTCTGGTGCACCATTTCTGACCAGCTGTTGTTGTAATCGCATTACCAATTGGTGCTTGTATGTGCGTTTGTCCAGGGTTTCCAAAATTCTGCAGATTCAGCTTGGTTCATAGAACAGTTCAGGTAATGGCTGTGATGCATATTCGAATCAATCCACAGTCCAAGTGTCTCTGTTTTAAAAAATTTAGCAAAGCCCAAAGCAAGAACTGTTCACACAGAAACAAAGAGAAATATGTGATAATGCAAAAGGGTAAAGTCCTTGTATAAGATGTTTCTGTTTAATGCTTAAAAATCTTGTTACATTTCTTTAAATTCTTGTCCTGTACTTACCAGACATGGATCGTGGTAAACGTTCATTTGGTTATAGCAGAGAGACTATGTTCTTAACTTGCTAAATAGCATTTTGTTATTGCAGATATAGCTGAGAAAGTTCTTTACACGTTTGCTTAAAGGGGGTGAAAGATTATACCCTTATCTAAGTAACTATGTGAAGCTGACTTTGTAGTCAAATTAAGAAAACACTTATGCAAATTTTAACAATAATATTAATTTTCTAAAATTGGATCTTACAGTACTTCTTTATAAAATATGAGGCTTGCTGTTAGGTTACTATATGCAAATTTATAATGAATGAACTGATAAAACATAAAACAAAAACTGTTAGGTATGCCAGTGGGCTCACAGTTCTGGGTTTGAATGCTACATCTGATCCCACATCCCAAAAGAGGTGCAGGTTAGGTTTAATTGGCCATATTGATGCTTGGCATCCTGTGTTGTGATTAATTGTATTTAAAATGACAAAAAGGGATGTGAGGCCTTTGAAAGACCCATAATGCAGGCCAGGAGTCCATCCTAACCTGCCCAGAAAAAGCCTCACCTACACTCTTAACAATAAAGGTACCAGTGTAGTTCTTCAGAGCAATGCCATAAGAAACCATTTTTGGTTCCAAAAGACCCATCCACATGAAAGTTACACATTTAAATAAATAAAGGTTCCTTCTGTAACAGTAACCATACAGTGAATAACTATGAATTAATGGTAAAAAATCTGTGAAATACCAATGGATTTAAAAGGACTCTTGCTGCCTACAATAACACAGGCTAAGTTCAGCTTTATCTTACTTTGTTATTGTCCTGCTATGTAGCCTAGCAAACATTAAATTTTTATCTACATATTAGGATATTTTTCAAAGCACAAAGAACCAACTTCATATGCAAAGAACCCTTCCCAGAAGGGTTAGTCAAGCAGTAGTTCTATGAGGAACCACACATCCCAGTAAAGTGCCAGTATAGTGCCATTAAAGAACCATTATTTTTAAGAGTGAATGACAACATGACCCTAATACTCTACTGGTTGACTTTGGTCTACATAAGTCTAAATTTTGGGCTTCAAAAGTTCAAAATATATTTAATGTCCCAAACACATACCAAAAATACACAAAAATGCCCTTCAAGGAGAATGAAACAAAAACTCTGGCTGGGGTGGATAATACTAAAGCAAAGTCATTAAAACTAAAGATATTTATTTATGTTGTGTATTGGAGTAACAAACATGACAAAAGAAGGGTGAGCCTCCAAAAGAGCCATAAAGCTTGCCAGGACACTCACTGACTACCCAGAGGACGCTCACCTAAACTCATCCTTGCTCTAGATACTACCTGCTGGCTATAGTCAAGGAAGGCTCCAACAATGGGGAACTAGCTTTAAAAATTGAAAATATAATGAAGGCCCCACAATATTTCAAAATATTGAAAAAGGAAGAGAGAAACAGTATGAAACTCTGGCTTGTATAGAGACAAGTTTTACAAGGATCTTTATAAATAAAGACTCTGCCGCTCGCGTATGTGGATTTCACTTTCATCAAACAGCAAATCTCTTAATTCTCGCAGATACCAAAGCCAAACAATATTTACATCCTTCTGTCATATTGCCTACAGTATGTCCACATATTCAATTTCTTTTTCGCTTTTACCTTTTTGTCAATATCGCATTGAATTTTGATTTGTATAACTGCCCATGATTGAATATCGTTTCTTTCTCTCTACACGAATTGTACCTGACAATAGCATTCACACAAATGAGAAATAATTGAACCGTGTGCGTGGTTGTAAAGGTTTTAGATGTGGGCAGGACTTCTCCAAATCTCTTTGCATAAAGTCTTGTCTCATGGGGTTTGAAATTTTCTCTCGCAGGATTTCACTTTCACCAAAGAACAAATCTTTTAATTCTCACAGATACACCTCTTCATTGGGAAGAAACAGTACTTTTCACTGATGGCAACACAAATTATACAATCTACAAGTCTCTGACTTAAAGTTTAAATCCGAAAAATATATTCGATCTCTTTTCACTGTTCCATTATTTCACCAAGTAATAATTTGTTTGTTTGTTTGTGCTAATGCGATCTTTACTATAATTTTTTTGAGAGTTTCGAATTTTCGTACTTCCATTATCTCTAACCTGCTCTGCATGTGTATCGCGCCAACGTTTTTGAATTCTTTACAACGTTCTACTTTGTCATCTGCTCTGTCTTTTATTTCCGGCCCCGGGCGTGGTTAAATTTCTTGGCACAAAGTGTCTCTCTGAGAAAGTCACGTTTCATCTCTCTTCCCAAGATTTTTTTATTATAATAGAGAGATTTATTAAGAAAAACAGAAAATAAAGCAAAAAAAAAAATGAAATTCCAAAAAAAGGCAATCCACAGCAAATAAAACCCAATATGTGATTAAGTAACAGAAATCTCAGAACAGAACCAAAAATTCAGAAAGCAATGCCTGTATTTTTAAGCATCTCAGAATTACTCCTAAGAATTTCACTAAAAGAAATAATAGGATAAGAATTTATCTTACCTCAGAGTAGCACATGAGAAGTATTTATGAAGCATCCTACTCATTTTCCCAGCTAGGAGTAGGAATTCACATTTGAGAATGAAAGTTTTATAGCAATTTGAGCTTCAAACTGACATTCAAGAAGGCATTAAGTAGTTTCCTTGGCACTCATTATGGTACTTTGTAATTTTCTGATAATAACAATAAGGCTTTACCACAAAGATAATTAATAATAATAATAAAATTAATATTCAAAGTAGTAGAAGAAGAAGGAAAACAAGGCTTCACCACAAAGTTGTTGATGATGATAATATTAATTATAAAATTCAAAGTAGTAGGAGAAGAAGAAGGAGGAAAACATAATAAAATAGGATATTGCACTAAGCTACACATAATTATTGCCACTTGGTACCAACATAAAGAATATTAATACTGTAATGAGCACTGAGATGGAAAGAAAGAGACACACACACTAAATGAGTGTAAAACCAGAAGAATCACCCTTCCCACTGTTATGGCCACGGGAAACGCCTAGTAAAGTAGCTGTTACTGAAACTAGCCATGGCTATTCTTGCACTGTTTCTGAAGTCATGTTCACGCTTCCAGTGTTCCCAATCGTCTTCCAGAGTTTGGTGCCATGCCTCTCCTCCATAATCCCCCCATCTTCTGCCAGGCTCAATTTTTCCAATGACCCAGATATCAGCACTTGCTTTCTTGAACCTTTCCAGGCTTGTAAAGTGTAACGCGAATGTTCCAAGGGCTCATGGAGTGCAGAGATCAGCATACCTGTGTGAAATTTACTGTCAGTCACTCATCCAGTCCCGCTTATCTTCAGAGTGATATGCTGGCTACTACAATACAGTTTGTATCCGTGAGCACCTGTGTGTTGATACCGAGATACCATGTGCGATTCACACGTGCCAATTTCTTTGAATGCAACTTGCTTTAACATTACATTACATGGAGGCTTGGGGAAACATAAAAATCCATGTATTACTGATTTAAGGACGTTCAAAGTTTTATGCAAAATTCAAATAATGGTTGGTTGAGACATACTTAAATTACCACAATTGCATAGCTGCATTTTCTTTGTGGCCAAAAAACATTACCAACACTTTCATTTCGGCTGACAGCTCATGGCTTCCCTGTGCAGTTGCATTGATCTCGCATTGTACAAGATTTGGATACAAATATATTTACAGCTCTGTCAAATCAATATCTTTGTATGAGTTCATCGTGGTCAGGCATTTTTAAAATGATCAGCTTTTCTCAGTATGTGTGTGCCAATTGCTGCCTAATTGACAGGTCCTGGCAGCTCCAAGCAAATGAGCACAGTACATGAGCTCTCCTAGATTAGTTAGAAGTAGTTTAATAAATTAGGAAAATAATAAAATGCTTTTAATTGCTTATTCCTAGGAGTAAGACCGAGTTGATTTTTGAACAGGTTAGGACTGTTTTCATACTTTGTGACACTTGATAAATACAGGCACATAAGGAAATTAACAAGAAATACTCACACAAAACTCCAAATCGAATGTAGTCTTCTGCTGCCGAATCTCTCTTTCCTGACTGAATATAAAACCAGAAGGAGAACCCAGCAGCCATGATAATAATTCTTTGCATTTATATAGTGCTTTTCTCACTACTCAAAGCGCTCAGCAATTGCAGATTAAGGGCCTTGCCCAGCAGAGCAGAGTCCCTATTGGCATTTACGGGATTCGAACCGGCAACCTTCTGATTGCCAGTGCAGATCCCTAGCCTCTGAGCCACCACTCCACCATGATGTCATGGTGGCTCCACCTCCTGGGGCTCCATCAGGAAAGTACACAAAATGTTCACACAGTTAAAGTTATTGAGCACAATTACTAAACATATAAGCCAGGGGTGGGCAAAGTCGTTCCTGGAGGGCCGCAGTGGCTGCAGGTTTTTGTTCCAATCCAGTTGCTTAATAAGAAGCATTTATTGCTTGATTATCGCTTCTGCTTTATTTTCATTTTCTCACTCGTTAAGATTTTGAACCCTTATTGCTTATTTTAGTCTTATAGAGCTGTTATTCTCGGTTTTTAATCACTCCTTATTAGCAATAAGATGCAAATCACAAAAGAAACCAGCATTTCTTCATTTAGCGTGTTTCCATGTATACCTGTGTGTATTTATCATGCACTATTTGGTTTAATTAAATACTTGGAAGGAAAATGAAGAGAAAATAGTGCTGAGTATTACTCACCCATTTTAGACTTCAAATTATTTGGATAATATCCTTAGAAAGGAAAAAAAAATCTTGATTATGAGAATGGCCTGATACGGAAGAGTTAAAGCACTAACAAGCCATGGAATTAAATTATTGGCAAGGATTGCTTTCTAATTAAGCAACTGGGTTGGAATAAAAACCTGCAGGTGCTGTGGCCCTCCAGGACTCACTTTGCCCATCCCTGATATAAACAATTACAAAAAACATGAAAAATAATTCAAAAATGACATTAAAACAACAAATAAATACAAGACAAGAAAAAACCCTGCGTGTAACATAACAATTTATATAAGTGTAAGAAGCAAAAACTGCAAAAGAAAGCAAAAAAGTTTGGCCTAAAAGGCAACCCAAACCAAACACTTGCCAAATTGCAATCCAATAAACAGAATCCATAAAACAGAAGCAAACATCCAGAAACTAGAAAATCAATATACACTTTGATACGGACTCTACAGTATAAACGATCAATGAACTGCTGCTAAATTCTTCTTTCTCATCTCAATTTGAAGGCAGAGGGGATGCCTAACCACAGTGACTCCTGCCTTCTGGGGTTCCACCCACAAGACAAAAAAAAAATGGCTGCACAATTAAAGATACAGAACTCAAATAATACATGATAAATAAACGCAACATAAAATGATGAAGAAATGTAACATTTTAAATATAACCAAAATAAAGAATACACATAAGCCAGTGACTAAAAGATAACACCAATGATAATTACTGTTTTTGGCCAATACTGCTGGCATAAGCTCTGACCACCCATAACCCTTCAGTGGATTAAGAGGGTTTGCGACTGTTATGTTATTCTACTACAAGATGTTTTGTTCTGTAAATTCATTAATTTATTTCCTCGCATGCATGTAATGTAGGTTAGAAGTCTCAGTGCAGAAACCCAATGTGGGAGGGATGCCCTCAAGCGGCAGGGCACACTTATTCATCAATCAGCTAGCAGTGAAGAAACGAGTGAGAAGAAACTCGCTTGAACACAGGCAGAACATTCAAACTCCTCACCAAAGGCATGTAAACCATAAGAATGTTATCCAAGTATGGTGAGGGAGGCAAGCTACACTCACTGAACAAATTATTAAGAACGCTGCATTAATACTAGATAGGACCTCCTTTTTCACTCAGTTCTTCATTGCATGGGTTCCATAAGATTTTGGTAACATTTCTTTGAGATTCTGGTTCATGTTGACATGATGGCATCACGTAATTTCGGTAGATTTGTCAGCTGCACATTCACGTTGTGTATTTCCCATTCTACCACATCCCAAAGGTGTTCTGTTGGATTCACATCTGGTTACTGGAACAGAACTCTTTGTCATGTTCATGAAGCCAGTTTGAAATGACTTTTTCTTTGTGACATGGTGCATTATCATGCTGGAAGTGGTCTTAAGAAGATGTGTAAATTGTGACCATGAAATGATGCACAGGGTCAACAACAGTACTCAAATAAGCATTGACATTTAAGTGATGAGGAAGGGCAGGCCTAAGAGGAAGGCCTAAGAGAAGGTTTATGGATGTGGTGAGAGAGGACATGCAGGTGATGGGTGTAACAGAACAAGATGCAGAGGACAGAAAGATATGGAAGAAGATGATCCACTGTGGCGACCCCTAACTGGAGCAGCCGAAAGAAGAAGAAGAAGAAGATTTAAGCGATGATTGATTGGTATTACTGGACCCAAAGTGTACCCAGAAAACATGTCCCACACCATTACACCACCACCACCAGTCTTGATTGTTGACACAAGGGAGGTTAAGTGCATGGATTCTTGTTGTTGGCATAAAATTCTGATCCCACCATCTGTGTGCCTCAGAAACTGAGATTCATCAGTCCAGGTTATGTTTTTCCAGCCTTTAACTGTCCAGGTTTGAAGAGTCTGTGCTCACTGCAGCTTCAGCTTTCTGTTCTTGGCTGACAGGAGGAGATCCTGATGAGGTGTTCTGCTGTAGCCCATCCACCTCAATGTTCAACATGTTGTGCATTCTGAGATGCTTTTCTGATGCCCACAGAGTGGTTATCTGAGTTACCATAGCCTGTCTGCTCAAACCTTTCTCATCAACTGGGAGTTTCTGTCTGCAGAACTGCTGCTCACTGGATTATTTTTGTTTTTTTGTACAATTGTGAATAAACTCAAGAGAATGTTCTATGTGAAAATTCATCGAGATAAGTAGTTACAGAAATACTCAAACCAGCCTGTCTGGTACCAACAATCATGCCATGGTCAAAATCGCTAAGATCACATTTTTCCTCATCCTGGTGTTTGATGTGAACAATAACCGAAGGTCCTGACCTATGTCTGTGATTTTATGCATTGTGTCACTGCCACATGATTGGCTGATTAAATAATTGCATGGATAAGCAGGTGTCCAGGGGTTCGTAATTATTTCCTTAATGAATGTACAGTATATGCTGTGCCACTGTGGAAAGGTGTTATCTAAAGAGAGTCTTTCAAATGGATTATTAAGTTTGAGAAAATATCAGTAATGTGTAATCAATTTTAAATATGACTTAGAAGACTAATATGTTCTGAGATGTATTAGGTAAGGAAGACAGTAGTTTCCAGGTAAAGTTGTTATACTCACTAATGATGGTGCTGGACAGTAGCAACATATTTCACCCCGATTTGCACCTACAAGAAGGAATTTCACAAATACAGCGCACATGTGGCAATGCTGAACTTATAATTCTGAATAAAGGAGAGCTTTGTTGGAATGAAACACAATAATCATGCATTGCTTTAAGCTGACAACTCCACGGCACGGGAGATAACATTCTCTTTCTGAAGGAGCGCAGAGTCAGCCTTGTAAACATCTGTAAATGTTAAGATTGTTTTGATATTTTTTTTGAACAAGTCATTAACCAAGATTTACTTTCATTTTGTCTTTCAGCCTATGCTCAATAGATCATTCGGTATCCACGATACGTGCGGTGTACTTTGGATCCATGGTTTCCCAGGGATAATAGGAGTGCTGACAAAAGTCATAATCAAGCTTGTCATGGCAGAGAACATCAGAATGTAAGAGTCATTGATCAAAAGTAATGTGATGAATGAGAAGCTCATAAGAGTGCAAAATGTGGAAGGATATAGAATGAATTTGATGTTTTAATTCTTTGCATGATGCAACCTCAACATTCACTCACTCCCTCCCTGGCCATCTTGACCTCCTCACTAGTAAATATTTATGTTACATACATTACGGTCCAAAAGCGTGGGATCAACCAGAAATTGTCATGTTTTTGATAGAAATTAATACTTTTTTTAGACACATGTCATTAAATTGAAATACAGTCATATGAAAAAGTTTGGGAACCCCCCTCTCAGCCTGCGTAATAATTTACTCTACTTTCAACAAAAAAGATAACAGTGGTATGTCTTTCATTTCCTAGGAACATCTGAGTACTGGGGTGTTTTCTGAACAAAGATTTTTAGTGAAGCAGTATTTAGTTGTATGAAATTAAATCAAATGTGAAAAACTGGCTGTGCAAAAATGTGGGTGCCCATATAATTTTGCTGACTTGAATGCATGTAACTGCTCAATGCTGATTACTTGCAACACCAAATTGGTTGGATTAGCTCGTTAAACCTTGAACTTCATAGACAGGTGTGTCCAGTCATGAGATATAAAGGTATCTAAGGTGGTCAATTGCAGGTTGTGCTTCCCTTTGACTCTCCTCTAAAGAGTGACAGCATGGGACCCTCAAAGCAACTCTCAAAAGATCTGAAAACAAAGATTGTTCAGTCTCATGGTTTAGGGGAAGGCTACAAAAAGCTATCTCAGAGGTTTAAACTGTCAGTTTCAACTGTAAGGAATGTAATCAGGAAATGGAAGGCCACAGGCACAGTTGCTGTTAAACCCAGCAGGTCTGGCAGGCCAAGAAAAATACAGGAGCAGCATATGCGCAGGATTGTGAGAATGGTTACAGGCAACCCACAGATCACCTCCAAAGACCTGCAAGAACATCTTGCTGCAGATTGTGTATCTGTACATTGTTCTACAATTCAGCGCAATTTGCACAAAGAACATCTGTATGGCAGGGTGATGAGAAAGAAGCCCTTTCTGCACTCATGCCACAAACAGAGTCACTTGTTGTATGCAAATGCTCATTCAGACAAGCCAGATTCATTTTGGAACAAAGTGCTTTAGACTGATGAGACAAAAATTGAGTTATTTGGTCAGAACAAAAAGCGCTTTGTATGGCGGAAGAAGAACACCGCATTCCAAGAAAAACACCTGCTACCTACTGTCAAATTTGGTGGAGGTTCCATCATGCTGTGGGGCTGTGTGGCTAGTTCAGGGATTGAGGCCCTTGTTAAAGTTGAGGGTCGGATGAATTCAACCCAATATCAACAAATTCTTCAGGATAATGTTCAAGCATCAGTCACAAAGTTGAAGTTACGCAGGGGTTTGATATTCCAACAAGACAATGACCCAAAACACAGCTCGAAATCTACAAAGGCATTCATGCCGAGGGAGAAGTACAATGTTCTGGAATGGCCGTCAAAGTCCCCTGACTTAAAAATCATAGAAAATCTATGGGATGGTTTGAAGCAGGCTGTCCATGCTCAGCAGCCATCAAATTTAACTGAACTGGAGAGATTTTGTATGGAAGAATGGTCAAAAATACCTCCATCCAGAATCCAGACACTCATCAAAGGCTATAGGAGGTGTCCAGAGGCTGTTATATTAATGTAATATCTCTGTTGGGGTGCCCAGATTTATGCACCTGTCTAATTTTGTTTGGATGCATATTGCATATTTTCTGTTAATCCAATAAACTTAATGTCACTGCTGAAATACTACTGTTTCCATAAGGCATGTCATATATTAAAAGGAAGTTACTACTTTGACAGCTCAGCCAATGATAAACAAAAATCCAAAGAATTAAGAGGGGGTCCCAAACCTTTTCATATGACTGTATGCCATTAAATTGAAGTATGCCCAGATGCCCTTCCTGACGTAATGCTCCACATTTATCCGGGCTTGTGACTGGCATGAAGAAACACACTGGTTTGTGCATCCCCTGTGGCTGGGTTATTGCTTGAAATGACTGATTTTTAATTTAATATTCACATATGGCTACAAAGCCCCATTTTCAGCAGCAAACTCCCTTAGCTTATCTTCAATTTGTCATGTTTAGATGTAAATTGGTTATCAGAGAAACGTTTGTAAAACAGATCAAATCAAATTTGATTTGTCACATACATATTATACATAACAGTACAATATGCAGTGAGATGCCTAGTTGCTCAGCTCCAATGACTGGGCCTTGAGATGAATATAAATAGACAATAACAATACACAACTATACATTAAAAAGTCATTAATAGAATTATAAATATTTAATAAATACTAATAACTAAATAGATGACTTAACTTAAATAACTTGGTGTCCTGTATTTTTGGCCACCTTCTTTGTTTAACATATGGGTGGACTGCTAGAAAAGGCTCCGTCTGACCGAACTGGACTTTGGGCAGCAGTACCGTTTACCTGACTGCAGCTCTGAAAAAGGCCAATGTTGGGACGGCTGGTTTCATATATAATTTTCCTTGTCCTGGTTCAATATTGTTTAATGTACTGTAGGTGTCCTGGAGTTTATTGAGTGCACACCCTGTGATGTGTTCAGCTGACTGTACCACTCTCTGCAGCGGTTTGCTGCTTGCTGTTCTCAAACCAGGCGGTTATAAATCCTGTCAGAATACTTTCTATGGAGGATGTATAGAAGTTCTTTAGTATCTAGGAGGGCTTCCTGAAATCTCTCAGGTGTCTGAGGTGGTACAGATGTTGCCGCACCTTCTTAACCAAGTCAAAGAGCTTGGACCAGGTCAGATCCTTGTAATTGTATTAGCACCGCTGAAAACTGTGATTCTGTTCACTTGGGTAGCAGTAGAGTGTTGTACCGTGTTAGCCATAGATTAATACAGGAGAAAGTGGGGTGAAATGACACCTTTTATTGGCTAACTAAAGAGATTTCAAATGCAAGCTCTCGGGAAAGCTAAGGCCCCTTCATCAGGCAAGGTGACACGGAACTGAAAACCCAATGGAAGAAACTAGCCCACTTGGACAGACACCTTGCCTGATGAAGGGGCCTTAGCCATTTGTAATCTATTTAGTTAGCCAATAAAAGGTGTCATTTTTTTTTTGTTCTTTGTTTCACCTTATACAATTTCTTGTATTAGGAATTTGGTAGTTTTTGCATACCCCTTGGGGTCAGAGCGTAGGGTCAGCCATTGTACAGCGCCCCTGGAGCAATTACAGGTTAAGGGCCTTGCTCAAGGGCCCAGCAGAGCAGGATCTCTTTTGGCAGTGACGGGGATTTGAACCGGCAACCTTTGGGATACCAGTGCAGATCCTTAGCCTCAGAGCCACCACCCTACTTCTCCTGTTCACTTGGGTTGCATGGTACTGGCATTCCTAAAGTTCAGCTCTGGATTCAAAAATGGCAAAAATGAAGCATCTTTCTCAAGAAGCATACAAGTCTATTATTTTGTTGCAGAATGAAAGCTATTCCATGAGACAGATTGCCAATAAACTTAAGATTTCATACAAAGACGTCTGTTACTTTTTTTGAGAGAAGAGGGTGGGTGAACTATATCTAACCAGTATAGGAAAACAGGTGGAAGGCCCAGATGCACAACTGCGTTAGAGGACGAAGACGTCAGACTCTGTAGTTTGAGAAACAAACACCTTACTGGTCCTCAGTTGACTTCCTCTCTTCAACATGTTTATTTGTCTTCTGTTACCCAAGTTTTAGTTCAGAGGGAGGTGAAGTTCATTCCAGCAGCAAGAAACTGAACACATTGTTGAATGAGACACTAATCCATTAATGGATATGCACTAACACAATCACACACACATGCACGGACTGGCCAGTCCATGTCTCTTTGGACTTTAGGTAATATCTGGAGTTGCTGGAGGAAAACCACAAGAATATGGGAAGGATGTATAAAGGCACCAGAGCCCGGAATGAAATGGGGGAGCCTCCGCTCTACAAGACACTGATATTGTAACACGTTACATGTATAAAATGTCCACCAGTTTCGCCATCGAACCCATTTAATTCACTCTAAAGTTACAGGCTATATAAAGAGTAATAAATGAAGCCACCTCGCTTGATATAGGGCACATAAACACTTTTTACTCATTAATAGTTTATCTATAAACTTGGCTTAACAGTTCATTTAGTGTATTTGATAAGACAGGACTCCTTCTTATGATGGAGGAGTCTCATAGAATGATAGGGATTCTTGTTTCAAGAATTTTATGACTTGACAGCTAAAGCCCCACCACAACTCCCCCACCATCCACCCAAGTCTCCATAATGACAATGGTTATACTGTAGATCTTTACACATCATTGTTGCCTAGACGCACAAGTAATGTACACAATCAGAGCTTACTGCTAACTGTGGATCAATGCTGTGATGCTGCTGGCTTTATAATTGTTTCCTAAAAGCTGATAACTTTTATTTTTACAGGATTCTAAAGGACTTGTTATTTGAGTACGTTGCACTTTCTGCGACTCTAGCACTAAGCCTTGTGTTGGGAATGATTACAGGTAAATATTAACCAAATAACATTAAATTGCAAGGCCTTTGACAAAGTTTTGAGACTTTTTAAAATGTAATGACACTTTAAATTTGAAGAAAGCCCGAGTTATTGATTGGAAAGGAATGTGTAGCAGATCCCCAAAAATTAATATCATACCCTATTAGGTCTTCATGTTTACAAAATTTGCAGCCCACCTGTCCACTTTTGTGGCACATCTCCTGGGAGCGTATGTCTGTAGGCCCTAATCAACTGAGTTTATATACAGGGAGGACAGGGAGAGAAAGTTCCAGTAAGTAATATTTCAATTGAGCCAAAAAACAGCATTTCCAAAGAGAGATGACTTGGAATAGAATCTGGACTGGGAAACCACCCTGTTAATATAAATCTATATGTCTCTCTGACTGAGTGACCGAGAAGCAATTCTATTTGCAGACAACCTAAGACAAAATGGTTTACACTAATGAATCAGACGTCCATAAAAGTCCAACCACACCAAAAGGTTCATTTAACTGTGAAAAAAATGGAGAAAACCACAATAATGGTTTACATGTAAGAGTTGGAAAGGGTGATCTTAGAGCAGTTGTAGAAGAACACTAATGGCATCGTATTCAAATCCATGATCAAGTCCCTTCTGTATCCTTTTTTTTAGCTTGATCTAATTTATGGTTTGTATACAAAAAATATATAAATAATTATCAACTTTATCTTGCTCGCCTTCTGTCTGGTTTTATCGTTGAATAAAACTCATCATTGAATAAATAAAACTCGAATAAAACTCTTAACTCTCTTATCTTATCTCTTAACTTATTTTAACTCTCTTATCTTAACTCATGTTAACTCTTGAATAAAATTTTTGAATAAAACTCTTATCGTTGAATAAAACTTTTATCGTTGAATAAAACACATCTTTCTATTAGACCTCAGTGCAGCATTTGACACTGTCAGACATGACATTCTACTGTCCAAAATGGAGAACATGCTGGGCATCTCTGGCACTGCCCTCCAGTGGCTCAAGTCCTATCTGACTGATAGGCAAGAGTTTGTTAGTCTTGGTAACAGCAGGTCCAGCTCAGCGCCAGTCATACAAGGAGTTCCACAGGGCTCTGTTTCCGGTCCTCTGCTTTTCTGTATTTACATGCTTCCCCTTGGCCATATTATTCGTAGCTTTGGACTGGGTTATCATTTTTATGCTTACGATACTCAACTCTGCTTCAATGTTAAAAGTGAAACTTCATCAGAACTTTCTCAGCTCACAACTTGCCTCAGTGAAATTAAAACCTGGATGGAGCTGAACTCTAAAATTAAATTGCAACAAAACTGAACTCCTGCAAATTGGGACTAAAGTCCAACTTAATAAAATGAGCTCCTTCCCAGTCCATCTTGGTGGTGATCTCATCAGACCTGCCTCTACTGCAAAGAATCTTGGTGTCATTTTTGATTCCTCCCTTTCTTATTCCGCCCACATAAACCACGTTAAGAAACTTTCTTACTTTCACCTCCGTAACATATCCCATGTTTGCTCCTTCCTCTCCTTCTCTAATGCTGAGAAACTTGTCCATGCTTTTAACACATCCCACATCGATTATTGTAACTCCCTCCTGGCAGGTGCCCCTTCTAATCTTATATCACAGCTCCAGCTTATTCAAAACTCAGCTGTAAGAGTCCCTACATGGACCAGCAGCAGCGAGCACATCACACCCATCCTGCTTCGCCTTCACTGGCTCCCTGTGTCCTACAGAATTGAATATAAAATTCTACTAATAACCTACAAAGCCTTAAATAACCTTGCACCAAACTACATCAGTGACCTCCTCCATCACTATGTGCCTGCCCGCCCACTAAGGTCCTCTGATTCTGGTAATCTTGTTGTGCCCCACACTAATCTACACTCCATGGGTGACAGGGCCTTCAGTTGTATAGCACCCAGACTCTGGAATGACCTACCGAAATTAATCAGGTCAGCTGACTCCATGAATTCTTTTAAAAACGACTCAAAACTCATCTGTTCAGGAAGGCTTTTAGCTCTACTTGACTTTATTACCCTTCTCTCAGTTTACCTCTATGTCAAGATGCTCATGTAACCTGTGTGTGTGTGTGCTAGACCATCAATTATGTTGTCTGTTAGGCTTTTTTCTCTGAGTTTACTATCTTACTCTTCTTTATTTATTTATCTGGTTTAGTACAATGCTATATACTGTATACCCTGCCGCTCTTTCTTAAACTCTGTGAAGTGCCTTGAGCATGGGAAAGGCCCTATATAAATAAAATGTATTATTATTATTATTATTATTATCTTTGAATGCAACTTTCTGTGTGGCTCCTATCCCTTTACTCCTCCTCATCAATCTGTCACACTTGCACTTACTCTATTTAGTGCGTCACCAAGGCCAAAACTGACCAATCAGATTGCTCTTAAGTGACTGGACACACACACACACACACCGACCCCAGCGTTTTATTATGTAGTAGATACAGTATACGCACACCCTCACTTGCACAAATGGTATCATTGTGGAAGTTCCTCTGTTCATTATTTTAGTTCAGCTACACCACAGCTTTTTTTTTTCTTACTCTACTTTGTTAATCTCTGAATGGAAATGATCTGTTCACATGACCTTTGGGCAGTCAGAGCGCATGGTCAGCCACTGTACATCACCCTTGGAGCAATTTTCAGGTTAAGGACCTTATTTAAGGAATCACTTCGGGGAGTAGCAGGATTTAAACTAGCAACCTTCCAGATACCACCACAGATCCCCAGCCTTGGGGCCACCACTAGATAGAGTTAACTATGAAGTGCGTATGAATTCTAAAAATGTGGCTACAGCATGTGGACAACTGCCTTAAGCAAACTGATAGTTCTGTGCCACTGCTTTACAGTGCCCCATGTGTACAACGTCAGCGGTAAAGTGGAAAGCTACTTCAAGTAAAATGAGATGTCCGTATAACTGCTCATGTGTCACACACACGCACTTCCTCTTGTAATCGTGTCACCAAAGCCAAACTGACCAAGCAGATTGCTCAGAGGGAGAGGACAGACACAGACCTTAGTGTTTTATTATTCAGTATATAGATATATTGTATATGGTCTCAGAAAAAACTACACTGTAAACGCTAATGACCAATTCTCTCATTTAAGTGAGCAGCAAATCCTACATTTAATCTGTGATACTGTATTTTTATTTCAAACCTGTGAAACTCAAAACTCTAATGCGACAAGGTTTACGTTAGAAATAAAAATCATACAATGAAAAAATGAAGGAGGCCTTTTACATTAAAATGTCACTTTAAGCTGGCACGGTGGCGCAGTGGGTAGCGCTGCTGCCTCGCAGTTGGGAGACCTGGGGACCTGCGTTCGCTTCCCGGGTCCTCCCTGCGTGGAGTTTGCATGTTCTCCCTGTGTCTGCATGGGTTTCCTCCCACAATCCAAAGACATGCAGGTTAGGTGGATTGGCGATTCTAAATTGGCCCTAGTGTGTGCTTGGTTTGTGTGTGTCCTGTGGTGGGTTGGCACCCTGCCCGGGATTGGTTCCTGCCTT
The DNA here is from genome assembly GCF_900747795.2 of Erpetoichthys calabaricus. Taxonomy (NCBI): domain Eukaryota; kingdom Metazoa; phylum Chordata; class Cladistia; order Polypteriformes; family Polypteridae; genus Erpetoichthys; species Erpetoichthys calabaricus. The sequence continues at coordinate 61,027,538 of NC_041407.2, forward strand.
GTGCCCTGTGTTGGCTGGGATTGGCTCCAGCAGACCCCCGTGACCCTGTGTTCGGATTCAGCGGGTTGGAAAATGGATGGATGGATGTCACTTTAATATAAAAGACACCTACATTTAGTCCTTTAGGGCCTATTGATAATCCTTATCTACGATTTTTGGATTTGTAGGTAATTAGGAGTAGTCAATGAACTCTCACCCAATTTACTTGTTAAGTTTATTTTTGTTTATTTATTTACTTATCAATTGATTGGTTGATTGTATTATCTGTCCTGTAAGTCTGTATCCTTGTTTTTTTTATGTTTCTGCTGCTGTATGCCTCTGAAATTCCCCATGCAATTAGCAAAGATTATCTAATCTAATCTAATAAAGGCAGCCTGCAGGTTCCATACAAACAGTGTCCATACTGCACAGGTAACTGAGTGTAGGTCCCCGAAACTGTAAGGCAGCAGGGTTTACAACTACAAAACTGTGTAGATTCAAACTCTCTTTGCCATCCTTTTTATTGTTCTAAACCTATACTCATTATTAACACGGCACTACAGTGTATTATCTATTATTATATCTCCATAAACAATCTGGCTAGTAAGCCAGGCAAATAGCAAAAGTCAATACCTGCTGGTCTAGTTGTATGAGACTAGAAAGAAGGGAGAATTGATACCAAATCGATCAGCTACATTTGCTCAAATCCCAAAGATCTAGTGCAATGAGACATTCAAATCAAGTCTGCGACAAGAAAAACGAATACCACTCATTTATAAAGTTAAAAAATCGGGAGTGGTCTCCCTTAGACTTTCTCGTATACTCAGATATGAGGATGGATATTTGAGGAGTAAACCACAAGACAATGATTATATTTTTATATAATGTACATTAAAGAACCATCAACAGCAAATAAAGTCGAATTAATAATATATTAAACAATTATTGTAAAAGTTAAGTTGAATAAATCAGACTCTGCAGTTGCATGAATAAAATGTAAAGTACCACTTCCTGTTAACGGAAATAGCCAAAAAGTTGATAGAAATCTACGTTTTGTACCTAATACTTGTATGCAAAATTTGGTTGACCTAAGTGAAAGCGTACTCAACTTATCATATTTACACACACACACACACACACACGTAATTCCAAAAATGGTATTTTCGGACTCAGGGAGGTCTAAAATGTTGAGATTCATGAAAATCTCGAAACGGAATTTTTGGAGGATTCCAATACTTTCCCTGTACTTCATATACAAGAAAGTTAGGGAGGTCTAAAACACTGAGATTCATCAAAATCTCCACATTGAATCTTTGGACGATTACAATACTTTCCCTATACTTCGTATACGAGAAAGTACAAAAATATCAATGAAACAGTAAATAAATGTTTCTTTTAAGCAAATTGCAAAGGTACAGTTAGCTGATTTGTGGTGGCTCTTACGTACAGTGGATTGCATTGATGGCTTATCGTTAGTTCATTCAGGTGTTTTAACATATTTATTACTTTTTAAGGTTTTCTCTTAAAATGTAAGTGGTGGAAACCAGTTCCTTTCCACAAGCATTTTGATGACCAAGCATATTGGGAGGTAAGTTTTTGTTTTTTCTTTTCTGTGCAAAAAGAAATTTGGGCATCACTTTAGATTAGGTGTCCTTAATTATGCTTTACCTCATCATGTAATTATCTACATAATTACAGAGTAACTACAGTGCATCTGGAAAGTATTCACAGCGCATCACTTTTTCCACATTTTGTTGTTACAGCCTTATTCCAAAATGGATTAAATTAATTTTTTTTCCTCAGAATTCTACACACAACACCCCATAATGACGTGAAAAAAGTTTACTTGAGGTTTTTGCAAATTTATGAAAAATAAAAAAACTGAGAAATCCCATGTACATAAATATTCACAGCCTTTGCTCAATACTTTGTCGATGCACCTTTGGCAGCAATAACAGCCTCAAGTCTTGTTGAATATGATGCCACAAGCTTGGCACACCTATCCTTGGCCAGTTTCGCCCATTCCTCTTTGCAGCACCTCTCAAGCTCCATCAGGTTGGATGGGAAGCATCGGTGCACAGCCATTTTAAGATCGCTCCAGAGATGTTCAATCGGATTCAAGTCTGGGATCTGGCTGGGCCACTCAAGGACATTCACAGAGTTGTCCTGAAGCCACTCCTTTGATATCTTGGCTGTCTGCTTAGGGTTGTTGTCCTGCTGAAAGATGAACCGTCGCCCCAGTCTGAGGTCAAGAGCGCTCTGGAGCAGGTTTTCATCCAGGATGTCTCTGTGCATTGCTGCAGTCATCTTTCCCTTTATCCTGACTAGTCTCCCAGTCCCTGCCACTGAAAAACATCCCCACAGCATGATGCTGCCACCACCATGCTTCACTGTAGGGATGATATTGGCCTGGTGATGAGCGGTGCCTGGTTTCCTCCAAACGTGACACCTGGCATTCACACCAAAGAGTTCAATTTTTGTCTCATCAGACCAGAGAATTTTCTTTCTCATGGTCTGAGAGTCCTTCAGGTGCCTTTTGGCAAATTCCAGGTGGGCTGCCATGTGCCTTTTACTAAGGAGTGGCTTCCTTCTGGCCACTCTACCATACAGGCCTGATTGGTGGATTGCTGCAGAGATGGTTGTCCTTCTGGAAGGTTCTTCTCTCTCCACAGAGGACCTCTGGAGCTCTGACAGAGTGACCATCGGGTTCTTGGTCACCTCCCTGACTAAGGCCCTTCTGCCCCGATCGCTCAGTTTAGATGGCCGGCCAGCTCTAGGAAGAGTCCTGGTGGTTTTAAACTTCTTCCACTTACGGATGATGGAGGCCACTGTGCTCATTGGGACCTTCAAAGAAGCAGAAATTTTTCTGTAACCTTCCCCAGATTTGTGCCTCGAGACAATCCTGTCTCGGAGGTCTACAGACAGTTCCTTTGACTTCATGCTTGGTTTGTGCTCTGACATGAACTGTCAACTGTGGGACCTTATATAGACAGGTGTGTGCCTTTCCAAATCATGTCCAGTCGACTGAATTTACCACAGGTGGACTCCAATTAAGCTGCAGAAACATCTCAAGCATGATCAGGGGAAACAGGATGCACCTGAGCTCAATTTTGAGCTTCATGGCAAAGGCTGTGAATACTTATGTACATGTGCTTTCTCAGTTTTTTTATTTTTAAATAAATTTGCAAAAACCTCAAGTAAACTTTTTTCACGTTGTCATTATGGGGTGTTGTGTGTAAAATTCTGAGGAAAAAAATGAATTTAATCCATTTTGGAATAAGGCTGTAACATAACAAAATGTGGAAAAAGTGATGCGCTGTGAATACTTTCCGGATGCACTGTAGGTGTTATTACCTCGTACTTACTGTATAATACAGTGTAACACTATAATTACTCAACTGTAATTGTCATTCCACAATTTTTATAAGTACATATGTATATAAAGTGTGGAATAACAATTACAAATGAGTGCTTAACCACAGCCTTACATTGTGTTACACAGTAAATACGAGGTAATAACACCTAGTTACTCTGTAATTACACAGATAATTACATGGTGAGTACGGTGTAATTAAGGACACCTGATCTAAAGTGATACCAGCATTTTACAGGTCATTTTATTTTTCTATGAAGGCCAGCATGATGGCACGATTGAGGCGTCCTGGTTTAAAATCCCCCACTCTGTCTTTGTCTGTGGAGGTTTTCCTCCCACATCTTCCATGATGTGCTGACAAAGCTGATCGCCAAATCCAGAATGGCTCTGTGTGATTGTGGGGTTGTGTGTGAAAGGCACCCCTGATGGCCTTGCGACCATTGTGGCCAAGGTAGGATCTGGCATCCTATGTCCCTAAATTAAGATTGTTATGTAGTTACTCTGGATAGATGGGTTTTAAGACACATAGGTTGCAATGGACTGACACCCTGTCCAGCATTTGTTCCTACCTTGTGCCCTATGCTAACTGGGATAGGTTCTAGCCAAACCCACAATCTTGGTCTGGATTTAGTGGGTTAGAAAATGACATAACAAGACATCTGGAGTAGCTCGAATCTGTATGCTGATGATGATGGGACTAATTCTTGTTTTTATTTTTCAGTTTCCACACTTAGCAATGAAGCTGTGAAGTGATGACCAGGACATTAGCAGACAAAAATAAAATCTGTGCCAAATTTGGCAAACTTCAGAAGACAATAATCCATTTTTGTGAAAAAACCCCCCATAAATGTCCATCAAGAAGTGTACCTCACAATTCAGAATGTCCATGTGCAGCATATACACCAATCAGCCACAACTTTAAAACCACTGGCAGGTGAAGAACAACATTGACTATCTTGTTACAATGGCACCTGCCAAGGAGTGGAATATATCAGACAGCAAGTAAAAAGTCCATTCTTGAGTATGATGTGTTGGAAGCAGGAAAAATGGACAATCGTAAAGATCTGAGAGACTTTCACAAGGGCCAAAGTGTGATGGCTAGATGACTGGGACAGAGTATCTTCAAAACGACTGGTCTTGTGGGGTGTTCCCAATATGCAGTGGCTATTGCCTACCAAAAGTGGTTCAAGGAAGGACAACTGGTAAACCAGCAACAAGATCATGGGCACCTAAGGATCACTGATGCATGTGGGGAGCACAGGCTAGACTGCCTGGTCCAGTCCCAAAGAGGCACTACTCTAGCACAAATTGCTGAAAAACTTAAAGCTGGCCATGAGAGAAAGTTATCAGAACACACAATGCATCACAGCTTGCTGCGTATCCGCAGACCAGTCAGAGTGCCCATACTGACCCCTGTTCATCACCGAAAGCTCCGACAATGGGCCTGTGAGCATCTGAAATAGACCATGGACCAATGGAAGATGGTAACCTAGTCTGATGAATCATGTTTTCTTGTATATCATGTGGATGGCTGAGTGCGTGTGTGTCATTTATCTGGGGAAGAGAAGGCAGCAGGATGCACTATGGGAGGAAGGCAAGCTCTTGGCAATGCTCTGCCAGGAAATCTTGGATTCTGGCATTCATGTGGATGTTACCTTGTCACTTACCACCTACATAAAGTTTGTTGCAGACAACATACACCGCTTCATGGCAATGCTAATCCGTGAAGGCAGTGGCCTCTTTTAAGCAGGATCATGCGCCCTGCCACAATGAAAAAAAATTGTTCAAAAATGGTTTGAGGATCATGACAAAGACTTCAAGGGACTCTGCCTCCAAATTCACCAGATCACAATCCAAACGAGCATCCGTGGGATGTGCTGGAAGTCCAATCCATGGACACCCCACCTCAAAACGTACAGGACCTAAAGAACCTTCTGCTAAAATCCAGGTGCCAGATACCATTGGACACCTTCACAGTATCGGGCATGTGGATTTAATGTTGTGGCTGATCAGTGTACATTTCATTAGTAATAAAGAATGCTTTAATTAGCACACTATTGTAGATAACTTTTCTATTGCCTATTGTCTATCTACCTAGATGAATATCTATAAAGCGTCTAAACTCTGCAGGACAGTTACCGTATGTCAACTATTTTGATGCAGGAGGGTGTGGGCATCAAACATGAAGGTAATCATCACAAAGGAAGAGCTGGAGAAGTAAACTGAGATACACTCTGTTGCCCCTGGCAGGCTTCAGATTACCTATCCTTCATTTAAGAATTATCCACTTTTGTTTTTAAATTCTTTGCACTCAAAATGCTAAGATTTACATTTTCTTCTATTTTTAACTTGTAAGCAATGCTAATAAAAGTAAGAAGTCCATCATTTTGTCCATTTTTGCTTATTTGAAGAGGTACCTTTGGGTACCAGTAAGCGTGTCTCGTTTGTCCTTTTGCACCTAAACTGGATTCTTTATTTACAGAACTGTACAGAAACCACGAGACATATAAAACAAAGGCAAACATATCGGGGTGGAGATGCACATCAAAGTGCAAGACAAGCACATCCAAAGATACAGACATTCCCACCAAAATGGTTTCTTTATTAGGCAAGTTACAGGGTTAATTCATTATTATTTTTTTAATATTACACCTATGGGAAGAATGGCGGATGCAGCAGGTAGCACTACTGCCAAAAAGGCTCCTGCTTCCTAGCTTCGAATCTCATGCCTGAATATTGTCCGTTTGGAGTTTATATGTTTGCATTGTGTCTGATTGGGCTTTCCACCTCGTCCAAAGTTTTCACTCTAGACTACATTAATTCAGGTTTGAGAATGTTATGGTGTAACTGTTTTGAATCATTTTACTTCAATTTTTAAATGGTTGGCTATATCAAATAAATAAAATGTAGTTGTGAATGGTGACTGGTTTGGGCTTAATAACTGAGGATATCTAGAGATAATTAGAACTCTATGCACATTAATCATTTTAAATTTGACTCAAAATAATGAACGGGAGATGGTTGGCACTGCTGTTCCACAGCTCCAGTGTTCTGGGGTCAAATCTCGGCCCCATTCTGTGTGTGTGTATTGCACATTCTCCCAATGTTTGCATGGGTTTTCTACCCAGATAAACAAGAGTCCTCCAGGGATCCAAAAATGTGAAGGTTAGGTTGACTATTGATTGCAGACTAGTGCTACAAGGGAAAGTGACCTTGTAATGAATTGGTGCCTTGCCTAGTAGAATCCAATCATGGTGGTCTGGGATCTAGCCCGTGCAAAACCAAACTGGGTTAAGCAAGTTTAAAAATGGAAGAATGGGATTTGACTGTGGAAGTCTTTATCTAACTGAAAGGATTGACGACATTGGATTAAATAACCAAGAACAAAAAAAGGCTATGACTCAGTTGATGCTAGTTATAAATCAACAAGGCATCATTGTAAACATGGGACTTGATACTCCTGAAATATAAACAAGAGAATTTTCTTTAACACAGCAGCTCTCTGTAGAAAGAAGAAAAAAAATCTAGCTTCTCTAATCCACCTCCGGCTTTTCCCGGACAACTCACTATTGGTTTAAGAAAACACCTCAATTCTTCTTCAGGTTTTATCAGTCAAAATGTAATGAATGACCTGAAATGGTGAAAAAGTAATCAGTAAACTGCCAGAGGTTTAAATTTAGTTAAAGTTAGCAAAAAACGAAAGAAAAAAAAAAAATAGGAAATTTCAGAATTTTACAAATGGGTCTTCTTCAGGGATCAACTAATAGGTTACAACACACAGCTGTTCTGCAGCAATTAAAGTGAATTAAGCCTTGCTAGTTGAAGCAAACAATTTTCACAGGTCTCCCAACTTTGGGTCATTACTTAAAAACCGTCTATCTTAAAGCAGGTGTTACTACACTCTCTGACGAACTATTTGGACAACATTCCAGTGATAAAGGCAAGAAAATGGCAATTAACAAATGAAATGAGACAGAGCATTAATTATCCTTTGAAGTGTAGGCCTTTCATTTAGAGAAATTGCAAAAGAAGTCCTAAAGTCACAACCCTATTAGAAGACAAGTTTGTGAGGGTTGCCAGCTTGTGTGATAGGCACCTCACAGCACACCAGCTTCAAGCACAGCTTAACAGTGGTCAAAAAAGCAAGTGTCAGTTTCTCCTGTGAGGAGGAGACTTTGAGCTGCAGGTTTGACAGTGTGAGTGGCAGTAAGAAAGCCATTAAATACAGGAATGGGCCTTGAAATGACTGGAAGAAAGTCTCATGGACCGATGAATCAAAATTTGACATTGTTGCTTCACCACACAGGTTGTTTGTACACCATTGAGTTGGTGAAAGGATGGTTTCTCAGTGTGTGACACCAACTGTCAATCATGAAGGAGGACGCGTGATGGTCTGGCGTTCTATTTCTAGAAAAAGTGTTGGTGACTTGCACAGAGTGACTGGCATTCTGAATCAAAAGGATTACCACAGTTTGGCTGTTACAGTGCATCCGGAAAGTATTCACAGCACATCACTTTTTCCACATTTTGTTATGTTACAGCCTTATTCCAAAGTGGATTAAATTCATTTTTTTCCTCAGAATTCTACACACAACACCCCATAATGACAACGTGAAAAAAGTTTACTTGAGGTTTTTGCAAATTTATTAAAAATAAAAACACTGAGAAAGCACATGTACATAAGTGTTAACATGCCTTTGCCATGAAGCTCAAAATTGAGCTCAGGTGCATCCTGTTTCCCCTGATCATTCTTGAGATGTTTCTGTAGCTTAATTGGAGTCCACCTGTGGTAAATTCAGTTGACTGGACATGATTTGGAAAGGCACACACCTGTCTATATAAGGTCCCACAGTTGACAGTTCATGTCAGAGCACAAACCAAGCATGAAGTCAAAGGAATTGTCTGTAAACCTCTGAGACAGGATTGTCTCGAGGCACAAATCTGGGGAAGGTTACAGAAAAATGTCTGCTGCTTTGAATGTCCCAATGAGCACAGTGGCCTCCATCATCCGTAAGTGGATGAAGTTCGAAACCACCAGGACTCTTCCTAGAGCTGGCCGGCCATCTAAACTGACCGATCGGGGGAGAAGGGCCTTAGTCAGGGAGGTGACCAAGAACCTGATGGTCACTCTGTCAGAGCTCCAGAGGTCCTCTATGGAGAGAGGAGAACCTTCCAGAAGGTCAGCCATCTCTGCAGCAATCCACCAATCAGGCCTGTATGGAAGAGTGGCCAGACAGAAGCCACTCCTTAGTAAAAGGCACATGGCAGCCCGCCTGGAGTTTGCCAAAAGGCACCTGAAGGAGTCTCAGACCATGAGAAAGAAAATTCTCTGGTCTAATGAGACAAACATTGAACTCTTTGGTGTGAATGCCAAGTGTCACGTTTGGAGGAAACCAGGCACCGCTCATCACTAGGCCAATACCATCCCTACAGTGAAGCATGGTGGTGGCAGCATCATGCTGTGGGTATGTTTTTCAGTGGCAGGGACTGGGAGACTAGTCAGGATAAAGGGAAAGATGACTGCAGCAATGCACAGAGACATCCTGGATGAAAACCTGCTCCAGAGCGCTCTTGACCTCAGACTGGGGCGACGGGTTCATCTTTCAGCGGGACAACGACCCTAAGCACACAGCCAAGATATCAAAGGAGTGGCTTCAGGACAACTCTGTGAATGTCCCTGAGTGGCCCAGCCAGAGCCCAGACTTGAATCCGATTGAACATGTCTGGACAGATCTTAAAATGGCTGTGCACCGATGCTTCCCATCCAACCTGATGGAGCTTGAGAGGTGCTGCAAAGAGGAATGGGCGAAACTGGCCAAGGATAAGTGTGCCAAGCTTGTGGCATCATATTCAAAAAGACTTGAGGCTGTAATTGCTGCCAAAGGTGCATCGCCAAAGTATTGAGCAAAGGCTGTGAATACTTATGTACATGTGATTTGTCAGTTTTTTTATTTTTAATAAATTTGCAAAAACCTCACGTAAACTTTTTTCACGTTGTCATTATGGGGTGTTGTGTGTAGAATTCTGAGGAAAAAAATGAATTTAATCCATTTTGGAATAAAGCTGTAACATAACAAAATGTGGAAAAAGTGATGCGCTGGGAATACTTTCCGGATGCACTGTATATCCACAAAGGGTGGCTACTTTGATGAAGCAAAAATTTGAATAAAATTTTGTACACAATGATTCCTTGACTTATTTTTATTTGTCATTGTTTATTTGTTCTATGCCTTGATTTCATCAAACATAAAGACATTAAACTGTGTGCATTTCTATAAAAACTGAAAACACAACCTGTGAGCCTGAGCAGGAATAAGTGGGGACACAAAACTCAATGACGTAATTGCTTAGCTCTGTTTCTTCTAAAAATGCATACCACAATGCATTGCAATGAATGGCGTTATTACATTGCCAATTTGTTCCAGTTTTCTTGCACTCTTTGTGAGCTGCAGCCCCAGGGACCCAGAAATGGATTTGATTATGGATTAATGGATTGTTCTCTTTATAGGACATTTGTACTTTTATCCTTAAAATGTAACTGCAGGATGTTTTATGTAACTATTGTTACTGCATTCTCAAGCAGACAATAACACAAGTGCATAAATTGTTAAACAAGTATGTTTAAAAAACAAAGCCTTTTCTAATTCAGTTCCTACTGAACACAACACAAAGTTCAATATTAAAACAAAAAACACTTAAAATTTATTTTAAATTAAAATTCAACATTCATTCAATATACGTACATAAGAAAAGGAAATAAATGCACATAACAGAACAAGACAGTTGTACATATTAATTTTTTCCAAATATATAACTTGATTACACAAATTTATATGATGCTATTATGTAGCATTTTAGTAGCTTTTTTTCTTAAGCATGCCAAGGACCCAAAAACACATATAAAACTTTATGCTTGAACAACCAACTTAATACAATAAAGTTGAGAATGATAAGGTCAAGGCAGGAATTTAAAAAACAAAAAGAAATCTGCTGTCAGTTACATTGTACTAAAAAAAACAAAAAAACAAAAATGAGGTTGCAAGATATTTTTTGTTTGTATGTCATAAAATGTAAGTAAAAAACAAAAGAATATCCAGTTTTTTTAATCAGCCTTAACATGGACAATTGTCAGTTTTGCAAGCAAGAGTTCTAATCCATTTCAACTCTATTCTTTTTTTAAATTAGCTTAATGTGAGTGTATTATAAAAGGTGGAATTTATTTGAAATATGTTCTAATATAATTTGAGACAAGTATTAACAAAAAGGCATAAAGAAGACCTTTGCCACTTATTGTGTATTATATATATTCATCTGCTGCAGAGTAAATGTGTTAATGTATATTTTACTATCCTTAAGAATATGTCACTTACATGGAAAGTAGTGCACTGCCAACAAAAAAGATCCCCATTTTTAACAATCTGTCTTTACATAAACAGTGATGTGTCAATTTTTCCTTAAAAAATAAAACTATATATCATTTCAATTGCTTTTCATTAAAAGCCCTTGTCTGTCAAGGCCCAAGAAAGTAGTCCACTTTTCACCAGCCTGCATAACACTTCCATAGCTTTTTACTGTACACTGCCTTTCTTAACACTCATGCATTAAATATGCAACTAGCATCAAATCCAACAATAAAACAATCAGTAAAGGCAGTTACTCCAATCACTTTCAAAAACTTTGAAGGCTATCTTGCAGATGATGTTCAAACTTTTCCTGATAGCATGAATCTTCATTCATCCAAACTCATTAAAATAAGTTTATCCCAATCTAGAGAACACAGCATCTGGGTCTGTATGTACAGCAAAAGTAGCATAACCACAAAACATGGAGGATGAAGGCAAAACTGAAATTGCCATGTTCATCACAGATCTTTCCACAGATTTAGTTGTAGCTAAAAGTTAACATCTAGGCACTAACTGCCACAGTGAATAATACTTTAAAATCCACTGACATGACAAAGTAAGCTAAAGCATTATTTATTTAAAACACCATGTCACATGTTTTCAAAATCATTTAAATGGGAGCTGGAAAAAAAGTCATCAAGAGTTATTTCAAATATTCACTCTAATTCCCTAGTAAAAGCGAACACTTTTACAGGACAAATCTTGGCATACATGAATCAAGCAAATCCATCCGCTATTGCCAAGACAACCATCAGTTTTTTGTTTTGTAGAAAAACTGAATAAAGCCAACCACCATTTACTAAGATCATTTATAGTATTCTCTTTAATAAAATCCCTGTGTGCGTCCAGGTGTCTGTGTGTCTTCTGGTGAAGTGCGCATGCGCGGGACACGGTGCGATGCTCGATATTACTGTCAGAGAAAGTTACAGGAGTTTTACGGAAATACAAACCAGTATTACTGCGAGAGGAAATTAAAGGTACACAATACAGTGACGCAAATTACAGCCACATACAAGCCAGTATTACTGTCAGAGAAAATTAAAGGCATATTACCGACGAGCACGCCTGTATTACTGCCAGAGAAAATTAAAGGTATATTACGGACATACAAGCCAGCAGACGTACAAGACAATATTACTGTCACAGAAAATTAAAGACACACAATACACGGTAGCAGCCCACGAAGAACGGTCAGCTGAGCAAGTAAACCATCAACAAAAGAAAGGCTGAAAGACAAAGAAAAATACGACCAACAAAAAGAATCAGGTCAAGGTCCCTTGCCATTTAATATAGACTGTTCCTACTAATGTTTATGCACTACTGTTCTAGCGCCCGTTATTATAACGGGCTAAATGACTAGTCTAATATAATAACCTACAAAGCTTTAAATGGCCTCTCACCGGACTACATCAGTGACCTTCTCCATCGTTACACTCCTGTTTGCCCACTAAGGTCCTCTGATTCTGACAATCTTCTTGTGCCCCGTACTGACCTGCACTCTATGGGTGACAGCGCCTTTAGCTCTCAAGCATCCAGACTTCCTGAAATGAATTAGATCAGCTGACTCCATTCATTCTTTTGAAAAATAACTTCAAAGTCATATGTTCAGGAAGGCTTTTAACTTAACCTAACACTCTGCCCCTTCTTTTAGGTAACCGCTGTCAAGATGCTCAGGATAATTTGTGTGTGTGTGTGTGTGTTTAATATCACACATGTGATTTGTACGGGAATTTCTTTTAGTATTGAATTTGGTATTATACTCTGGCTTATTTTTTCTTTTATTCTATTTATGCTTTGTATATCCTGTATTTATTTGGTTATTGTTCTATGTAGAAAATATTTGTATCTTAAATGACTTGAGCATGGGAAAGGTGCTATATAAATACAATGTATTATTTTCTGCATTTGTTTGTTTTATTGCATTTTCACATGTAACAGTTCATGCAAAAATATGAATCCCTATAGCCACATATCTCTATGCCTCTGAACAACACCATAGGTAAACATAAGGTTCTATATTTTAGATATGCGTTGTGTTAACGAAATATGCTCTTCAGCTATCTAAATGCAGAAGGAGTTTCCACAAGGTTTCCTGGAATAAGCATAGCAATAAGTATGTCTCAAAGCTTAAAAAAAAAAAAAAAAACACAGCTCATAGTTGAAAAACAATTATAAAATAACAAGCATAACGCAGTAATAGTGGGGAAAAAAGTAAGAGCTAAGAATTAGTGGAAAAAACAACATTCTACAGTAATATCTTACACTGTAGGATTTATACAGTACATAGACATTTTTTGGACTAAAAGATAGTAAAATTGTATAATGCTATGTACTCTTTCTTTTAAAAGGTACATCATATTAAATAGTTATTATCTACAGGATTTTGGGGGGCCCAACAATAGGGGTTTATATCCCACATTCAGTTACAGTCAGTGCAGAGTTTGCACATAGGTTGATTGAGGACTTGAAATTGGCATCATGTAGCTGTGTGTGTGTGTCTGTGTATGTGTGTGCATGAGTGAATGTGCCCTGTGACAACTAGTACTATATTGGTGACTGCCTTTTGCCCGATACTGCTGGACTGAGAAGGTTACAGCTTTTAGCTTCATAATGTTTGTACTGTAACACAAGAATGTTACATACCACTTCTTTGCAGTGAAAGATTTCAAACACTGGACCTTTTGGTTAAAAAAATTAAAGGGTTGGTAACAAAAGCTTCTGTGTGCGTGTCATAAAAACAAAACAAAAAAAAAAAACACACACAGTTCCAGGAAGTTAAAATGACTTAAAGTAACATTCAACTGGCTGTCTCCAATTTACTTGTATATACAGGAATGGACGAAAAGAAACTGACAGCATTTTAGAAAACATTTTATAGTACATTTGAAAAATATAGTAATGTGCCAATGCAACGAAGACATTTTCAAAAATGTGCAAATTATAAGAAACAAAAACCAATCACTGCCACAGGTCTTCTGTGCGTCCAAATTTGAACACTAGGCCTCTGCAAAAGAAAACAGTTTTTGTTACTTAATTCTTCCAAAAATGTAAATCATTACTTAAATGGGCATTTGAAGATTCCCACTAGTTTTATATTGTTGTTTTTTTTTTGGTTTTACTGTTTATAGCACTTAATAAACTACATGACTTTGCATAGGACTAAAGAATACATTAGTATTTAGAAATGAAACTTTTGCAAATTCCAACTATTTTACTTAAAACATCCAAGCATACAAATATTAATACTCACCCAAAAAATATGAAGGCATTCTGAAAAAACACCGCTATACCTGGGTACACCTGTTGCTTCTCTAAGGAGAAATAAAACAAAAAGAAAAAATTGAAGTTGTATCCAATGTAACTCAAGAATTTCCCAACCAACCAGTCCCAATTGTTTTTTTTTTTTTGTAATCATGCTTACTAAACAATATTGGGACATCCACATTGGTCAAAATATTCATTATAAACCACATTGGGAACAGTGTCCACACAAATGAGAAGTAGTGCTGTGACCTTCATCTTATAAGTCAAGCTTGATGACATCTAATCTTGCTATGATTATTTAGAAGCTTTGGTTTTAACATTTGGTTCTGTATGTCCCCTAAACAATTATATAACACAGAGCATACAGTGCCCTCCATAATGTTTGGGACAAAGACGCATTGTGCCTTAATTTACCCCTCTGCTTCACACTTCAAAATTACATATCAAACAATTCAGATGTGATTAAAATGCACACTGCAGACTAATTTAAGGGTATTTGCATACACACTTGTCACATCATGTAGAAACACAACACCTTTTCTACATGGTTCCTCCATTTCAGGACAGCATGATGTTTGGGGCACTGCAATGGCAGCTATATAAAAGCAGTCATATTTAGTATTTTGTTGCATATCCCTTACAGGCAATAACTGCTTGAAGCCTGCACTTTATAGACTTCTACAGGTGCCGGGTGTCATCTCTCCTTGGAGGAATATACTAATACTTAAGCAGATGTTTCCATACACCTCAGAATTCACTGTGCAACTGCCATCAGCAGTTACATCATTGAAGAAAAGTGTGCCAGTACCTGCGGCTGCCATACATGCCCATGCCATTACAGTCACCACCACCATATTTAAAAGATAAGGTGATACGCTTTGGATTTTGGGCAGTTCCTTTTAGTCTCCACACTTTACTCTTGCCATCACTCATACAGAGGTTAATCTTAGTCTTGGCTATCCACAAGACCTTTTTTAGGATTCTGCAGGCTCTATTAAATACTTTTCACAAACAGCAATCTGGCCATCCTGTTTTTGTGGCTAACTAGTGGTTTGATCTTGTACTGTGGCCTCTATATTTCTGATCATGAAGTCTTCTGTGGATAGTCATCTCTGACACATACACATCTGCCTCCTGAAGACTTTCCGATCTGTCAAACAGGTGTTTGGGTTTTTTTCCTTACATAGTGGAAATTCTTCTGTCATCAACAGTAGAGATCTTCACGGGCAGCCTACCAGTCCATTTGTGATTACTGAGCTCACCAGTATACTCTTTCTTGTTAATGGCATTCCTGACAGTTGATTTAGGTAATCCAAAGGTTTTATTCTTGTTTTTCAGCCTCATAATTGCTTTTTTGACTTTAGTACACCTCGTTGCCATGCTGAACAATGGCAACTACAGATTCCTAAGAGTAGAAGCAAGCTGAGGTATCTTATGAAGCAATGAAACACACCCGAGTGTGAATAACCATAAACACATAAACATTATGGTACCCTACAATGGAGGGGCTATGTATAAAAAGTGTTGCAATTTCTACATGATGTGATCACAACGTATGCAAATACCCTTAAAATGAAGTCTATAATGTGCACATTAATCACATCTAAGTTGACTGATCTGTAATTTTTATCTGTGGAAGAGTAAATAAAGAAAAATGTCTTTGTCCCAAACATTATGGAGGACACTGTAAACATAAATGATATTCTATAACTTGTTTCAAAAGTTCAGTTGCAGTATTGTGAAAACACAATGCTTTAAAAAGTTTCAATTATTAATAACACAGATGGGATCAATTTTTTTTAATTTAAGAGAAATATATAAATAACTAATTTTTTTGAGAGAGTTCACTTGATCAAGGGCTTCTGTGACTATCATACAAACAATAGTATAGCGTTTTGTAATTAATAGTTTAAAAAATTCCCAAAATGAAAACATTGTTCTTGAAGTAGTAAACTTGTTGAAAAGCCTCTGACATTATCATGTACTTTCAAGACAGTAAAAGTCAAGTAGTCCAAACTTCTGTAAACATTACTGTGACCTAAAGCAGTGCTTTCCAAACTATTTCCATGTGTAACTAATGGACACTCATTTCATGAAGCTCCAGACGTACAGTTCTGGTGCTGATGTTCTTTCTACAGTCAGTCTGAAAATCTGTTGTGAGCGATGCAACAGAAGATAAGAGATTTATACACAATATGAACTTTGGAATTTGGCATCCCCACTCTGAGATTACAAGGTCTACCACTTCGTGGCTGAGCTGCTGTTGTTCCTAGACACTCCACAATAGTTAAACTTAGAGTGGACCAGGTAAAATCTAACAGAGCAGAATTGTCACATACTGACTTTTAGCAAAAGTGGCATCCTATGACAGTGCTACATTTAGAGTAACTGAGCTAATATTTGTCAATGGAGACTGCATGGCAATGCATTTGATTTTGTGTGTTAGTTAATGGGTGTGGTCAAAACATCTGAACTTTTTCTTTGTAATGAGACTGTGTTAAAACAGTTTATTTTACTGCTGATAGAACATGGTATATGTACTAACAAGATATATTGATGGAATTCAAACAATCAGCACCCTGATAAAACAAAAATAATGTGTACCACTCCTGAACACTAAAAATGCAGTCTATGGGGTAAAAAAGCAGAGGAAGTGTCTGCATGAGTACTTTACCAATATGTAAATTAAAAG
Organism: Erpetoichthys calabaricus; assembly: GCF_900747795.2. Taxonomy (NCBI): domain Eukaryota; kingdom Metazoa; phylum Chordata; class Cladistia; order Polypteriformes; family Polypteridae; genus Erpetoichthys; species Erpetoichthys calabaricus. The sequence goes on from NC_041407.2 coordinate 61,044,249, forward strand.
GAGAAATGATGAGCCAAGGTACACAAACACAATGAGCTAAGGAATCACTCATACCTCAATGTGTCTGCACTAAATCAAAAAGGACACCAAATTCCACAAGACAACAATATTTTCATAATACCCCATTCTGCTTTGTCATTTTTATACGAGTTTATGTGCACAAAGAATTTTGTTTTCATGAAGGGCTGTGTTTTCAAGTGTCAACATTGTTTTCTGCAGTTCAGCTAATTCTTATAGGGAGTTTCCCGATAACCTTACTTTACTGAACTGCAAATCATGGCTTACTCATTCTGGCCCCTTAATAAACCCATCCCTTATTGGCTAACTCTTTAATCCTTTCACCACCTACAAACTAGTATGTGGTAAGCATAACGGCGCAAAACAGCTGTCGCTTCATCATTTAGTTGGATGCTGCACATTGGTGGTTGTTGAAGTGGCTTCTCCGTTTTTATGAAAAGTGCTTCAAGCGTCTTGAAAAATACAATATAAATGCAAAGCTGTCTTCTTTTAAGCAGCTGTTCACGTGTCATAAGAACTTCAACCTTTGCAGACTTACAGCAAGCAAAAAACTAGCAACATGAATAATAAGGAGAAGGAATATGAAAAAGCACATACACAGTAGTTCAAGTGTGTATTTGTTCTACATTTAAAGTCAAAAGCGAGTTTGGAACAGCAGCACAGTGAGTTAGAGGAAGCAGACGTGCTGCTTTGTAAGGGGAGCTCAACCTGCTTCATTTGTAGTAATGAGGAAATAACTGATCTTTATCTTTAAAGTACTTAGAAATGACATTTGCAATTAAACAGTGTTTTACAAAAGAAAGTTTATTTTATTGTGACCCACATAATCTAAACATGGCACTTAGTGAGAAATTTAGATTATCTATTTGGCCTAAGTGTTAGTTTACTCTATAATGGACTGTATTCACAGCCAGATTTCATCACTACCTTGCTCCTCTATTAGGGGGTTATGCTCCGACTCCCCACCTTCCTGAATGGTTAGGTGGGTGGGGAAAGAAAAAGAAAAAAAAAAAAGCTAAAATAATACTTACGAGGAACAACATAACCTCCAAAAAGAATCCACATGGAAGCAATCAGGGATCCAAAAGCAAGCATGAAACCAATGAACAGCCAGATACGAGCACCTAAAAATAAGGACGACAGCAATGTTCAAAAAAGCAAAGGATGGCACAGTTTTAAAATACAACCTCTAAAGACCAACTATTTGAGACTGACGAGATAATGAACAGAAATGTTTGAAAAACTCTTTGGAATAAGTCCAAACCATACCTGTTTGCCCAAGGCAACCTTCGCTATAACTGTCACCTCGCACCTGTCCATTTGATACTGCATTGATCCTGAAAGGAAAAGTAAGATGATGTGTGGAATTACAATATTTTGTGCAGTCTATTTACACAAAGTTCATAAAAAGTAGTCTTCTTAAAACTATTCACAAGAAAATTGAGGTTAAATATTATTCCATGCTTCCAAATTCAAGAAATCGACAGGCGGCCGTTTGGAAAAAAGAGAGCATGATCTAATCCTTATGAGATGAAGACACTAACGACAAAAAACACACACACACATACACAAACAGGAAGCAAATGGTAAAACTGAGAAATGGAAACCTCAGATATCTCGCTCTATCATTAACCAAATGTGTCTTAAATAACAACTTAGAAAAAAGTTATGTACTTAATATAGTATAGAGCAGGATGTAACAGCATTCAAAGAAAACCAATCAACTGCACTCACTCACAATTGTTAAGCACAGAAAGGGAAACTCCAAATGTAACTAACACTTTTTCTTAACTGTAACAGAGACCACAGAAACCAACATATAATGTGTTTTGAATATAGTTGCCTATGATTTTTATATAGCTCCAAAAACTGACAAGACAATGTAAATAACTTGACGATTAAAAACACAATGCTTAAGATAAACGAGCCTTTATCAAGTTGGCCTCAGGTGTGATTTACAATATCAGTCTAGTGTTTCACCTCAAATTGAAAATCTAAAAATCTGGCAGTTATATATTTCATTCAGTCACCAGTGCAGTTATTCAATTACAAAGTACGTCAGGTTCAAATAAATAGGAAAGATTAAGCATGTATGTCTCATTCACTGCAAACAGGCGACTAGCAACCAAATTAAAGTTGATGTGCAAGACCAAAACATAGACTTCTAGGCAAATTTGACCTCAGAAAACATCTAGTGGAATCTCCACTACGGAGCTGTATATTTTTTATTACAAAGTATTTGCTGCTCAAGGATATTTTAAAATGTACAGGGAGATTCACTTGAAAGAGGCCCTATATATTCTGTTGTAACTCCTGTTAGGATGAAGCAATCTGAACCAAAAAAATACACTATATACCTTGACATATGTGTAATCGATTGCATTACATGCGATCCTGGAAGTGGTTTCCGTTTTCTGCCAGACACATTTAGACACGGCACTCCATGTTCCTGAACGCATCAGCAAGCGTCTTGAGGGGAATAGCAGCAATTTCACATTGGATGTTTTCCTTCATATCTTCCCCAGTGTGAGGCTTGCTCCAATAGACTTTTCCTTTGAGCATACCCCAAAGGAAGAAGTCTGGTGGTGTCAGATCCGGCGACCGTGGTGGTCAAAGCCCCTTTGATTACCCTGTTGTCGAAGATTAACTCAATTTCTGCCATGCTCCTTGCCGATGTTTGACATGTTGCACCATCTTGCTGGAAGGAACCTTCCGTTAACTCATGATCATTCAGTTGATTCTGACATAGCTTAAATGAATTGGTGACCCAACAGGTTCACACCATGAAGATGCGCTGCTCAATACTGTACACCACCATCCTGATGAGTGTCTGAGTGATGGGGTACAGGCGGTATGCACCCAGATAGGTTAAACGTTGCAACGGCTGTCCAGCGCCTACCTCATCACTCCGACACAGAGGCATCCGAGCTTGTTCGAAGGTCCATATACTGAGGAGCACAATGCACATTGTTTCGTTCAGATTGCTTCGTCCTAGCAAGAGTTATTACAGAATATTCAGAGCCTCTTTCGAGTGAATCTCCCTGTATACTTTCATACATTTTGCTTCCTGATGAAACAGCAACCTGTAGATACAGTACAACTACTTCCAGCAACCTTGTTGGGCAACTGGATTGGATTATTGTGTCTAACTCAAAGGCTTATTTTGACCCAAGACACAACTTAATAAAAAAGTACAAAATATAATAAGTTAAATCTGCTGAATTATGAGATTTTTTCATATAATTGCCATTACAGCATCACACAAAATTTATTCTTATTAATACATTTGCTTACATCAGAAATGCAACAGTGGCTATTACCCCACAAGCATGATATGAATGGTTAAACGTTTCCATATCTGGATACTTCACTGCTGCATCAATGATAATCCACCATCCTGTAAAAAACTAAAACATAAAAAGGCATATAATTTTTAAAAAAATCATTTTGCTTGAAACTGGATACAAATTGCTGTTTGGTCAGCTGAAAATTGAACAAATAATATAATCAAGATTATTTGTTATTTAGTTTACTGTTATTTCATCTCGTGCTTCTAGGAGTGGAAATATCTAAACAAATATTTAAGCTTACCTAAGGCTAACAATTTAAATGTTTCATTAGTAAAAATTTATTTTAGAAAGTAGGCAACATTCATTTCTGAAGAACATTTATCAGGTCATGTGCAACTCTACTTCTTCTGTAAAGGCACGGTTAATAACAAAGGCAAATTACCTCAAAATAGTTTTCCAAAGATAAGAATTTATTTATTTATTTATTTTTTAAGTGAAGCCACTAATGAAACTCAGTTTGTATTTAATAATGAAAAACATAACTCAGCTTCAAAAGAACTGACGGCACTGTGCTTAATGCAGGAAATTTGCTTGCATTTCTTTTATAAAAACATCTTACCAGGACTCCAGCTGCTATTGAGGCCAGCGTGTTCCTTTTCTCTCCCAAATCAACACACTCACACTCTCCACATCGGATGTTATCAAGGAACCCTGACATTTTTAATGCTGTAAAAAAAAAAAAAAAAAAAAATCAGAGTAACTGAAACCATTTTTTCCTTTGTTGGTTTTAACTCATAAATGGTACATTTTCAAAGACATCAACAAAAATGTTGATTCTCCATTATAATATTGTCAAACTTATTTAACCCACTTTAGACAGTTTTATTATGAACCATAATACCTTTATTAATATATTTTTCTGAGTAGAAAAAAAAACAGGAAGCCCAGAGTAATGATGTTAAAAATTTAGTTTAATTTCAGATACAGAAAGAAAAAAAGTATAACTTGCTATTTGTAAAGAGGCTTTTTAAACAAAAAAAGAGTCATGTAAAATACTCTGCATTAACCATATCAGGGTGCACAGCATCAAGCTATACTTCCCACATTAAGTACAGCTGAATACAATTTCCAGGCAGATATTCACACACCCTCTCACAAGAGTGTATGTTAAGATAAATGCCATACATTACAAAGTGAATGAATACTAGAAGTGTACCTTCAACACTTTAAAGATGAAATACGACTTTCAAAATTGACCATCTGAAAATATGGAGATACTTGCAAAAACTGTTTGTCTTGTTTATTAATATTTAGTCACTGTTGGGGTGGTTCAGAGGCACAATGGGTAGCACATCTGCCTCACAGATCCAAAATCTTGGGGAACAAATTCTGGTCCCAATTACTGCTTGTGTGAACCTGTGTGTGTTTTGCCCATCCCCAAAGCAGTGCATATTTGGTTACTTCATTAAAAAAAAACAAAAAAAACCAAAAAACAAACAAATGGTTGTGCAAGTGTAAGTGGGCCTTGTGGCTGACTGGTAGCCCTTCCAGGGCTGTTTCCTGCTTACTCCCAGTGCTGCTGGGATGGGCTCGGGCTCCCCATAACAGTAACCTGGATTAAGTAGATTTGAAAATGTTATATCCACGCTTTCTCTAGAAGAGAAGGTATATAGTATAGACATTAACATTTCTCTGATATTTGTACCAAAGACATGTAAAACAACTTTTTCAGGGGGACACCGAAATAGGGACTGAACAAGAAACCTTGTGGCTTAAATCAACAAAGACAAAACACAACCTAATATACATCAAAATATAACAGCCACACTTATCAAATTAACTTTGTAAGATCTTTTGTGCTTCTGCTATTTTGAGATATAAAATACATTATGCTACTTCTGTTAAGTCATATTCTTTCTCTACACCAAAGAAAAAAAAAATCACCTTTTATTGATATCATGTAAAGGTGTCTGCTCAATCTAGTTTATGGTCTCTGTCTGGGGTTGGGGAGCAATAAATGCACGGGGCTAATGTGCAAAATTTGCTAGGACAATGCACAAGCTAGGAGTCAAACCCAGGACTCTCCTGCCATCAGGCTGCTGGCATAACCACTTTGCCATGTTGTACACTTTTAAAACTAGCAGGTGAAGCTGTTATTCAGTTAATCTATATCTATAATAACAACATATCATAATATATTTTATTTATATACCATTTTTCCCATGCTTAAAGTGCTTCACGGAAATTCAAAATTGACAACAGAGAATATACATTGAATACACAAAAAAATCCACATAAAACATTAAATAAAGATAAATACAGGAAACGCAAAATTTTGAATTTGCATAAGAGACAAAAACCTGAATAAAAATAATAAATATACAAACTACTACAACAAAACCTTGAACAAATGACATAATTTGTAATCCTGAGCACCAGGAGAGAGAAGGCACACTGAAAGAAAAGATTAGAAAGTCAGGGTAAGTAAAATACCATCCTGAACAAATGTATTGATGTGTAATGAATTGAGTAAGCTGATTTCACTAAGTTTGGAAGATTGTTCCAAAGTCTAATATAGATGAAGGCTCTGTCATCCATAGAGCTCATAGGGGCACAACAAAACTGCCAGAATCAGTGGACAACAGAGAGATGGAGGAGGTTGTTGATGTAGTTTGGTGAAAGGCCATTTAAAGCTTTATAGGTTGGTAATAGGATTTTATATTCAGTCCTATAAGACATAGGGAGCTAGTGAAGGTGGAACAGGATTGGTCTTGTGTGCTTATAGTTGTGTGTCTATGTAAGGACACTTGCAATAGAATTTTGAAACAACTGGAGTGGCGGATGAAAAATTAGAAGTTGCACTTGCCAGCAGGACATTGTAGTAGTTAATGCAAGGTATAATATGGGCATGTACATGTATCTCGGCATCAGAAAAGCAGTGGAATGAAAGAACAGGGGATATGATACAGACATACATAAAAGTATTTCTTAATGCAAGTACAATAAGAAAGGGAAAAATCAAAAACGACATCAAGATTACTTGCACAAGGTGGTCAGGTGATGACATCACCAAGGGTGTTTGAAAAGCAGCTCTTTTTCTTATGCAAAGCTTTAGTGCTAATCAGCATGATTGCAGTTCTCCTACAATTTAATTTTAGGAGTTATGTTCTATCCAGGTCTTAATTTCATGGAGGCAAAATGTGAGCCGAGAAAGCTCTGATGAATTTTCACTTTTAGTATTGAAACAGATCAGAGTATCATCCACATAAAAATGATAACTCAGTTCACAGCTAAAAATAATACAGTCAAGGGTAAGCATACAGATACAGAACAGGAGAGGGCCAAGGACAGGGCCTTGAGGAACTCCTTGTGTGATGTGCTGAGATGGATCTGCTGATGCCAGTACTAACAAGCACTACTAGCCTGTAGCTGGGCAAATAAAATTAAACTACAATAAAAAGTCTGAATTGGCATAAGTAGCTAGAATTCAGGGTGTTCACAATAAATGTAATCATTTACTTCATGAGGTTGAGGTGCATAATATGAATAGTTGTGTGAAATTTTAAAATGTGTGCATCAATTTACATGTGTAAAGTCTACATATTCGCAATTGTGATAGAAACTTGTCACTTTTCACCCTCTGATAGAGGTCCATAGAAGAGCCAGATACACAGTAAAGGATCAAAAAATAACATTCATAATCACTGAGCTTGAAATAATCTAAAACAACATCCCACATTGATTAGGCCTATGTTTGAAATTTGCCAATTTTAATCTTCTGGGAGTGGCTCTTGAAGGGCTATGGGTCACCGGTAAAGAATCAAATATTAAAAAATATCTGTCATCTGCATCCTCGAAATAGAATAAAAGTACACTCCTCGTGTCCATATTACCTTTACCCATTTTTTCCGAGGTTTTCTGAGAAGGAATACCTTTGCCCCCTCGTATCTCATTAAGGATTAATTAACCCCGGAGTCGATTGATGAGGTATGCACAACATCTGATCATTTCTGTTAAAGAGACCAACTGATGTACACTTTTATCACAAGGGCGAAATTTCCTGCACAAAGTATGGTCCAAAATAACAGGTCTTCTTCCAAGGTCTAGAGACTCAAAATAGTCGGAAATCAAAAAACCTCTACGCCTAGTATAACTGGACATCAGGCAGAGTCGAACGGTGTATCATATGTGGGTGTTTACTCGTACCGGTGAGCAAGGAAACGTCGAACAAAAATAAATAAATAAAAGTAATTCTTCTTAACAGCATATTACGGATAAATGTATACAGCACAAATATAAGACCCTAAAGTACACTAGTCAGACTGAACAAAGACAGGAAAGAAAAAGCATCAAAATAAGCAATATAAATCGAGCAGAAGTAAAACAAAGGGTTACGCAGATTAATTTCACAAGACACAGTAAACTGAAACAAAGTTCGTTCATTTTAAACTGCGGATACGCAGGGTGGAAAATGCGGATTGTTTCTTCGGTGTTGTTTTAATCTGATGACCACTAAGCAATCTATAAAATTCTACTGATTCGTTAAAAGATGGTTATTCTCTTACAAGAAAATGATTCAAATGCAACATTGGCATTAACTGATTGCTACTTTATTTGTAAGACAAAGCAACCTATACATAAAACGTTCTAAGACACCTTTTCAACTTTGCAAAATTCCATTTCCTTTTATTTCAAGAGGAATCGTTCCCTCAACGGCGCGCGGGATTCTGGGAGATTAGTCTACTTACTCACCTGCATGGAACTCGCAACTACGCTTTGAAAACTAGAATACATTTAGGATAAAATTATTTGTATTTTGCGTCAACAGAATGTTAAGATTCAAATTAAATACTTTATACTTTTTAAAAAACATGCAAATTATACATCCCTGCTTGCATTACGTCACCTACTCTGCCAAATGAATCTACGACATTAAATACGCCCTCGAAACTAAAAAAAACAAAAAAAAAACAACTTTGCCCGTGCGGGATGATACAACGAGGACTGGAAAAAAAAACCGCAAGAGCCACCCCCGACTTAAAGGACTTTAAGACACTTATTTATTCACTCCGTAATCGCTTAAAGCGTAATTCCAAATCTCCGTCACAGTACATAAAAAGAATGTACACCGTCCACCTCCAAAACCATACGTGACAACACATAAATAGCTTATATTTTGACTTTACATACCTTCTTTCGCAGTATCTCAGCAGACAATAACAGCCTTAACGCCGTGGTTGATGAATCGCGCATGCTCACTAGTATCCCTACGCCTTTGACGTCATCGCGTTTTTTTATTTTTCGTGTATCCTGGTGACTGACGGGCTTTTCCAATTCATAGCTGCGAATGTTTTAAAGTTTAAAGGAACATTAAGCTTACTGTGGCTTTAGACCTTTAATAATTTGTCGGTGTTTTGGGAAGTTACGTTTTCCACCCTACGCTTAGATTTCTTTAAACTATGTTGAAAGTTATCTCTTGCACAGCATATTAAAACATGCCTTATGAGAGGCCATTTACCATTTGCTGTATAACTGATGTGTTTTGCACTGATGAATTAATACATTTCAGCCTTTATTTATTTAAATGTCTGGCTATTTTCAGTAGCCTTTTACAAACGCAAAATACATGATGATAATTGCCAGTTCTAAGGGCAAAGATAATCTGGCTCATGACACTAATGCATACAGCAGATTCAGAAAGTACTCAAATCTCTTCACTTTATGCACTTTGTGTCATAGATTTAATTTTAAACGGATACATTTGTCATTTTTGCCCATCACTCTACACTCAATAACCCATAATAACAAAGTGAAAACATATTGTCAGAAAGGTTTGCAAATTTATTACAAATTAAAAACTGAAATCTCTTATTCATCCCCTCCTCGAACCGCCACCTTATCGTGGTGGAGGGGTTTGCGTGTCCCAATGATCCTAGGAGCTCTGTTGTCCAGGGCTTTATGCCCCTGGTAGGGTCACCCAAGGCAAACTGGTCCTAGGTGAGGGATGAGCCAAAGTGCGGTTCAAAAGACCTTCTATGATGAACAAAAAACTTGGACGGCGTTTTCCCTCACCCGGACGTGGGTCACCGGAGCCCCCGTCTGGAGCCAGGCCTGGAGGTGGGGCTCGATGGCGAGCGCCTGGTGGCCGGGCTTGCACCCATGGGGTTCGGCCGGGCACAGCCCGAAGAGGCAATGTGGGTCCCCCTTCCCATGGGCTCACCACCTATGGGAGGGGCCAAGGAGGTCGGGTGCAGTGTGAGTTGAGTGGTGGCCGAAGGCGGGGACCTTGGTGGTCCGATCCTCGGCTACAGAAGCTGGCTCTTGGGACGTGGAATGTCACCTCTCTAAAGGGGAAGGAGCCTGAGCTAGTGCGCGAGGTTGAGAGGTTCCGGCTAGATATAGTCGGACTCACCTTGACGCACAGCTTGGACTCTGGAACCAATCTCCTTGAAAGGGGCTAGACTCTCTACCACTCTGGAGTTGCCCCCGGTGAGAGGCTCCGAGCAGGTATGGACATACTTATTGCCCCCCGACTTGGAGCCTGTACATTGGGGTTTACCCCGGTGGATGAGAGGGTAGCCTCCCTCCGCCTTCGGGTGGGGGGACAGGTCCTAACTGTTGTTTGTGCGTATGCACCGAACAGCAGTTCGGAGTACCCACCCTTTTTGGAGTCCCTGGAGGGGTTGCTAGAGGGCATACCTTCTGGGGACTCCCTCGTATTGCTGGGAGACTTCAATGCTCACATGGGCAATGACAGTGAGACCTGGAAGGGCGTGATTGGGAGGAATGGCCCCCCCGATCTGAACCCGAGTGGTGTTTTGTTATTGGACTTCTGTGCTCGTCACGGATTGTCCATAACGAACACCATGTTCAAGCATAAGGGTGTTCATATATGCACTTGGCACCAGGACACCCTACGCCTCAGTTCGATGATCGACTTTGTGGTCGTGTCGTCCTACTTGCAGCCACATGTCTTGGACACTCAGGTGAACAGAGGGGTGGAGCTGTCAACTGATCACCACCTGGTGGTGAGTTGGCTCCAATGGTGGGGGAGGATGCCGGTCAGGCCTGGTAGGCCCAAACGTGTTGTGAGGGTCTGCTGGGAACGTCTGGCAGAGCCCCCTGTCAGAAGTAGCTTCAACTCCCACCTCCGGCAGAACTTCGACCACGTCCCGAGGGAGGTGGGGGACATTGAGTCCGAATGGGCCATGTTCCGTGCCTCTATTGTTGAGGCGGCTGACCGGAGCTGTAAGGTGGTCGGTGCCTGTCGTGGCGGCAATCCCCGAACCCGTTGGTGGACACCGGCAGTGAGGGATGCTGTCAAGCTGAAGAAGGAGTCCTACCGGTCCCTTTTGTCCTGTGGGACTCTGGAGGCAGCTAATAGGTACCAGCAGGCCAAGCAGAATGCGGCTTCGGTGGTTGCTGAGGCAAAAACTCGGGCATGGGAGGAGTTTGGGGAGGCCATGGAGAACGACTTTCGGACGGCTTCGAGGAGATTTTGTCCACCGTCTGACGTCTCAGGAGGGGGAAGCAGTGCAGTGTCAACACTGTATATGATGGGGATGGTGCGCTGCTGACCTCGACTCGGGACGTTGTGGGTCGGTGGGGGGAGTACTTCGAAGACCTCCTCAGTCCCACTAACATGCCTTCCAATGAGGAAGCAGAGCCTGGGGACTCGGAGGTGGGCTCCCCCATCTCTGGGACTGAGGTCACCGAGGTGATCAAAAAACTCCTTGGTGGCAGGGCCCCGGGGGTGGATGAGATACGCCCGGAGTTCCTCAAGGCTCTGGATGTTGTAGGGCTGTCTTGGTTGACACGTCTCTGCAACATCGCATGGACATCAGGGACAATGCCTCTGGATTGGCAGACCGGGGTGGTGGTCCCCCTCTTTAAGAAAGGGGACCGGAGGGTGTGTTCAAACTACAGAGGGATCACACTCCTCAGCCTCCCTGGAAAAGTCTATTCGGGGATTCTAGAGAGGAGGGTCCATCGGATAGTTGAACCTCGGTTTCAGGAGGAACAGTGTGGTTTTCGTCCTGGTCGCAGAACAGTGGACCAGCTCTACACCCTTAACAGAGTCCTGGAGGGTGCATGGGTGTTCGCCCAACCAGTCTACATGTGTTTTGTGGACTTGGAAAAGGCATTCGACCATGTCCCTCGGGGAATCCTGTGGGGGGTGCTCCGGGAGTATGGGGTACCGGACCCCCTGATAAGGGCTGTTCGGTCCCTGTACAACCGGTGTCAAAGCTTGGTCCGCATTGCCGGCAGTAAGTCGAACCCGTTTCCAGTGAGAGTTGGACTCCACCAGGGCTGCCCTTTGTCATCGATTCTGTTCATAACTTTTATGGACAGAATTTCTAGGCGCAGCCAGGGTGTTGAGGGGGTCCGGTTTGGTGGACTCAGGATTGGGTCATTGCTTTTTGCAGATGATGTTGTCCTGTTTGCTTCATCAGGCCGTGATCTTCAACTCTCTGGATCGGTTCGCAGCCGATTATGAAGCGGCTGGAATGGGAATCAGCACCTCCAAATCTGAGACCATGGTCCTCAGCCAGAAAAGGGTGGAGTGCCCTCTCGGGGTTGGGAGCAAGATCCTGCCTCAAGTGGAGGAGTTCAAGTATCTCGGGGTCTTGTTCACGAGTGAGAGAAGAATGGAGCGTGAGATCGACAGGCAGATCGGTGCGGCGTCCGCAGTGATGCAGGCTCTGCATCTGTCTGTCGTGGTGAAAAAGGAGCTGAGCCGTAAGGCAAAGCTCTCAATTTACCAGTTGATCTATGTTTCTACCCTCACCTATGGTCATGAGCTATGGGTAGTGACCGAAAGAACGAGATCGCAAATACAAGCGGCTGAAATGAGTTTCCTCCGCAGGGTGTCTGGGCTCTCCCTTAAAGATAGGGTGAGAAGCTCAGTCATCCGGGAGGGGCTCAGAGTAGAGCTGCTGCTCCTCCGCATCGAGAGGAGTCAGATGAGGTGGCTCGGGCATCTGATCAGGATGCCTCCTGGACACCTCCCTGGTGTGGTGTTCCGGACATGTCCAACCGGGAGGAGGTCCCAGGGAAGACCCAGGACACGCTGGAGGGACTATGTCTCCCGGCTGGCCTGGGAACGCCTTGGGATTCTCCCAGAAGAGCTAGAAGAAGTGGCCGGGGAGAGGGAAGTCTGGGCATCTCTGCTCAAGCTGCTGCCCCCGCGACCCGACCTCGGATAAGCGGAAGAGGATGGATGGAATCTCTTATTCATACAAGTATTTAGACCCTTTCATGTGGCACTCCAAAATTAGGTTAGGTGTATCCTGTTTGCTTTAAATAACTTTAAAACATGTCTAGAACTTAATTGGAGTCCAACTATATCAAACTGAATTGATTGAGCATTGTTAATAAAAAACACACACCTGTGTATGAGGTCCCATAATTCACACTGCACGTCAGGGCTAAAAATGAAGCCATGGAGTACAAGGAACTCTGTGTGATAAAATTGTGGTGAGGCATAGATCATTAGGACAAGGGTATAAACCCATTTCTAAAAGCTTGGAGTGTTCCCTGGGAGTACTGTTGCCTCACTAATTATAAGTTAGGAACCACCAAGTCACTTTCTAGAGTTGGCCATCCAGCCAAACTGAGCAACTGTGCAAAAAGGCCCTTGATGAGGGAGGTGAGCAATAATCCAATGGTCACTCTAAAAGAGCTTCAGGTGTTCTCTGTTCAGTTGATAGAACCTGTTAAATGGATGACCATCTCAGCATCACTCCATCAATCAGGTGTTTATGGTAGAGTTACTAGGCGGAAGCCATTCTTGAGTAAAAGGAATATGACATTTTAAAGGACACCAAGAATATGGGGAAAAGTGACTCTCTGATCTGAAGAGACAAAAATTGAACGATTTGGGCATATCTCCAAACACTATATCTGGTAAAGACTGGGCACTGCTCATCACCTGCCTATTATCATCCATACAGTGAAGCATGGTTGTGTAAGAATCATGCTATGGAGATGATTTCTCAGTAGCGGGGACAGGGAGACTGGGTAGAATTGAGGAAATAATGAATACATCCAAATACAAAGTGGCTATTGAAGAAAACCTGCTTCAGAGTGCACATGCAACCTCAGACTGGAGCAAATGTTCACCTTTCAGTGTGACAATAAGTTGAATCATACATCCAAGACAATGCTGGAGTGGTTTTGGGACAAGTCTTTAACTGTTCTTGAGTGGCACAACCAAAGCCCAGACCTAAAACCCCACAGAAAATCTGTGGAGGGCCCTGAACATGGCAGTTTACAGTTGCTTCCCATCCAAGTTAACAGAGCTTGTTCAGGACCGGACAGGAAAAAAAGAGAAAAACTACCAAAATCCAGGTGTGCAAGGCTTATAGAGACTTACCCAAGAAGACTTGAAGCTGTAATTGCTGCCAAAAGGACTACAGTACTACAAATCAATGTACACTGAATTGCAAAATGATACATTTATTCACATAAAATACCGTATGTAATGCAATAAATATGAAGAGATCTGAATCATTTATGAATATACTTTATATATGAATATCCGCACATTTCATATATAGAAATATTTTACAAAGCATTCATTGATTTTAACTCGTAGTTCAAGGCTATTCGATTAGTCCATGGAGGTGGGACGCTCGCATCAATGTGAGTCTAATTTTATTTTTAAACTGAAGGATTAGAATTAAAACCTTTTAAGTTAAAATATATTCAAGACAGCATAGCAGGAAGTAAAGTATGTTTGTGTCAAAAATTGTTAAGTTATAATTCTTGGACATGATTAAGGCTTATTAAAATTTTACAAAAAGCAAAACTTAAATGTAATGCTAATTCAAGATATTCAGTTTGAGCTTGTTTCTGGTAAGAAGCACCAATTATTTTAACATCATAAAACTGGTTACAGAATATGTCTGTATCCATTATAGGCCCTCATTGGCTGTAGTTTTTTTTTTTTTGCACAATGAGTAGAATACCTGAACATTTAACACAATTCCTTAAGAACTGCTAGTGGGAGTACATATTTATACCTATGGAAGTTATGCCACCACTGGAGACTTTGCCTGACCAGTCCTCTACTTATGGTGTTATGAGACAGGTAGAAGCAGAGAGTTTGCAAACAAGCTATATATTCCACAAAATGATTCTGTCGCAAATCTTGTGCCAATTTACCCTTTCGCTATTTTACATTCTTATGTTTAAAAATTCATCAAGACATGATTTGTACATTTTAAATGGCCTACTAATTGCATTATTTAAACTGTGAATTTACAGGCAATATTTAAAAACAGGCTAAAGCAACTGGGGGCTGAGTCGGGAAGAAAAAGATACCGAAGCATAACTACCTGTACCACCAATGTGCAAGGCCCCAATGGTCACACCAATATAGGTAATAGTTTTTTCTTTCAAGAAGGTATTTCATTTAATAAATCCCACTCAGAGCACCAGCAAACAAAACAACTCCGTAATCTGAAGGCACTCATACCTACCATTAGTAGGCATGTGTCTGAGATACATTGTAAATATAAGACACCAATAACAGAGGTCTGTATTTAACCATGTTTACCTAAAAGAACTAGAAAGTGTGAGAAAATAACTTTTAATATGGTTTTGGTCTATACAGTGTGATGGACAGAGCACATGGGCAGGCATTCCGGCTGGGATGGGGCAAGGAACAATGCCCAGCCGGTATGCCAGTATGATGCAAGGACCGTGGGAGACAACCTGTTAGAACAACATGCTCCCCTTGTACACCAGATGGTAGCATCCCCAGGCTAGGAGGGCAGGGCATGCCTGGACCTGTAGTCCAATGGGGGAGCTGCCAGGCTTAGTATTCGCTGCTTTATGGGGCTTTTGTGTGACCCGGAAATGTTTCCAACAGGTTAAGACCCATCACCGGAAGTACTCCCAGGATAAAAGAAGCCGCTCAACCTCATCCAGGCAAGTTGGAGTTGGGTATGGAGGATGGAAAGAGCTCGCCTGGAGGAGTGAAAGAAAGAGATAAAGAGAGGAAGAGGAAGATGAAGATTTGTGTTGTGTTTATGCCACTGTTGAAGCCTTTTGGAAAGGTACTTGCAAAAATAAACCTTTTTTTAATTATACTGGGACTTGGTTTAGTTTAGTTGTGTCTGGGGTTTAGAGTACTACAATGTCCCCTAGTGGTCACTTCAGGAATTACTTTTTTGTACACATTTTAACAAGACACCTATACAAATACAGTACCAAAATGAAGCATGGTTCCTTGGATTTTGTATTGAAATGACTATAGAAGGGGGAAATGCATATTCTTGAAAGCTGCATCTTAAGACAATGAGAGTGTATGTTGCATTTTCGTTTAATAAAGGCTTAAGAGTTTTATTGAATAAAAATAGAAAAACAAGATTAAGAGATACAATCATACCAATGATAAGAGAAATATGTCCATACAAGTCACACCTCCCTTTTGGTTGTTTCAGTGCCACTGTAGATTATGATATATTACATACATAAAGGATTGAGTGGTTTCAGGGATAAAATAACATTTATGAAAAACTATATTTAAGCAAATTTATGTTCCAACATTATCTAAATTATAACAAGAAAAAAATACAAAAGTGGTTAAGAAAATTGTTATTTTTCTAACATTTTATAATATTGCTATCCAAAAACATTATTCATCAAGCTATGTGTGTTGGTTGTCTATTTTCTGTCTGCATTAACATAATAAAAGGAATGCTGTACCCACCTGATTCTTTCAAGGGTACATTTTACTATCCTGCAAACAGGTTAAATGCATTGGACACCTGATAATTCAATATACTCCTAAATGCTACAGGAATTGTTTGATTTTGACGTTTCCCATGTTGATTTTGATCTGCCCATAATTTGTTTACTGTACTTCCTTGTCTTCACCTACATTCATTACTCTTGCCAGTGCATTGGAGCAAGCATATGGTGAAAATTTAAACTATGTGTAGCATTTGAAGACCAGCTGCAATTGATAGGAGAATAACTCCAAAAAAGCCAATGTATCCATAGGCACCCCACATTCTTTTTGATGGATCTAGAAGAAAATAAATATGTAAAAATTAAATTTACATGCAGATACAATTCAGTTGGTTGTTTAATCCATTTGATAAAACAAAATTGTAAGCACTTTACATTTTATTTATGCCTCTCAATATTACCATGATTAAGTCATTAAAAAGCATCAATGGAAAATGTAATATATGAATCTGCATATTATTACGTAACATTCTTAAAATCATATAATCCAATTCAGAGCCTTAACGTGGATCTTGGTGTCAGTCCCAGCAACACCGGATACAAGGCAAAAAACAGCCCTGGACAGAATGCTAATCCACTGCAAGGCACAAGCTCAAACTTAGAGTCAGTTTACTTATTGTCCATCAGCCTAACCTGCATGTCTTTGGAGATGTGGAAGGAAAACTGGTGGAAATGGAGAAAAACACATGCGTACAAGGAAATAACATGCAAACAATAAAAGTGCATAGGATCAGAAACCAGGAGGATCTGTGAAGAAGCTCTACTAACCACTGTACTACCATACCACATTCTGTATAATGCTTTACAAAAGCTTGATTCACCATGAAAGGTACAATACACCTAACAAAGAATGATAAATATTTTTAAGATTTACATTTTTAATTTCAAACTCATATTTTATAAAACAATTTCATAAATTTTAATAGGTCATTCATATGCTTACAAAAACAAAAAGCCAGTTACCTCCAGTGTAGTATCCCCAGGCATACGAAAACCGACTTGTAACCCAAATAGCCCCAAGAACTGCTGCTGCAACCTGTTGAGAATTTAGGAATTACTGAAATAGCCTGAAAAACGAAGACTGGCTCATTATATGACAATGAAAAGGAAAATATTGTTTTTGTGAAAAGTAACCATCTGATTCTTAACTGCTGGTTGGTTGCTTTTATTGAAAAAGAATCTTCCTTCCACTCTCACAATGAAATTACAAAGAATTGTGGTCCATGAAACTGCTTCTACAGTTCCACAGGACATGATGAGATTGACTGTAAAAAAATGACAATAAGCACTGAACGGAAATCAGTTGGTCCTGTGTTTATAAAATCCCCCATTTCAAATGATAAGCTTGGTGTTCATCAAGTCAAAAATATTTCTTCACAATCGTGGCATATGTTTATTTGCTACATGAAGCTGTATTCTAAAGTGAAGCAATTTTTGTAATTAAAAAAAAATATCTAGCCTCTTCTTGCTTTTTAAAGCAGAACTCAAGGGGCAGTGGTCCAAACATAAAAAGAAAAGCCTTAAAACTCACAGAATATGTCAATTTTTCAAACCAAACGTGTTAATGACTATTGATCCTTCTCTACAGACCTCACACATATTGTAAAAACAGTGTATTCATGTCATTTTAATAAGAAAGAGAGAGAAAAAAACATTTTTTGAGATTCAGCCATTTTAAAAGGAGATCAGCTGTGTGCTTCACCTCACTGGTCATCTCCCTCCGCAGCAATCTTTCAGACCCAGGGGCATGGTTTCCTCTAGCATATCTAGTGTATTTGACCTTTAGAAACTGATTTCTTACTGATGATATAGCTGACATCATTGAATGTTGCAGCCTGAGCATTAATTGCGTATCTGTTCTGTAGACAGCTAGTCAATAATCACTGAAAAAATGTCATACTTACAATCACTCACAGTCTTTCACTATGTGTGATGAAAATCATAGACAAAAAAACTAAAATACTATTATTTTAGTTTGTTATTTCAACAATGAACCCCAGAAATATCATGGGCTTGAGTAAATGTCTTGCAAGAAGAAACAATGAAAATTAGTAATAACTTTTACTCACTTATAATGTTGTTCTCAGTTGTTAAATTGTTACCATACCCACAGCAAAAGCAACTCAGCATGCACGACAAAATTCGATAATCAGTTTGTGGCGCTTCATCATGTTTTCATTTCCCCAGCATAGTATATTTTTACATGGCATGAATATGACACACCATAGAAAGTGCATAATGATGAGTATTGATTTTCATTGTGAACTTAGCATCAACAGGCAGGTGGCCTTGTCTGTTCAAAAATCTAAGACTTAGAATAAAACAATGCAGTGCAATCAGTACAGTTATTTATTACCATACTAGGAGCCCCCTGCTCGCTTTGCTCGCCCACCCTTGGTTTGGTTAATTGGATATACAATTTAAAGAGATTGCTATTTTCATTTCATTCATTTTGTATTTCTTGATATTTGCCATATTTGCCACTTCGCGACTCTGCCGCTTGTGTTGTGAGGAGGGGGGCTGAACGCGCATGCTCTTCTGAAACCCCGTCTTGAACAGTGATACAATGGGAAACAAATGCATTTTTTTATACCTCCTATTTGCTCAATCAGCTGCTTCCTTGCTTCCTGCTGCTGCCGCCTAGCTGTGTGATCTGCATGTTGCGCTGTGCGCTATGTAAATCTAATAGAAGAAATCAGCTCCTGCCACAATCACCACACCTTGCATGTTCCACAGTTTATTATTCCGTTAGGTACAGCCATATACATGTAAAATCTCTGGAAATGACATTACATTGTTTTCCACACAGATTGCGGGTACTTAAAATCACAAGACTGGACAATGGATAAAAATGCAACAATAAATAGACAGTTTTCTTTGCTTGATGTAAACATGTATCTGAGAGTACATCAAGGTTACAGTCAGAAGGACTGATGCAACATGGACTCTATATGGGGCACTGTTTAGCAAAAACAATCAAATAATTTGAGTGTGCATCAGTAATTCAGTATGTACACCAGTACTGCACATAAAAAATAAAACTTAAGCACACATGGCAGAAAAAAATATATTATGTGAGAAAGCTTTTGCCGCCAAAGCTGGTGCACGTTTTGAATCACATGCAGTCACAATGTCTGAACAGCAGATAAGTACTTAAATCAAATGACATGGCAAACTGTTCTGCTGCAGAGCACCTTTTGTTACAAGCCATTGCAGAACATAACCCTTAATGAAAAGAACTGGACAATCTAAAGCAGCCTGAAGCTACGGCAGAAGTGCTGATTAGTGATGCACCTGTAGAAAATGTTAAAACTCCACCCACAACAGCTAATATGTGATAAAATGTATTACTTCCAGTTTAAAGGCGCATGTGCCTCAGAGACAAAGCTACATTCTTTTCAAAAAGAAACGTTTGCTGCTTCACATTTTGGTATAATGTTTGGAGTCCTGTGTTTGAGCTCCATTTTAAAACACAAGAACAGACATTTTTTTTTCATTAAAAAAATGCTCCACTTCAGAATAAAAATTTCATATGGTAATAATATATCATAATTATAAAGACATAACTAGACTTGAAAAACACCAAACTTTTACTTTAAGCACTGTGAAATATTTCTGTATCAATCATCATTTGAAGAAGTTACAAGACAGTGCAACAGCCAGACACACTCAAGAGTTGGGCGTTATTTGTAATGCCACTTGAACACACAAATGCCCTATGGAGGTTGACCAATGAATTTACTAGCATTACAAATTATTTAGCATATTCTAACAAGATATTTGGGAGCATAACAAAAAAGCAACCTGTGGATGAATATTAAGACATTGTATTATTCTACTGGATTGTCTTCCCCAGCCATTGGAATGCTTCTTGGAGTAGACCATGTGATGGCCCCACTTGATCGAATACAAAGTACTGTATTAAGTATGAATGAACTTTTTACTGGTACACTGGGCAGTCAAATGTTAACTTTGTTTTATTTTCTCTGCAAAATTTATAAGACCTCCAAATGTAGTCAACTGCACAGTCACTACAGGAGTCACTTGGAGTCCATCATAAACAGACTGGAACCTTTGAAAGCATCTGTTCAGAATGAATATATATATTTTGGTATTTGGTACACATATGATTTTATAAATGCCACCTGGTGGGAAACCAAAAGATTTGCAGTTCTGAGATTACAAAAGGGGTTCAATATTGTAAATGGGACTAAATCTAAATGCTAATTATCCTTAGCTGTTCAATAGGCTTGAAAGATAGATAGATAGATAGATAGATAGATAGATAGATAGATAGATAGATAGATAGATAGATAGATACTTTATTAATCCCAATGGGAAATTCACAAATGTGTGCAAAATCATACAGATACTTACTGGATAGGTGATTCCGGATATAAGCTGGAAGATGAGCCATTGAGGATAAATCTCCAGTGTGTTCTGATGAGCCCTCTGGATACAGTTAAATATTTTGCTTTTGTCACTGTACATGGTGGGATACTGAGTGAACAGAAATATGAATAAATTAGTCTTTTGCTCATCAGTACTAATAAATAAACATGTTGCAAGCTAAACATTGCTGTGATATTTATTTTTCTTGTGGGTTAGTTGAGTAGGCTACAGAACTACAAAGTCTAATACTTTAGATACAAGTTTAGCCAAATGAATATAAATGTAAATGCACAAAGTCAGTCGAATATCTTGACATTAACTGGTTTTACTTCTCAAATGACACAGAGAAGAATTACTACACAAGCAATTGCCATTGCTTGTGTAATTCAGTTTCTGCTTCCACATTCTTCCCTATTATTACTTGCATTGCAGAGTGACAGGGGCGACCAGTTTTATTGTTAACAGTCCGGTAGTTTAAACACAAGGTCATACATCCTGATGCAATACAAGAAAAAGAGTTTTCTGCATAAAAGGTCTATCGGCCACTCCCTAAATTGTTAGATTGTAATCCAAGTGCAAAGGTCTAGTTGCAACCTTTATCCTGTTCTTAGCTTTGCCTCTGCTAAAACCAGAACCAGTTGCGGATAATTCTATATTAATTTTTGCTAAAATCAATACCAGTAGCAGATATTCTCTATTATTTTGTTATAAAATATTCGGAGTGTGGAAACTGTCAGGATAAAGAAAACTCTCTTATTTTGTAAATCTGTAAAATCCACTGAAACAACTGGTGTAACATCAGGGCTACGCCTTCTTACAAGCTTCAGTTTGGACCAGGGTTCTCTCTCGTGCATGCCTGTAAGTGTCAGGGCAACACGATTTAGTCTTCAAACACAACTAGAATGAAAACAGATTCGACGTCAACTTTGTAGTCTGCACACAGCGGCACAACAAGGTATTTGACAGGACCAAAAAATAGGCAAATTAAGAAAAATCACAAATTAACCAGATGTTTAATTTCGAGTAAGATAAGGCAGCATTAAAATTACATTTCATTTTACGAAAAATCAAAATAGCTTGCTCTGTTTTGTCTGTCCCATAATGTTCGAAAAAGAATATACAACAGTACGTTTTGATACCTGCACGTCGTATTTCTTCCTCGCCTGTCCCACTTTAACCGCCAGATATGCCAACATAAACCAGCTGTAGACGAACGTGAAGATAACGTAACCGAATTCTTTGGGTAGGAAATTTTGTACGGCCATGATAGCAGTTGATCTTGCACCAAGTCGACTTAAATGTAGGCAGGGAAAGAGTCGCACAGGATAAAAAGCCAGACAGAAACTACACAATGAGGGGCACCGACCCACTCTCGCGATAGTTATAATCCACCCTAGCCGGCTCTTTGCTTTTGAGGTAAATATTTGTGCAAAGGGTCGTGCGGGATTTCAACGAAGGCGCATGACTTTGCATTTTCTTTAAAGCAAACAAGGCGAAACGCTGAGATAAAAGGACGCCACCCTCTGCCCTCACACAATCTGACTGCATTGTTATGTTTAATGTAAGATTTGAATGTGTAGTAATTAAAATTTCAAATAAATTTCAGTTATCAATAATATCAAACTACGTTTATTACAATTTATCGTGTTATGTACCTGTACTATACTCATTCCATAAACAATTTACAGTACATGTATAGAATTTAAGTAATACGTGGGCGGGGCCTGATATTTTGCATAATCCAACAAATGTTAACGTTTGGCCAATCATTCAAAGCCTTTTCCTTCCAGCCAATCAGGTGTTACGTTGCTTACGTAAGGCTTGTGGGGTTTGAATTTATCTGTTAGACTGGACATCGTCGTGTTATTGTTGAAGAAGCGGAGCAGTAGGTGACGTTGTTGTGGTGTAGATTACCTGCGTAACTATTTTCTTTTCGAAGTTTCCATTTAACATGGCGATAACAGGCGATGTAGCCGTTGTTAGTCCGCGATTTCAAAATAATAGCGAAGGTAGAAAAACTGCTTCGACTGTCCAAAATGAAGGAAGTGTTCAGTAAGTTATTTCCATTTTCTGTTTTTATTAAAGTGTTGGTGAGGATATGCTCGTTATACATCAGTTTTTAATGGGATGTTGTTTTTAATGTACAATATTAAGTTATGAGTTGAATTCCTGTAGGATATCGAGGCAGAAGTGCACATTACATTTTTACTGTAAAGGGTTTTTTTGTCCTTCATATTTGTATTCTGTTTAAATTTAACGGACGCGTCTTTTAACATCTTATTGGGCGCTTTGCGGTTTTATGTATTCGTTTTGTTAATAATGTGACTAAAATGTGTATTTTGAGGAGCTGAATCCACGCGCCTCTGGAATTTTCGTTTTTAGCCGGTGTGGTTATATATCTTGCGTAATAAATGCTGAGCGCGTTGAGAGGGTGTGTTGGAAATTTCTAGAAGCGCCTTTGCAGTGCCCTAGTTGGGCCAGTAGAGGCACTGTTGAGTATAATACTTTAAAAGGTCTTGCTATTTTTTTTTTGTTTCAGAAATAACTCTCCTGGCTTCAGTATGTCTTGCGGAGACGGAAAATTGATTCAGGCAAAGGAGCAAACCTGGACTAACGATGGTATGGGCTGCTTTTTAGGCGTGCTATTTTACTCGGTAGTTTGAGATCGCGTTAATCCTTTTATCTTGACGAGTTAATATTTTCGTTTTAGATAAAGAAAACTGCCGGGTGCCTGTCTACAAAGGTGAACAGATTGCCGAAAAGTTTGGGAAGGCAAGAACAGAGGAAATGAACAGCTGCATGGGCGAACTCAGCCTGTCTTCACCCAAGGAAAGAGAATCGGGGGAAAAAAGAAAAACGCGTTCACGATCTCGTTCTTGTTCCCCAAAAAGGAAGTCCAACACCAGATCACTGTCGTCTAGTAGCTCAAGCATGTCCCGCTCTTCTTCCAGCAGCTCAAGCGACAGTGATAGATCAACTTACTCCAGAAGGAGGTCCAGATCAAGGTCACGGTCAAGAGGGCGATATAGAAGCTTTCGCACTTACCGGAGACGCAGAAGTGTACCAAGGTCTTCCTCAAGAAGTCGGTCTCGTTCTTATCCACGATGCTGCAGGTCCCGGTCTCGTTCTCATTCCAGTGGGAGGCATTATAGATTTTTCTACAAATGCAGATCACACTACAGATCTTATAGATCAAGGTCCTATCACAGGAGGTACAGATCTAGATCTCGCTCAAGGTCCTGGACAAGAGGAAAACGATACAATGGCTTTGTACAGACTGGTCGGGAAAGATTTGTGGACGGAAGTAACAGAAATCCATCTCGCTCTCCAAGCAGACCTGCCGTTCGTTTAACTGAGAAAGGTAAACTAACAATGCAGAACCACGCAGTATTCTGCTTTTACATTTGCATGGAAGTGTACAAGACAGTTTCAATTTTGTTTTGCAGATAAACTTAAACTGTTGGAGATTGCAAAGGCAAATGCATCCAAGCTCCTTGGAGTGGAAAACGTGGAGGTTCCAGCTAGTATAAAAGCTAAAGTACAGGTGTCCCCAGATATTAACAGTATGAAGGGGGAATTAAATGCTGGACATGATGAAAAGGTTTGTTTTAACTCAAGTGAATATTTCATACAGGTCTGGATGGATGAGAAAATTGGATAAAGATTTTCTTTTAAATGAGATTGCATGGTATGCTAAATAGTTTTAGATATTTCAATAGCTATTCCTCTTGCACTATTGAGCGAAGGCTGAAAGTAGTGGTTTTTAGTTAACTTATGTATTTAACTGAAATATAACAGTGAAATTGTGCAGTGAATTCCCTCATTTTTAATTACTGTTATCTGTCCCAGGAATCGTATAGTTTATGTCCTCTTTCTGTTTTTATAGAATCTCGAAAATCCTCTACAGTGCCTTGATGGAGAGAATCGGGTGGTAAAGTGTCAAGTGGATTGTTTTGTGGAAATGGGATTCTTTTGCGTGTTAGGATTATTTCAGTGGGTGGGGGTAACTAGAAAGCTGAAACTGCTTAGCAGTACAGTACTGCCTTTCAAGCACCTGTAATCCTTAGTTGAAAATTGAGCCTTCAGACTTAAGTGGGAGTGTCTTTAAAACATTGGGATTTAAGTCAGATTTGTCTTTCATTTACATTGTACCTTTTATGTGGGTACAGCGTAGCATTTGTTTTAAAGTAGCTAGCAAATAGCATGTTCACCTGCCACTAATATCTAAAACAGAAAGTCGAGCAGTTTTGCTGAGGAAAGTCATTGGGAGTCTAAACTATCGTGGTACTTGGTATGTCACTTATCCTTTACGTGAAATAGTCACAAATTGAACAAGTGTATTAGGTATGGAAATCATATTTTATTCACTGTATTTCCAGATAAGATCTTACAGAAGAAGAACCAGGCTGCATAATCTAAAGATAAGTTTCCTGTGCAAAAATTGTAGTGCAGGACAAGAGCACAATGTCTTTCAAACATGGATAATTTTTTTTTTCTTTTGTCTTTAAATGTATCCAGGGTTATTTGTTAATTTACCAAGTTTAAGTGGCCACTTCTCTACTGCAGCTTTACAGTGCTGTCTGCCTCGTCCTTGACAAGTTCTGCTTATGATCATGGAGTGTGTATTTGGTGTAGTTGTATTGATATGATTAATAAAACTTTTGGAAATATGACACTTAATAGATTAACTTTTTATGTTAAACTCAATTAAATGGAGTCGTGTAATTTCAACTTGATATCCCTTTCAATAGAATTTGAAAATTTGTATAATTCATGGTACAGTGATGTGCCTTAGTCTCAAGCATAACATTTCATAAATGCAGCTCTGTGTGGTATTGAGGATTAAAGTTTTTTTTTTTTTTTTTCTGTGCAGCTGTCCAGAAAACTTGAAGATTTTGTTGTTTCAAGAGAGAAGTCTCCCAAAACAAAAGATCTTGCATTTAGCCCAAATGTAAGTATACTTGCTTCTCTGAGAATCTTGCAGGAGCATATTCACCCTTGTTTGATTCTGTATCTATCTATCTATCTACATTCGAAATTATTTTATGTGGCTAACTAAATTCCTCCCTCCCCGCTGTCTTTCAGAATTCTGTTGCAAAACCTACAACAGCTAAACTACAAAGCAGCCCAGTTAGTGATTCTAGCACCCTTGACAAAAAATATCAGTACCCTTATGGACATTGGAAACCAGTTAACAAAGAAGCAAGCAAAAATCTCTTCACAAACATGTCACCAAACAAATCTCTTGTTAAGTCACGGTAGCAGCAACTAAAGATTTTTTTGTCTGTAAAGTTTTGTATATCGGGGGGGGGGGGGGGAATTGTGTGCACATATATGTAAATTTAAGTGTTGGAAGATTTCTTTTCCAGATGTAAGTGGATTGAAGACTGGACAAGAGTTCATAAAGGTGGGATTTTTTTTCTAAATGTTGCAGTCATGGTTGTATATAGTATTTTGTATTCAGTTAAATAAAGTGTGCAACACTAAAAACTCTGCTTCTTTGTATATTGGGAGAAAGGGGGGTGTGGGGAGTCAAGTTTGTAAGATTTCTGAATTTCCCATATTGCATATTTGGAAATGGCAACCTCCAGAAATCATCTTCAGTCAAGCATCAATGCAGCTGCAAATGCAAGACTAAATCTACAATGTTCACAACTGTAAATCTCTTCTCTCAACCTCATGGGGGGGGTTAGGATGTTTCAGACTGAAGTTCAGCTGGTGTTAATGGATCCTTGGTGGAACCCTTAAGTAGTTGTACTTTATTTGTCCCCAAGGGGAAATTTGAAAACTTCAGTGAAGAAATGGAGTATACTTAAATATTAAACAAGCCTCTAATAACTTGTGGCATGGATAATAGAGCTGCAGTCCATGATAACTTGGTGGCAGTAAGATGGGGATACTTGTACAGATGTATCACTACCAGACATTTTAAAGCAATTAAAATTTGAACTTAGCAGGTGCAGCTTGTGTCCAAAGTACATATGTGGCTCAAAAGTCTGATCAATTTAAAATTTGAGCGTTCCAAGTTTAAAAATGATGAATAAAGATACATTCTCCCCCCCCAATTTATAAAATACCATCTAGAAATCCATCCTGTCCCAACAACCATAAGCCACAATGCTTCTAAAAAATTGATTTTGTGTGTTTTTTTATAGCAGCTCCTTTCCCTCTTTTTTTTTTTTTTTTGGAGCCCCCCTTCTTTTTAAAATGGCATCTTTTGTTTCCCATCACACTTTCGCTGTGCTTTTATACCTCCTTGAGCAGTTTCCTAATTTAGGACCCATGGAGAGTCAATGAGGAAGCTGGCAACTGCAGCCTAAAAACCTCCTTATAGCCATAGACGATAATGTGCTGCTGTTTCTACTTCAATTGATCATATGGAATGTACCCTATCCAGCATATTTGAAAGGGCACTTTTAAAGTGGTTCTCCACAATACCTTAAATCCCCATAACTTGTGATAACCCATGCTGTTCACCCCTACATTGCAAAACAGCTAGTTGTACAGGTCAGAGGTGGTAGTCTTTGGAACTTTAGCGCTCACCACGCAACATCTGTGATGAGCTGTAGCAACACATCAATTTAAACGTTTTACATTTAAAAAATAGTAACAAGCCAGAGGCCAAATCTTAACCTTAATGACAAAAGTTGATCAAATTAAAGAAGAGGGAGCTTATGTGAAAAGGCTGCTGCCATGGCTCAGCACCCAGATGTGACAACTAGAGGTTCATTATAGGCCAGGTACAAATAAACTACTTATGATAAGTGCTAATCACCATAACACATTCTGTGGTGTGAAGATTTGTAAACTTGTGTTGCACGTTTTAGTTTGTTTTTGTTCAACTCTGTATGTCATGTTGCGTTTCCTTTAATGGCCCCTGGTTTGCTAGCATTCTTACCATATGCCTGATAAGCAATATTGCATGTAAAATGCACTGAGCAAATAGGTAGATGACACACAATTTATGTAACAAGATTGTATTTGGGAGAAACGAGATATTCATACAAGACAATGTCCCATAAAACTGCAAAACCATAATTCATTTACAACTTTTTTGATAGTATAAATGGAGGCTATATAGTTGAGTAAGTTTCTAACTTTATTGTTGGAGCAAACAAAATACAAACTTTTTTGATAGTATAAATGGAGGCTATATAGTTGAGTAAGTTTCTAACTTTATTGTTGGAGCAAACAAAATACAAAATTGCACTTTTACAGTTTTAAACTTTACATAACATAATACTAATTAAATGAATCCAAGAGATTAGACAGCAGTGCCTCTTTCCAAATTCTGCTTGATTTCTGCTGTATATTTTCCATAGAACCTTTCAGCCTTCTTGTTGAATTTTGCATTTCTCTCATTAATATAATCAATATCTGCATCATCGTTGTAAGCCCTTCGCCGGCTGTATTTCCCTCTCTTCTCAATCCTGTTTTAGGAGTGAAGGAAAGCAAACATTTTTAGTACTGGGGGGAGCTGTCTTGGTTTCTTGTAGGAATCTTGGGTGCAAGGATCTAGATATCAGCATCAGGTGCAAGGTACTCTCATTCACACTGGCACAGTGCCTTGCATGCTTGTGTTAGAATGTTTGATTTTTTTGTTTTTTAAATCGAACCTACAGTAGTTACAGCAGTTTATTACTGGCTGATAGAGGTTTAAAACTGTTTTTGGCTAGTGACATTTAAATAGGCTACATAGTACACTGTTTGTAATATAGGTTTCAACTGAATGCATTGATTTGATATTTGCTTTGTAGATTAATTTGTTAGCCCGAGTAATAAAAACAGCCCAAGACATTAGTGAACCCATTTTCAAAACGCAATTACTTAGCACTGGCAGATCAAAAAAAATGCACAAGAGTATAAAACAAACATGGCTTCGGCTGTTGCTGGATAAAACCATACTTTGAAGTGAATAAACTGCAGCCTGGGTGGATAACGGATTCCTAAACCGACCACCTTCGGACAGGGCACATTCTGAGAATCAATTCATTTGAGATTTAATTGCCTTTTTTGTTTAAACAATGGAATCCTATGCAGAGACTACTTGCACCCCATTCCCCATTGACTTTGCCACGTTACCTTGGTAGAAAATGGACTAATGCTTTAAGTAACTGCTTTTTGCCACACATCAACATAAAGTGTTCTATAATGTTGATTTTTTTAATTTAATTAAAACAGTGATAAGTGACCTGTTATTACAAACAATTTACCTGTGAAATGACCAGTTCTCTTCTCCAAGTCTCATAACTACTTGTTTAGAGACCTGTGTGCACTTCAGGAGTTTCTCCAAAAATACTATACCAAGAGGCCTCCAAATAGTTTTAAGACAAGGTTCTTGAAAAGTACCAGTCAGAGACGGCCATTAGTACCGGATCATCCGATTTGGCCTGCTGAATCTCTCCCCTTGTTTACCGTGTGGACAGAACAAATAAGTTTTGCAAATTAAAAGGAGGAGGTGTATGTCTCGTTGTCAACTACAACAGGTGTGACAACAGGAATGTAGCTGTTTTATCACACTACTGATGGCCGGATCTTTAGCTCCTGAAAATTAAAGGCACTCCATTTCATCATCAATGGGAGTTCAGAAATGTTTGTGAAACCAAAAAAAAAAAAAGCAATAATACTGGAGAAAACCAAGACGATTAAAGACTTGCACTCTATAACAGAGAGAAGAGAAACACTGCATGAGACAGCAATATCAAGCATACAGACACTCATTACTTAAATCACAAAGTTCCGTTCCTACATCTAGGTCATTAAGTGAACTTGTTGATAAGTGAGGATCCGCCCCATACCAATACTTCAAGCATAGTGTACTGGTAAATAGGTTTGTGTCAACCATATTAAATTACAAATGTATAGATGAAATATGTAGTGTTGGAGATTGCAAACACTAATGTGGTAAATACTGACAGGGAATGACACTGAGAAAGGGTGATGCGAGATGAGAAGCTTGACGCTGACAGCACACTGCCGTTTCCATGACCGAATTTCTTGCAAGGCGTACATTACTGACTGGTCGGAGAGCGTTTTGTAAGTCCAACACTGACAGCACACCGCCGTTTCCATGACCAAATTTCTTGCAAGGCGTACATTACTGACTGGTTGGAGAGCGTTTTGTAAGTCCACACGTTGTTAAAAGGGTAGGTTGTTAGGTGAGGAGTGTCTGTACTTAATAAATCTGGTTTGAATGTAAGAGAAAAAACAAAAATCTATAATGTCTCAGCTAGTAAGACATACAGATGACTTATTCATTAGTTTAACAAGGGTTCAAAACTGAAGTTTTGAGCCTCAATGCTAACCAGTAAGTTTGGTACAAACCTAACACTAGACACCACGGTGAGGCATGGTGGAAGCAGCACCACAATGCACATTTTACAGTCCTTACTGCAGAGATGTATCTCCAAATTTGAAGGGAAAAATGGATGGTGGTACAGTATGTCACAACAGCACTCAGGCTTACAAAACAATCCAAAGCAACAGCAACACTGGAGTGGACTAAAGCCAAAGAAGTCAGGTGGGATGAATATGGCCATGACTGAAAGTGTGTAAACTCTTCAAGATGGTCACTACTTCAGTGGCCAAATTACAGTGTTCCCCACATCACCCATTGGGCTACAGAAGCGAGGAGGTGGTGACCTTGTCGTTGCCTCTGTAGCACAGCAAATCTGCGAGGTGCTGTGAACCTACTGTTGCCTCAACAATGGACAAGCCACCCTTGACAGACGTGTCAATCACATTTCAGCATGTCACCCTGTTGGGGAGGGTTTCAAGAGAGTTAAAAAATCTCCCCTCCCCCCCTTAGCTTTGTTCACACTGGTGTATCCCACGAGCCCAAGGAAGGCACGAAGCTGACTCTGCATTTCAGGACATGGTAAGAACCTCCTTCACCTTGACAATCTGAGGCTTGAGCAGACCCTTTCCCATGGAATACCCCAAATAATGGGTTTCCAACATACCCAGCCTGTACTTCTTAGGGTTAGCTGTCAAAACGCGCCAGCCTCAAACTGTAAAGCGCTGCCTGCAGGCAGTCGAGGTGTGATCTCCAGTCATTACTGAAAATGACCACATTGTTGAGATAAGCTCCCATGTATTCTGAATGGGGACACAGGATCTGGTCCATCATCCATTGAAAATCCACAAAGCCCCATGGAGACCGAAAGGGAGCCTGGTGAACTTGAACAAACCCATCTGGAGTGGCGAATGCAATTTTCTCGCAACTGGATTCCTCCAGGGGCACCTGCCAGTACCATTTCATGAGATCCAGGGTGGAGTTATAGGAGGCTTGACTGAGTTTCTCCAACAAGTCCTCTATACGATGCATCGGGTACACATCAAACTTGGGTCTATGAGTGGAAACAATCTGGCAGTTGGGACAAGCCCTACAAAACTGCTCCACATCCTGGCCCATATTCAGCCAATAAAAGCATTTCGAAATGCATTGTCTTCTCTGCGCCAAGATGACCTCCCAAAACATGGGCATGAGCAATTTTTAAAAGCATCACCCTATGCCTGCTTAGCACCATCAATTGCTTGATCCACCCGTCCCCATGCAATCAGAAATCACCCGATACAAGAAACCAACCTTAATTAAAAAGTTTGGTGTTTTAAAAAGTTTGGGCCCTGCCTCTACAGATTGTAAGAGTCATTTGTAACATGGACTTGTCTGAATGCAGGCAGGCAAACTCTGTCTGAGTAGCAGTCTCTGCTTCCCCTGGGCCTGACACAACATCATGATCACACCCTGCTGCTACTTTGTGAGGGCCTGTAGTGGCTGTCTGGTCTCGGGAGGAGGTCTGTGCGAGCGATGGAGTGGGGGGGGGTGGGGGGCGGAGTCCGTCACCTGTCCGGAGTTCTCACTTGAGGATTCGTCTCCCACATCAATAGACAATTCAGGTTCAATTTCAAACTCCGCTCTTTGATTGACGTCTGCGGTGAGGCCCTCTCGATCTACTTCAGAGGGAGGCACTCTGCAGGTGGCCAAGACATGTGGGAAAAGGGCATTCCTCTTCCAAAATAGGCTAGGGTGAAGTGATTGATATGGCATTCCAAACCTTAAAGTTCTTCCCATGAAATTTCAGAGGGAGTAAGATAGTCTCACAGGTTTTAATGTCCCCATTGACACAGAGAATGTTCACCGGGGTCTGTGCTATTGTAAAGGGTCTGCCAAAGCAAGTCACAGCAAACTACAAAGAGGTTGCTACCAGAGTCCAATAGAAATGGGATTTCACGTCTGGTCAACTTAATAGAGACCTTAAAATTGTCCTTGACTAACACCTTGGGGGAAACTTGCGAGCACATACCTGGGCCAGACCAATGTCCATGTTTGTGTAGGTGGGAGGAGGCAGTCCCGAGCCAGATGTCCCAGTTGATCACAGTGAAATCAACTGCGCTCAGTCCCCACTACAGAGTTCTTACAATTGCATCAGTGACCCTAAGAGCCTGTGCTGGTTGGATGGAAATTGGGGCCTAGCCTAGATAGACCCTCTGCTCCCTGGTGGCTTGAGTGCCCTGAAGTCTGCGGGCCAGGTCTAACATCGAGTGAACGTCGTTCCAGAGCATCTCATCACAAAGGTCCTTGTCTATCCCTGACAGGACTGCGTCAATAGAGAGCTTCTCCACAATGTGCTCGAAGGTATCCCCACTGAACCAGCTTTGAATCAGGTCCACTAAGTCCTAAACCTGTCCTCGTTTAGGCCAGTCAGGGTAAATGCAACACAGACGAAACTGGCACACCTTGGCTGGACTCATAGCTACAGTATGTGGTGGAGGAGGATCTTTTACTTCAGGAAATCATAGTCATTGAGCCATTCGGGATGGAGGTTTTGCATAACCTGTAGGGCCTTTCCAGTTAAAAATTGGGCAAAAATAGCTGCCCAGCTTCCCCTATCCCAGCTCATCAGTGATGCCGTGCGTTCGAAACAGAATAGGAAACACTCTGGGTCGTCCGAGAGAGTCATCTTCACCAGCCACATCCCTGGGGCGGGCAAATACAGGAGCACCCGCAGGAGCCTCATCTTGCTTCGCCAGTATCAGGTTGTTATGTGCCTGTTGGGGTTCCACTCCCGGTAACCATGTGACACGTGAATCGCTTCCCTTATACCCAAAAGATGAGGCGGAGTCTAAGGATTTCAGGAAAACCAGCTTTTTTCAACTTGAAACAGGAACAGCAAGGTTATTTATTGCAGCGGAAGCTACCACTCTACAACACACAGACACAGCAAACAGGGTAGGGCCAGAGCCAGGTTGGTGGCCAAGTTATAGTGTTCCCTGCATCACCCATTGAGCGACAGATGCGTTGCGCGAGGAAGGGCATGTCACCCTGTTGGGGTGGGTGTCAGAAGAGTTAAAAAAAAAAAAAAAAAAAAAAAAAATCTCACAATATGAAGCTTAACTCCTAACGGATATACAAAATGGATATCCTAAATAAACACTTCTCACACATAAAAAGGAATTTGAAATGTTATGTTATTAAACAGTGAAACTTAAGATAAAGTACAAAATTTGAACTTTACTCAATAGCCTGTGGCATTTCTTTTAGCAGCAATACCTTCACAAAGACGTCTCTGATAATCAGTTATCAGTCTCCTACATCTTGGCAGAGGGATCTTTCCCAATCTACAAATCTCTGTCTGCTCCATGTGGCTTGAATGATGCCTTGCCTGAACAATACCCTTCTGGTCCTACCACAGCATTTCAACAGAATACAGTCCAGAACTTTGGTTTGGCCAATTCCAGGAGCTTCAACATCTTCTTTCTAAGCCATCTAAAGGACTTGCTTGAATGTTTAGGATTGCAAAAATCCACGTTATACCCAGTGTAGGACAGACTTCCATTACCCATTTTGCTATGCTTATGCACTCAAGAACTTTATTAAAAAGCAGACACTTCTAATTCCAACAAGAGTCTCAGTTTTCACTCCACAGGGCCTCTTCAGAATGCTTTTCCTAATAAGGCCGATCAATCATACATAAAGTAATACCTAGAGATATCTCTGTAATGCACCACCTAAATACTTGCTCAGGGACATAAGTCAACAATGTTCAACACTGATGGACAAAGCTTTGCACCAATTGCCAATCAAAACCATATACACCACAGAAACCAATGGCAAAACATCTACTCCTTTCTTTAAGAGCCTTTGCAAGCACCACATCTGTGCTCTCTGTGTACACTCGCTGTTCTCAACCAGACCATAAGTTCTGCTCTCTATACCAGGGACCCTGTTGCCTAAAATGTGGCCTCAACAATGGCTGGAATTATCCCTTTTACTTTAAAGGGCAACCGTGTGCTGGTACTGGAACAATGCAAGACTTGTCTGTATTGGAGTTACATTAGGGTGTCACTAGTCCAAACCTTGTCTAGCAATAGCAAGTGCAGGAGCAAGAGAGGGACTACAAGTAAAAGTCATGCATTCGTCTTGCTAAAGGCAAGGTTTGATTGACTGCCAACTTCCCAACAGATGTAAACTTTATGCTAGCCAAAAGAGGAAACTGTGCATAAAACCTCAACATGAAAATTGCAGTGCTACCCGCAATCAGAAGGTGCAACCAAGGTGAAGGAGGAGAGGAGCTCCTAAACAAAGGAAAGAAATGTGCACTTAACTTCCTGTGATGTGCTAGAGGACGACCGAGAAGGAACAAAGCAGTACCTACAGTACATCAAACCAATAGCACAAGTACTTTGAATCCTGAGAATTATTATTTGTAACTTAGGTTAGTTAGGATAAAGCCAGCTAATATATTATGGCATTGGTGATGTGCATCCCACCCCCCCAGGACAACACCTCTGAAATCTCTCATATAATGCTTGATAAGGATGGAGAACACAAGGCAATAGGATATGAGACCACAAGGGGGCTCCGCCCCCTGCTCGCTTCGCTCGCCTACCCCCGGCGTTTTGAACCCGTGCCCGCTGGGCAGCTACGTGTCCGGATGACGCACGTTTAATACGGAGCGTTTGCCCGTGTCATTCTGGAGTCCCCCACTGGTAATACAGAGCTTCGTCCGTACTATTACGCGGTGCATTTTGGACTACTGCGGACCCCGTAGTTTTTCTCGTTTCAGTTTGTATCTTTGGTCAGTTGAGCTCATGTTTTTCAAGCTTTTGAATTCCGGTCTTCATTATCTGTAACCTGCTGTCCATGTGCGTGTCCCCCTTGTTCAACCTGTTTATGACGTTTTACTTTGCTTTCTACTCTGTCTTTAATTTCTGACCTAGCTTTATTCCGGTTTTGTTTCAATGACACTGGGTCCGTGGTGATTATATGTAAAGGAGGCAGTCTAATTTTACCCTTTTGACAACTACGTGTAAATTCATTATTTGTATTGCCAGTTGTTTCTTCTGGGAAGTTAAGTGAATGACAATGATTGCAAATGACATTCATTAATCCCAATGAATTTTCCTCAATAGTGGACTCATTATTGAAGGCGTTGTCAGCCAACTGGCGTAAGCATTTAGCAGGTGTCCAGCGTTGATGTCCGCGACGGACATGTTTTGCTTGTGGCGTTTGACTGACGCGTTGTTGCATGTACATTATTTGTGACGCGCTATTTTGTAGTTTTAATTGATTTGCCACCGCTTTGCGAAATAAGGAGGATCGCACTCACTGTTAATATGTATCCTTTTCGTCTTCCATGGGCTTGTTGAATCCCCCTCTTGGTGTGTGTCCCGTCCCGTCCCGTGCCTGTAGGGGGGGGGGGGGGGGGGGGGTGGTCGTGCCTTGCCGTTGTGCGCTCGTCTGTTCTTTTTTTTTGTTGTGTTTAGTTTCGTGTGCAATGTGTTTTGTGCTTTGCCCCGCGGTTGAGGACTTTTTTATGTGCCTTTTCCTTTTTTCGGTGCTTGTGTGACTCCTTTTTTGTATGTGCTCACTCCTTTTTTCTGTGGTCTTGTCCGCCACTCGCGGCCCCTCATCCGCCTTTGTCGCCCTCTTTTGTCCGCCTTTCTCCGACTCTCGCGGACTCTTTTTGCGCCTGCGCCTCTCGCGGACCCTCATCCGCCTCTCTCGCCCTCTTTTGTCCGCCTTTCTCGGCTCCTCAGCCGACTCTTGCGGACTCTTTTTGCGCCTGCGCAGTACGTCTTTTTGCAGCTACGGCCCATGGCCGGATGTGCCTGCGTCCATCATCCGGTTTAGCATTCTCGGTTAGTAATATAGATCCCTCAATACAATACGGCATCTCTTTCAAGCTTACAGATTTCTTTTCTTTTTCAGCCCATTTTACTTCTATTTACCAAGGGTGCCAATATTAGAGGAGGGCACTATATTAACAAAACAGAAAATATACATATAATATCCAGGTGCTTTAGAAACTTGTGTTAACTGATTTGAACATTGGAGCACAACATTTTTTTTCAGTTACTTCATTTAAGAGTCAGTTATCACACAGTGAATCATATTGAAAAGAATAGCAAAAACAGAATGCAATAACGTGTTAGGAGACTATATTGCATACAAGTTTTTTTTAGTAGTATTTGAAAATTCCATGTAGTTAAAAGCAGAATCCAAATGGGCTTGTGGCAGCTAAGTAGACAGCAGATTCCAATTCAAGTGAGGTAAAATATCATCAAATGATGTGCTGTTCAGAGGTAGGTAGTAACGAGTTACATTTACTCCGTTACATTTAGTTGAGTAACTATTTTAAAAAATTGTACTTCTAAGAGTAGTTTTACTGCACCATACGTTTTACTTTTACTTGAGTACATTTGTGAAGAAGAAACTTTACTCTTGCTCTGCTACACTGGGCAACACTCGACTCATTACTTTTTTCCATTTACACATTAGATTCGCTATATTTTCGCCCAAGAGAAGCCACCAGTGGATCTACTGCATGACTGTTTCACCAATGAGACATAATAATCACATGACTCCGTTTCACCAATCAGACGTAGCCATGCAGTCACATGACCACACACAAACTTCCTGTGTCTGTAGCCTGTGAAAGACACTTTAGTCATTCAGGGCTCCTGTTCACTGCTAAACGGTCACAGCTTCACTGCAAGAACCCTGAGGGCCAACTCCTGCTGAAGCTTAACCATCACTACACCTAGTGAAGAACAAGCATGTTTTAACCAAACATGCACAGACAGTCAAGGTAAAGTGAGACTGCACAAGCTGCCTTGTTCTAATGTTATTTTCTATCAGCTGTGCTATTTGGAGGACAAGTGAATATGCAGTATTATACTGTCAGTATATCTTGTCACTAAGTAGTTTGCACTGTTCAAACGTACACATTACCTACTATAGGTATTGGCTTCAAAAGATTTGTTGTGAAAAATAGATTTGGAACTTTGTGTTATTTGTGCATCTTTATTTTGTAATGTTATTTATTTTTACTCATATTTTATTATTTGGAAATAGCAGAATTTGCACATTATTTTATATTTTTGTCTGCTTTATTACAACATTTCTAAAAAATAAATCATTTATTATAATCAAACAGTTACTCAGTACTTGAGTAGTCTTTTCACCAAATACTTTTTTACTCTTACTTGTGTCATTTTTTGGATGACTACTTTTTATTTCTACTTGAGTAATATTATTTTAAAGTAACAGTATTCTTACTTGAGTACAATTTTTGGCTACTCTACCCACCTCTGGTGCTGTTACGTTTTTGGTTGTGCAGAATCTGACTAGCTGTAGTTCAAATTTCTTAAGCATAACATTTTTGAAAGAAATACCCGATGGAGAGTCTAGTTTTAAGGTAAAATTGCTTGCTGCTGTGGAGCATGATAGACAGCAGTTTAAGGAGCTTTGCCAATAAATCTCTAATGTACAGTTAACGCAGTTGTGAGGTTGTATTATTGTAAACATAAATAATAAGTGTGTATTTGTTAACTCTAGGCCTTGCAATGTGAAGTTATATAAATAAGTGACTTTTTGTTTTTAAATTATTTCTTTTTCCTATTTTTACTGTTAAGGTTAACTTAAACCAAAAGAAGCAGGAGAACTGAGAGAAGTAATACACGCTTGAGTGTGTGTGCCTTTTCTGGTGTTTGACTAAACTGTACTGGGCTGTTGTACATGAAGTAAAAGAGAAAATACACAGTATATACAAGTTGTACTGACCACTTCCAATGTAAATTTGATAAGTTAAACTAATACATTGACACACAAATGTTTCTCTGTTTTAATAAATTTGCCCATTTTTTTCAATTAGGGATTTTGAATTTCAAAATTTGCACAGCACACTGTATTTGAGATGTCTCAATGAAGATCAAACTGTCCTGATAAATTTTCATGAACAGTAAGTGTGCCAGATTTCAACAAAATTGGTTCACTGGGAGTCAAGTTGTTTCATGTGGACTGACAGATATGATGGAAGTGACAATCACAGTAGGAACTTTTTGCTTTATATGCAAAAGCTCCTGAAAAGGACAAAGATGAATGTACAAGTGACAATAAGTAATTCTGGCTTCTGAAATACATGCATTTCTAATGTACTTTATTTTGGTTGTTTTTATAACTTTATTCTATATTCTGTTGCTGTTAATACTTTGGAGTTTGCTATTAATAAGTTGTCAATTACTCCTTTCTCTGCGGATGTATACTAGAACACTGATTCTGAGTTTTGTAATCTGAATACAGTGGAACCTCGGTTCACGAACGACTCGGTACACGTACAAATCGGTTTACAATCAAAAAGTTCGCCAAACTTTTGCCTCGGTTCATGACCACACACTCGGTATATGAACAAGCCAGTTTCCCTTTCGGTTTGTACATGTTCAGTCTCTCCCTGTGCATTTCCTGCACACACACACACACACACACACACACACACACACACACACACACACACACACACACACACACAGAGACAGCGCAAGAGAGAGAGCTGTGCACACACACAGGCAGCGCCAGAGAGAGACAGATGCACACACACAGGCAGCACGAGAGCCGCGCACACACACAGGCAGCGCGAGAGAGAGAGAGAGACAGAGGGCTGGACTCATAAGGTAGAGAAGGCAGTTAAAGAATGCACTGGGCTTGATTTTGTTTTCACTTCTGTTTACAGTGATCGATTCATAGCGTGCATTGTTGCAATATTACTTTTCTTGGTGGTTTATTAAATTACGGATTTTTTCAAATGTTCATTTATTTCCCTGTGCTTAAAACTCATTAAAAAAAGTGTTTTTAGCCAGCGGTTGGTAGCGCTATAGCGCGAACTATTGCGGTGTTAGTTTTCTCTGTTGTTCAAGGTTTTCTCAGTGTTATTCAATGTTTTTACATTTAGTTTACTATTACACTGTGCATTCTATGGTTTAATTAACTATATTTGTGCTTAAAAACTTAAAAAAATATATATTTACATACAGTTCGTATGGTCTAGAACAGATTAATTGTATTTACATACAATCCTATGGGGGAAAATTGCTTTGGTTCACAACCAAATCGGTTTACGACCAGAGGTTTGGAACGAATTATGGTCGTGAACCGAGGTTCCACTGTATTTATATTTGGCAAGTAACTATTTTAATAATTAGGCTTTGAATTTCATTTACCACGCGTTATGCTAAGCTATTTACCTTTGAGGTTAAATTCTAAAACCCATACTAAGGAAATGTCACTCAGCCTCTGAGGCTGCATACGA
This sequence comes from Erpetoichthys calabaricus, assembly GCF_900747795.2. Lineage (NCBI taxonomy): Eukaryota > Metazoa > Chordata > Cladistia > Polypteriformes > Polypteridae > Erpetoichthys > Erpetoichthys calabaricus. Next base: position 61,083,298 of record NC_041407.2, read on the forward strand.
AATATTATTCAGGTAAAATAAGCCAAGACAGTTATTTAGCCCCGAGGTTTTATTATAAATAAGACATTAGTTATATAGTGTTTAACCTCCGAGTTTACTTATGAAAAAGTGACAACTAGCCAAATTATTCTCCGGGGTAAATAGCCTAAAAGACTGCAGATGACAGTACATTAATCTAATCAAAATATTACAGCAACTTATAACTAAACTCATAAAGAAAATGAATATTTTTTAGACTAAAATAAAACTAAGACTCAGATTAATAGTTCACAGTCATATTCTGACATTGGTAAGGAGACATGAGGCTTTAGCCTAAACTAATAACTAGGTAAAATGTTTACATAACTTATGAAATTTTGCGATCAAATAGAAAAAATAAGCAAACCAACAGTAGAGTGATGGGGCAAATTAGGACTTAAACCAAAATTTCCAAAGTTCCTAGAATGAAAGCCAAATGATAAAATACTAATCCTGGTGCAGCTAGTTCCATCCTAATGTGCTGCAAGAAAATATTATTACCTTTACATATACATGTTAAAATTAGTGAGCATGGGAGGAGGAATGAGAGTGCATTCATTCTGATTATATTATTATGAACAGGATCAAACCTTCTAAATTAAAGGGCATGCTCGATTAACATCTAGAATTTATGTCTGAGAAGTTGACTGAAATGAAAATCTGTAGCCAACGTATACTTATGCACCAGGGCTGAATTCCACTTGACTACACTAGGACAACTTTTCAAAAACGTACATTAATAGCAATAAAGAATGTAGACAAGACATGATAAATGCTAAAGTATTATGAATATATATATAAAATTATTCTTATTACAAAATGTGGTCACATTGCAGTTTCACATAGGTACATTTAAGAAGTGCTTACAAAAACAAATCCTTATTTATAAATTTAAACAGACAACTTACTGTTTTTCCACATCAGCTACCATTTTATCAATTCCCTCCTTTGAAGGCACATGTGTTCCATGTAGCAGGCTGTTTGCAGTAGGATAAAAGTCTTCACCACTGTAACAGTAAAACAGCTTTATGATTAAGAGACAGGTTACTATAATGATACTTTATGATTCATGTCCGATATTTTATTTAATGTAATTTTTCAACATCCTGTGCATTATAACAACACATTGCAGATGGCATGGGCATATTAAGATAAATATAAACTAGAACAACCCCATAAACAAAAGTACCAAATGAATCACAGGTACAAAATCACTGAATTCATAAATAGATACAAAAGTCTAAGCAGAAACTTAAACATACATGCAAAGTAGATACATGAACTGAGCAGCTAAAATGCTGCAAGGCAGTCGTGCTACCCCCTGCATCACGATGCAACCTACAAAAAGCACACTATAGTTTTAAGCCTCAAAGTGTACACTTACAATTTATAAATAAAGGAGCACTCAACATATTTCCACTTTTATTAAAACATTAATTGTTGAATAACCTGAGAAGCAAATAAGTGTACACCATCCTATAACAGAGTAGACTTCTTGAAAAGCAGAGAAGGCTACATTTATATTTCATATAACACTGTTCTACAGCTTTGCCATTCTCTGATAAGTTATGTGACTCACTTAAAACCCTTAGTACCTTCAGTTTTAGTGTCACAGCGCACACACACAACAAAGGCAAGAAAAATGTTTTCCAATAATGTTTCCTTGGCTTTTTCAAATTTCAGCTATCTATGTTTCAGTATCAACCTGCCTGCTCTTAACATATAGAAAAAAGATTTAAACAAGACATCAAGAACCTTTTAGTTTATGACAGAGCATGATCCTGGTCAATAGTCTAATTAGATTATGGCCACAGATCTGAAAGAACCTAACTTATCAGTAATGTTGTAGGGTTGCACAGTATACCAGTACCAAAATCCAATTTCTAAAATGGTATGGTACTTGTATTGCCAGAATTTCATTACCGGAAGAAAATAGTAGCTTTCAAGCACCTTGTGATCAATCATTTATTAGAAATGTGATTGAAATTCAAAGGAGGGAAAGCTCTTAGCTTTTTTGAATTACATCAAGCTCAAATCACTATGGAGACCCACTCTTCAAGCATATATACAGTTATATAAATGTGCTGGAGATTCCAAAGGGAATCCTAGTCTCCCCCCCTCCCCACTAGTAAGATGTTCTGCAGAATGCAACATAGCAGAGAGGCACATGTGTTTGTGGATTGGAGAAAAGAAGCTGCTGGGGAAAGGAGGGGGTAAGCTGTTACTTGCCTCTGTACCATTTTGTTACCAATATAGAAGTCAAAGTTTTAGTACCAATCCAATATTATACTGTAGGCAGTATTAATGAAATATAACAACACGGTACCATAATAAGAAACATTTTTCACATACAATGCAAGTTGTTAAAGACTATAATGAAAACAAATATCCTACCACTCTTCTCTTTGACGTTCATACTCTTCCATGTCTGGCTTAATCTGCTTGGTGAGCCTCTGGTACTGACGCAACTGAGCAGCTGCATAATCTGAAAAAAAAAAGTAAATATATCTTATAAATAAAAATGACTTAAATTTGCACCAAAGAAAACTTACAAGCTAGCTAAGTTACAAAACTTTAAATTAATATTTAATGATTTTTAATTTTTACTTGCAAAATACGTTTTGATGCTGCTAGTAGATACCACATTGGCTTTGCCAGGATAATTTATTCAACTGCAAGCAAGTATAAATGTTTTATCAAAACAAAGACTCAAAACTTTTACATATAAAAAAAAAAAAATTGAAAAAAATATGAAAAGACAACAATGTAAAAATATAATATACCTGAAAAACCTGGATCTGGATTTTTCTTCTTTTTCTTTCTTTCCCATCTATCAGCATCATCTGCACTGATTTCCAGAAGTTTCACTCTTTCATAATCTTCCCCTTTTGCGGCACACTCCTGATTTTTTATTTTAAAGAAAAAATATTTATTAACTTTTTAAATTTTGATAAAAAACTTCAGAATACAATATAAGTGTAAGCTGTATCAAATAGAGTCGTCCTGTCAAAAAGTGTAAAGATGAATAGCCTAAGACTACTGTGTCAGTTGACACTAAAAGCTTTATCCAACAAAGGCTGCCAGGCTTTACAAAATAAGTACCTTTCAAATTTAGATGAATTTGAAAAAAATAAACATCCCTAAACCATTTTCATCCACCAACACTACAAAATAAGCTATCAATAATGATGAGCAAACCCCACTGAATATGCTTCATCTCAAGTTCGGTGAAAACACAGAAATGTTTGTGTGAAACACACTAAAGTCTAAGGGGGAAGAAGAAAATGCACTAGTTTTTAATAAATTTCAATGGGTCAGTGGTCTTTTAAGTGTCCCTGAGGGACAGGAAAGCAGTTCCCAAATATGGTGGACTGATTATTGTGGCCAAAAACATGACATGAGCTGTGAGGCAGTAGTGCTATCCACTTCAGACATAAAATTATACCCAAAGTCCTTTATCTCTCTTGGCATCTGCTAAGCTTCAATCACTATGTCAAACACAGAGCCTGTGATGCAAAGATCAGCATTATATATTCCGTGGACTGCCCTGTTACTACCTGATCTGGCCGACATAGCAAGGGGCAAAACATGCTTAATCTAGCAATGAAGACACAACGTACAATGATGGTCAGCTAATACAACCTTTAAGAGAAATTAAGTTTTTTTTTTTTTTCTTTAAAGCATGCTGGATGTAAATCCAGCTAAAGTGTGAGGAGGAGTATGCATGCAGGAAAGTGTAATGAATCTATGATATAAATTGGGTAGTGATAACCACATCCAATATAGGCTGCTACAGATCTGTAATGTCATGTTGGCCTCGTAAAGCATCATGGGGAACTGTGGAGAAAAAAAAGCTTGCCTGAACTGTCTGCATGGCAAATTTAAGGAAGAATTTCACAAACAAGGTCATTGTCAAACCCAGCAAATTTGTGGTGTAAAACATTTTGATGAATTTCACCAAACAATACAGCTACCAATGCAGCAAAAGCTAAAACATTAGTCAACCTGGTTTACAATCCTGTCAGAAAAAGTATTTGCTCAATTTAGTAGTATTAACTGTTAAAAAATATGCAAAACCTTCATCGCACACCTAAGGTTAGATAAAAAGGATTTGGTGTATTTTGAACAATTTGTAGTGAGCTTATAATTTCAATTGTATGATATGAGAGAAAGTAAGATACCAAATTATGCTGGTGAATATTTAAACTGCTTAATCATGTGAACCCTTTAGATTGGCAGAGTTCATGAGAGGCAGTGACTCTGTTCACATCTTAAGGCAATATATTGATTCAACCCAAAAAAAAAAAAAAAAAAAAAAAAAAAAAAGCACCAATGTTTTTTTTTCTCTATCTCCATCTCTCCAGTTAATTGTTGCCCCTACAACTCATAAAAGATGTAACAGAGTTCACTATGAAAAATAACAGCATGTCAAACAGGAAGCATAAACATTTTTGTGATAGTATAACTAAGAGGTCTGTAAGTAGGCAGGGTCTTATTGAGATACTGAGTGGATTAACATCAAAGAAAAAGCAAGGATCCAGCAGAATCTGAGCTGGGGCCTAACCCAACGAATGTAAACACAGTTTATTACATCAGAGTTTATACTTTGCAATCAATATAAATTGATGCACAAATCCTTTTCTAAGCTGTATTTTAGGAAATAATACATATTTGCAACCATCAATTTAGTTTTTCGACCACTCTTTCTAATTTTATGAGAAATGAAAGAAAGTTTTTTTTTCTTTTCAAAAGACCAAAAGACTATAAAAGTGACACTGAAACAGGAGCCTCTGCGGTCTTAATATCAGGCATCTGCCACAGACTCCCCCCCCCCCCCCCCCCATCATCAGGGAACCAAAACTAAGCTTGTAGATACATAAACTAATCTGCTTCATACTTTTTCTCAGCAACTATAAACCAACTGAAAGCAATAAGTGTTCATCATTAACTTCACTGCCCGTCCCTCCTACTTTAAACAGAACTGGACAATCCACTCTAAAACTCTATTTATGCCATTATAAACGAATGTACCTATAGTACATTAAGGTTGGCCCATAATGTGCATAACACCTCGATAACACCACTGCCTGACTGTATGCCAACATCTCAAAGTAACAACTGAATTGCTGCTTGTGATATTTAATATCTGCGGTGGGTTGGCACCCTGCCTGGGATTGGTTCCTGCCTTGTGCCCTGTGTTGGCTGGGATTGGCTCCAGCAGACCCCCGTGACCCTGTGTTCGGACTCAGCGGGTTGGAAAATGGATGGATGGTTGGATATTTAATATGCACCTTATTTCAAAATGTCTGATCCTTACATCTTGGTTCTTCCAAACTTTTTTCATCCACTGTCACTAGTCTTTGCAGTCTTGACCAACAGTATTTATGGATTTGGAAATCTGATGTTGGTTGTATTAAGGACACCTTTGTACTACTCATGAGACAACAGCTTCACCCATTCATCTTATAGGAAAATTCTTTAATATTCCATAAGTGGATTACCCCAGTTCACTTAAAGAAAGTTCTTCTGAACAAATTATTCACTTGTATCAAATTATAGGGTCATTACAGTCATAGGTACAGAGTACAGTGAACCTCTAAGCATATGCTATTACCTGTGTAAGGTATTTTAATGTCTATCCTCCAAATACAATACACTTATCTTATTTAACATTATTTATTATAATTATTATTATTTATTATTATTAACTGAATTGCAATAGATGCACATAAAAACTGACTGAACCTTTTTCTTTTCATTTTCAACTAGTTCCCATTCTAGGCGTGCTTTCTTTGCTTCCCAGTTTGTTGGTAGTTTCTGTCTTTTGTCTTCTTCCACAACTTCTTGATGGTTAAGCTTCCGAGCTTCATTCTGTATTTTAAAGAAAAAAAGTTAGTGTTTACATTTAATTTCCTACTAGTTTTATCACAAAGACCTGAAAAAATTAAGTTAAATATGGAAACACAAGAAACAATTGTTCTTCATTATGACTAACACACATAATCATTTTCACAATCCGAATTCAGATTTTGCTATCCTACTGCATAAACAGCAACAACAAAAAAAAATGCATGGAATCCATTCCTTTAAACAGAATTGAGATCCACTTTAGTATTTGGAACTTGGAACAGTTCTGTATTTGGACATTTAAATCTGACTTTTTTTTTTTTTGTAATCCAACGCTTTATTTTTTTAGCCTACTGTTTTCTGTATAACTTACGGACATCAACAACTTGTTCCTAAAGCAATGAGGGCTGTCAGAAAATAACAAAAACAGTTAACATTAGTTGCTTTGTGTGTAATTTCACTGGGCAAGTCAGGAATTGCTCATACAGCTGATATAGAAATAAAAACATTTGAAGTAGCATTTCCTAAAATGCTTCTAAATGTGAATAAGACATATCTTAGATGTCATAAAATTAAAAAGGGAAAAATACTTTTTGATTCCACACTATCACTTTGTTTACGTATATGTCATGAAATTTCAGATGGCTGCCTTTGCAAACCCTGGGACTGAATACATGATGTATGGGGGAAAAAAAGTATGAACTGTCAGATCCACCACCAAAAATAAAACACTTAAGAGAGAAACTAGAATTAACCTCAAAAAGTCATAGGAAGCAACTTTCTTAAAAGTGTAATTAGAGAAATCATTGTTCGTATTTTATTGCTGACGTGGGTAATACTTTTTTCTGGTGCTTCTAAAATAAGTTAAATGTGCTTAACAATTAAACTCATCACATTAGCTCTTTACATTTAATAGAAAGAAATTATTTTTCTATTTTTAATGCATTTCTTTTATCCATATTACTAACCGAGAATGCTAAACCGGATGATGGACGCAGGCAAATCCGGCAATGGGCCGTAGCTGCAAAAAGACGTACTGCGCAGGCGCAAAAAGAGTCCGCGAGGGTCGGCTGAGGAGCCGAGAAAGGCGGATAGAAGAGGGCGAGAGAGGCGGACAAGACCACAGAAAAAAGGAGTGAGCACAGGAAAAATTGAGAAATGAGGCGCAAAGAGCACCGAAAAAAGGAAACGGCACATAAAAAAGTATTCAAACGCAAGCAAAGCACGAAACACATTGCACACGAAACTAGACCCAAAAAAAAAAAAAAAAAAAAAAAAAAAAAAAAGAGGCTCGCGCACAACAGCAAGTGAGTACACCCCTAAGTGAAAAATGTCCAAATTGTGACCAAAGTGTCAATATTTTGTGTGGCCACCATTATTTTCCAGTACTGCCTTAACTCTCTTGGGCATGGAGTTCACTAGAGCTTCACAGGTTGTCACTGGAATCCTCTTCCACTCCTCCATGACGACATCACGGAGCTGGTGGATGTTAGAGACCTTGCGCTCCTCCACCTTCCGTTTGAGGATGCCCCACAGATGCTCAATAGGGTTTAGGTCTGGAGACATGCTTGGCCAGTCCAGGACCTTTACCTTCAGTTTCTTTAGCAAGGCAGTGGTCATCTTGGAGGTGTGTTTTGGGTCGTTATGTTGGAATACTGCCCTGCGGCCCAGTTTCCGAAGGGAGGGGATCATGCTCTGCTTCAGTATGTTACAGTACATGTTGGCATTTATGGTTCCCTCAATGAACTGTATCTCCCTAGTGCCGGCAGCACTCATGCAGCCCCAAACCATGACACTCCCACCACCATGCTTGACTGTAGGGAAGACACACTTGTCTTTGTACTCCTCACCTGATTGCCGCCACACACGCTTGACACCATCTGAACCAAATAAGTTTATCTTGGTCTCATCAGACCACAGGACATGGTTCCAGTAATCCATGTCCGTACTCTGCTTGTCTTAAGCAAACTGTTTCTGGGCTTTCTTGTGCATCATCTTTAGAAGAGGCTTCCTTCGTGGACGACAGCCACGTAGACTAATTTGATGCAGTGTGCGGCGTATTGTCCGAGCACTGACAGGTTGAGCCCCTCACCCCTTCAACCTCTGCAGCAATGCTGGCAGCAGTCATACATCTTACTTTCAAAAGACAACCTCTGGATATGACACTGAGCACGTGCACTCAACTTCTTTGGTCGACCATTGTGAGGCTTGCTCCGAGTGGAACCTGTCCTGTTAAACCGCTGTATGGTCCTGGCCACCATGCTGCAGCTCAGTTTCAGGGTGTTGGCAATCTTCTTATAGCCTAGGCCATCTTCATGTAGAGCAACAATTCTTTTTTTCAGATCCTTAGAGAGTTCTTTGCCATGTTAAACTTCCAGTGACCAGTATGAGAGAGTGTGAGAGCGATAACACCAAATTTAGCACACCTGCTCCCCATTCACACCTGGGACCTTGTAACACTAAAGAGTCACATGACACCAGGGAGGGAAAATGGCTAATTGGGCACAATTTGGACATTTTTCACTTAAGGGTGTACTCACTTTTGTTGCCAGCGGTTTAGATATTAATGACTGTGTGTTATTTTGAGGGGACAGCAAATTTACACTGTTATACAAGCTGTACACATGTCTACTGTACATTGTATCAAAGTGTCATATCTTCAGTGTTGTCCCATGAAAAGATACAATATTTTTCAAAAATGTGAGGGATGTACTCATTTTTGTGAGATACTGTATATATCTCCATCAATCCATTTTTTTTTTTAAACTTACTACTAAATACAATGCATATGAGCACAATGAACCAGAGCCTTACCCAGAGGCATCTTGAGCAAGGCAAGTACTAATCATAGAAGAGGCAGCAGTTCATCATGAAAAATACAAACACATTCATGTATTCTAACACTGGGCTAATTCTATACTAAATTAATATTGCTATGCCTGTATGGTTATAATTACTAAATTATTAGGAAAATAAGTGACTATGTGTAGACAATGTGCAGACCTGTGTAGTTACCGCAAATAAAAATGTCCAGCAAATTCCCTGTGGTGCTGTAAAATTTACTATGGCATATTATGGATATAACACATTCTATGAAAATTACAGATGGAAATAAGAATGTATGAGGCACTAATGGATTAAAGGAATTATGCATTCAGTTTCTAGACATTCACTAAAGATGCACAATATAAACAAATCTAGCCATACTAAACATGGCATAACTGAAAACATGAAATGCACTATAGGAGATACAATTTCAAAGCATTTTCATAATAATTAAAATATATTTGGCCAGGATAGTAAGTGTATAGACTTGTTTTAAAATCCCATACCAAGTATTACATATTGAAAATTCTTTAAGAGTTCCATAATAATAATACAAGGACCATGGTAAGCCACAGTTAGACAGTTCAAGTTTTGTGGGAAACACATAAGATGTGAAGTTACTCCTGGGAAATTTCACGTGAATGCACTTTTAAGTCTTAGTTTCCAGAAAAACAAATTACAGATAACATTGCTAGCCTATATCACCTTGTTCTGTCATTCTGTTCTACATAATTAAAAAAAAAAACAATCTGTTCAGGAAGAAATGCCATTTTGTAGTCACATGGCATTTTTTCTTATGAAATGCAGTCTCTATTTATTTTGATTTAAAAAAGAAGAATTAAATGGCAAACTAACAGGGATGTAATATTTCTTCCAAACATCAACAAGAAATTATATGTGTATATAGTGATAAAAATGTGAGATGTTGCAAACTTGAAATTTTTAAACTTCTACAGCATGTGAATTTAGCACAATTAATTTCTACTAGATTTAATAATGCATGTAAATTATATCTTCTGCACTGAATACACAGCTTGGAATGCAATGCACAAGCTAGAGTTAAATGCATATGGCACCAATATGTTCCTATGTAATGTACTGTATCTTTAGGGCAGCTGCACTATCATAGCTTGTGGAGTATTTCATAGTCTACCTTCATATTTGTAGGGTTACCTTTGGCATCCCAAAAATGTTCTTGCAACTGGGTATGTTGATGTTTTGAAAACAATTTTTACATTTTCTTGTTTAGTTTCTTTTCCAAGTCAGAATCATCAAATGTTTGTTTTGACATCTAGCAGATGGTACCTTACAGATGTATAGAATTTGCAAGCTCAATGCTTCACACCACAATGCCATGGTAATTTGTCATCACTGCCCACAAAATCACTCTAGAAAAAATGAAGTCACAAAACAGTTGAGTTTTTGTGGGGAAACAGGCACCCATAAGTTGTATTTATCTATTTGTGTAACTTTTTTTTTTTTAATCAACAATGGTATTTGCTTTTAATCACTGCCTGAATGATCAATGTGTTTTTCTTCTGGATCTTCTGGAGTACTACTATGTGTTCTTCAAATGAATGAACAAATTGGAAAATTTCTGCACCCATTATCTTTTCATTATTGTGTTTTTCTATATTTGTTTTGCATCTTTCAAGGCATATTCTGAAGGTGCTGTCTTATCAAATGCTTAATAAAATTAAGATTGTATACTTAATTCACTGAAAGCATTTAATCTAATAACAGGGTTGCTTGACTCAGTCCCTGCAGTATTAGAAGTCAGGAATGAACTGATGAATGAGAATGCAGACCATGTGTTTCTGAGTGGTGGACAGAGTATTGGACACCTCACACAGTCTCCATGCAATGCTGAACATCTTCTTCAGTAACCAAAGCATCATGTCAACAAAGGAACATGCCATTTTATTCAGAAGGCAAGCAACATGAAATAAATGCAGAGGCATATAATCATCACAAACGTAAAAACAGGAAGACAAAAACTCAACCATTACCTGGACTATGTAGATAAGAAAGTGAATGGATGACTTATATAAAATATGGAAAAAGGTTCATTTAACACTAACCAACAATACATTGATGGAATTCATTATAAACTAATAAGCACTAGCCAACATAAAGTCAAATACCAACATCAAAATATTGTGTTTAATAAATCATTAAATATATGAATACCCTTTTAAAGTGAAGCTCTCTGAATTTTCTTAACCGTTCTTCCCTTTTCTGGGCAGCAGTGCTCTGAAAGGACAGTTCAGATTCACTTACCGATGCTGAAACCTGGAAAAAAATAAAGTTAATTGAATTCAGGGACACAAGAGCCGCAACCAATCCTTGCAGCAATAGGGGCAAGGTATGAAACAAAATATTCACTACAATATGATTTCATTCACAATATGAATGAAAACAAAGAGGTAAGCACAAGCATATTTACAAGCATAGCTAAAGAAGTTTTTGATAATGTGTCTAAACAATAAAAAACATTTCAGGATTATTCTTTTTTAAGCATTTTATATCATTTTTGGTGCGAAAGAATATTTATTTGTTGCATCTTATTTCAATAACTTAATTAAGAATCTGAAGGCTTTACATTTATATATTAAAAATACCAATAAATACTATCAATAATAATAAGACCAGTAATAATACCAAGAAACAATACAAAAAAATCTATATTATTAAATTCTTTAAAACGTTATGTTGTAAATATGCTAATCATCTACAGGGACAGTCTTTTTTAGTATTCTCCCAAATGATGTAAACACAAAACTAACATCTCTGTGTATTTAATTAATTATTGTTAGGCTACGAATAACAGAAGTACTTTTTTAGCAAAATACTAAACTGCAAGATTAATTTCTATTACTTTGTAGAGACTACTTTTCACTCATTACAAAACAGTCAGCACAACAACTTAAATTCTATGTTTGCACAACACAGAAATTAAAGACATATCTGTCTATTATAGAAAAAAATCTTGGAAGGGAGACAAGACTTGATCTTCTTGGAAGACCATTTGACAGTCCGCAAGAGACACTTTAACGTCACGCGAGACAAGGCAGTGAGGAAACATTTAAAACAAGTTCATAGACATCTAATCTAGCAGTTGTTGGAATGCGTTTGGCAGACACACTTCATGTGCTCCCAGCTCTTAAAACAAGGACAAGCGACAAGCAGAATACGCAGCTCGCCAGCAGCAGCAAGCCAGCAGATGATCTGACCGCTTCTCCTTAGCATGTGTTCTGGACTGTTGTTCAGATGTTCTCTCAAAAATCTCCCCGAACTGACCATGGCATATGCAACATGTCATCTAAAAACCTATAAAGGGATACAGACATTTTCATGAAAATTATCTTTTTAACTGTGATGGTAAGTGGTCTCTTGTTAATACTGTTTTGCTAGCTAGCATCATATGCCATGCTACTTTATGAATGGAGCATTTTTCGTGGTCTTTTGTTCTTTGTAAGTGATTACAAAAAAAACACTGGAGTTAAACACCACTTCTACCTAGAAGATGAGTCAGGCATCTACACTTGAGATGTTAGGGTTAGCAGCTACTGCCATGCAGAAACCATAAGATCAGAGGTTAAAAACACAGATCAATTCTAATTGGATGGATGAAATTGCCTTTATTTTCCCAACTCATGACAATGCTAGTCTACTGTGTCTGAATTGCCTGACCACCTTTATGGTTAACAAAACGGCAGAGTGGTGGCTCTGAGGCTAGGGATCTGCACTGGCAATCGGAAGGTTGCCGGTTCGAATCCCGTAAATGCCAATAGGGACTCTGCTCTGTTAGGCCCTTGAGCAAGGCCCTTAACCTGCAATTGCTGAGCACTTTGAGTAGTGAGAAAAGCGCTATATAAATGCAAAGAAAAAAAGAATTATTAAAACAGCAAGTATCAGGCACAACTATGACACTAAATGTGTTAACTTTAACAGTACTTTTCTACTTGGCATCAGAACCAGAATGAACAGCAGTATGGCTGCTTAGAAAGCTTAATATAAAATCTCCACAAACATTTTGACAGTTACTACAGCTCTTCAGAATAAGGCCACTGCTACTTCAATCTCTGTGGCCTGGAAGCTTGCTAGAGGCAGAACTGGTAAAACAATACATTTTAAGGTAACAGAGGAACTGTTTTTTTGCTAGAGGAAAAAGTAACAACAAAATGTTAACATTGTGAAAACAAGTACTCTTGTTTAATTTATCACTAGTTTGCAGGGTTAAAATTTTGTATTATGATAATTCTTCAGATAGATTGTCAGACCAGAAACTGATTGCAGTTGATTAGATATCAAATAATACAGATACTGTCCAGCTGTCTGTGTTTACAGACATAAGGTTTGATGAATAATACAGGGCTAAATTGCAGTCCTTGGACAATGGGAGGCTAAACGTAACACTAAGCCTCCGTCTTTACCAATTATTGACTGATCCCTGTCTGTACCAAGGAAGCTTATTTTGATTTGTTCCAAAAAAGTCTCTTCAAAAACCCCTTTCACAACAGCAAACATCACTTGAGTTACCACTGACTGAGGGTTTTCACATTTAGAAGGTCAACCTACAGTCAATATATTGCACTGTAAAATTCATCAAACTATTATGTTGGCGAAGTTGTCCAGTAAGATGAAGAAAATAATAAATACAGTACTCAAAGGATGTCATCTGCATTTACTCAATTTCAAGGATGCATTACGGACTTTTTAAAATGTGTCTAAAAGATAGGATGGCTGAATATTCAGAATTTCTCCTGCATAATCATTTACAATGGACGGAATGAGATCAGGTCCTGAAACAATTCTTTGTCCTGTGAAAAGATGTAACAGAACTTCTCTCAAGCACATACAGTGCATCCAGAAAGTATTCACAGCGCATCACTTTTTCCACATTTTGTTATGTTACAGCCTTATTCCAAAATGGATTAAATTCATTTTTTTCCTCAGAATTCTACACACAACACCCCATAATGACAACGTGAAAAAAGTTTACTTGAGGTTTTTGCAAATTTATTAAAAATAAAAAAACTGAGAAATCACATGTACATAAGTATTCACAGCTTTTGCTCAATACTTTGTCGATGCACCTTTGGCAGCAATTACAGCCTCAAGTCTTGTTGAATATGATGCCACAAGCTTGGCACACCTATCCTTGGCCAGTTTCGCCCATTCGTCTTTGCAGCACCTCTCAAGCTCCATCAAGTTGGATGGGAAGCGTCGGTGCACAGCCATTTTAAGATCTCTCCAGAGATGTTCAATCGGATTCAAGTCTAGGCTCTGGCTGGGCCACTCAAGGACATTCACAGAGTTGTCCTGAAGCCATTCCTTTGATATCTTGGCTGTGTGCTTAGGGTCGTTGTCCTGCTGAAAGATGAACCGTCGCACCAGTCTGAGGTCAAGAGCGCTCTGGAGCAGGTTTTCATCCAGGATGTCTCTGTACATTGCTGCAGTCATCTTTCCCTTTATCCTGACTAGTCTCCCAGTTCCTGCCGCTGAAAAACATCCGCAGAGCATGATGCTGCCACCACCAAGCTTCACTGTAGGGATGGTGCCAGGTTTCCTCCAAACATGATGCCTGGCATTCACACCAAAGAGTTCAATCTTTGTCTCATCAGACCAGAGAATTTTCTTTCTCATGGTCTGAGAGTCCTTCAGGTGCCATTTGGCAAACTCCAGGTGGGCTGACATGTGCCTTTTGCTAAGGAGTGGCTTCCGTCTGGCCACTCTACCATACAGGCCTGATTGGTGGATTGCTGCAGAGATGGTTGTCCTAATGGAAGGTTCTCTTCTCTCCACAGAGGACCTCTGGAGCTCTGACAGAGTGACCATCGGGTTCTTGGTCACCTCCCTGACTAAGGCCCTTCTCCCCCGATCGCTCAGTTTAGATGGTCGGCCAGCTCTAGGAAGAGTCCTGGTGGTTTCGAACTTCTTCCACTTACGGATGATGGAGGCCACTGTGCTCATTGGGACATTCAAAGCAGCGGAAATTTTTCTGTAACCTTCCTCAGATATGTGCCTCGAGACAATCCTGTCTCGGAGGTCTACAGACAATTCCTTTGACTTCATGCTTGGTTTGTGCTCTGACATGAACTGTCAACTATGGGACCTTATATAGACAGGTGTGTGCCTTTCCAAATCATGTCCAGTCAACTGAATTTACCACAGGTGGACTCCAATTAAGCTGCAGAAACATCTCAAGGATGATCAGGGGAAACAGGATGCACCTGAGCTCAATTTCGAGCTTCACGGCAAAGGCTGTGAATACTTATGTACATGTGCTTTCTCAATTTTTTTATTTTTAATAAATTTGCAAAAACCTCAAGTAAACTTTTTTCACGTTGTCATTATGGGGTATTGTGTTTAGAATTCTGAGGAAAAAAATGAATTTAATCCATTTTGGAATAAGGCTGTAACATAACAAAATGTGGAAAAAGTGATGCGCTGTGAATACTTTCCGGATGCACTGTAGCAGATGAGTTTCTCTTCTATCACAAGAAATTCTGGGGCCATTACCCATGTCTCATTTCTGTGCGACATCACTAGCCACATAAACTCAAATAACAACTGCAATATTAGGCTGCACGTTGCCACTCTGCACAATGTCACCGATTCTGTGAATAAGAAGGATGCTCACACAATATAGACACTACTTTGTCTCAATGTCAACTTCAAGACACAGTCTGACAATTTTAAAATTTTGAATTAAGAGCTCTTACTTAGTTTCAGGAATAATGAAATGATTTCGGCTAACACTGAAGTAGCATTGTTTTGCATTGGAGATAAGTCCAGTGCAACAACATAATCAAAGCCAAATTCAACTAAGTGGAAATGCGCATATTTTAGACACTCTATGTTCAGCATTAAACAATGGACGTGCCACTTACATTTACATCTGCGAGGAGGTATTTACAAAAAAATCAATCTCATTAAGCATTGGAGGCACAACCAGTGTCTGTACATCACTAACCTCCCACAATCCTGCCTTGACTAAACTCACTATGGATCTGCAATGTCACCCACTCCACTAACAAATTACACTTGTACCATTTATTACATTTAAGACATAAATATCAGTGATTATTTATTTCTCTTTTACAATACATTAAAAACACAAATTTGAAAATATAAACTTGAGAGGCAATAAAGCAAACACATGGAGAAACATTTCATTTTTGTTAACAAAATAACTACAAGCAGTCGCTCTTGGCCCATCATTATTTTTCAAAAGTGGTCCCCAGACTTGGAACCATCGTTGTAAAGTTTATTTTTCCACAAACACTGAACATTTTAGTACTTTATCTCTTTCTCTAACATACTATTTATTATTTCAGAGTCCATAAATGCATTTTATACAAACTGTCGCTCTTTTTCCCCCTTTTCTGTAATGTTTTAAGTTATCCAAATTGCTTTATCAATAAAACTGGCCGCGACTTCGATGTATGTCAGATCGTTATTACTACTAATATGGGATATGCAACAGTCAAAGGACAATGAGAATATTTGAGCGCGTCGCTGACATTTCAACACCACAAGGCTGACAAAAATATTTGCCCTTACTATAATAAAACCGCTAATAATTACTATACAGGCACAAACACAATGAACGATTTTGCAGGGCTGACGTTAGCTACAACGTTCCTTAAAGGCATAACAAGTCGAAAGGATACGTATATTCCGTACTATACAGGCACAAACACAATGAACGATTTTGCAGGGCTGACGTTAGCTACAACGTTCCTTAAAGGCATAACAAGTCGAAAGGATACGTATATTCCGTAGGTAGGTAATGCAAGGAACAGAAAAAAACAAATGCTGCTTATGACTCCCAAAAAGTTATTAGTTTCAAACTAAGTATAGGAAAATATTTAACGTATTCAGAAAAGTAGTTTCGTACCATTGAATAAAGCAATACTGTGTATGGATGGTATGAAAATAAAGCCAATTGACCAAAGCCACAAGAAACCAAAATGCATTTTCAGCATCTACTGTATCGATGACAGCGTACGAATGTCAAAAAAGATGAACGACAAGAATACATGCAGTCTATTAAAACATCGCCAAACTTAGTATTTTACCTTTTTAGAAAACATTAATTTCACACCTTAACTTTTCATTCGTTAATTGTTTACTAACCTCTTCAGCAGACGCCATGATTTTACTGTTGTAGAAAAGAACGGAAGTGATATAGTCTCTGTGTTCTCCTCGCGAGATTTCAACTATGCAACAGTGTCGCAAAATGTTTGTGATTGCTGTGTTGTGCCGGTTAAACCGATTGGGTACAGTGATTTAAAATTAAAGAGTATTGTGTAAAAAATATAAAGATGTGAAATATGGAAAATGTTAAATGCTTACCAACAGCTGACATTGCTTACCAAAAGCTGTATTGTGAATGATACACATTTTATGTATCTATCGATGTCCTGTTACTCTGTATCTTTCCTTAATTATGTTTCTGCGACTGTATGCATCTAAATTTGTCTTTAGCATTAATACAGTTTATTTAATTCAATCTTGTGTAACTTCGATTACAATTTGTTTTAACATGTGTACGATTTATTAAATAGACGACGACAGCCACAGTCACTAGTAGTATCTACAATATCCAAATATTTCATTATGGTGTCCGATTATATGTCATGTAAATTATTAAAATAATGAAAATGTCATGTGAAAACAACGGCCAAAATTTTTCATACGTCTATTGACTCTATTAGCAAAAGTTTAAAGGTTGGCTAGAGATCTAACTATTCCAGGGTGGGTTTTACTTTCAAAAGTCTTATCCCATTTACGTATATATTCTCATCATTAGAAATTCCAGACGCTTTTTGTACAAAATCTTGTTTAGCTTAATTTGGAAAAATGGATCACGAAAATTAAAAAAAAGTACTAAAAATAAATATTGTGATGATGGACTTCGTGCACTAGATTTTACAACATACCACATTTTGAAAATAAATTGGATCAAAAGATATTTAAGTAGCCTACCGTAAACCTCATGGCCTCTGGAATATAGTACCAACATGTATATTTTAGTCGTCTTAACCTCTTTTTCAGTGTCCATATGCAGCAGGGAAACTTTAAGTTAGCAAAATTCCACTTACAAATGTATTCAAGGTCACTTAGCTACAAACACAACTTCTCCCCAAATCATTGTCAGATCTGGAATAATAAAAACCTAACCATCAGAAGGAAAAGTTTATTTTTCAGAAGTGAGTATAGGGATAACATTTTATTGATAAGTCAACTTATAAATGAAAGTAGTCTTTTTTCTTTTATTTATTTTTATATTCCAAATCCTTGCTTCAAACAAAACTTCACAGGTTCTTTAACAGAATATGCCACGGTCAAAGGTGCAATCCCTGATACATTCCCTCATAAAAGAAACATGTTTCAAAGATAGTCATTTAATATACATAAAGACTTTGGAACAATTTCTGTCAATAGGATCGGCTTGGCAGAAATAAATATTACTGCAAGTTTTGAAGGATCTACTAATTTCAAACACACCTTCTGCCGCGCAGTGTAGAGTGGGCATCAAAATACAGGGTTGACTGGAAAATGGTATGGTCACTTCCTCATAGATAATAATATTTTGTCAAAGTGAAAGAAGTAATATGTAAGATAATCCATGTATGTCATCCATGCAACAGTTTAATACAGTATTAAAATGTATCCCAGATGTATTCAATTTATTTTGTGGTGAAAATAATAATGAATATATTGAACATATTTTGTAACTGTGTACATTCCAGAGATTTTTTATCTTGCTTGAATAAAGGAATTTAGAGAAAAAATGAATAGCAAAATAAATTTAGAGAATGTTGGTACTCTATTTTGTTATACAAAAAGAAACAAAGTATATATATGTACAGTATGTATTGAACCTCTTTATTTTAATTGCAAAACACTGTATCCACAAAATGAAATTTAATAACAGAATTCCAAATTATACAGTAGTTGATTTTTTAATGACTTACTTAATAAAAACATAATCACAAGAATTTTTTAACTTTACTATAGCTTGTTTATCTGTATTTTCTTTTGCTAATTAGAGATAACATATTAACCGTGGTTTGAATTTTTAAAATGTGTCAGTTCAATGCAGGTAGTAGGTGCCCAATGTCAGCATGATTCAAAAGCCTTTTGTCCATTAATTCACCTTATTTTCAAAACTGTAAGCTTTTTCCTTCACTGAAGTCTTTGCTGTGTCTTATTATACTTTATAATGATAACTACACACTACATTATCAGAAGATATTTAAAGATGATTTTGATTACTTGCTTACCATGCATTCACTGTCATGATGTCATTTTTTGCATATTTTAGTAGTTGAAATATATAGGTTGTTACAGTGATGTGCACTGTTAGCATTATAGACTGAGATGAGTGTGGTCAATAACTTTTTAATAACAAGCTAAATATTATAGCAGCCTTAGTGATTTAAAATTGTAATTGATATAGTGCACATGTAATAATAAAAATACATTAACCTGTTTTTATAAATGCAAATCTCATTCCATGGGGGAGAGTATGAGACACTTTGCAGTTGATGAAGGTCCCTTTTTGGTTGAAGTTCCCAAATATTAATTACAGTTTGAAACCTTGGTGGCTACTCTACTGTTTATTTGGATTTTGGTTTAAAAATGAAAATGTCTTCCTATGTTGAAATCCAACATAAAGCTGCAAAGAAACTGATAACATCAATCCTCCTGCTATATTTGTTGCATGTACCATTTAATTTGTTCACTTTTTACATGTACTGTAATAGAAAAATTGACAGGCACTGTTTAGCATGTCAGTGAATGAAAAAAAAATTAAAACAATTTAAATAAAGAACATAGTTGCCTTAGTGAATTATTATTTTCATTATCATGATGTAGCAATAAAAATAAGCGGTCTGTTTCCACAAACTTAAATGTTATTCCAGTGGAGGGGAGTACAACGTGCTTATCAATTGATGATGGCCCCCCTTTGCTGCTGTGTGCTTTATTTAGAGTTTATTATCGGTGTGTTTTGTATTTCATAGACATATACCGGCTAAATTTGTTGAAAATGTAATTGCCAAATAAAGTATGGTACACTGTTTAATATATACTATGTACAGTATATACAGTATGTTGTGTATGTATATATAGTGTTCATACAGTGAGATGTAACTATTAATATATTTTTATTACAAATTATGTTTTCTCATTATTTCAAACAATGTTGCACATGTCTTAAATATAAAACTACTGCCCTTAAAATAATTGTGATAGAAAAGTATACAGCTACGTAGGGCTGGGCAGTATGACCAAAATTCTATATCACAGTATTTTTCAAAATTATACCAGTTTCACGGTATTTAAAGGTATTTTTTTCCCCCATGCAGGAGTGGATGTTAACCACATTTTCCACTGCAATTACTGGCTAAGAATAAGCTATTCCACTGTCATAAAAATTGTACATTGTGCAAAAAAAATTTCATGTGCACAAAAGTATCAATACAGGTTTGCATGGCCCCATAAAGTGATAGTTTTCAAGGGGGTGGCACTAATGAAGATAAGGAATCACATTGCATGACAGTTGCAGTCAAAATATAGAACCTTTTTATTGAACAAATTTTGCAAACAACTTAAACTATAACTTTGACAACATATTTTTAACCATCCAAAGAGGCATTTAGACTTAGTAAAATATCCAGAGGTGCTTGTCAAAAGTTGTATTGCACTGAACATGTCATAGAAAAGGAATAAAGAGTAAATATTTTTTGTAAACCAACTACACTTTCTGTTAATGTTATCAATCTCCGTCCACTGACACGTTAGCTATATGGATTGTAATGGCGTTGGTTATCTTGATCCACCGCTTGCTTTTTTTGCCATAGGCAGTACCTCTAGCAAATGCGTCTACAAGTGACGTCTGACTCGAGTGTCCTCTAGCTTTTTCAGTTTTGCCTGAGGACGTGGAGGGTGCCAATCTTAGTTCCATACATTCATGGTACTCCAAAGCATGTTTGCGGCTGAGGTGGTGCAGCAAATTCCTCGTGTTGCCACCTCAGGCGACAGCTTTAGCCTTCACAGCATTTGCAGTAAATAGTTGTCTGGAGATTTTGGTTTTAAAAGGTCGGATGTGGACCAAACAACAGACATGGCTCCTTTTTTCGGCAAAAGTTCTTCTGTGTCATCATGTTCAACTTTATCGTCTGCTACAGCTTCAGTTTCAGAATGTTCTCTGTTCATTTTCACTGCTCAATACCTCCACTAACACATGTACTCAGTTGCATGCGTGTTTAGCGGTGTAGCAGTGAAAAAGGTCCCCCCTTAAACATTTTCCCACTGCGCCACATTCCGAATGTTGTTTAGGCTATTAAAACCGGTATTGCAGTATAAGAAAAATCCATATCATAACAAAAATAAAAAACATTTTTCGGTATAAACCGGTATACTGTACTTCCCAGCACTACAGCTATGTAATGGAAAATTAGTCTGCAATATATTCCATTTGCACTTGGTTATAAGTTGAAATATACCGAACTTCTTCAGGAAATTGCATGAGAGGTTTGTGGTTTGTGATTTGAGAACTTAGAGTATCATTTTCAGATGTCACCTCAGCTATAATGTAAATGTTTATAAAACATTCTTTTGCTTTATGTGTACTTTTCTTTTAAAAAGTGAAAAAAACACATTGGTTGTCTCCTGATAAAATATAATTTATTGCTATTGTGGCAAGCGGCTGGGGGTGGCACCCAGCCGGGATGCCCGGAAGGACCAGAGGTCCTCCAGACCACGAGAGGGCGACCGCCCTGGTGGTTTTGGGGACCACGGGAACTGAGCTTGGAAGCTCATCGGGGTGCCCCGATGCCTGAAGAGCCGTGGTCCTCAGCACTTCCGCCACACCCGGAAGTGCTGGGGGGAAGATGACCAGGGACACCCAGAGTGCTTCTGGGTGTGCAGCCGGTACTTCCGCCACACTGGGGAGTGCCGGCAGAAGATTATCGGGAGGCACCTGGAGCACATATCCGGGTGATTATAAAAGGGGCCGCCTCCCTCCGTTCAGTGGCTGGAGTCGGGAGATCGAGAAACGAAGTCTTGGAGGAGAGGAGTGAAGGTGGACCAGAGAAAAAGAGGCATTGTGAGGCCAGGACTTTGGAGGAGTTTTGGGGGTTGTGTGCACTTGTGTAAATATTAGTAATGTATAATAAACGTGTGGTGGGTGATTATACGATGTCTGCCTGTCTGTGTCTGGGCCGTGTTCCACACTATTTATATTTTGCTAATACTGGCCAATGTACAGCAGAGATATTTGAAGATTTTTTACTAACTTAACTAATGTTTTCTAAAGAAACTAAATTGCAATTTTGCTTGAGTAATGTTTCCTGAGCCTATTTTTTTTACTTTTACCTGAGTAGTTTTCTTATAGGATATTTTTATTTTTACTGAAGTAGTTTTTGTCAATACTTGTACATCTCTGGTTTCCTCTGAGTTATGCAGCTTGTTCTGATATTACAAAGACGTGCACATGGTTTACGAGAGCTTTTAATTGGTCTGGTATGAGTACATTTGTGTGTCCCATGACATATTCATGCCTTTTTTATGACTAATGCAAGCTGGCTACCTTCTGGCTTCCTGCCAAACTGAAATGTAACATACAGGGTCTGAAAATTAATGAATGCTTTATTACATTTGCAGTTTCCTGTAGAAATTGCTCATTTGTTATAGTTGTTTTTAAGGCCACAAATATTAGAACTTATCAACAGATTGTAATTTTTTTTAGTTTGTTTGCTTTTTTATTTAATAGACTAGGGGGCTTTGCCCCCTGCTCGCTTCACTCACCAGCCCCCGGCCTGCACTACGCCCCAGCCACTTCACGTCTCTGTCGCTTGCGTTGTGAAGAGGGGGGTTGAACGCACCCCAAGCATATGCTGATCAACATACAACATGTCATCACTCTCTGACGCCATGATTGATGAGTATATTTGCCTTACTTGAGACTCTGTATTTTTATGCTATTTATTGTAATCAGACATTGGGCGTCTTCTAAAATTTGTTTTAAGAACTTTGCTGGTAGAATACTGTAACTCAAGAGCTGAAATGCAGATGAGTAGCATTAATTTGATGGTTAATTCTCATGAATGTGTGCTACTTTAAATGCATTTTTGTTATTAATCTTTAAATTAATTTAAAACTAAATTATTTTTATTTTTAACCCTTTACAAACTTTAAACAAACAAGAAAGCAAGTGTCCTTTACTTGTATAGCCCAATCTCACTGCATTTAAGTTATAAATGGCATCATCTGAATTTTTTTAACAGTATGAGGTAAGGGTTGACTTGATCAGGGTCACAAAGAGAGTAAAGGGCAAGGATTGAACTGACACAGGTTAAACTCCATTGCTTTAGCCACTAGAATCCATTGACAACCCGAAAATGTTAACTCTTTCTAAACAGGTGAACAGGTTTTACATTATGAGTTTCTATTTTCAAGTTTTTCACCCTTCACCTAAAGTTTAGCTTTGGATACACAATGCAATTAAGTTTAGGCTGTTTGGAGTTCTACTACTTGTCAGTAGAGGCCGCTGTATTGTTATCTCAACAAGAAGAGAAAGCTATTCAATGGGTCTGAGCTAAGCTACTTTTGTGAATAAACTGTTTAAAGTGGCAAATTAAACTCGATTTTTGTATATTTATCAGTACTTTAATAGATCTGATCTGTTTGTAGCTACACAAGAATTTTACACTTGCTCATGAGTGCTTGTAGTGCATGTGTAACTCATAAAAGACAAATATCACTTGTAATTTTATTAAATCATAAACTTTAATTCATGTTGTGCTTTGTTATATTCACAATACTATATAGATTTATTTTAAATATAATTGTAAAGCAGTAGAAAATATTTCAGATATAACACACTTCAGGTCAAAAAGCACAAACACAAAGAGGTGTCTTCCCTTTGAGTACCACAGCTGAGAGAAAATGTCTAAAAAAACCTGCAGAAAAAATCTTTTTTTTTTCTTTAAAAGTTACACCCATTAGCTGCTGGAGGCTAAGAACTACCACTAAGGTGTTGAAACCCTAATCCCTTTTCACACTTCTCCTATGTTTTCCTACAAGTACAAACTGTTATTTTTTGATAGCTTAGTATAGCGCACCTTCAAGGCAATGTGCAAATGAGATGTCCTAGTCTGTCAAGTAGCCATAATCTTGTTGTACAAGTGAAATAAATTTAATTTGTTTGCAAATACAAAGTTGTTGGGCATGTGCACACCATTATTATTGATAATTTAATATAGCTCAGCTCCAGGTTGGTGCACAAATTAACATTTCTGTCTGTTGCCTAGCTATCATCTTGTTGTAACAGTGAACTAGATTTAATTTGTTTTCAAATGGCTACAGTAATGTACTATAAAACACAGACTGTAATGTGTAAGTAACATAATGAAATGTAACATACATTCATATATATATATATATATATAAAGCCTAAAACTATATTGATGTGAAAAGAAAAAAGCTATTTTTTGTGTAAGTTATGAAATATTCTCTTTTTTTTTGTCTGAAGATAGAGTTACTTAGAATGTGGGATTTCTGTGATATTCATCATACTGCAGACTTGAACATTTGCCATTTCAGTAGCTATACAGTATTGGAAACCTTGAAGAAATGCAGCTACACACAAAAATCTACAAACATTTCATGAATGAGACCCAGTGTCTTTATTTGTTGCCATGGTGAAGAGAAGAATTAAATCTGCGTGCAGCTAAGCCAAAATGTTGAATGTTTGTAATACAGGAAGCTGGTCATGGACATTGCAAGGAAGCCAAATTCAGTCTTCTTTGCATTCCTTGTTTTACAGGCAAGGCAGTCAAATATACTTTATCCACACTAGCATACAATATGTTTTTGTGTTAATAGGTTCTTTTATTGTTTTTTCTTTCTGTTACATGTGTTAAATGCATCATTACATCACCATTGGCAATTTCTGTGTATCATCTATGTCTGTGTTGTTTATTCTGTTTCGAATAGACTGTGATTGCACTTTTAGCAATTTATGATTTGCATTCTATGCTGCTGATACCTAAATATTTCTTCTTCATTTCAAGCAACCGTGATAGTCAAGATGAGTCTTGTTAGCTGAATCAGAATTATATAGCCTAGCTGCATAATGTACAAT
This sequence comes from Erpetoichthys calabaricus, assembly GCF_900747795.2. Lineage (NCBI taxonomy): Eukaryota > Metazoa > Chordata > Cladistia > Polypteriformes > Polypteridae > Erpetoichthys > Erpetoichthys calabaricus. Next base: position 61,108,154 of record NC_041407.2, read on the forward strand.
GCACACATTGTTAGTCAAATTTATCACGTGTAGAAAATGTTAATATCACTGATGGCAATTAAAATGTTTTGATTGACTGAAAACTGCAAAATCTGAAAATCTAGAGTCTGCCCTCGTGACACTGGGTACCAGTCCACCACAGGGCCGATCCTCACACAACCCCCCAATACAGGCTCAGATATATCAGACTAATTTAGAGTCATTAGTTAACATTTTTTTTTTTGCATCAATGTCACCAGTAAGGAGTTTGCTTAGGGTGCCACCTGCCTCAGCCTCACATGCTCCCTGAGACAGTAAAAGTTGGAACTGAATTTGGGCCTCTAGGTCAGAAAGCAAAGGCTTGGACTGCTGAACCATAAAGGAAAAACACCCTGGTCAGCTGCTGATGTGGCTTGTAACCTTGCAAGCAGAGCAGCTAAGCTTATTTTGCCAGGAGATGTGTTACATTTGGCAGTAAAACTCAGGGGACCAGGTCTACTTGAAGAAACATTTACCAAATATATTCTTTTTCCTTGGTCTGAGTTTGGGCCATCAAAGAGCAAAAAGTCAGGAGTCTAGATTTAGATGTTTAAATTCTTTTAAGGTTCTATCGTGTAACAATTGTGTTGTAGGCATGTTTTCTTAGTATCTCTGAACAGAGACTTTATTATTATTCAAAGTATTTTTTGAGATAGACCCTACTGTTTATTGGGCCTAGGCCAAGACACTGGACAGTTTTATGTGGTGTATATATGTGTCAACTGTGAACAGTAGAGGGCGCCAGAGACAACCTCACAGACATAAGTTCCATTAAAATAAAGTTGGTTTATTTCCACACTAACTTCCACAGAGGTTCTACAAGTGTAATAAACACAAATCTTTCCACGCTCTTTCTTCCCTTTCTCCTCCTCTACTCCTCTTAGGCGAGTTTTGTCCACTTCCATCTGACTGTGACTCGCCTGGATGAGGTCAATCGGCTTCTTTTATCTAGGACCTGGGAGTACATCCGCTGCTAGGGCATAGCTTGATGCAATTACTTCCAGGTCAAGTCGAAGTCCCATAAAGCAGGGATAGAAAATCTCTGTAGCATCCCCTGGCAGCCCCCACAGAACTCGACAAGGCTGTTTGGCGGAACTACAGTAACCAGAGTGCCTTGCAGGTATCTGCACAGGTAACATTGTCTAAGGAAGCAGTCTCCAAATATCTTGGGGAAGACCGTAGTCTTGCTGGGTTATCTCCCCTGTCCTTCCAATGCAGTGGCTTCCTGGCTTTGTATTGTTCCTAGGCCTAGCCCAGCCAGGATGCCCGTGTGCCCAATATTGTGTTGACACCTTTTGCCAGTCTTTGGGGCAAGATAGAACAATCTTTGCCCTGTTCCTTATGGCAGCATAAGGCTGGTCTCCTGTCCAGTTATGAAACCATGCTTCAAATGTGTGCTATTTATGAAGGTGTGTTTTTACTATTTGTGAAAGACGTAATGTATATTTTTGTGTAAGAGTATATTTGATTTGTTTGTGTTGAATAAATTTGTCCCGTTGGATCCCGCAGCATTTGTATAGTTCACCATCTATCTTGGCCTCGATTCGGTTGCCATTTTCAAGAGTATACCCACCTTCTCTAATGTCCAAACTCCATATGCATGTTGTCACTCACGTGTGCATAGGGGACAGCTTAATGTCTCTGGTGATAGTCATTTCCTTCCTCTCCACGGGTAGGTGCTGTGTACTAACACCTTTTCAGGGCTAGGTGAGTCTCCCAGGAAGACGCCTTGTCTTATTTGTATTGAATCTGTGTGTATTGATAAGTACATGCACTGTTGTTTTCCAGTGTCCCATTAGTGTCTGTAGGCAGTTTGTAGGTAGTATATGAATCCTGGGTGTATCTTTTATAAGTGTAATATTTGTATTAGCCATGTGTGTGGGACTCTGTCAGTGGGTTTCTGTATTTTGTGTATACGTGCAGGAGTTACACAGAATCTTTTAGGAGCTATTACACACCCAGCCTTTTTGTGGTTGGTAAGTATATGATTATCTCTGATGAGTCTATATATTTTGTTTGTCATGCATGCAATAAATATTTTGTAGATCATAGGCTAACATTATTATTATTATTTTATACCTTTCCCATGCCCAAAATGTTTAACAAGTGTTCCAGTTAGTGTAATAGAAATGGGCACAGAGAATAAAGAAACCCAATAAACAACAAAGGATTAAAGCTAATATCAGAAATATTTTCCCATCCATTTTCCGATCCAATTAATCTAGTTCAGGTCTGACCTGAGGCAGGAACCGACCCTGAATGGAATGCCAGCCAGTTGCAGGGCTGCTCCTGCATACACCCAGATACCATCATACTAGGCCAATGTAAAGTCAGGAATTAATCCAACACACACGTTTTTGGAGTGTGGGAGGTAAACCCAGAAGTCACTGATGAATATACAAACTCCACACCAACAGTGCCCAGGATTGGAATTGAACTAAGAATCTTGGAGCTTTAAAGGGGTAACATAAACCTCTGCACATATTCTTTTCTATGATAGCACTTTCTTTGAATCAACCAAGCAGCTATTTTTAATTGAACAACGTAAAAGGAGAGTCTTTTTATTTAATTAGTTAATGCTTATATTGATGATGTTACGCATATGTTGTGCACAAGTAGCTCTTAGCGTCTATGAAGTTCCACACATCTGATAATAATATCGATCTGTCATGAAGCGGTTTAAAAAAAGTTTTATTTTGGGCAGGAAATAATTAATCACTTGTGTCAAAATAATACTGAAAAGAAGCTACTTTATTATAGGTATCTGAGTCAGTTTTTAATAATACTGTTATGTGGAATTCACTTTTTGGCCTAAGTGTTCTGTAATGTTCTGCTGGTTCAAATCCATTTAAAAGGGAAGGTTATTTATATACAGTATCTCAGCCTCAAGACCCTTGTACTCTAAATTTATTTATTCAGATGTTTCGATGTAATTTATTCCACCATGTGGGTTGCAAACACTGGGGAAATAATCTAGATGAGTGACAACTACCAAATTTCAGACTTTGAAAAGATGATAAACAATACTTTATTCAATATGTATGTTAAAGCTAAAGCATCATTTTAATTAGATTTTTTATATATTTCCTTTGTTCGGTTAATACCTACACTTACAAATATTAAATTCTCATACTTCAATGCCCACAACCTTAAAAAGATTTTAATAAAACACAGGGGTCATGTAGTAAATAGGACTAAGGGGCCCATGATGGACAGAGAGATGTGGTTGTTGCTTAAAAATACTTTTATAGTGCAAACAACATGGTATATATTATAATTCAATTAAAACAACCATTTCTAAGAATACCCCTTTGAAAATAATTAACAATAAATATGCATAATAAAAATTTGTAACAGAAGTGTCCCAAGATAAAAAGCACCAAAACTATCAAAACTTAAATAAGGAAAAAAAGACAAGATATGTCACACCATCTATCACCCTGAAACCCTTTTACTTTCATACATTCACTTTTTCCCTCAGCTTACACAAAAGTGAGTGTAGGCAGTTCCCAAAACTAAATGAAAACAACCTGACAACCATTACTTGGTCCTTCCTGACCTTACCCAGCCTTGCCTTTATTTTTCTTATATCTAAATTTCATAATATAATATAATATAATATAATATAATATAAAGATCTGTGTGTGTGATCAGTTCCCTTACAGCAATCTGTTTGGTCAGTTTGGCTTTGGTGATGCGATTGAAAGAGGAAGTACGAGTGCAAAACACACAAGGAGAAGTAAAAGCTTAGGAAGCACACAGAGAGTCTTCTCAAAAATGGAAAGTAAAAAAGTGGACAGGAGGCGAACAAGGAGTCTTAGAAGCAGGCTTTACAGCAATGAACCAGTTAAGAGACGTTCAGGCACACAAGGATATTGAGAAAAGCTGCTAAAGGTACATGTAGGACAAGAGATATCAAATATTTTTAAACTTATTTTGTTACCTGTCTTAATCCACTTTTTGTAAATTTGAATGTCTTCTAAATGACTTGGGCTGAGGACCGCTTATGCCCTACTCATATGTACATACGAAGATGTGCTGTTCCATAACGACAGGTGTGTTGAATATAATGGCTCTGCTTCACATCTAGAAGTGACTCTGCTATGCTTGTAATTCTAAGAGAATCTGGCCCCAGAAAACAGCCACAAGTTGTGGCAATTTAATTCCTGGAATGACTGCGTAGTGTTGCCTATGCTACAAAGTGCTATTGAAACACAAGAGCTGTTGAAAGTGTCATATAGTGATCAAGCCATGAAAAAGTCAAGCGTCTTTGAATGGCATAAGAGGTTCAAGGAGGTGCAAGAAGATGTGAATGACAACGCCAGAAGTGGATAATCTATCATGATAATGCCCCAAGTTGCGATGTTTTCAGTGTTCACGTCTTCCTGGCTAAGAAATCAATTACCAGATTGAATGATCCACCCTAGTCACATGACTTAGTCCCTATGATTCCCTAAAAAGGACAAATTCCTTTTGTTCGGCCTGATCTGGTATATGTTTCTATAACATGTCTAAAATGTTGTAAGCTATGTGCTCAAATATATATTGTTGGAAACATTTGTGGTCAATTTGTAATGTCATATAAAATATTTTTGAATGTTGTAAACATCTTCTTATATAATACGCTATCGTGGCTGTTCGTTTGTCTGTCCAGGATTTTAAATCACCTGTAGCTTGCAAACCGTTTGAACTATTGACCTGAAATTTGGTACACATATGCTATGTGACATCTGCTATCCACTTTTCGGGTGATGATTGACCTCCAAGGTTATTCCTCTTTTTATTTTTATTTTATTGTAGAATCAACACTTGGCAGTGACCAGCAGGGCAGCCGTGCAGCACATGCGTATGGGTGCCGTTCTCATCCCTACCACTTTCGCCGTCACTTCCCCTACCTCTTCATATCTTAAATCATTCTTGAGGCAGATTGAAAACTTAAGTGCCAGCTTAAGTGAAAAAATTAAAGAAAACGTACTAAGTAATTGCAACACAAGCACTGACTTATTCAGTTTTAACACGAAAAGATGCTGACAAAAGAAGAGAAGAAGCGGACCGCTAGGTTGGAGAAAGAAGAGCTGCTCAAGAAGCAGTAAGCACATCAACATAAATGTATAGAGAAAGAGTATGGAAACTTTGAATGCTCAAGTCAAGTGTAGTCACTGCACGTTATCATGCAGTGCGCTGTTACTGGTTAATATATAATACAGTTTGGATTCATTAAATATACTTATTTGATAATTGACCTTGCTGCTTCTTAATTGGTAGCCTGCCATTTGTGGTAGTCAAAAAGCAGGTAGGAGGTAAGCAATGTGCTTATGAAATGACAGAGTCTGAGAAAAAGATGATGCACTGGGGAAGAGGAGCTGAGACGCAGAAGGATACTGAAGAAAGCCAAGGGAGGATGCCAGGAGTATATGAAAGGCAAAAGATATCAAATATATTTTTAAAAACATATTCTGACAGGTAATGTACTGTGTAATTAAACACCAATGAAAGTTAGTGAGGCAAGGAATATGGCATACCAGAAAACAACAACCTCAATTAATATCTGACTCATATAATGAGAAACAAGACAAGTCTAGAGGAACAGATTAAATCCTGACACTGCCTGAGATATAAATTGTGCTATGAGTAAAACTAACGTATACTATATTTATGAAAAATAAAATACGTTGGGGCTCAAAGCAAGAATTCTTTGCAGTGTGTAAAGCATGCAAATATACCATCACATCTCATATTTGAAACCTACCTAATCCAATTTATAGTATGGTACCTATACTGGTAACACCTACCATAAGTCCAGAAAACAGGCCAGGGCAGGTGACCAGTCCTCACACAGCGGCCAGTTTGGAACTGACAGTTAAACTACACTGTATGTCTTTGGGGAGGTAGGAGGTACAGTTCTGTGTGGGCTTTACCTAAGTCAAAAAAGATTAAGGTAATGATGACAGGACATGGATAGAAAGGAAATCTGGAAAATAAGATTTACAAAATGATATTTTGAACTTAGAATTAATTGTAAAGTCAGTTTAAGGGTAAAAGGGTATTTGTCCACTTGGAAAGTTTTTTTTTTATTCATTTTTTGAAAAGGTTCATAAATGCTTAACCTTTTTCATGTTGTCTGTGCACTTTAATGCTTTAAGCCATCAAGACCTGATGGTGGGTAGACCACAAACAGTTTGGCTTACATTTACATCCCATTATGGCTGACTTTCCGTGTTAGCATCTTTCCCTTTCAAAGTAAAAACATTTATCTTTCTGCGTCATGTACGAGAAACCATTAAGTGTGCTTTTCCAACTGTTTAGAAATGTACTTTTAACACAAAATTTTTGGAGACAATTAAGCTTGGTGCAAAAATAAATACAATTTAGAAGCTACTTAGTACAGTTATAAAATGCAAAATGGTAAAGGATATACTGCTAAAAATGTGTCTTATTTTTGAGACTTCATTTATACCATTGAGTGCAATTTTCCTTCACGTTTATCCATAATTCACTTAAGTGCTTCTTTTTTGCATTCATTTGAGACTTTGATTCTTTTGACTAAATGGTGCTGAATTATTGTAGAAGAGGACCTATTAACCCTGACAATCAAAAATTAATATAAATGTAAACAGTGTACCATATATACATTTATTTATCTTTTTTAGAAAAGTAGTATCAAACCATACACGGATTTCAAATTTTGGATCAGAGTTTTAGCATATTTGCCATTATAAACATGTAAATAGTTGGTTTTCTCCATTATGCTGCAGAAATCTATATTTTATTAATGATCTGTTATAGCATTTTCATCATTGATGCACAGATAGTTACAGTTTTCTATTTTATTTGCTTGTGATTAATCTTCTTTTTGTGTACATTTTATACAATTTTGATATGCCTCCATCAATCTCTTTTTTATTTCATTCAGTTTAATTCAGATTTACAGGGACTTGGAGCCTATCCTGGCAACTCTGAGTGCAAGGCAGGAATCAGTCATGGCTAGGGTGCCAGTTTGTTGCAGGGCACACTTGTACACACACACACACACAAACACACATTGGTTAATGAAGGAGCAGTTTAGAACTGCCAGATAACCTAAGACACACGCATTTTTGATATTTATGAACAAAATCAGAGTACCTAGAGAAAAAAAACAATGCAGACATAGGGAAATTATATAAACTCCAAACAGACAGTAACTATCCCAGGATTTAAAGTAGTTAACCTGAAACAGAACAAAGCAACTCTAACCAATGCAGTACTACCCCATTTATATTCAAGTAGCAGCCTTTATACAGAAGCACCTTATTTCTCACTGTTTTTCTTTTTTTCTGAAATTATTTACCTACAGTATTTATGTATGTATTTATTTATTTAAAGAGCTTCTGTAAAAAAGCAAAATTCCCTCCCTGTAGACAAATAAAGTTCTATCTATCTATCTATCTATCTATCTATCTATCTATCTATCTATCTATCTATCTATCTATCTATCTATCTATCTAGTTGTGACAAATGTATAAATTGTACAGATATGTATAATATTGATATTGAACATTGTCATATATTTTCTAAACCCACAATAACTATTATAAGTTTGGTCTTAAGGCAGGAAGCAAACCTAGATGGGGCAGCTTATTCATGCAAGGCATAATGCCTATGCCCACATTTCACATCTGGCCAGCTTACAGATGTCAGTTAAGCCACTATGTTCTGTTTGAGTTTGGAATTGCAGAAGAAGCCAAAGTGTGCAGAAAACGTCTATGCGGAAGTGCAAGGACAGTTACCTCCTGTGAGGCAGTTGTACAAAATACATTAGCATTGTAATGGCTTTAATATCAGATCATTGCCTCTCATTATTATGTTTCCATTCCATTTCACATCTGCATGTTTGAAATATTATATTTTAAAACTGTGGATTTTGGCACTCTTTATTCTGGATTAGGGGGACACAATTAGGTATTTATAAATTTAAAATTCACATTAAACACATTTGGAGCACTTTTAATGTACATGCATATAGCTCAAACAGAACAAAGGGTTTCAGACTTCAGATATAGATTTATACTAATTGTTATGCAAGCCATATTATTAAAATCTGTAACTAAAATATGTCTAATAATAATTTCTTATACAAAGAATTTCTAACATTTGGACACATTTAATCAAAAGAACACAGGGTGCAGGTATCAAAGCAAGGCCTTAAAAATATATAGAAAGTATTAAAATCTACACAAATTGTAGACACTAATAGAGTCAATACGCAGAACAGTTAGGAAGATAATGTGTCTGTAGTGATCCACTCTAAATATACACCAATCGATTTGTGGCAAACCTGGACCACCTAGTGCTCAGCAGAAAACCATCCATTTCGTAGGACATCAAGAACATATTGACGAGCTGTTGTTTAAATTTCATCCTGTAACCTTGCTCAAAATGTCATTTCAAGGGATAAAACATTAATTTCAATTGAATGGAAAACAAACTATTTTATAATGTAAAACTGTTCCAGAGCCTTAAGAGTTTGTTACATTTTGCTGAATAAAATGCCCAGGCATAAATTATTTTGAAGCATCTGTTTGAATTCTAAAGCAAAATGCACTATACACATAAAACTTGGTTAGAATTTTTATGCTAATTGACTTTAGCTTTCTCTAATGAAGAAACTTGCATAAAAAATCTATATACCATGTACTGTTTTATTGACTGATAAGACCATTCAGTCCTTCTAACTTCTTTGACTTGCTAATAGCATTTTTAGGGCAGCATGGTGGTGCAGTGATTTGTGCTGTTGCTTCAGGGATTCAGCATTCTCATTTTTCAATCCCACACCCTATTTTACTGTATGTATGGAATCTGCATGTTATCCCTGTGTCTTCTTGGACTCCAGTTTTCATCCCACATTTCAAAGATGTGCTTGTAAGAATGAGTGGTGGTTCTAAGTTTTCCCAGTGTAAGTGCATGCTTGTGTGTGTATGTGTGCGTGCATGTGTGTGTGCGTGTGTGTGTGTGTGCATGTGACTGTGTCCTTCGATGGACTGGCACTGTATCCATGTTTTGATCTTTCCTTGAACTAATGTTAATTTAATATTACAGAAATTGTTAAAATTAAACAAGTAAACCTTTTTGGATGTGTCTTTCAGTAGATGTACAGATAGATGGGAAACCTGCAAGGTCGCCATCCAGGAACTGGAGTATCCAGAGCAAAGCCCACACAGAGATGTCAAAAACTTGTAAACTCCATTTAGACAACATCTGGCTCAGGGACTTAATCCTAGAGTGAGATCTACTTGGCAGCTGTGCTACCCACTGCACAATGTCATACCCTGGTGGAGATTTTGATTCTTCTTCTTTCGTCTGCTCCCGTTAGGAGTCGCAACAGCGGATCATCTTCTTCCATATCTTTCTGTCCTCTACATCTTGCTCTGTGACACTCATCACCTGCATGTCCTCTCTCACCACATCCATAAACCTTCTCTTAGGCCTTCCTCTTTTCCTCTTGCCTAGCAGCTCTGTCCTTAGCATCCTTTTCCCAATATACCCAGAATCTCTCCTCTGCACTTGTCCAAACCAACGCAACCCCTCTGACAAACCTGAGTGGACCCTTTAATGTACAGTGGAACCTCGGTTCACGACCATAATTCGTTCCAAACCTCTGGTCGTAAACCGATTTGGTCATGAACCGAAGCAATTTCCCCCCATAGGATTGTATGTAAATACAATTAATCCGTTCCAGACCGTACGAACTGTATGTAAATATTTTTTTTAAAGATTTTTAAGCACAAATATAGTTAATTACACCATAGAATGCACAGTGTAATAGTAAACTAATGTAAAAACATTGAATAACATTGACACAAACACCCAGGCTCCCTGCTCAGCTGCACACGAGCCCTCTCTCTCTCTCTCTCTCTCTCTCTCTCTCACTCTCTCTCTCTCAGCAGCACGCGAGCCCTCTCTCTCTCTCTGTCTCTCAGCACGCGAGCCCCCTCTCTCTCTCTCTCTCTCTCTCACTCTCTCTCTCTCTCAGCAGCACGCGAGCCACCTCTCTCTCTGTAGCATTGCAGCACTTCGCGCTATAGCCTTACAATCCGATCGCTGTATAAACACTTTTTTTTAAATGAGTTTTAAGCACAGGGGGAAAAAAAGGAACATTTCAACAAATCCGAACTTTATTTAAAAGCCAACTAAGACAGTAACATTGCAGGAGTTCATGCTAATAGCATTACAAACCGATCGCTGTAAACACTCTTTTTAAATGAGTTTTAAGCACAGGGATAAAAATGAACATTTGAAAAAAGAGAAAAGTAACATTGCAACACTTTCTTCTCACCACTCTTCACTTGCTTAGAAGCCATGGTTAACTGCAAAAGCACACGAAATACTGTAGAGCACAAAAAGTTAACAGGTAAAGCACACACGTCTGACTGAGAACAATGAACAGGGAGAGGCTGAACATGTGCTTAAATACAGTAATCAGCGCGTACGAACCAGAAGGGAAATTAAATAGAGCACAAGGACTTCACAGCGAAAGCATGCACGCATGTGCAAGCACGCACGTCTGACCGAGAACAATGCAACATGTGTGGAAATCATCGGTTGTTCGTATACCGAGTGTGTGGTCGTGAACCGAGGCAAAAGTTTGGCAAACTTTTTGGTCATAAACCGAGTGTACATGTACTGAGACGTTCGTGAACCGAGGTTCCACTGTACTTGATTAATACAAAAACAAAATCACTCAGATCTTACCACCTGTAAATCTATCTTCACACAACATACAGTGGATTCAGAACGTATTCAGACCCCTTCACTATATGCACAATTTATTGTGTTATGGATTTATTTTAAAAGGAAACATTTGCCATTTTTCTAATCGATCCATAATCATAAACTGAAAACATGTTTTCAAAAAAGTTTGCAAATGTATTAAAAATTGAAAGCTGAAAACCAGATGTCTACATGACCATCATCATCTAATTCTTCCACATGAAACCTGAAAACAATGAGGGCTGATTTAGATCGTTTATGTTAGGTAGAATGGCCAGAGGGGACTGAGTGGTCTCTTGGCCTCGGAACCCCTGCAGATTTTGTTTTTTTTTCTGCAGCCCTCTGGAGTTTTTTTTTTGTTTTGTTTTTTCTGTCCTCCTGGCCATCGGACTTTACTTTATTCTTTGTTACTTGTATTGCCTAATCTTATTTTTATATTTTTCTTTTTTTTTCTTCATCTTGTAAAGAACTTTGAGCTACATCATTTGTATGAAAATGTGCTACAGTATATAAATAAATGTTGTTGTTGTTCTGTCATATACTGTATGAAAGTGTGTGTGTGTGTACAGGATATGCACAGTACATGTGTGTGTGTGCATGCGTATACACACTACACACTCACACTTTCACTTGCTCATCATCGTTTGAACATGTCTTTTAAAATTATACTATTCTGCAGCTTTGTTTTTCATTTTAACTTATGCTATTAATGTTATTTCTAAGTGATGTTGTATTCTGTTTTAAGCAGCTCCATATCTACCAAGTCAAATTCCTGTACATTAAGTGCTGGTGAATAAAAGTGATTCTAATTCTGATGTAAGGATTCCTTGCTTTGTAGTGATATTTTATATGTCTGTTCTTTTTTAGCAATCATAAACAGGAAATTTCCAGCTAACATGTAAACAAAGAGAAGCTGAGGAAGGTAGCCAAATAATACTTTAGTGAAAAAAAAACTATACAAAAACTTAAACCAGTCCTTGAAAGTGTGGATTTGATTCATTTGTGAGACGAGGTGGAGTGGGAGTTCTGAACAATGTTTTTTTTTAATTTTTATTAGTTTTGCACAGTAAGAGCTACCGGTAATACTCTTACATAAACAGAAAAAGTAATACAAAAACTACTACAAAGTCCATCCGTTCTTTTGTTTCCTGTACTTTCTTGGTCCGATTCAGGGTCAAAGCAGCTACAACTGATGCTTATACTGTGGAAATCAACCTTACACACACATCTTTGGGATGGACCTCTACTAATAATATTAAACATTGGGAAGAATGATAGGTTCCCAACATGTCGTGTCATTTTCCAACCCACTTAATCCAGACCAGAGTCGCGGGAGACTAACCCAGCTGGCATAGGGTGCAAGTCAGTAGCAAACCCCAGTCCATCGCAGGGAATACACACATATCCACACACTAGGGCCTATTTAGTGTCTACAATTTACATAACCAGCAAGTCTTTGGACACAGGGAGAAGAGGCTGAAGAACCCAGGGGAGACCTACATGGACACTGGGAGATCATGCAAAGTTCACGCAGGAAGGACCAGGGCCGTGATGTCTGGTTTCCTTATTGTGAGGGAGTAGTGCTACCAATGCGCCACCCTAAGTTCCCAACATGCAGTGTGAAAGTGTACAAAGAATGATAACATAATATTATCAGATGCAATGAATCCAAGGTTTGGTGCAAGGCAGAGAACATCACTGGGGACACTCATTCACACACCCACTCTTGCAAAGAGTCAGTAGGGCGCTGCCAGTTTAACCTAACATGAATGTCTTTGGGAATGTGAGAGGAAACGCATACAGACACAAGGAGAACATACAGGCTCTCCACAAATAGTTACAGGGCATGGAATTCAAATCTAATATTTTAGATTTAGATCTTTGGTATCAGCACTTCTGAGCCAGCGCTCTGTGCTATAATGGAAGATGAATCAATAAAATAAGTCAAATGTATCTTTTCCAAATACATCTGATTAAAATTCAAGTAAAACACTTCAGAATCCTGCATATGACAAGAGGGCACGTCAATTTTATCCATTTTTCTATGTTGTTCCTAGACCCAATTACCATAAAAATGAGGGTTTCAAATAAGTGATAGTGTACAAACAATAAGACGTGCCTTGTTAATATCAAACTCATCCCTGTTGTATTCATGGTTAAAGGGCTTCATCTTTGCTAAGCCAAGCCACATTGTGTTGTGTCACTTCCTTTCTAGTTCAGTGGTTTGGCCTCGTATGAACTCATGACAATTTTAACTCCCTACAAACTCTCATCAATTTAAAATACTGGACACTCATGACCATAATCTAAAATTGCAGGAAGCCAGGGGTTTTCAAAGGGAGCCGTCCGTCCGAGGCTTCTTTGTGCGGAAACATCCAAATCTTCCTGTAGTTTTTTAGCTACGTTTCATGTTGTGTCAAGAGGAATAAAAAAATCCTTTAAAAAAAGCTGATAAATTGCCTATAGCAAGGAAATGCTGTACAAGTGATGAGGCTGCTTGGAAACGTGTTAATGGCACACAGCCTTTGGCAAGACCACTTGGTCTCTGTACTCTTTTAAGTTCTGTTTCTTCCTTTGCCAATCTGTGACACACGCTGAGGGATTATGAGGAGATCAAACAGAGATCGGGTTACGCTGTTACACAATTTTTATAAAAACCTTGAATTATGTGGCTAAGAGAAGTCATGTGGATCATACTGGTCTGCATTTTTATTTGTTCAGATTCTCTTTTTTATCAATGGCTGGGCCAATGCAGCACAACTGAGATTGTCATCTGCATTTAAAAATCCCAGGCAGAAGTGGAATACCGCACGTGAATATATTCTTACCTGTTTGTTCTGTAAGTGTGAATGACATCTTTCACACATATTCACTTCTAATAGTAATTTTCTTTCACTTTTTAATTTCTATATTTATACTTGTGTTAAAAATATCCAGAGCTTTGCTAATAAACATGAAACTAAAATATATTATGTTACATTATGTTCCCAATGATACACAAAAAAATATTTAATCTTTTACATTTAATTGTTTATTCACTTTTCAGTAATACTTCTGCTCTTATGTTACAGCAAGTCAAATGGATGGTTGGACAAACAGACATGTTTAGATGGATATTATTCATAGCAGTAAATGTGCCTGATAGGCTCCAGCTTCCCTGCGATTCTGCCCAGGAGAAGCAGGTTAGGGAAATGGATGGAGAGACTGACGCATGGAGAATAACAGTAAAGGGAAACACCTCTGTTTGCTACATTGACCAGTGGTGCAGCTGCTATAACCAGGACATATAAAAGATGAAACGCTTAGGGCCAAAACTGCTCCTTCTATGGGACTTTAGCTACAGTATGTCACTACCTTGTCTGAAAGTAGAAAGGCCAAATGAGGCTGATGTATGCTATGCAAAATAAAACTTTATTATGAAATACGAGAGAGAGGTATAAGGGTAGCAACAAAGCATAGGAGCAAAATTAATTTTAATTGCTCCTTTGGGATTAACTACCTAGGTGCCCTGTTGTTCACAACAAGGCACTTTTTATTCTCAGTCTCTCAGTATTCTCAATATAGCTCACCTCCTAAATTCCAACTCCATAGGCACTGGCAAGGATTGCAATTTATACTCAGACATTTGATAATTTTCTGGGAGTTATTTTTTGGGTTTGCAACATCTTAAACTCATTTAGTCAACTCAGTTATATATTTAATTTAATTTATTATCGAACTCTTACTAGAAGACAGGTTAAGAAGACTTTTAAAGATTTTCAAATATGAAATATTAACAGGAAAATGTCATTCCATGAGTCCACGATTTACACACTTTGAAAAGAAACGCCTTGACACAGGAAAACGGTTTGGGGCAGCCACCCATATACTTGAATAAGGCACCAAAGAAATGAAAATTGGTAGTACAGTAGTGCACAGGTTGAGTCCAAAACAGAACTGAGTTCACAAGCGGAAGCTGACTGGTATTTAAGGCAGGTTGGCGGAAGTGATGTCAGAGGGGCTGGAACAGGAAGTGATGTCATCGTGGCCAGAGCCAGAAGTGATATAATCGAGTCCGGAACAGGAAGTGACAACATCAAGCCCGGAGCAGGAAGTGATGTCATCGGGGCCGGAAACCGGAACCAAAGTCATTGGATCCAAGCAGAATTTCCGGTGTTTGGTCTGGAGGAATAAAAGAGAGAGGTTTACTGCACTCCATCACCCCCTGGCTTGGCATGGAATTACCTTCTTTTGGTCCTTTTAGCTGCCTCCCATGTGCACGTGCGTGACAACACATATATTCAAACATGTCTAAAACATCATTAATGAGTTAAAACATATTCTGCAGTCATTTAATTTCCCCACAATTAAAACCAGGAAACCTGAAACCATGAAAACTCTGGCTTGTATAGAGATAATTCAAACAGGGAAATTAATATATTTATTTAAAAAGGACAAAAATATCACAAACAACTTGAAAAGCAGTTGTCCAACAGCAACCCTAAGAATTAAATTCCCAAAGAGTAATCTAATAACTAGAGGAGAAATAGTCGAAAGATTAAAATCAAAGAACACAGTATACTTTCAAACACTCCACTAAGCTCAATGCACCACTACCTGAGCATCTTTCTTCTGGACTTAAATAGCCAGAGCGAGGGCTCAGGAGAACACAAGGAATGTAATTACATTTAAAGTGAAAATGCATAATGAACAAATAATAAACAAAACTAACAGAATAGAATAATATGAAAAATAATTACACAAACATAACAAAACAACAACAGAAAACACAATAAATACAAGTCACGGAAAAAAACCCTGGCTTGGTACGACATGAAGAACTAGGATTCATTCCTCGCTTAACTCCTTTGATCAGCTGTTCTGTGTTCATTATTCCACATAAGTCAACTTCAGTTGGCCCCTTTCATCAATAACTTGTTTCCGACCACATGATTGCTGTTTTTTGTGTGTTTTTGAGATGGTGGTCCTTTTTGATACACCTGTGACTGTGTTGTGTATGACCACTAAAGTAAAGCTGATGTTTCTACTACACTCATGGCATCAAGTGTGCTAACAGCCTACTAAAATATGTAAATCTTTAGTTTTGCCTGTTATTCCTTTAAATTGTATGTACCTCGTACTCTCATATAATCAGTTCATGTGTGCTTATTTTTAAAGTATTTATGCTAATACTCATCAACGAGTCAATTATATGGGAAGCAGAGGCTTAACTATTAACTGACCACTTTATGTAGTACACTAACTAATAGACACGCGTGCTGTATACATACAATACCCTAGTTTGAATTGTTGTGTAATAGGATTAAGTTGAAATATAAAAATACATCTCTCCATATATAAAATCCAATGTCTGTCTGTCTTTCTGTATGTCTGTATGTCTGTCCACTTTTCATGAGAGAACTACTTAACGGATTTAGGTCAGGTCTTTTCCTATAATTTGCTTGAACATTCCATTTGATTTTGTGGCTTGTCTCATCATCCTAAGAATCATAGTTTGCTTGCAGGGGCAATATATTCACATTAATCTGAGACAGAAGCTGCGGGCAGAGAGGAGGGGGAAGCATGATATCTGGAGTAGGGAGCCCAGCAAGGCCATCCTCTCTGTCCTGTTTCACTACTACACGGGCAGAACCACAGGGGACGGCTAGTAGAATATATACCTGACTTGACTTGACCTGAAACTGTTTTGTCTTCTTTTACATTGATAGGTAGATTGTTGCCAAGGTTTTTGTAATCCTGCATTTAAAGTCTCTACCTTCTACAGTGGATTTATTTTTTCTGGTAATGTAATAATGCCTGTGCTTTGTGAAGTTAGTGTACCATTTAAATAATGACATTAATAAGTTGTTTGAGGTTAAGCAGGAGAAGCTTTGCACAGCAGTGTACAACTGTAAATTCATCTCTGATTTTACTGGTGTTTTGCAGTGGTAGGGTCCTAGGGTGACCCTTTTATACTCTGTATTGTATAGACCAGAAGAAAATGCTCCAACTCCTGTACTCTAACCACTCTGTCAGGGTTGACTGCTACTGTGTTTTGCATTCTATTATCCCAGACAACTAGACAGAGTACTAGAATATGCAGGATAAAATGTTACAAATTTATTCATGTGCTATAGATAATATGCCCAAAATAATAAGCAAAGTAAAAATGAGTGTGACAAAAATACCATTACAACCTAAGTAGATGCTTGATAACAGGTGACTCTCCATCTTATGTTCTTATGTTCCAACTTGGTCTTGCTCCTACATGGCCTTTGAATGGAAACAGCAATGATCTGGCCTCCTCCATGGATGGAAAATGGCAGAGAGAGAGAGAGAGAGGGAAAGAATGAAAGCATGCAAGTCAACCTTAATTTAAAGGAATCCAGTGGCTTCTTGACACAACCCTTGAATCACAGCCTGTACCAGTATGGGTCAGCATTCACCAATGAAACATCTCAGGAAGACTCAACTGCCACATTCCAGCCCATGCTTTCCTTCCTGTAGGTGGCAATGTTGCATACCTATCCCTTCCACACCAGCCTTAATATGTTAGCCACCTGTATTCCCACAATCTACCTGGCCTGGCCAGTAAATTCCTGCTTTACAATTTGAGCTAGGTCTGCCTGCAAACAGAAGTCTCATCTTGATATAGTAACTCGCAAATGTTCCAACCAGATTCACAATCAGAATCAGAATCAGAAAACTTTATTAATCCCGAAGGAAATTACTTATGTTACAACTTAACAACAGACAAGGGACATGTTACACTAAGAGCAAGTATAAAGTAATCATGTAAATATACAGTAAATAGAGTATAATAAATGTAAGTATCAAACTAGAGTAAAGAGTGTTGCACATTAAGTTAATATTGCACATTTTGAGAACAAATAAGGTTAATCAGTAGTAATAACTGATCTCATTTAAAAAAGCACATTCAAAAAAGCACATCAGTATGATTTTTACATTTATAATACATTTAGAAATCTATTTTTGATATAGCTTTAAATACTTAACCATTTTTATTGTTTTCCTATTATTTTACCCTTGTAGTTTGTTTCCTTCATTGTATTTTAATAATTACCACAAAAACAAGCACAGTGCACAAACACCATTGGATGAAGAGACGCAACAACTTCAGTAAACAATGGATTAAATAACCAAAACACCAGGAGAAGCAGAAAGAAAATACTGCTAAAAAGTTTTCCCTAAAATTATCCCTATAGAACTTCTTAGTACATTTTATTAAAAAAAAAATACCAAATTCAGTTTTGTAATTTCTACATTGACCCCAAAGCACAGAAACTGGTAAATATCAGTTCACTTAACTAGTCCAATCAAAAACAGTAGTTGGTTGGAAAAAAAACCTGCAGCCAAAGTAAATCTCCACGACTGAGTCTAGGAACCACTGTGCTAGACATTATTCTCCATTACCCTCACCCTTTTGCATCTGGCTCAGAAATAATCTCCTGCTCTTGCTAAAGTGAGACTGCAAAATCAAGGTTGACCACCTGCAGTTTACCACAGTGCAAATCTTCACTTTGAGATGCTGCATGGTGTGAGTCCATTTCAATTCACTTGCCGATGAGGATTGGATTTGCACTGTGGATGGGTGGATTGTATAGCAATGCTGCACAGAAATGGTGGGGACTGACAGAGAAAGAGAGATAGAGAGAAAGAGATCAGCTGACATCACAAGGAAGTGCTCCACTCTCAGTTTTCAGAAATGGTCTCTGCACACTGATGAATGGAGTTACTCCTTTAGTTCACGCTACAAAAAGATTGCTTTTGAGCCAAATGCTGCGGGTTCACGGCTAACCTCTGGCTGTCCACCACAGTACAAATCTTTGAACTGATACTTCATGGTGTGAGTCCATGATAATTCAACTTGGAAGCCAGCATGGAGAGTTACTTTAAAATCTGGCATTATATTGGTGTACTTCCTCATTCTTTCTAAAATCATGGCAGCAACATTATTAATTAATTGCATGCTGTGAATAGATAAAGATAAATTGAATATTTCATGAGTAATGCATTGTCATACTCAATTTTGCTTTACATAAATAAATGAACTACCTTTTCTAAATTCTTCCTGCATTGTGAAAAATAATGCCTAGTCTTCATAACTGAAAGTTATGATCAAAACATATATTTAAGAGTGCAGTAATGTGAGTGTAAACTTGTGGATTAAAATCTAGAACAGTTTCATCTACTCTCTATATATAAAATCCTAAACCTGAAAGTGCAATGATTTTATGTGATGTTTTTTGTTACACTTTAAATCTGGCTTATTTTAAAACCTACATATATATATATTTGGTATCATTCTTTTCAGAATTTATTGAACTTTAATGTGATGTTGTTAGATTTTCAGATTCTTATTGCGTTTTTAAATTATAAACTAAAAACTATCAAGAACTCATGTCCCGCGAGACGAGACTTTGTGTCAAAAGATTTAACCACGACAAAAGAGTAGGACAGCTCCTATACAGGCTTTTAAATGTTCAAAGCGCCGTGCGAGATGCAGATCACACAGCATGGCAACAGCAGCAAGCCAGCAGCTGATCGAGCAAAGAGGAGGTAAAAAAAAAAACCTATTTGTTTCCCATTGTATCACCGTTTAAGAGGGGGTTTCAGAGGAGCAACCGCATCTCCTTGGGGTGCATTCAGCCCCTCTCTTCACAATGCGAGCGGCAGAGACGCGAACTGGCTAGTGCGTAGCGCTGGCCTTTGGGGGGTTTGGGGGTTGGCAAGCAAAGCGAGCAGGTGGGAACCCCCTAGTACATAATAAAACTGTAAACAGAATTAGGAAAAAAGTCAAATTCAAGCCCTTTAAGATTAAAGTTGATGGTATTTTCTGTGTACAGAATTTCCACACCTCAGTTTTTTAAGGGCTAGTAATTATTACTCATCCAGTGTTTTACTTTGCGGAAACAATTAATGACACATTATTATATATTTTTATTTTTCTTTGTCTAAATACAACTGGCCATCACTCATATAAAAGTACAAATTAATGATACATTTCCAAGTTAATGCAATGGTAACATGAGGTTACTCTGACCGCTGGCAGCCCCTGGTTCCATTGCATTCTTTTAATGACTAAGCATCTAGAAGTATTCTCAAACTGTTTCCCCTCTTGCATGTAAAACTGAATACCAGTAACACATTACTGGGGCTGTCAGCTGCCTTCTAGGAGGTTGGACCATTTACTTATACAAAGCTTAATCAATGACAGAGGACAGTAATCATTTATTCCATGCTTAGGCCAATTTTCCTGGGGTTGGAGTTTCCAGAGTTTTTAGTTTCTGGTTTCCCCTGAGGATCTATCTATCTATCTATCTACCTGTTCATAAACATAAATGTAATTACAGTTGGACAGACCTGCATTATTATGCACCTCTGATGAGTTAGTGCACAAATTTGAACTTAAATTAAAAAAAAACATAGGACAGGATATTTAAAAGGGCATCTATAAATTAAATATGTTCCTTTGAGGTTTTACAGAGCCAGACTGTTTTTAAATTCTCCTGATATAGAAGAAATATGGAGTTAATTTGTAATTTCCAGCTCAATAATTGGAAGGTGCTGAACCGACAGCCAGTTTAATTTATGACTCAATAAAAATTACATACTGTTTTCTTAACTGTGTTTTTTTCCAAGCAGCACCTGGATGTTTTAAGATTGAAGGTAAAGTTTATATTGTTACATTTTATTTAGCAAGTAGGAAGGCATAATAGCAGTGTGGTTACAGCTGCCATCTCAAAACTGCAGACTCCAGAGTTCAAATCCTGGCCTGCCCACTGACTCCATGATGACTAAACATTCTTCTTGTTTGTATGTAGATTTTCTCACGGTTCTCCAGATTTGTTCTACATCCCAAATCTTTGTAGGTGTCGTTGGCTGGTGGCTGTAAAGTAGCCTGGCGAGCACCTATGCCTTGGATGCACTGGCAGCCTGTTGAAGGATGATTCCTTCTTTGAATCCAATGCTGGTAGGTTGGACTGTGGCCTCCCAGGATAATACATGAGATAAGAAGGGTTGGCAAAAATAATGGATGACTGAATTTTAAAATCAGTGACTTTTTGCATGTAGTTTCAATTGATTATTCATACTTAGTTATAAATAAATGGATTTGCTTTGTTTTCAGTCCTTGTTTATTTAAATTGCCACTCACTGAATGTCTTGGGACTCGAGGTGGGCTGTTTACAAGCAGACATATTTATGGTGGATTTTATAGCACTCTATGTCCAGTGCAAGAAAAACCATATAACACACCTTTGAGGCCTCAACTAGGACATTGTGTGCAGCTTTAGCCTCTCTATCAAAAGAATAATCAAACAGCACTAGAGAAAAAATCCACAGATGAACTACTAGATGATTTCCAGGATTATGGAAGCAAAAACACTGGAGGAGACTGATCTTTACATATTAAACAAACAGAGATTAATGACTGACATGATGGAAGTGGGTACATGGAATACTATCAGTAACTTGAAAGTCCTACAACAGTAACACAGGGGCCTAGATGAAAATAGCTCGATTTCCCATAAATATTGAGACGTATTTCTTCACACAGAGGACATATGGAACTACTTATGAAGTAGCATAGCACCTTGAGGACATTTAAATCCTGTCTTGACAATGGTTTAAAGTGTAATATGAATATTGATTGATGAGCTTTGTAGGAACGGATGACTGGTTGTCATTAATATATTTTAAGCATGTTCTCCCTGTGGTTACATTGGGTTTTCTAGGTGCTGTAGTTTTTGCCTGCATTACAGACATGTACATTTTAGGTTCATTGGTGATGCAGAAGTGTTGTTGTATATGTGATTGTACCCTGAGGACCACAGGCGTCCAACCCTGGATTGGTTGCTCTCTTGTTTCCATTATTTTCCAGGATAGGAAAGCAAATGGAAACTCTAATTTTACTATTGAAGGCCCATTCAAGATTAAAATTAGGCAGTGTCTTCTTACTTCAACTCGTATGTAATAAACATAACACAAACACTGGAACATGGTTTGAAACTTGTTAAATACAGATTTACACAGAAAACCATTGACACAAGGTATAAATTACCAAGTAGTGTGGTAGAGATTAGGACTTCAGGGACTTTCATCTCTCAACTTCATGTTAATTTGGACAATCTACGTAAATAGAATGGATGAGCTTTTTTGAGCAGAATGGCCTGTTCTCATCATGATTGTTATAACGTTCTTACTAAGCAATTATTTAATCACATGAAATAATTTGCTACTCTATTTTTTCAGTTTGATATCTTTGACCAACTACAGTTTTGAAACAAAAGTTATAATCATAAGACCGCTTTGTTGTTTTTCTTTCTTTTCAGCAACAATAAACAATTTTACATAAGCTAAACTGGAAGGGATGGGCCTATTAAAATGGAGTTATTTGTTATTTGCTTCGATTTTGTTTTGGTTCTGGTACTGAGGTATAGAAGCCAAGGTCTGTGATACGGTTTGCATATTAATAGCTAGAAATTCACAAAGGAATTAAATACATTTTGTATTTTAAAGTAGTTTTTTATTCCTAAGCTTTTGACAACCTTCCAGGTATCATCATCAGAGGAAAATCATTAGACATACAGGAATCAAAGGCAATATGCAGCAAATGAGGGGATGGGGTGCAAGGGGAGGGGGGATCAATAAGGTGGGGTTCGGAGGGTGTTGGTCAGGAAGTCTTTTTTTTATTATTTAAGTGGTCTTCTTTTTAAGCCTGCATATGCTGGTTTCATGTCCAAATATCTGTTCTTGGTGTTTTCATTTGAGAGCCATGATTCTGCCATCCCTCCAGCACTTTTAGTATTAGCCCTGAATTTTATTTGTATAGTGTCCCAGTTAAATGTGTGTCTGGTTGAACTTGTATGTGCATATGTCGGAGATCTTGGGTCCTTCCTTTTGGCAGCATTGCGATGTTCTTGTATGTGTGTTATAAGTGTTTCTTGCTTTTGGCATTAAAAAGAACTGTCCGCAGAGTGTTCGTGGGTTTATGGGCTACATAGCAAAGAATTGACTCTAATCTGGTCTCACGTTCTACTTGGCACACCCTTCCCTATCACAGTGGTGTATTGGAAAGAACAGTGCACATCCTCTCCAAATTAGGCATCAAAATAGGCATCAAAATCTATCTATCTATCTATCTATCTATCTATCTATCTATCTATCTATCTATCTATCTATCTATCTATCTATCTATCTATCTATCTATCTATCTATCTATCTATCTATCTATCTATCTATCTATCTAACTATCTTGTAGCGTGCAGCCGGGGCTCTTGCTCAGCTGGGATGCCTCCACGCTGGGAGGAGTGGGAGAGCAAGCATGGCCAGAGTGTTACCCCCCCACTGGGTTGCAGTGGTGCCTTCATGGGAGTTGGAGTGTGGTGCAGCCCTGTTGGGATCCGCAGGTGTCACCAGGGGGTGCTGCTGCTGAGCCCTTATGGGAAGTTCTTCCGTTCTTCCGGTGTGTTATAAAAGGAGCCAGCAGCCACTACTCGGGAAGTCAGAGTCGGGAACCATCCACTTCAACCACATGACAATTCTAGAAAGACCCTTTGTTTTAGTTCTATAACATATATAGATGGTAACAGATTTGTGAAATACCAGCAGGTCATGATTAAGGACTCTTCCTACATACAATAACCCAGGCTGCATTCAGGTTTCCTTAATCTGTTAGTGTTCTTCTAGGTTGCCTACCATACATTAAAGATTTTAGTTTTTTATTCTACATATTAGGAAGTTTTTTTTAAGCACAAAGAACTAGCTTCGTATGCATAGAATCCTCCCCAGAACTGAATGGTGCTTTGTCAAGCAATGGCTCTACAAGGAACCACAAAACCCAATAAAGAACTATAAAATGCAATTAAAGAACTATTATTTTTAAAAGCGTATAGTAATTACTAATGAACAATATCCAAAAGTGACAGTACAGATCAATTACATTTATTCTTACCAAGTATACTTCAATGTATGTGCCCACTGTTAAATTACAAATCTATATATATAATTCACTAAGTCCATAGCAAGCAAGACACACGCAAGACAGCCACACCCGCCAACTCACAGAGCCCCGCCCACCAACAATTCACTAAACAGCCAACCATGGCGTGAGAGCGAAAGCATTTGCCAAGAATGTGTTCATTAATCAAGAACGAAAGTCGGAGGTTCGAAGAAGATCACATACCGTCGTAGTTCCGACCATACACAATGTTGACTGGCGATCCAGTGGCGTTATTCCCATGACCCGCCGGGCAGCCAACCAGGTAACCAAAGTCTTTGGGTTCTGGGGGGAGTATGGTTGCAAGGCTGAAACTGAAAGAAATTGACAAAAGGGCACCACCAAGTGTGGAGCCTGTGGCTTAATTTGACTCAACACGGGAAACCTCATCCGGCCCAAACGTGGCTCACAGGTGCATGCGACTGAGGTGGTGTGTGGAAAATGAACAGTCAACGTGGCTCACAAGTGCATGTGGACTGTATACAGATGAAAGCAATTCAGGTGAGGAGTTGGGGGCGGACACATGAGCAGGCAGTGCGTACTGAGTGATGACTAAGAGATGACTTAAGAAATCGGCAGACTAGAATGGCAGGGGCGGAATGGGTGTCAGACGATTGAACTTGCCTATCTAGAGGATGTAAATGTCCTAACACGGGTTCTGTAGGTGAACCTACGGAAGGATCGTTACCGGTTGTGCCGACCCGTCGTTGGACGGTTAGGACCAGAAACCTCTCGGGCCCGCTTCCCCGCCCTCTCCTCAGAGTTCCATCTTTGCATTCACTTACAGTCGTATCCTCAAACCCACCCCATTTGGACAACTGTGTCTTTCAGGAAGTGTTCACCCATCAATACATAATTATGCGACGTACGCTACACTGCGGGTAGGCTAGTACAGTATAATTGAAGAACAACCTTATATGCAACAAAAAATAATTTTTAAAAAATCTATCCAGGTATGCATTACTTTCTTAAATTTCATTAATCTGATTCAGTTTGGTGCAGTCTAAAAATCAAGTAAAAGCAAAACTATCCATTAGAGTTTTTTTCCAAATACATATTGATTTAGTTCACATAACAATGGCCTTCAAAACATTAATAGTTGCAGTTCATATCCAGCTCCCAACATATTTGCTTCTTTAATGAGGTTATAAATATGATTATGTTGTATCTAAAAAATGTGCAGTTAGATAAGAAAGTTTTTAAAAGTGAGAGTAAAGAAAGTAATAGTGCACATAACTATTAAGTTCTGTGGTGGGTTGGCGCCCTGCCCGGGATTGGTTCCGGCCTTGCGCACTGTGTTGGCTGGGATTGGCTCCAGCAGACCCCCGTGACCCTGTGTTCGGATTCAGCGGGTTGGAAAATGGATGGATGGATGAATGGATAACTATTAAGTTAAAAGATTTCAGAAATCTTTACATCTGCATGACAGCTCTCGATAAATATGAACACAGTAAATCCATGCCAAGGAGCAGACATGATTGTGCTGATATCACTTAATGCATTTCATTTATGATACTAGTTGTTAAGCTGTGATTACAATGTCTCTTTTTCAACTAGTCAGTAATTCATATTCATATAATAAATATTAATTTAGGCCTCACTAAGTTCCTTAAATTTTTTCATGGAATACTGTTTTGTAAGGGTCTAAAAATTTACCCACATGCTAACTTAAAAAGGATCAATTCAAAGTTGTTATTAGTGTAGTTGTTTATTTTTGTACCAGTAATGGCGCACTGCACGATAACATGCAGTGAATACACTTGACTTGAGCATACTCTCTCTCTGTACGTTTAGCATTCATTTGCTCAGAGGTTGACGCGCTTGCTGCGAGCAGCTCTTCTTTTTTCCACCCTAACGGCCTGTTTCTTCTCTTCTTTCGTCAGCATCTTTTCATGATAAAACTGATTAAGTCAGTGTTTGTGTTGCAATTACTTAGTACGTTTTCCTTAATTTTTCACTTAAGCTGGCACTTAAGTCTTCAATCCGCCTCAAAAATGATGTAAGATATGAAGAGGTATGGGAAGTGACGGCGAAGGTGGTAGGGATGAGAACGGTGCCCATAAGCATGTGCTGCACGGCCGCCCTGCTGGCCGTTGCCGAGAGTTGATTTCACAATAAAATAAAAATAAAAAGAGGAATAACCTTGAGAATGTGTGTGAGTGTGTGCGTCAATCTGTCTGTGAGCTCACCTTGTGATGAACTGAAGCCCTGCCCAAGTGCTGTTCCTGTCTTATGCCTGATGCTTGATGGGATTGGCTGCAGATGTCCTGTGACCCCGCATTGGATAAGTAGGTTTGGTAGTCTTCTGGCTATGAGTAGACTGCTTGGTTAATTAGGGTAGGTTGCTTTCTTCTTTGATTTCTCCTGAACTGTTTCTACTTGTCAGAAACACAGCATGGTAAAATACAGATAGATTGACAGATATCTTCGTAAAAAATAACATATTTAAAACAGGAAATTAGTGTATAGCTGGGGTCATGTTCTAGGAAGGTGTATGTTACTTTACAGTTTGATTATTATGGAATGCAGTTTGGAATGTTGTTATAGACTAAGGAGAAACAAAAATGTCAGAATTGTTTAAGACGCCACATGTGTGAGACTGATTCAGTTCAGAATACCTAATTCATGCATTAAGGTAATATTAAACATTGGCAACAAGGATGATTGGAGAGTACAACTGCAAGCTTATATTGGGAATATTTTAGTCAAAATCAACTTTGGATAAAGAGAGAGAGATAAAGAGAGTTTGATTGTTGTATGGATTCACAACACTGGGCCTGAGATGGACGAGATGGCTAACTTCTTCTTAAACTTTTTGCAGATGGGAAAGGATTCATTATTGCAAATAACACAGAGAATGTGGTCAAACAACGAAAACAAGCTTTGCTTCTACATCATGCTGGACCAGATGTACAGGACATTTTCTGAACACATGCGAATATGGGAACCACGATGGACTACGAAGCAGCAGTAGCAATTCTAAATGACTACTTCGTTACACGAGTCAATGCAGCATTTGCATGTCAGTCTTTTCACAAACATTCACAGAAAACAGGAGAAATGGTGCAGCATTTGTGACTTGACTCAGACAGGCTGCTAGAGACTGTGCTTTTGAGAGAGAAAACCAAACACAGAAAACCAAATTACAGACACAATTGTAAGTAAATTCTCTTCTGTTTATGTGTGTCAAAGACATCTTGAGGAAGGTCACACTCATTTGCACACTGGAGGTGGCATCCTTAAGTGAGTATATTGAAGTGCAAATGGCAGCAACAACTGTAGGTGATACTGTGAAAGCAGAAACACAAACCGTTAATTGTGTTTCACACAGACAAGGTAAAAATGAGAGAAAACAAAGAAACAAACATGATTTTGAGAAATATAAAACAGATGAGCATACTTAAAATGCTTATTCACAGTACTCAGATGCAACCTGTCACATCATTGATGAAAAAACCTGGGAATGACTTAAATGTGACCACATTAGATGTCACTCCTACATTCCAAAAACAGAAAAGAAGTTATTTATTTATTCATCTAACCGGCCATTACCTGTAAAAGGAGCTTTTAATTGCAAAATCAAGGTAAGCAACTGTGCTGTGTGTGCAAAGTTTGTTGTTATCAAAGGGAACAGAGAACCTCTTTTAGGCAAAAAAACAGCCATGAAGCTTGTTGTGCTAAAACTGGGCACCAATATTGCACCCTTTAATGGATCTAAAACAAGCACTACAGCTCTGGAAGTATTCCAAAGTTTGGGGAAGTTGAAAGCTAAACAGATTAGTTTACATATAAGATTAAACCACTCACCTAACCTCTTAGGTGAATACCATTTAATTTGACAAAAACTGTGGTGAGAAGAAAATTAAAGAATTGATAGATTTGGAGATGATTGAACCAGTTAATGGCCCTACCCTGTAGGTAAATCCAGTGGTTATAGTGCCAAATGCAAACTCAGAAATCAGACTTTGCATCAATATTCATCAAGCAAATTGCACAATTGTCAAGGAATGTTACCTAATTCCAACAGCAGATGACATTTTACAAGGCAGGAATGGCTCTATGGCAGGGGTCACCAACACATCGCTCACAAGCTACCGGTAGCTCACAACCCCTTTCCAAAGGGTTAATGAATCCTACATAAATTTGAAAACTTGATTAGTCAAATTAGGGGTGGGCGATCTTTCCAAAAAATCATATCACGATCATTTTAACACAAAATCACGATCCACAATCTGAATTGCAATCTATCTTTTCAATGTGGCATAACACTTAAGAGAATATCCGGACTCAAACTCATCAAGACCTAAGTAATACTTTATTTTAAATATCAAACAAAGTTGAATTCAATTGTTCTCTCATTCGCTAGCTAAGCGGAGTTAAGGAACACGTCCTGAAGCTGGCAAGTGAGTGAGGAAGGCCCCTCTCCTCGGCCCGCTGCATGTTTCTCGGATTCACACAAATAAATTGGTACCGCAAACGAACTATGATACATAGAGAAATGAGAGAAGTCACAAAATCAACCGGAACGTTCAAACAAATTATAGAAAAAAGCCCGATCTAAATCCGTTAAGTAGTTCTCTTGTGAAAAGCGGACAGACAGACAGACATTGGATTTTATATATTATATATTAGTAAACCTTCAAAATAATGTGCAGTTAAAGTCTCAACAGCATTCTCCATAAGAGTGAACCTAAGTGGCTACACTCCACCATACACCTCTCTTGTTTACTCCATGAAGTGCCAGTCATCTCACTAACTAAAAAACACATCACACATGCAACTGGACATGTGAATATTCTTGTGAAGTGAAACAGTGACATGTAACAAAATGACAAATGACATAAGTCATATCTGTGTATTTGTAATTGCATTTTTTTGTTTGGACATTCATTCATTCATTTGGCATTCATGTTTTAATTCAATAGCGTGAGATACACTAGAAAATGCATATAGACATACAAAATGCACTTGCAGGTGAACTAAATATTTTTTGTGATGTTTTAATGCAAAATGTGAGTTGTGGACACCAACATTTTGTAAATGTTCTAGCAAAACAAGCTTATTCAGTTTGTTTGGGTTGAAAAAAGCTATGAGAATAAACATTAGAAAACATGAGTAGCTCTCTGCCATTTTCATTTTATATAAGTAGCTCTCAGGGGAAAAAAGGTTGGAGACCCCTGGTCTATGGTGTTCAGTAAATTAGATCTGAAATCTGGCTATCGCCAACTTGAGCTAATTCCTGAATCATGCCAAATTACAACTTTTGCTGTTCATAATGGGGAGTACAAATATAAAAGGCTTTTACATGGAGGATCTTTAGCTAGTGAACAACATTATCAAGTGATAGGTGGTGTTTTAGCTGGTATAGGAGAGGTTGAGAACATCTCAGATGATGTCATCATTCATACCCATGATCAGGCAGCACATAACAAATGGCTGCATGCTGTTTTTGAAACAACTAAGAGAGTGTGGACTGACATTGACCTCTGAAAAGTGTCAATTTAACTTTGAACTTCATGGGAATACTCTTGACATAAAAAGGAATTGGTTCTACAAAAGAAAGAGTCAGGGCAGTGTCAGAAGAAAGGGAACCAGTGAATGCCACATAAGTGAAAAGTTTACTTGGTCTTGTCAGCTCCAGCAGCAGATTTGTTCCCCAATTTACAACATTATCAGAACAATTCAGATGCCTAAGTGGAAAAGATACACAATTCAAGTTTGGGCCAGAACAAAAACAAGCATGCAGTGCACTTAAAGAAGCGCTAACTAAAGCTGTAACCTTAGCTTATTTTGATAAGGATGCATCAACTCAGGTGATGGCTTATGCAAGCCCAGTCGGACTGGAGGCTGTATTAAGCCAAAAACAACAGGGTGAGATGGTTCCTGTTTGCTATGTAAGCCAATCTTTATCGGAATGTGAGAAAAGATATTCACAGATGCAGAGAGAGGCCCTAGCTCTTGTATGGGCATGTGAAAGACTTCATCCTTATGAGCATGGCAAGGAGTTTGATCTAGTCACAGAGCATAAGCCACTAGCATTCGTGTACAGTCCACATTCAAAGCCTTCTGCCAGGATTGAACGATGGGCTTTGAGATTGCATCCTTACAATTTTAGAGTTGTTCACATATCAGGGAAATATCTACATCGCAGACCCATTGCCACGTCTACTAGGAAGTGCAGCAATGAAAGAAAAACACTATCATGAGTCCAATGAGTACATGAGATTTATGATTGGTACTAACTGAGATTGGTGTAACTGCTACACCAAGAGCTCTAACCACAAGAGAGGTGGAGGAGGTATCTACTCCTGACCCTGAATTTACTGAGATGAGAAAACCTATAGAAATTGGACACTTTGAAAAGTGCAAAGTCTTTGCAACAGCAGCTAATGAATTAAGCAGACTGGGATATCTTGTGCTATGTGGGGCAGGCATAGTAATTCCACAAACACTAAGGGGCAGAGCAATAGCATTGGCTCATGAAGAACATTTAGGAATTATAGGGACAAAGCAGCATATTAGAAGCAAGTCGCGGTGGCTTGGCATGGATAAAGAGGTGGAAAGACATTGAAAATTATGTCACAGGTGTCTAGATTTACTTGAACTCTTAAGGACAACACAACTGCCACAGTGACCCTGGCAGGTGCCTACTTGGACCACTGCTGTTCAATTACTCAGTTCTAGTAGTGATAGATTACTACAGCAGGTATTAGGAGTGTGATGTGTTTAGGTTCATTACTACCAAAAAGATAATTGACAGCTTAGAGTCAATATTCAGTTGACATGGACTTCCTGTTACCTTGAAATCGGACAATTATCCACAATTTATATCTGACAAATTCAGAAATTATTGTGTTGTGAATGGTGATAAACACTTAAAAAACACTCCAAGATGGGCACAAGGTAATGGAGAAGTAGATCGCCAAAATGCATCTAATAATAATAATAATAATTAATAATTCTTTTCAATTATATAGTGCTTTTCTCACTTCTCAAAGTGCTATAGTGAGAGGGGAGCCGTTTCATCCACCAGTAATGTGCAGCATCTACCTGGATGATGCGACAGCAGTCATTTTTGTACCAGAGCGCTAACCACACATTAGCTGTTAGGTGGTGAAATGGTGAGAGAGATAACCAATTAGAGACAGGGAATGATTAAGGGGTCAGAATGATTAGGCCATGGAGGGCAATTTAGCCAGGACATCAAGCTATACCATGCACTTTACAAAGGATGCTCAGGGATCTTTTATGGTCACAGAGTCAGAAACTCAGTTTTACGTCTCATCCGAAGGATGGCCCTAATTCTACAGTATAGTTTCCCTATCATTGCACTGGAGCATTGGGATCAACATTCAGACCACAGGGTAAGCATCCCATGCCTGCCTCAGCATCAACCCAAGCTTGTCCTTGATGGTTTCCCATCTCTTGACTGAAGGTCTTGACCGGAAAAGGGAATTAAGAAAATATGTAACAGTTTACAGAGGCATTATCCATGGAACAACAGGTAAAAGTCCTGCAGGTAAAATTATCCATGTCTTATTTCTTTTCTTTTCTATCTCTTATTTTTCTGTATTTTTTCTCACTGTCCTTCCTCTCTGCTGTGCAGGCTTGATTGGATGCAGATGTGAACCACTCTGAGGTATGGATGACGCACCTAACTAATCCATTCACATTTGCATGTGAGTGTGAGATCAGCCAAGCACACCAGTCATCCCTGGAGCAGTGCCATCATGTGTGCAACTGCACCTGTTCTGAGCCTTCACTCTCTCAAGACTTAATTATTTATTTAAAACCTTTACTACGCCAGAGACCACTTATCACAAGGAGTACTTCGGAATATGGAAGTTCCTAGTTAATGATATCTGGCAGAGGTTAAGTGAATATGAATGCATTGATGAATAGGATTTGGTCATTCTGGAATCTTGCACCATGTAGAAGTTATTGCTTTATGCTGATGTTACAAAATGGATGACGGCACAGTTTTGCTGCACGCAGCCTTTTCAACCTCATCCCAAAAATGCTTGTTAGGACTGAAACTTAGCACTGTGCAGGCCACTGAAGCTAAAGTTCTCTGTCATGTTTCCAGGACCATTCGGTTATGATACATGCCAGAGTTCTTTAGGGCCCTAATGGGTGCCAGGAAAACATTCCACATACCATTACACTGCCACCACTATACTGCTGATACCAATTAGGATGCATCCATAATTGTTTGCATTCATACAGCGCTTTTCTCACTACTCAAAGTGCTCAGCAATTGCAGGTTAAGGGCCTTGCTCAAAGGTCCAACAGAGCAGAGTCACTTTTGGCATTTACGGGATTCGAACCGGCAACCTTCCAATTGCCCGTGCAAATCTCTAGCCTCAGAGCCACCACTCCGCCAGTCCATGGATTCATGTTACTGATCTTTTCATTGACAGGATGCAAAGTAACCTATAGTAGATTTGCCAGACCAAGCAACCTTTTTCTGCTCGTTAGTTGTCCAGGTTTGATGTTTCTTTGCCAACCGGAGATGCACTTTCTTGTTTGTCACTGATAACACCAGCACTGGACATTTGTTTTTCGGTTAATATAGCCCATTCAACACAAATTCCAGTAAGTGGCACATTCTGAGATGATGTTCTGCACACCAATGTAATTTGTTTGGTGGTGTATGCTGACTGTTTGCCTGTCCAATTCTCATCATTCTCTTATAACCCCTTCTACTCTACAAGATATTTTGATCCTCAGCATCACCTATCTCTAGTAGTTTTTTCTTTGGACACTACAGTAAACCTGTGTAATGGTTGAGCTTGAAACACCTATGATGATAGAGATGCTGGAAACAACCCACCTAAGGTCACTTGGTTTGTTCATAAAAAACCTAAACTGAACCTTACAATGTGCTAGAAGTTCTGTTCTGGTTAATTTATACACACACGGCTATTGTGTGACGTAAGACGTGTTGGAATGTAGAACAAGTATGAAGAGAATGGTGTATCTAATAAACTGGCCACTCAATATATTTAACCACTATGCCGAATTCTGGCTGTGAGCAGATAACAATGGCGGCAGTGTTTAAGATCACTAATAACTGGCAGAAACCATTCCATTTTAAAGCAAACCTATGTGTGTGCTCATATCGGAGATGGCTCTCCAACTTCACTTTTTGTCTCATCTCAGATAAGTCTGTTTCTGATTAAGCTTATCCATTTCAAGACAATGAAAATAAATAGCATGTAATTTTAATGAGGAGAGTTTTCTAAAGCCTGTAATGCATTTTTGGTTATTGTTTTGCTTTTCTGTCCTCATAAATATTTAATTAATGACAAATTTGTTTACTGGATTAGATGCCATTGTGTTTACAGATGCTTCCAGCAAAGCCTGTAAATACTGTGTGCAAAACTAGCAAATGTTCTCTTGGCACGCTTTCTGACTCCCATGGCTTATCACCCATACTGCACAACTGTCCTGAGGGTGCAGAATAGAAAGAAAAGTTATTTTTATACATAAAATACTGTATTCTTTTAAAAAAAGTCTGGAGTTTTATGGAAGAGCCTGTTTCGTGTTTTGTCTACTATACTCCGTGGGTGTAAGGCATGACAATTTGTACTCTAGTGTGTTCTTATCTGTTTGGTTTGCTTTTCATATTTCAGAAGTTCCCACACATGTTCGAGGTGAGCTTTTAAAAGAAAAGATGATGCTCTGAGTGACTTTTTAGAAGACAAGAGTTTCCTTTAAGCAGCTTTCATCTGATCATTATGAACTCATTTTAAATGCAGTATATAAAATTTTATAGGCATGTACTTTATTTAAATGCTTGATAACTAGTGACAATTTTACACTGGAATTAAAATTACGCTAATCTGGCTCGAGAAAAGGTCATGTAAATGTATCCTGCATTCTGTTATATAATGACTGGCACAGGCATGTCAAATAAAAAATTATTTCATCTTAAATGTCATAAATGTTCCATTCATATGTTTCTCTTTTTTCTTAAGTGAAGTCTGTTGCCTTGGATTTCAGTGTGTGGAAAAATGAATACAAGTCAGTAAATAATTACATCTGTTTTCATAAATCAGCTTCTATTAAAATTTATACTTATTAAAATCAATGAGGGTAGAGACTCGCTTGATCTTGCAAATGTATTGGCAGAAAGCCCACTTCCACAGGAGGAAGGCACAATGAAACCAGCTCAAATGGCGGGCAGAACTTTCATATGCAAGAATCTGATGCCAGAATGACTTGTGTGGCAATTCTGGGGAGGACCGGGCCTGGAAAAGGAATTAACAAGATTATGAAGAGGAAACAAGAACCAGAAGCAAAGAAAATGAAATGGCTTTTATGTTTCATTTGAAACGGGCTGTGCTCATTTTCTTATTCGTGTTATTTGTAAAGAAATGTGGCCAGTTCATTTGAATCTTTTTTTGTAGTTATTTTCTGAACAGTGCAATCTGAATTCTGAAATGTTGACAAGAAATATTGGATATTTTTAAAAATAAATTCAATCAAATCATAATTTCTATTTTTTAAAGATACAGCTGTCATTGGCACAGTGGTGTTAAGGGTGGCATTGCTGCCTCAGAACACTAGAGCCTTGGTTTCGACTCCTGTTTAGGGTCTCATCAGTGCCCACACCTATGCTTGAATTAGTTTTCTCCCACTGGCCAAAGAAAGAAAATTCTAAAGATAAGCATTACAATGGACTGGCATCTCCTCCAGGGTGGGTCCTCTAGTGGGCCTGTTAATGCTAAGATAAACCAAAAATGTCTGTGGGTGAGGGGGATTTAAGGCTTTCCTCATTTTCTCTTCCCCTGTACTTCCATTCCCACCACTCTTTTGCCCATATATTCATTGTCTCTCCTCATAACGTGTCCATACTGTTTAATATCTACAGTACGTGCCTCTAACAAAGGAGACATGGCATCCACACTGACTGTCTAGGCGCAATTTCTTGTTATGAAATCAAAGTGAAGTGAAAAAGAACACATTAGCTCCTCTGTGAATGGGATTTATGTCCTATACTGAATGATTATTACACAGCATCTGTAAATAAACTATTTATATGCAAGACATTAAAACATTTTATAAGAGTTGTACCTGATTATATAAGAGTTATACTTTGGTCACTGAACTCAGCAGTGGTATTATCAGCAGTGACTGTACACTCCAAAAATTACTTGTTCTATAATGGTCCTTTACTGGGTTGAGTGGTTACTCACAGAGCCACTGCTTCACGAGGCACCATTAAATTCCGAGACAGCTTCTCTACAAATGAATTTGTTTCTTTGTGCTTTGAAAACCTTCCTAATATATAGAAAAACAATGAAATCTTTCAGAAATGGTAGTCTACAGGGCTGGATTAACCATTAAGCAAAATAAGCATGTGTTTAGGGCATCAAGGGTAGGGGTGCACCATTTTATTTAGTATGGTGCAGAATTGCAAATGGTGCAGCTGAACCAGGTCCCACAAAAAGGACCTCCCACATTTAATGAAAAATTTACATATATATATACATATACAATAATAATATAAATATAGCAGTAGAGTGCTGTACCATGTTAGCCATAGATCGATACAGGAAAAAGTAGGGTGAACTGACACCTTTTATTGGCTAACTAAATAGATTACAAATGCAAGCTTTCGAGGCAGCTAAGGCCCCTTCATCAGGCAAGGTGTAGATGAAGGGTCTTAGCTGCCTCGAAAGCTTGCATTTGTAATCTATTTAGTTAGCCAATAAAAGGTGTCATTTCACCCAACTTTTTCCTGCAATAATAAATATAGTAATAATAGAGATTAATGACATATATTAATCTTGGGAATACAACAAAATTAGAATCTGGTAACTGCCACACAGTCCCCTGAGGCTCACGTGATCATTCTTGTCTTGGTCATGTCGGCTGTTTTGTTCAATCGCCCAGTGAGAGTAAGTACAACTCATATATATGTGGCATCACAATCTTTTCAGTGCTTAGTGTCCATAAAGTTCTTAATCCGGCCTTGGTAGGCTACCTAGAAGGACAATAACTGAATAAGAAAACCTGGCCTTAGCCTGTGTGATTGTAAGCAAGAGTCCTTTTAAAATCAGGACCCATTTGTATTTCACAAACCTGTTACCATCTATTTGTGGTTATTTGCTGTATGGAGCCTATCGCACATCTAAATAAATAAAGTTTCTTTCTGTATCTTTCATGTGGATTGGTCTTTTAGGAAGCAAAAGTGGTTCTGCTATGACATCGCTCTGAAGAACCACTGTGGCTCCTTTATTTTGAAGTGTGTACTTCCTTAGTAATAGGACCCTATGGACTTCTAAGATGAATGGCTCACCTCACCATTTTATTTCGGGGCTACACATTTATTGGTACCTTGTTGTCTTTATATTTGAAGATTTATCTTTTGATTCCTCATTTTATGTATTTATTGCTAAATAATACAATAGTTTCTATCAAACTGATTGAGGAGTGCCATACAGAATATACCAGCATTGCTAAGATTGGAGTGTAACTGACATGGTGGTGAGACAGGCCAGGTCTGTTTAAGCACATATATCCATCAACCTCTAAAGTGTCACTGGGGCTGAAGCTTATCCTAGCAGGACTGAGTGTAAGACAGAAATCCAACCCAGCCACGTGTTCAGCACTCCCACTGGCTTCTCACCTCAGTTCACGGAGGGCTGCAGTCAAAGCGCGATTTTCTTCCATCCAAGACCTTTGTTTAATTAAAACTCCTATTTGAACTTAGCATACTCTTATTTGCTGTATTAGACCTTTACAGTGTTATACTAAATGGCTCAATAATATTACATTTTATAGGAAATTAAAGCTCTCATGAAAGTTGCTAGATCTTGAGCATTATTAATTTTGAAACTCCACCATTATTTAAACAGGTAACGGCTAATAATTCAACAGACAAAACTGTTATTGAAATGGCTGTTACTCATTAGCATTCAGTGACCATGTCTTCTCGTGTTCAGTTGTCATTGCTTGGATTCAGTTCAGAGTTCAAGCTCTATAAACAACTTTTATTGAAATCTGTGCAAATAATACAAATATTGACTTGTATTGTCTATCTGATTGCAAACCAACAGTAGGAAAAGGCTGACTGATTACATGAGGAGCTTAATAAGAAGCAGTATTCATTTTCTTAAAACGGTGTCAACGAAGAAAGTAGTGCAAATGACAGAGTCAGATTCTTCATTGCTGTTTCAGCTCTTGTTATCATAATTAAGCGATTGATTTGAAACACAAAGCATTTCAAAAGATGTAAAACAGACAAACCTTAAGAGAGATTGGCATAGCTTAATCATTATTTTGAATAGAAAAATCAGCCCTGTTGTGCATTCCTAGAATGATGTGAAAGGATGGAACTAGCAGATAATAGCTCATTTAATTAAGATGGTAGTTCATTTAACGTCAAGAATTAGTTGAAAAAAAAATCTGCACCCACTGTGGCCCTACTTGGACTGAAATGAGTGGTTAGAGAGGTTCTGATGGATGAGTTGCTAGAGGGAAATCCACACATACAATGGGAAAATGTGCAGACTCCACACAGATTGTTGTTAGACTGGGAATCGAGGACCCAGGATTCCAAATCTATGAGGCAGAAGTGCTAATCATTTTGCTGTAACATAACTATTGGAAACATATAATTTTTTGTAAAGTGCTGAATTGCAATACATTCTGCTTTCTCTTCTTCTTTTCTCACTTCTATGTGGGGTCAATGTGCTTCATCAAACTTCTCCAAACAGCTCGGTCCTGCATCTCCTCCACAGTCAAACCGTTTTCCTTCAGGTCTTCGTTTACTTTATCCATCCACCTCTGCTTTGGCCTCCCTCACTTCCTCTTCCCCTGTACTTCCATTCCCACCAGTCATTTGCCCACATATGCATCATCTCTCTTCATCACATGTCCATACCACTTCAGCTTACTTTCCCATACTTTCTTAGATATTTCTCCCACTTTTGTTGTACCTCTGATTATCTCATTTCTTATTCTGGTCTTTTTTTATAACTTTTCACATCCATCACATCATTCTCATTTCTGCCACATCTAACTTCTTCTCCCAAGCTCTCTTTTCTGGCCATGTCTCAGCTCCATACTACTATCTTAAAACCCTTTTGTTTAACCCTCGCCTTAATTCTTTGATCACACAATAATCCTGGTACCTTCTTCCAATTATTCCACTGACACTGCTGTCTATAAGTTGTCTCTGCATCTAGTTTTCCATCACGGCTTACCACTGATCCTACATATTTAAATGTATCCACTCTTTTCAATAGCTCTCCCTGCAGGCTAACCTCTGAATCCTGATCATCATTAAACCACAAGTATTCTGTCTTCTGTCTTCTGTATTCTGTCTTCTTCCTGTTTATTTTCAACCGTTTATATTCCAAAGCCATTCTTCATTCTTAAAACTTCCTTTTTCCTGGTGCTACACAACACAAATGTCATCAGTAAAAATCATGTATTGGGGTGGGAGATAGGTCTTTTACCCAATGACTCAACACACAACCAGATCAAAGAGGTAATATAATATATTACATTCCGCTAAATGTATCAATATAATTTTATCTTAATAAGATGTGTCCCAATAAATGTACAAAGCTTCCTTGCTCAGGATATTATCTAATAATAAACGAAAAACTAGCCTTCTGTTTGGAGGATGTTAAAAACAAACCCTTATTTGTCTAAAGACATTGCGTTAAATTACATGCATGCATGCAGCCTGATCATAGTGTACTGTCTTTCCACATTTTCATAATTCTCTAAAAAATCAGCATTGAATATTTGGTCAGCTGTGCTTGTCCCTCTTGACCACTGCTTACTTTCTTTTTTCAAATGGCGCAGTAACGGGCTCAAAACATCCGTTCAAATCTTGCCCGCTGCATGACGCAGCAATTCCAGAAGGTGGC
Organism: Erpetoichthys calabaricus; assembly: GCF_900747795.2. Taxonomy (NCBI): domain Eukaryota; kingdom Metazoa; phylum Chordata; class Cladistia; order Polypteriformes; family Polypteridae; genus Erpetoichthys; species Erpetoichthys calabaricus. Next base: position 61,146,812 of record NC_041407.2, read on the forward strand.
GGTAGAGTAATGTCTGACGGACGCTCGCTGCGCGATGGCCACACTCTTCATTTTTTCACAGCGCGTCTGATTTTAGTCGGTAGCGACTCTTTTGTACGGCTTGGAAAATGCAGTATATGTCTTTGAAAATTTAAACCCGTTTTTGATTATTTAGACATGCCATCTAAGGAAAGTAAAATAAAATAAAAAACACACTCTGCGTTCAGCTATCGTGCAACCCAATTGTTAGAACTTCACTAGGCATGATATAAGTTAAAACCACATGCTAAATTACAGATAAAACAGATTAAAAAATTTCATGTGGGGGAGTTTATAAGGGAATCGCGGAGCGCATCTAGTCAGCAGAGTGCACTCATTTAACAAGCGGAAATGGCCGGCTCCATCTTCCATGGCTTGCCATTATTTGGTCTTCTATGCTCTTCCTGCTTAGCACTGGTAAGGTCCAGCAGAGAAGTTTGTGTGGATGTACTTTTCATTCCTGAAAAGTGTGTAACTAAATTAAAGGTGCAAAAGATGGTAGCATTATACGGTACGGCAGTTGCACTAATGTTTGATGTTCAGCTCAGCTCCTTTCACTCAGGTTTGAAATCAATTAGGCAAATCTCGATGTATAATCACTTCCAGATTTCTTTCCCCTTACTGATATTCCGGAGACGCGGCAGCGGGCCATGTTTCATTTGGCGGCTCTAAATGGAATGTATCAATATTAGAACTTCCTGTAAAATAGGTAGAAATGAATAAATGTAACAGGGTAATAATTACATTGTTATTAAGCCGAGTGTAATGAAGTGTGCTGTATTGATCATTTTACATTCCCTTTCTTTCTTCCTTCCCTTTCTTTTTTTTTCCTAGGAGAAGGCCTGTTTCCTCTCATCTCTCCATGGCACTGGTGCCACGTCCTGGAAGAGGCCCCATTAATCTGTTTATATCTGTATCTTGGCAAGCGGTACACAGCAACCACTGCAAATAAGAGTGGTCAGCCAGCAGTGGTTTAGAATTCCACCATTTGTTTCCACTTAACCACTGCTCTAATGCTCTGTTTGCTTTGGTCGGCATGCGTTCGATGGAGCTTTGTTAAGTGCAGGTGCAGCAGAATTCTCATGCAGCTCAGGAGGAACGACACAATGTCTTGTGAGTGTATTTGTAAGCGTAATAGCACAGTGGTCAGTGCTGAAGGCTTGCAACTCCATAACCGTGCAGAGCCTGCGTGGGCTCCCTGTATCACTGTCAGTCCTCCAATTCACTCTCACACCTCCTAGGTAGGGAAGTAGTATTTGGCTTCAAATCCAGGGCCTTCTTGTTACCATTGTGGAGGATGGCTGTTCTTGCTTTGTCTTCATAGTTTACTTCTGGGTGCTTTGGCTTTTATTCCACATCCTTAAGATGTGCAGACTGTATTAATTGTCACCTCTAAAACTGAATGTAAGCGTGTGCTTGAGTGTGCTTGGTCCAGAGTTGCTCCTGCTTTGTGCCTGTTGCTGCTGAGATGAACTCGGATGCCTGTGAATGTGAACTGGGTAAGCAAGTTAGAAAATGGATGAACATAAAGGATTAACTTGTACACTGATGAGGGATGCAATTTAGGCTCCTGTGGTAGGCTTTGCCTCCCCACCATCCTGTAGTGGCATGGTGAGTCTGCACCATTGATGTTCTGACCAAGGCAGGTTAAGCCACAGTAGCAGTTACAGTAGTATTGTCACATGTGCGGAGGACTGTAAAATTCTTACTTGTATGGCTGACCATCATGCACCATGTTGCCACTCTCTGGTACTATAATAAATACAAATGTAATAAAATACAAGTAGTTTATCCAATTACAGTATTGTATGGAAGCGTAAAGCAGATGTCACATTGCGCTACTTTTAGTCATGGGGTATGTCAGATTTGCACACCACAGTTGCCTGTCTTATCTCTGGAGCATGTCAGTATAAATGAATGAAAATTGCTTAGCCATGTCAAATTTAGCGCTATCATGGCAACCTACCAGTACGGTCCTGCTCGCCCCTTTTTGTGACAGTCAATAAAATGCTGCCTGACTGAGCCAGCGCACCAACAGAGCCAGCGAGTTAAGTCACAATCTCTGCCTTTTTATTTCTTTTTTTCTGTTCTGTCATGGCACATAAAATACAAGACATCAGACAGACGAGCCTCTCTGCTGTTCATGAGGACTGAAGCCCCCAAGTGCTATATTCCTCATCAATGGTTTATATGAATTATACATCTGGATGAGCAATATCAGGGCCATCTTAACGTATGGGCACAATCTGTACGAGCATAAAGGCCCACAATGTTTCTGATGCCTATGTGTGTTTCTATTTGCTATCAAAACGGGGGCCCCAGTGTATTACTTTGCCCAAGGGCCTATGATTCTGTTAAGATGGCCCTGAATTTGAGCATTCATTGTATGTCAGCTCTACTGTACACAAGCACACAGGTTTGATTTTGTTGGAGCGAGCTGCGGACAAGTTGAAGTTCCTTCCTTAACAGATGTGTGCCACTGAGTGCCTCTGACTCGCTAAGATTATGCAAATGAAGCCTACGATTGAAAAATCGCTGGAAAAGTTGTGTAATGTGGCATCGCCCTAAATCAGAGATCTCAAATTATTTAACCGATGAGTTGGTATTTTGTCTACTGCTGTAACTGGTCTTGACCAACTTGCCCTTGTGAATCTGACCTGGATTCAGAATGACTGAATGAATGGTGTGTAACTCATAAATGGCAAATCTCACTGCTTGATTTAATTTTTTTTACTGCGAGACCACCATATTAGACAGGGCACTGGTATACATAAATATGGTATTCTAGGGAAGCATAAAGCCAGCTCTTTGGCAAGTGTGCCTGTCTGCACATGAATGAGCTTCTGTAGTCCTTATTCAGGAATATTCTATTTGCCCAGCCTATGGTAATGGAGTCCTGTATGGATGGCACCTATAGAAGTACTGCGGTTTCCATCTCTCATTTCTGTTACTTCCCAACACCTTTACCTGAAAGGGCAGCACAGTCTCCAGGCTCAGTCTCCTATTATTAAAAATTGCTGCTAACTCCATGTACACCTCACGTAATAAAGAGGATACTCGGTCAATCTGTAGTGGTGAACAACTGCCAGATGGCGGTGTCTGCAGTGCTGGATTGTTACAGTGCCTACATAAAGTATTCACCCCTTGGAAGTTTTTAACATTTTATTCTGATACAGTATTGAATCACAGTGGCTTTAGTTTTCCTTTTTTGATACTAATCAACAGAAAAAGACTATTTATCTTGAAAACATATCTCTATAAAGTGATCTAAATTCTTTAGAAATATAAAGTGCAAAATAAATGATCACCCCCTTTAATACAAAACACCTAAATCCTCACTGGTGCACCTAGTTTCTTTTAGAAGTCCCATAATTAGTTCAATGGAGATCCCTTGTTTGGGGTTTCAGCTGATTGTAGCATAAATGCACCTTATCTGGAGGGTCCAACTTGGGGTGAGTCAATATGGTGGCCTACACATAGAAGACTAAAGAATACCCCAAGCAACCCTGTGAAAAGGTGAATGAAAAGCTCAAGTCAGGGGATGAAGACAAGAAAATATCCAAGTCCCTGAATATTGTTTGGAATTCAGTTAAATCAATCATTAACAAATGTAAGCAAAGCTGTATATCTGCCTAGAGCAGGCATCCACAAAAACTGACTGATCCGTGCAAGAAGAGGACTAGTGAGGGAGAGACCTTCTCTGAAGGAGTTACAAGCTCCATTGGCTGAGTCCAGCTTTATGGGAGAGTGGCAAAGAGATAGCCACTGTTAAAAAGACAAACATATGATGTCTTAGCTGGAGTTTGCCAGAATGCTAATATAGTAGGAGACGATGAAATCAGCTGGAAGAAGGTTCAATGGTCTGATGAGACCATAATTGAGCTGTTCTTCCATCAAACTAAATGCCATGTCTTAACACTGCACTTTATCAAAAATATATCATCCTCCAGGAAGCATTATAGTGGTAGCATCATGCTGTGGAGATGCTTCTCTGCACCAGGCCTTGGAAGGTTTGTGAGGGTAAAATGAATACAGCAAAATGCAAGAATATCCTGGAGGATCCTAATGCAATCATAAGTTACAGGTATTGTCCATGTCAAGTATACAAAATGCTTCAATATGCAGTGTGCATCATGCTCTTTTTATTTTATCCTGCTTTTCTTCATCTGGCACCTTCTAAGTGCAGTCAGCAACAATTTTAAATGAACTGGATTACATTAAGTGAAAGCATGGCAATTTTTTGATATAAATTCATTTTCTTCTCCCAAGGCGCAGATTTTCCAGCAAGACAATGACCCCAAGTGATAAGTGAAAGCTACACAGGAATGGCTTAAAAATGTTAAAGCGTGGGACCTGGGATGGCAGAGTAAGAGTCCAGGTCCAACTGAGAATGTGTAGCTGGACAACCTGATAGAGCTTGAGAAATTTTGCAGGGAAGAATGTGGAAAACTTGCAGTGTCCAAATGTGCAAAACTGAGAGAGAGAGACACCTGTGCATCAAGATGTAAGGCTGTCATGGCTGCTCAAGATGAATAGATGAAATACTTTCCTGTAGGGGGTGAATACTTATGCAACAGCCATTCTATGCCTCATATATATTCATTCAGGCCACCTTGTAGTGATCTGTTTTCAGCTTGACATTTAAGAGTTCTTTTTCCTTTGATTAATGTCAAACAAGCTAAATTAAATCCTTTATGATCCAATGTTGTCTAATAACAAAACGTGAACATTTCCAAGGGGGTGAATACTTTTTATACACATTGTATTTATATGTCTATGGCTGTTTCATCAAGAACAAACTACTACTGGCCAGTGCAACAAATTAATTGGATCAATGTCTTACAGTGATCCATGCAGGCAGCAGGTACAGTTGGTTCATTTGCTCTGTTCACAAAATTCTGAAGTAATGCAACTAGCGCTATATAAATGCAAAGAATTATTATAATTATTATTATAAGGTATCACATTTGCTGGAGGATGCAGTTGTTTAACATGATCATATATATGGTTTGCTGAAGAGAAATTTAGTAGGCAGGTGGGATCGTCTTGTGAATGAATCTTCACCTATCAGCATCAGATTATCACAAGCCAACCAGCCCAGTTTGCACCAGCTGGCTGGATTCTTTATGGTTAGCCACTGGTGTTAATGAAGAGACTTGGGACTTAGTCTACACCATCTCTGAAATGTCTCTTGCTTGTTTGTAAGCATCTGATATTCATATCCCACATTCTTACGTGGGGATGTGTGTCTAGTGCCAGCATGTCAAAACAATGGCAGGAATTCAGCAGGCACACTCACACCTAGCATTTTATTTGCTTATGACGTCTTTGTAAGGGCGCCTCATTTACGGTGCAGCTTGTCACACTTGGCTCTCTTAGTTCGCTTTGCCTTGGCTTAATGTACTCACTTTTTTATTTATATTTTGTAACACCAGGAGGCACTCGTGTAACAACCCTCCAAAGTAAGAGTGATCTCATGTCTGCCCAATATTGAAAGCTAAGCACATACAGGGATAAACACACAAAATGGAATAGACAACCCTAGTGCAAGTCTGGGTCTGTCTAGAGGACCTTGCACCCCTGTCTAACTTGATGAGAACAGTTCTTCCATTTGCCCAAATCACATGTATTGCCACAAACACTCTTTCTCACCTCCTATTGTCTCCTCTTTCTAGACACTGGCATTTTCTTCTATCCAGAGAGTCTTTACTCGAACTTTGCTCCTGACTCCTGCTCTAAGCCCTCTGTTGTGTCCGATACAAGCCATACCCCAGAATTACTTTCAGGGTTTAAGGTGGCTATGCTGCATTTAAAGGGAAAAAGTTCCCTCTTGCTGCCTCTTTGTTTGTCTGCGTCCTTGTGCCTTTACTTTCTCTTACAGAACTGGACAACCTTTTAATTGACCATTCTTTGTCACGGGGGTGTCAGGCTTGGTGCCTTCAAGGTAATTATTTCCAGGGCACCATTTAAATATGCTACAACCACCAGTCCACATTTACCAGTATACTAACAATTGGAGGTGGAGGAGGAGAAGGAAGAGCATTCATTTCTTTTTACAAAGTACAAACTCTACTGAGTCCAGCCCTCGTTGCAAGATAGTTATCTGCCAATTACAGTCCTGACTCCAAGGCAGTGTCTAATATCATACATACAGTTAGGTCTATAAATATTTGGACAGAGACAGCTTTTTTCTAATTTTGGTTCTGTACATTACCACAATGAATTTTAAATGAAACAACAAAGATGCAGTTGAAGTGCAGACTTTCAGCTTTAATTCAGTGGGCTAACAAAACGATTGCATAAAAATGTGAGGCAACTAAAGCATTTTTTTAACACAATTCCTTCATTTCAGGGGCTCAAAAGTAATTGGACAATTGACTCAAAAGCTATTTCATGGGCAGGTGTGGGCAAGTCCGTCGTTATGTCATTATCAATTAAGCAGATGAAAGGCCTGGAGTTGATTTGAGGTGTGGTGCTTGCATGTGGAAGATTTTGCTGTGAACAGACAACATGCGGTCAAAGGAGCTCTCCATGCAGGTGAAAGAAGCCATCCTTAAGCTGCTAAAACAGAAAAAACCCATCCGAGAAATTGCTACAATATTACGAGTGGCAAAATCTACAGTTTGGTACATCCTGAGGAAGAAAGCGAGCACTGGTGAACTCAGCAACACAAAAAGACCTGGATATCCACGGAAGACAACAGTGGTGGATGATCGCAGAATCATTTCCATGGTGAAGAGAAACCCCTTCACAACAGCTAACCGAGTGAACAACACTCTCCAGGGGGTAGGCATATCGATATCCAAGTCTACCATTAAGAGAAGACTGCATGAAAGTAAATACAGAGGGTGCACTGCAAGGTGCAAGCCACTCATAAGCCTCAAGAATAGAAAGGCTAGATTGGACTTTGCTAAAGAACATCTAAAAAAGCCAGCACAGTTCTGGAAAAACATTCTTTGGACAGATGAAACCAAAATCAACCTCTACCAGAATGATGGCAAGAAAAAAGTATGGAGAAGGCGTGGAACAGCTCATTATCCAAAGCATACCACATCATCTGTAAAACACGGTGGAGGCAGTGTGATGGCCTGGGCGTGCATGGCTGCCAGTGGCACTGGGACACTAGTGTTTATTGATGATGTGACACAGGAGAGAAGCAGCCGAATGAATTCTGAGGTGTTCAGAGACATACTGTCTGCTCAAGTCCAGCTAAATGCTGTCAAATTGATTGGGCGGCATTTCATGATACAGATGGACAATGACCCAAAACATACAGCCAAAGCAACCCAGGAGTTTATTAAAGCAAAGAAGTGGAAAATTCTTGAATGGCCAAGTCAGTCACCTGATCTTAACCCAATTGAGCATGCATTTCTCTTGTTGAAGACTAAACATCAGACAGAAAGGCCCACAAACAAACAGCAACTGAAAGCCGCTGCAGTAAAGGCCTGGCAGAGCATTAAAAAGGAGGAAACCCAGCATCTGGTGATGTTCATGAGTTCAAGACTTCAGGCTGTCATTGCCAGCAAAGGGTTTTCAACCAAGTATTAGAAATGAACATTTTATTTCCAGTTATTTAATTTGTCCAATTACTTTTGAGCCCCTGAAATGAAGGGATTGTGTTAAAAAAATGCTTTATTTGCTTCACATTTTTATACAATCGTTTTGTTCACCCCACTGATTTAAAGCTGAAAGTCTGCACTTCAACTGCATCTGAGTTAAAATTCATTGTGGTAATGTGCAGAACCAAAATTAGAAAAAAGTTGTCTCTGTCCAAATATTTATGGACCTAACTGTATCATTACTTATGTATACAGTATATATATATGATACACAGTATATATGTAGAGTACATATACTGAATTCAGAAAAGTATTCAGACCCCTTTTTCACATTTTACTGTCTCGGCATTATGCTGAAATGCCTTACGCTAAAATCATGTAAATTAAAAAAACACTTAATAATCCAATATATTTATATTGTGACACATGTGCACTGTGGGAACCCAGGGAATGCTCAGCTCATTAGGTAAACAGGGCAACAGATAAGTGCTAAGGCACAATTACTAACCTTTCTTCATTTTCTAGTGCTAGTGGAGGAGGAGCCCTCCAAAGACAAGTGATGACATTTCTGGTCTGCTACAGAAGTCCTGCCCCTTCTGGTCACCCGACTATAAAAGAAATTACACTATCAGACTATGACTGTTGGAGTCAGGCTGCCCACAGGACCAACTCAGCAGCCATACCACGTGTGCTTTAAAACAGGTCATCCACCTGAAGCTCAACATGTTTGGGCCCAGTCAGTACTTGGATGGGAGACCATCTAGGAAAAGCTTGCCTTGCTGCTGGAAGAGGTCTTGGTGAGGCCAGCAAGGGGTGCTTACTCTGTGAGCTGTGTGTGAATCCCAATGACCCAGTGTAATGGCAGGGATACTGTGTTGTAACTATGGTGCCATCCTCCAGATGAAACATAAAACCGAAGTCCTGTCTCTTTGTGGTCATTAAAGATTCCTGGGTATCTTCCAGAAAGAATATGTCCTGGCTAAATTGGCCATCATAGCTTCACCCATTCTGGCTCCCTAATCATCCCCTGTCTCTAACTGGCTATCCCTCTCACCCCTTCACCACCTAATAACTAATGTGTGGTGAGAGCACTTGTGTAAAATAGCTGCCGCCACATCATCCAGGTGGATGTTACACATTGGTGACGGCTGAAGTAGTTCCTCTCTGTTTATGTAAAGCACTTTGGGTAGCAAGAAAAGCACAATATAAATGTATTTAGTTGTTATTGTCATTGTTATTAACCCAACCAAGATTGCTAATGATCAGTGAATGATAATGTTAATTTCTTTTGCATTTTTGTTTTGAGTTTAAAACTCACATTGTTGCTATTAAATGGGGACCTCAACATTTAATCCTGTACTGTATGTTGTTTCCTTACAAGATATAGATATATATATAAAATGAAAGAAAGCAAATAAAAACTTGAAAAGGGTTGTGGTCCCAGCATGGAAGCCTTTAAATTGGCTGGTTGTATGATTGAAAAATGATGGAAGAATCAGTCCTTCTTTTATGTTGTTGCAAAGACAACACTTCATATTGGCACAGCTGTTTTCCCTTTAGCGCCCTACAGTCAAGTGACAATTAACTTCCTGTTTGTGTTGTTTTTATTGTCGAGGGATGGATGGGAGGAGTTTGGAAGGTGACGTCATTGCTCATCGGCCTGGACTTCCTTTTGCAATCAAACAGGAACAGAAATGGTAATAGTTGGAGTGTGCAATCCCTGTTCCATCTCTCTGATGTCTTTTTAAACTGATCCACCTACATGTTTGACCATATATACTATATATGTAAAATATGTAATGTATATGCATATTGTGAATGCCATAATGGAGGGATCGGCATCCTGATGGAGGTGGACAGCAGTTCCTTGCCTAGACAGGAGTCTACAAGTGGAAGATATGGATGGGCAGTCATCCCGGCCTGGTTGGTTGATGGTACCTTTCCTGGCCAGCAGACCATAAAGGAAGTACAGCAGGAGACGGCTTCCCGGAGCCATTTGTTTCCCCTACATACCGGCTGGCAGAACTCCCATTGGTACACCCACAGGATATTTTAAGAGTTTTAGTCTGGATGGGAAACCCTGTTCGGGTACTTTGCCGCCGCCAGGTGAAGCTGCAGCAGAACCACAATGCCACTTTTGAGGGTTTCCATCGCGTATTGCTGTGGCACCTTAATTACTCCCAGGTCTGGCTTAAAAAGAACTGCCTCCTCTACATTGGGTGTCAGAGTCTGGAGGCAGTGGGCAACACTCCTGGAGGAGTGCTGGGGAAAGAGAGAAGGTGATTCAGTTCTGTGTTATTTCTGGTATTGGACATTATGAAGCCTTTAAGAAAATAGTAATTTATTTAAACAACTTTTTCTGTTACCCAAAAACGTGTCTGATTGAGTTGGGGCTCTGGGACACCTCCTGGCAGCCATAATATACATATACATATATATATATTGTGGGATATGGCCGGCCTGTCACCTTGGCCAACACCCCCAGGCCGCCAGATGGAGCTGTCCCTGCTGCATGGAAGTGCCCTGAATACCAGCAGGGAATCATGGCCGATGGAGTTTTCCTTTACAACCCTGCTGGATATCACAGGGGCCAACAGATGACGCTGCAGGGAGGCCCAGAGAGGAGTTTGTGCCCTATAACCCGGAAGTTCGTCGTAGGCAAGTTCCGGGTTGAAGAAAAGGACTTTTTATCTGACCCGGAAGTGATAAGAAATCACATGGACTGTAGGATGGGAAACACTTCCGGGTCAGGGAATATAAAAGGACTATGGGAAATCCCAGACGTCGAGCTGAGCTGGGTGGAAGGAGGGCAACGCGTCTGGGAGTGGAGGATTGTGTTTATTGTTATTTGATTATTGAATTATTGATTATTATTTGAGTATTGTGGAATGGAGGGTGCTTTGTGCACTGTATTGTCCGAATAAATATAATTATTGGACTTTTACCTGGTGTCTGGAGTCGAGTCTGAGGGTTCAAGGGGTCACGGAGACCCTTAATCATTCACAATATATATATATATATATATATATATATATATATATATATATATACACAGTATAAACATATATATGTGTTGAAATATGTATATAGTTTTTTATGTTTATTATGTTATCAATATATATCATGTATAAAAAGCTTTTTGTTTTATTGAGCAATATACATATATATATTTATTTATTGTTTAGAATAGTCATGTTAGGTCTTCAGTATAATAAGAGTTTCAGTCTGATCCCTCTTTCAATTGATGGGATATGATAATTGTCTGATTTGTTTCAATTTTTAATCCCTCAATGTGGACATATAATCATTGAAATGGAAAGAAGAAGCTACCTGTGTAATGTATTTAACAGAAATTAACCTAGTTAGTTCCTAGCTCTGTTGAAAATGAGAAACTGTGCTGACGGCCAAAATCAATTTCCTTACAGCCAAATTACTCTACAGCTCGCTTTGGATTTCATCTAAATGGGCAAACCTTAAAACACTGATACTAATTTTTATTAAATTAAGCCTTTGATCATATAGTTCAAGCTATTGTTAATGTTATTTGCTTTATTTATTGATGTGATTGTGAGCTTTAGACAAAAAGACAGATGGAACATACTGTAGCGTAAGTGTGCAGGCACACTGTTTAAGAAGTGGGGGGGCTAATGTTTCTTTTTTAGAAAAGTAATTTAGCATGAACCAAAGATTGTTATCATACTGCACTACCTGGCACAGATTTTTTTGGGAGCTGTCTGTTATTTTTGCCACAGCTGAGGTTTCAAAACAAATTTCTAGACGCAGAATAAAGTGTGTTTAACTGAACTGGCATTATACTTAATGAGGGCTTTTTTGTTGTTTGGTCCCACGCCGAGGTGCAGAGCTGCAAGACTGTGGTGGGATGCTGCCCGGCCACCTGGAGGTTCTAGATAGAAAGTAGCATGTCTCATACCTTTTCCACACCTCGATCTATGAAATGTGTTTTTTGTTACTTGAAAACCCTAATTACAATACATCAACCTGAAACTCATTTAGTAATTTGCCAGCATATTTAAGCAGGCTCTTTGTCACCATTACTTGTGTTTTTAAACTTCTTGTACACTTCACATCTTGAGCTTTGCCTGTGTCTTTTCAACCACAGTTTCTGCCTTATCTGGTCATTAGTTTTCTATTCTTATATGTTCTAACCTTGGCCATTCTGCTAATGTCCTGTTCCTTCCGGCCTTCCTGAAATGCTGACTTCAGTACCACATCACTGCCTTACTTTACTGGTGTGAAAGCCAGCCCAACCCCAGACAGACAGACACTGTCTTAAGTCCACCACACACAATTTATTTACACTATTTACAAGTAAAAGTCCCAAGTCCCACACAGCACACTGTGCTTCCAGCACCAAACACCTCCCTTACTGAGTCTTCCAATGCTCCTCTTCGGGCTGCCTTCTCTCCACTCTCCCAAGCCTTGCCTCCTTCCTCCTGACAGCAGCTCCCAACTGTTGGAAGGTGACCCCTTTTATGTTGCTCCTGGATATGCTCCAGGTGCCCCTTGATGAACTTCCGCTGGCACTTCCTGGTGTGACGGAAGTGCTGGCTTTCAGGGCTTCAGAATCCAAAACCCGCACCCTGGCAGTGGCCACGGGCCCCTATTAAGTTTGAGCTTCCCAGCTTTGTTCCCGTGACCCCCATTGCAACCAGAGCAGCTGTCCTCTCCTGGCAGAGACGCTATATAGGCATCCCGGTATGGCATCCAGCTGCCAGTGACATTGGTCATCTCATTCAAGACACAATTAAACATTAGAACTAACCCACAGCAGACTGTTCTTGGGAGACTTTGTCAAAACACTGGAACTCAAGAGGATGTGGGACATGCTTGTCTATGATGCATGACAGATAAGAAGAAGAAGAGTCAGTTATTCATAATGATGTCACATGACATTCTCAGACCCAATTAATTTAATTTAGGGTCAGCCCCAGACAGAGCATTGGTCCTCCATAGTGCACACAATCATGAGGCCAACATAGAATCCTCTACTGCTCTTACATGCAGTCATGTGGGAATAAAACTGGAACAGGCCGAGAAGAGGGTGAGAGAATGTGTGAACGCCTCATTGATGGTGACTAGACACAGGAGTCTAATTTGGGACACCGGGTCCATGAGGCAGCAATACCAAGCACTGTATCACCATGCTGTCATGTTTAAAATAAATGTCAAGGTGGTCACTTGTGCTGAAGATAAGGTATCCACACCATTAAGGTTAAGTTAATAAGGTAAGAAAATCAAACACTGCAGGAGTCCACCTCTGGTCACAAGTAATTCTGCCTAAGTTCTTCATAAGTTACAGGTATTGTCCATGTCAAGTATTCATTAAAATGCTTCAATGTGCAGTGTGCATCATGCTCTTTTTATTTTTTCCTGCTTTACTTCATCTGGCAGCTTCCAAGTGCAGTCAGCAACAATTTTAAACGAACTGGATTACATTAAGTGAAAGCACTGCAATTTTTTGATCTAAATTAATTTTCTGAATCTTCTGCCATCTGCTACCCAACCAAAATGATTCATTCATTCAAAGCAGGTTTCTGGCTGCATCTTTCAGGCAGGCGGCTTTTCACTGCCTATTTTGAAATTAGCTGCGATTTAGTGGAATGCAAGTTCTTGACACTTTTGCTTGTAAAGCTCTCGGGGTGTCTAAAACAAGTTGAGATAAGTCTGTGACTGCTGTGTTGCTTAACTGTCTTGATACCAGTGGTGTTCCCGCATTAAGGGCAACATTTTTGTGCCAAATAAGTTAAAAGCTTTCATCACTGAGTTAACTTACAATTAAAAGGAGATCAAGGAGATCATCATTATGCTGCATCTTGATTTTCACCAACGGCTGAAGAGGACCACACAAAATTTCAAAAGCTACCAAGGAAGTACATATGTGTCCTACATTGTGTAGCGTGTGGCCGGGGCTCTTGCCCGGCTGGGAGACCTCCATGCTGGGAGGACTGGTGGGAGCAAGTGTGGCCAGAATGTTACCTCCCCCAGGACGCTAGATGGCAACCCCCCTGGGTTGCATCAGTGCCTCAGACTCCCACAGGGCTGCATGGGAGTTGGAGTGTGGTGCAGCCCTGTTGGGATCCGCAGGCACTGCGGAGCTGCTGAGCACTTATGGGCAGTTCTTCTGCCACACCCGGAGGTGCTGCTGAAAATGAGTAATCAAGCACCTGGAGCACTTCTGGTGCATTATAAAAGGAGCCAGAGTTGGGAGGAAGGAGACAAAGCCTGAGGAGGAGTGGAGGCTGATGGACTGGCGGCAAGGAAGGGAATGGACTGTATATTGTGGTGTTGGTAATGTGCATAAACTATAAATAAACACGGGTATTGAGTGAACCTGTCTCCTGCCTGTCTGTGTCCGGGGGTTAGGGTGGCAGTACGCCCCCTAGTGGCTTACAATTCACTAACTAGCAGTATGGTGTTCTTGTTTCAAAGAGATGCAAAGTTCTAATTTGGAAAAAAACAGGCATGTATGTAGAAAATCATTTTTTCAATGATTTTTTTCTCACACTGTCTGCATGGAAGTCAGCATTGCTGCTGGTTGTGCGAAGCGCAGGTGCAATGGTGCGGTGTGTGCCTTTCCAACAGGTGTTTGGACACTAAGCATGGTGGAGCCTTAGGTCTTATCTTAATTCCTCTTGCATAACTGCACTATTTTATTTAATTAACCTGTGAGCAAGAAAACCCGAGTAAGAAAAACATTTCCAGTGGTTTATGAAACCTTGTAATGAATTATAGTAATGCAACTATTTTAGACAAACAAAACCTCAAATTTTAAAAGCATTTTATGAAGTTTGCAAATCTGTATTTGACCATTGAACTTCTGGATTCTGATTGAGCTTGCAACAGCAAGATTACTCCCAAAGTTTGTTATGCCTGAATTGTAGAGGGCATCTGCAGTGGAAGGAGCTGATACAACGAGACTTTCTGCGACTGGAGACAACCATGGTAAGCAGTATATAATAATGTTATAAGGACAGCTGAAAATCATTCAAAGTTAATTTAGTCACAACTCTGTACTGACCTTAAAACATGAAGGCCTCATCAAATAATGAATCTGAAAAATACAGAGCCTCTAAAAAGTATCGACCTCCTTCAAAGTTTTCACATTTTATTGTTATACAGCATTGAATGTTAGTGAATGTAATTGAGCTTTTGTGACACTGATCAATAGAAAAAGAGAAAACAGATCTCTGCAAAGTGATGTAATTAATGACAAATATAAAACATGAAATGATCAGTCGCCTAGGTATTCTCCCCCTTCAAGTCAGTATTTAGTAGACGAGGCATCCGTGACAGCCTTGATGTTGGGTGCACAGGTCTCACTTTGTCGGCTTTCCATATCTGTTAAGTGACATGGGGATAATGAGTGAACAGCCTTTCTCAAGTCCAACCATAAATTCCCAATTAGATTGAGATATGAACTCTGACTCAGCCACTTCAGAACATTAACATTATGGTTTCTAAGCCATTCCTGTGTAGATTTGGCTTTATACTGGGAGTTACCTTCTGGAAAACATATCTTCATCCAAATTTTGTGGCTCTGAGGCTAAGGATCTGTGCTGGTATGTGGAAGGTTGCTGGTTCAAATCCCCATGACTATCAAAAGAGACCCTACTCTATTAGGCCATTGAGCAAAGCCCTTAATCTGAATTTACTCCAGGGGTGTTGTACAATGGATGATCCTGTGCTCTGACCCCAAGAGGCATGCAAAAACTAACTAATTCCTAATACAAGAAATTTTATAAGTTAAAATAAAGAACCAAAAAAGAGGCACTGACTGCATTAAGATTTCCTCAAGGATATCCCTGAATTTTACTGAAAAGCTTAATTTAGGTCTCATCAGACCATTGAACCTTTTTCTGGCTGGCTTCACAGTTTCTCATGTGCCTTCTGGTAAACTCTTGCCGAGATGTCATGTACATTTTTTTTAACAATGTCATTTTCTTTGACACTCTCCCATAAACCTGCGACTAGTGAGGCATCCAGGCAACAGTTGTCTGCACATTTCTCCAGTCAGAGTCATTGTAGCTTTTAACTCCTTCAGAATGCTCATACAGTAGGTCTATTGGTGGCCTCCCTAACTTGTCCTTTTCTTGCACAAGCACTCAGTTTTTGTGAATGACCTACTCTAAGCAGATTAACAGGCTGTGACATACTCTTCTCATTGCTTAATGACTGATTTAACTGGACTCCAAGGGATATTCAGTGACTTGGATATTTTCTTGTCTTCATCCCCTGACTTATGCTTTTCAATCACCTTTTTACAGAGATGTCTGGAGTGTTCCTGTGTCTTTATTGTACAGATTAGGCCATGACACTGACTCATCATAAACTGGACCTTCCACATACAGGTGCATTTATACTACAATCAACTGAGACCCCTGGACTACAGACGGGTGATCTCAATTGAACTAATCTAGTGGCTTCCAAAAGCAACTGACTCTACCAGTGATGGTTTAGGAGTGCCATATTAAAGAGACTGAATACTTATGAAATTAACTGTCTTTTATATCTGTAATTAGTTTGCAGGAGTCTGTTTCCTCTTAGACATAAAGGAGTCTTTGTCTGTTGATTAGTGTCATAATCCCAGTATGTGTGTCTCGGGAACTGCAGGTCTGACATTGTGGTCAGCAACACAGGAGCGCCACAGGGGACTGTACTTTCTCCGGTCCTGTTCAGCCTATATACATCGGACTTCCAATACAACTCGGAGTCCTGCCACGTGCAAAAGTTCACTGACAACACTGCTATCGTGGGCTGCATCAGGAGTGGGCAGGAGGAGGAGTATAGGAACCTAATCAAGGACTTTGTTAAATGGTGCAACTCAAACCACCTACACCTGAACACCACCAAAACCAAGGAGCTGGTGGTGGATTTTAGGAGAACCAGGCCCCTCATGGACCCCGTGATCATCAGAGGTGACTGTGTGCAGAGGGTGCAGACCTATAAATACCTGGGAGTGCAGCTGGATGATAAATTGGACTGGACTGTCAATACTGATGCTCTGTGCAAGAGAGGACAGAGCCGACTATTCTTCCTTAGAAGGCTGCCGTCCTTCAACATCTGCAATAAGATGCTGCGGATGTTCTATCAGACAGTTGTGGCGAGCGTCCTCTTCTACGCAGTGGTATGCTGGGGAGGCAGCATAAAGAAGAAGGACGCCTCACGCCTGGTCAAACTAGTGAGGAAGGCAGGCTGTATTGTAGGCACGGAGCTGGACAGTTTGACATCCGTGGCAGAGCGAAGGGCGCTCAGCAGGCTCCTATCAATTATGGAGAATCCACTGCATCCACTGAACAGTAACATCTCCAGACAGAGGAGCAGCTTCAGCAACAGACTGCTGTCACCATCCTGCTCCAATGACAGACTGATGAGATTATTCTTCCCTCACACTATGCAACTCTTCAATTCCACCCCGGGGTGGGGGGGGGTTGGGGGGGGGTTGGGGGTGGGTATGGGTTGTCATGGCAAACATTAACATTATACAAAGTTATTGTCTGTTATACCTGCATTTTTATTACTCTTTAATTTAATATTGTTTTTTGTATCAGTATGCTGCTGCTGGAGTATGTGAATTTCCCCTAGGGAAATCTATCTATCTATCTATCTATCTATCTATCTATCTATCTATCTATCTATCTATCTATCTATCTATCTATCTATCTATCTATCTATCTATCTATCTATCTATCTATCTATCTATCTATCTATCTATCTATCTAAACCCAGATTAAATCCTCAGGGATTTATAATTGTATCACAATAAAATGTGAAAACTTCCAAGGGGGTGAAAACTTTTTTTATAAGCATTGTATCTATCAGCAAGAACCCCTAAAAGCTGCTAATTAGCCTTTACTCACCCAAACACATCATCCTCAATCATTTTCTTTCTCTCTACCATATTAAACATAAAACAACTTGGCATGAACTATAAAAATCGGTTATTGGTTTGTGGAGCTTTCTTCTGTTTCCTCCCAACTAAATGATATATGTGTAATATTTGTTTTTCACAATTCTAATAAAAAATATTCACCCGCTTTGTAAGTTACACATTTTATCTGTCATGATAAAAACAGTGCCGACCTGTAAAAAAATTAGAAGGAACAGGAGATAAAAGGTAAACACACAAAAATCAAAAGACAAAAAGGTCATGATTAAAAAAAAAACAAGTTAAAGCCCAATATGACCAAAAATCAGAGCAGAAGAAAACACAAAACTCACTAACCCTCAGGTAAGATCTGAGAAACTGCAGTAAATGCAATTCATGAATTTCAACAATATCTGACAATTTAGACATCAAAGATAGCATGCTGCCATTTTAAATACTGGTGGCATGATGGCACACTTCTAGTGATCACGTGGTAGCCACTGGAAACCGTCACCAACAGCAAAGTGAATAAAAATGAGTTCAGTAACTTTTAAAACCCCAATGCCAGAAAAAGACTATTTAGGAGTTGCAATTGTTTCTACCATGGGTTTGCTTTACCCTTGTTCTATGTAGTGCTAAAATACATGAAAATGAAAGATACCTTGAGAAATATTCAATAGTGTCTTGTCTTTGGGCATTAGGCAGTGATTGGGATGAACAGGCATTGATAACTGTTTTTAAGTGGTCTTTAACAGGATCTGGGTTCAGATCAATTTAAAAAACAATTAAAGTTTGTATCTCTACCTCCAAAGTCTCAAACACTTACACTTTTCTTTTGTTTTCACAATGCTTGCTGTGCCCCATGCTAATGATGTCATTGGGCCCAGACTATGAGCTGTACTGTTGTTTGGAGCTTGGAGTGGTGACATACACTCTCATTTGTAAGTGTATTTTCTATACTTTACTTTTACGATAGGAATAATAATCATAAAGCTTCAGTTCTTCAGCAATTTAATAATAATTCAGCTTTTGGAAATCAACAGGGGTGCTATACAATGGCTGAACCTGTGCTCTTACCCCAAAGATCTTGCGAAAAGGCAATTTCCCCTCGGGGGTTACCAAAATATATCAAATTAAACAAAACTTGGGGAAAAAACGCACTTTTTCAAACTTTTGGTTTATCCAAAAAAAAGAACCTGCCTTTTGTGAAATTCCTGATTACTGACCCCCAATAGTAAAAAAAAAAATCAAGAGCTCACCCTATGAATTCAGTTGCATGCTCTCTGTAATGTAAATAAATTAGTAAACAAAGATAAAGAGATGCCTTCAGTTGCAGCATTTATGACATTGCATTTCATTCTGATCAAATTTTCAGAAGCCTCTATATTGACTAAATTCAGTCTGTGTGACCTTACAGTTTAAAGGAGGGTGACGAATAGAAAAAGCTCTTAATATGGCTATTGGCCTTTATGAATTCTGTGTAATGCCCTTCTGTTTAGCTAATGCTCCTGTAATATTTGATAATTCTGCAAATTATATGTTTTGATATCTACACAGAATTCATGACAAAGTCTATTTTACTGATAAATTTTTTGTGTGAAGACCAACCCATATTTTTCATGTTTTTGAATTACCATCTAAGCTATGAAAGAATTATTTATACTGTACATGAAACTGGAAATTTCATATTTACTTAATGATTTGTTTAACTTGTCACATTTCCCCTTAACGTTTGCTGAAGGATGCAACAAAAACATGTCGTTTTGAATTGGCCAAGACTTACCACTCTGAAGCGGATATAACACTTTAGGGCATTTGCAAATTATTATTGACAGGTTATTAAGAGCTTTAATGTTAGTACTATTCTCATTACAAGATGATTACAGTCAACAGGATTCGGTAAAGACAGATGAAAGGAAGAAGAAAGTTTCTGGGATTTAGGTAAGGATGGATAACAAGTCAAATTTCTGACTTAATGAACAATCATCTAAAGGAAAGCAGAACAAGTAGCATATTTCTTAAATGTAAAAAGAGTCTAAATAGGTACTACTGCCTTCTGATTGGCATGGAAATAATGCGGATATGCCAATGGCTGTCAGGAAATCATTTACTGTATGTCTCAGTTTAGTGGCAGGAAAATTAATTTGTACCTGTACTAGAAATACCTTAAACTTATGGACTTGATTATCAACTTCAATGATATCTGCACCAATCAAATAATAAAATTGGAGGTTTATAAGCAGATGTACATTCAAAGAGGAAAGGGCAAACAGAAATTTTTATAAAAGTATTCCTTGGAAATTCCAATCTATAATAATTTACGCCACTCATATTGGAACACATCCCAGACGGCTGTTTCTACCTATCCGAGCACATCTCTCCAGTTTTGATGTCACTACATTGGTTACCCGTACCATTTTTAGAATTGACTTTAAAATAATGCTTATGGTTTACAAAGCCTTAAATAATCTCGCTCCATCCTCTATTTCAGAATGTCTTTCACCTTACACTCCAAATCGTAACCTTAGATCTTCAAATGAGTGTCTGCTTATAATTCCAAGAGCTAAACTTAAAAGAAGTGGTAAGGTGGCCTTCTGCTGTCATGCACCTAAAATCTGGAATAGCTCACCGATAGAAATTCACCAGGCTAATACAGTGGAGCACTTTAAAAAAACTGCTAAAAACTCATTACTTTAACATGGCTTTCTCATAGCTTTATTTTAGCATTTAATTATCGTTTTTATCATGGCTCCACAATCCGTACTAACCCCTACTTTCTCAGCTGTTCTTTTTCTGGTTTTCCATGGTGGTGATCTGCACCACCACCACCCGATCAAAGCACTGTGATGCCCCTACATTGATGGATTGAAGGCCAAGAGGTCCACATGACCATCATCATCAAGTTCTTCCATGTGAAGCCTGAAAACCATGAGGACTGATTGAGATCATTTATGTTAGGTAGAATGTCCAATGGGGGCTGGGTGGTCTCATGGCCTGAAACCCCTGGAGAATTTTTTATTTTTTTTCTCCAGTCCCCTTGGCCATTGGACCTTACTTTATTCTTTGTTACTTAGTATTGCCTAATCTTATTTATATATATATATATATATATATATATATATATATATATATATATATATATATATATATATATATATATTTTATAAACATTTCTTTCTTTATCTTGTAAAGCACTTTGAAAAAAATCATTTGTATAAAAATGTGTTATATAAATAAATGTTGTTGTTATTTATTAGTCTCTTGATGGTATCTTTAAATACTCATAAGTACAAAAAAAAAAAAAAACTCTCTACATATGGAATACCAAGTCAAAAGTGTGTGTCTCAGTACCTCCCCCGGGACGCTTGGTGGCAGCCTCCCTGGGTGACGATGGTGCCTCAGTTTCCCGCAGGGCTCCATGGGAAATGGAGTTCTTCACAGCCCTGTTGGGATCTGGGGTGGCCACCAGGGGGCGCTGCATGGGTCCCTGAGCCGGCCTGGATAACTCCACAGCCCCACTTGGAAGTGCAATCAGAAACAGGTGATCAAGCACCTGGAGCACTTCCAGGTGGGCTATAAAAAGGGCCAGCAACCACCACTCAGGAGCCAGAATTGGGAGGAAGAGGACGAGGTTGCCAGGGAGGAGTGGTGGTTTGAGGAGGGAGTGTTGTGATTGATTTAAAGTGCTTTTGGGAGTATGTTGTGGCTGGGGGGTTCACGGGGAAGACCTGGCCTCCAGCTGAAGAAAAACAAAGTCTTCTTGCGTTTTTGCACGTGCCTCTGTCTGAATCTAATAAAAATGTCCTCAGAATCATTGTTTAGTCTCATCTGTATCTCAAGAAAAGTCTTCCTTTCTTATATTTCTGTTGTGGTTTGTTGTTTCTAGTCATCTTGTACCACATATTGACACCTACTCTGACACCTACTGCTGATTTCCTGTCCCCTGACGTATGGGGTCCAGGTAGTGCTGCAGTCGTCCACAAGATCATTGGGTGCATTGGAAGGGTTACAGTCCTGTGGAGCGGCCTTGAGTACTTGTGGCCCACTAACATGTTCTTAGTAGTCTTCTTTTTATTGCCATTCCTTGAGCATATCTGACAGCTTTATCTGTAGATTGTTTTTTGTTGGAAATAGCAGCAAAAAAAATTATTTTCCATTTGTAAGGTAACTACTCCTTCATTAATAATTTTTGGCATTGCAGATGGTCCTCCAGTTTAAATAAGCACCTTTCCTCAAACATTAATTTTCAAACAATCTTGTGCTCCTTATCTCTTGCCAAAATCTAATTCTTATGTATTCGACCATATGATTAAGCAGATTTAAGAATAGATATGAACAAAAAATGTTTGTGAATCCTTTGGAATTATCTAATATGGTCAGATCTTTAATTATTCCACAATTACAGGCAAAAACAATTTGCATGAACACAGCAACTATTGCAATATGTCTTGTTAATACTGAACACTTTGGTTAAGGTTAAACATTCGCAGTCTATGTGAGAACAAGTATGTGAGCCCCTAAGCTAATGACCTCTGCTAAAGCTAACTGAAGTGAGGTGTCCAAATTATTTACATGAAGTTAGTGGTGTCCTGCCTTATATGAACGGTGAAAACAATTTGGCTACTGACAAGAGTCTGCTTTCGTAGAATAGGTCTGTTCATGTGATCAAAGGAAAAATCTTCAAAGAAGAATTCTGGCAATACAAAAAGGTGGAAAAGACTGCAAAAGCATTTCTAAAGGCCTAGGTGTTTACCAGACAATGTCTACAAATGGAGGAAGTTCAGTTCTGTTGCTGCTCCATAAAGCAATAGCAAAGGAACTACAGAAATATCTTGAGCATATCTTGACTACAAAAACATTTACATTTATTCATTTAGCAGATACTTTCATCCAAAGAGATTTACAAATGAGGTCAACATCAGTTAGGGTCCATTCTAAAATAAATATAAGAAGACTGTTATAAAATTTGACCCAAACAAGTGAAAGTTGTTATGCTAGATCTTAGAAGTTAGCAAACATTAAATCAATTCAGACTTGTAAACCTTAACCTTAACTACAAAAAGAAGCTACCTTTAAAACTATCAGCAATTAGGAAATCATCCTCAAAAGAAGAGCGTATTCAAATTCTGTTCAAAACTGTTTGGATGAATGTGGGCAGTCCATTCCGTGAAACTAATCTGGACTGAAATTTGACGTGTGGAGTTAATATCAACAGATGAAACTCATTATTGTTCCTGAGTGGACACACAGGACCATAGGCTCTAATGAGAACTTCTAAGTAAATGGGTGCTGAACCACTGGCTATGCTGTAGGCAAGCATCAATGACTTGAGTTTGATGTGGGCTGATCAGCGAGTTGAGAAGCAATGACATGTACCTATCTTATCTGATTGAAAACAAGATGTGCTTCTGCATTTTGGAGCATTCATACTGGCATAACAATACCAGAGTATCCAGTGAATAGCTTGATTAGATATGTGGGGAACATGAACACTCTATACAGACATTTCCTGAGATAAACCACTACACCACAAGGCCACCTGATCTGGTGCTTCCCTGTAGGTCCCTATGTGGTAAAGCACTGTCACCACCATGCTTGAATGTGTTAGTATGAGGTTCGTATTGATTTTGGAATAAGATTGTAGAATATCAAGAATTAATCATGCAAAAAAGTAGGTGGGCCTTAACACTGAGAGCTGGTATTTCAATTACTTACATAAAGGCGGTAAAATGCCTCTTACTTCATGCTATTAATATAAAATAAATACATTTTGTCTTATTTGGGCATGCTGCTGGGCTTGTCATTGCCAATCCAATTACACAATCGCACATACAGAGGCACATGTCAGCTAACAAACTCACTCCATCGAAGTCTCCTCCAATTTCTCAAGTCACTGGAATTTTCATAACCTGTCAGAAACTGCCTGCATTTACTGAGAATATAAACCCAACAAAATCTGTAGAGCTTCCCGTGCTTTTCAGATAAATAATTACTGTTCTGCAAACCTTAAAGTTAACTATGACGGCAGAAAGATTTTCTTAAGGATTATACCATACATCCTGTGTTAAGAAAGCCATTTTCCATGGCCACAGTACGATGGGAGTTATGCGGTTCCTTGCAAGTGGTCACCATTCCAGCCTGACTATTTTTCTGCAGCCTGGTACAGAGCTTAATCTCATTTCAAGTATAGATCTGTGGCTCTGGGTTTGGTTAGTGTGCAGCCACCACTTAAGGGCAACTTACTGTCTGGCACACCACATCATAAAAGACTTGGGAAGACGGCAAGTTGATTTTTTTCATTGATCTCATTCAGAAAAAAATATATCAATTCTAAATGTGAGCAGTTTGAACTCAAATTTACAAAATATAACTTTTTAAATAAATGAATTAATAAGACACTTAAAGTCTTTGCCTAGGCAGTGTCTGTGTTTAATATGCCCAATCTCCCCATGTCTGTTTGTGTTTTTCTCTATTTCCTTGTTTTTGGTCAGTTAATCCCATGTGAGCGTGTTTTGTGAAGGCCTGTCAGTCCATCCATGTTTGTTTCACACACTGTTCATAGGCTCCCCATGGCTCGGACAACAATAAGCAGCTTTGAAAATTCATGGAACTCAAAAGGCAGCCTTTGAATATACGCAGGTCAAAAATGGAGCTTAAATGTTTAATGTCCACAAAAATAAGGAGAGGAAAGCAATTGAATAACTCTGGTCAAAAGACAAAACAAAGTGTTTTTATTGTATAGATATTTATTATAGAGGATTCAAAAGAACTGACAAAAAAAAAAATCACCAAAAATAAACAGCAAATTTAGAGCCAAAACAGATTTGCCTGAAAGGCAGACGTAAAAGCGAACAAATCCAAAAGCACAAAATCAGAAACAGTACCCTTTCCTTTTTTCCTTGTTTTTGGTCAGTTAGTCCCATATGAGAATGTTTTGTGAAGGCCTGTCAGTCCATCCATGTTTATTTCACATACTGTGCATAGGGTGCCCATGGCTCTGACAAGAATAAGCAGCTTTAAACATTCATGGATGTTTTAGTATGTTATCTTTCTGCAGTAAAATAGTTTTCAGTTAGTTTGAAAAGTGATGTTTTGTAGTTTTTTCTAATAGAGTTGTGATGATCTGGCTGTCAGTCCAAGGTTGTTTCCTGAATTTCGTCTAGTGATGCTATGGTAGGCTCTGAACTAAATTAAGTGGGTCTGAGGCTGTTTTTTTATTTTATTTTGTAATACTGTTAAAATACCTTAATGACATAGTGATATGGTGTGAATATGCTCAGAAAAAGACTTCTGTTTGCTATTGTCCTTGCCCAGCTGGGATGCCTCTTCTCTGGGAGGACCAGGGGAGCAAGCCTGGTCAGGACAGTACCTCCTCTGGAATGCTAGATGGCAGCCCCCCTGGGTTGCAGTGGTGCCTAGGACTCCCGCAAGGCTTCATGGGAGTTGGAGTCTGGTGCTGCCCTGTTAGGATCCATGGGCGACGCCAGGGGGTGCTGCAGCTGGTGCTGAGCCCTGGAAAGCAGCTCTTCCGCCACACCCAGAAGTGTTGACAGAAATGGGTCGTCAAACACCTGGAGAACTTCTGAGTGGGCTATAAAAGGAGCCAACAGCCACCATTCCAGGGGCCAGAGTTGGGAGGAAGAGGACAAAGCCTGAGGAGGAGTGGAGGCAGAAGGACTGGCGGCAAGAAGAGACTGAACGGTATTGGTGTGTTGTGTCGACTGGTATTTTGGGCACGTCAAATTGTAAATAAAAGTGTGTAGTGTGGCAAAACCTGTCTCCTGCCTGTCTGTGTCCAGGTTAGGGTGGCGGTATGCCCCTTAGTGGCTCACATTATATATATTGTCGCAGGAGGCTGGGGGACAGACCCGGCCGGGATGCCTGGAAGGACCGAGAGGTGCCGCATTCATCCTCTGGGCCATGAGGGGGCAACCGTCCTGGATCGGAAGAGGGCCACAGAAGGGGAACAAGGAGGCTCAAGCCCGTTGGGGCCTCTGGTCACCGCCAGGGGACGCCCCGAGCCTCAGAGAGCCCGGAAACCATCTACTTCCGCCACACTTGGGAAGATGGACGACAATCCTTCCAGGGACACCCAGAGTGCTTCCGGGTGCTCTCCTGACACTTCCGCCACACCAGGAAGTGTCGTCAGGCAGAGCACCTGGAGCTCGTCCGGGTGAGAATTAAAGGGGCCGCCTCCCTCCAAACAGGGAGCTGGAGTCGGGAGTGGGAGCAGGACGAAGCTCCCGTGGAGGAAGGAAAGGCGGCCCAGGGACGTTAAGAGAAAGGCCCGTGAGAAGGGTGATTTGGACGAGGAGCACAGTGTGTTGTGCGGGACAGTGTTGTGTTTGTTGGAGAACTGCAAATAAAGGTCTTCGACTGATGGTGTCCGGGCGAGTCTTACTATAAATATATTATAGTATATATATATTATATATATATATTGAGAGGTTAATCAAGGGAGCACCATGAACTGCTTGTGCACAGTGTGTTTTATTGTAAATAAACCAGGTGTTGTGTTGAACCTGTATCCTGCATGTGTGTGTCTGGGTTAGGGTGCCAGTACACGCCCTGGTGGCTCACACTATATAGTGAATTCCTTTGTTTATGTTTATAGTTGAAACAATCCATAAAAAAAATCCAGTGAGGAGAGATCCTGACATCCTCTGTTACCTTATGGCTACAGCTTCCCCAGCTAGTGGTTGGGTTCTGCTTTCTTTCAGCTAGAGGTGCACCTTGCCTGCTGTCCTTGATTTCAGTTTCTCCTGACTCATGGATTCTGCCTCCTGAGTTTGAATGCTGTGTGAAGGTTATTGTCTATGTGCATTCTCATTGTGTCCAGATGGTGTCCAGATATTATCGTGTTCCACTTCTATCCAAGTGTTGTCTC
Organism: Erpetoichthys calabaricus; assembly: GCF_900747795.2. NCBI lineage: Eukaryota > Metazoa > Chordata > Cladistia > Polypteriformes > Polypteridae > Erpetoichthys > Erpetoichthys calabaricus. Next base: position 61,173,162 of record NC_041407.2, read on the forward strand.
TGCCCCAAAAAACAATTGCAACACGTTTACAATCAATATATTATCAATTTTCACATCTTTGTGACCATACAGGCAGCAGTCTGTAAGTGTTCTTTCAATGATTGTATTACCCAGTTCTTTTAATTACATTTCTGAAACCTCCACTATAGAATATATACACCTTGTTTTGTATCTCCCTGTAAATCTTTACTTAGCATACATTTATTCTCATTTGACAGATATACATTTGATTCTGTCATACAAAAAAAAATGGGTGTAGACCTCTTAATACCACATGTCAGACCAGAACTTCAGCTTAGTATGAAGGCCTCACCACTGGTTGCCAGGCCCCAAACTCAAAAGGCAGGCTTTTGTCAGAGGGGGACATTTTTTTGTACGCTTTTTTTTGTTTTGTTCACTTTTAGGCCAAAGGAACATGTAAATATTACATTTAAACACAGTAGATGAAGAGGTAATAGGCACCCATTGTTGGGGCTGGGGGTGAGAAGTTAAAAGGCAAATTTCCTGGAAAATCCTGTTACTGATTATTGTGATGGCTGTCTACAGGATATAGGTATTTGCTGTCTTGCAAAAGAATCACCACTTTGAAGTTTTATTTGGTTAAATATACAAACAATACAAAATTGTGATAAAATGTTTGTATTTACCTCACTTGGAAATTAACATGTCTGAGAATATTGGTTTCTATTCAGCATATGTGTACTCATTGATAGTTGGTAACAATACATTTTGTTAACTTGTGTTTACACTATTTGTTAAACCCAGGAAATCTGGATGTGCCATTGTTTAATCCATCGTCCTGTTGAGCTAGGCAGGGACTGAAGGAAATTTAAACTTCTGGGCAGGAGAAGGCAGGGACAGGGAGAGTCCACTGAGAACACTGCCAAGACACTTGCACGGAGCACAGGACTTTGCAGGCAGACAAGGGTACGTGGCTGGTATGACATGAGGCACAAGGACGGCAACACTTACTTCCAGGGAGGAAGAGACAGCTCCACAAGGAGACGCCAATTGTGGGTCCAGGGAGAGAGAGAAGCCGCATGAAAGGACTGAGCAAAGCTGGTGGACGAGAAGCGAGGCGTGCTGAGGTCTCGGCAACACAAGGAGCTCAGAGTGGGAAAAAAAAGAACGACGAAGAGACGCTGACAGGGATTCCACAATTTGACAAAACGTCTGTTGGGAAACGAGTGTCTGGTGAACAGAGTGCATCCGTGGTCATTTGGACGATTAATTGTTGGGGTAACACAGCGCGCAAATTGGACTCTGCATCACTAAAGGTTGTATCCTCCACTTCATGTTTTTAACGGACTTTTAGAGTGTGGATTGTGTGCTTTCCATTTAAAAAATGGAATTTTGTTCCTGATACTGTTAGATTTTTTTAGGTTAATTTATCTTTTTAATGAACTTTATATTGTCTTGTATAATAGAAGTTACTGCTGCTTTTCCTGAAATTACTGTTGTGTCTTTCATTGTGTGTTTACTCACCGCCCAATTTAAAGAAACCTGTGTGCTGTTATCATTAAATTTCAAGAGTTCCCAGTCTCTTAATAAAAGGGCGCAAGGCAGGAAACAAACCTGGGCATGTTGCCAGCCCACCACAGCAAATGTCTAATGTCCACAAAAATAAAGAGAGGAAAGCCATTGAAAAACTCTGGTCAAAAGACAAAACAAAGTGTTTTTATTGTATAAATATTTATTACAGAGGATTCAAAAGGGTTGACAAAAAATCAACAAAAATAAACAGCAAATTTAGAGCCAAAACAGATTTGACTGAAAGGCAGGCATAAAAGCGAAGAAGTCCAAAAGCACAAATTCAGAAACAATGCCTTAAATGAGAGCCAAAACCAGGAAATCCCAAAATCATGGAAAGCACAATCCAAAAGAGAGCTAAACAACTTCAGTGTCAAAGCAGTCAAACTATTGGCTTCTTTTTATTAAGAGATAAATTTAAATGATAAAGCCCCCAAAAATAAACATCATTTTATTATTTAACAATATAAAATAAAAAATATAAACGCAATCAATAATATTAAAAAAATAATTTAATATACAAAAAAGATTAAAGATACAGAAAACACAATTGAACCAGGGATGAAACAGTGGCTGAGCCACATCAGTGACTGTTCTGTCTTGCATAGCCTTAGGTGGCTTCTGGGTGTAGCTTTTAGCTTTCAAGATTAACTCTTGTTGGAGTGGTCTTCACAATCCTCTCAATGTACTAAATGTGACCTTATTCCATAATTCACAGTGAAAATGAGCGGGTTTAATTATTAAATCTCTATTCGTCCTGGGAGGGTCTGAACATTCAGATGAGTCGACTGTAAGGGCTGCTGTTTCAACGTTTATGTTAGTACAGACATCCCTCAATACAGTATTTGACTTTCCTTTATCTGATTTTCTACTCTAAGGGTTTTTTATACCACAAATGCAGTACCCGTACCATTTTGTTTTCTCCCTAAAAGGCTTACTTCGTTCAAAGTATCTCATCCAAATATTTTGGAAGACGCACTGCATAAAGAGTGCCCTGAGCTACCTCCTGCTAGCCTTGTGCCTTTCTTTGCTTCTCCACAAAGTGCTTGTGCAGTGGCTAAATTTACCACCAAATAGCTGTGTAATGTTAAAAAATGGCCTGGAAAATGGTGAAAAAAGTGGAAGTGTTTGAAAAGGTAGTGCAACTTCTTTTATTTACATGAATTTCATAAATACATAAATTTCATAAATAAATAAGTCTATTATGCTGGTCAGTGTTGGGAGGTGAGTCTTCCTTCTGGCCATGAGTGATGATGACCCAGTTTCTCTCTCATCTTCCAAGCATACTGTGAAGGAACATTCCCATTAAAGACTTCATTACTAATTTCCTAATTAGTTATTTGATGAATGAACTCTTTTATATCATAGAGAAATCAATGATTGGGGGTTACTTAGGTGTTTTAACATTATTTAGGTGATATTTGGGAAAATTGGTGGGGGGTTTTAGAATGCATTGTTATTTTTCACATTTACTGTAAATGAATGGGAAACAGCTTTTCAATATCCAATTTTTCATTTACCAGCTCATTTTCAGGAACAGATTAGAATTGTATAATGAGGGTTGACTGTATTATTGCTTTGTGCCCTCCGCCACCATAACCTATCATGTATAGGGGAGAAGCAAAAGTTTAGATTCGTCAAAAATTTCGATCTCCATTTTTTGACAGATCTTGACATTTTGGGGTCCCCTGATACCGAAAACATTGATATCTTGAAAATGGGTTTCTGTCTGTCTGTGTGTCACAGTTTCTTGAGGACGGTCTAGAACTAAAACGGCTAGATGGAAAAATGCCAAACTCAAAATTAAGCCTATTATGAGATGACGATGTGCTGATTAGTTTTTGAGCCACATCATGCAAAAGAAAGAGGCACTTTAGAGGAACCCTCAAATACTGTAATTCTGCAATTAATTATGAATTCTTTTAATCGATTGCTGTCATAATGAGCTATTTTATGATCAGAAAGATCAGAATCAGAGTGATAAATAATTACTGAAATATTATACAGTAGTTTGGGTAACTTGGTTCCTAGGGTGCAAAGCATACTGACACTCGCGTCCAAATTTTTTTTAATTGTGTCTTAGTATATTTGCATCCTAGTTTCTAACTATTCTGACACAAAATGAGATGAGGCAGATTTTTATGATGGGAGTGGGAGAAGAAACATCCTGAAAAGTCATGCAAAGTTTTTTAACCAAAAATAAATATTAATCTTTCATCAATCCTAAAAGGAGTTCCAAAAATCAAAGTCAAAAGGATCAAACCACAGGGTCTTTAGCCAAAAAATCATTAAAGATAAATGCACTTGCTACAATAGACATTTCTATCCACAAGCTAAGATAACCAGGATGCCTTTGGGCTAAGGTTTATACCTAATTATCATTGACATCACTCCTTGTCATCCGAGTCAAGCAGTGTTGTTATTGCAACAATGGTGGGGCCCATAATAAAAAAAAGCATCCATTCTGAGAAGACGTTAATATATTTTAACATCTTTAAATAGCTGTTGTCACACATTGGTGTCTGAGAATCACCTTATAGGCTCTGATAAGGTATGCAATAACCTGCCGGGAACAGTGGAGGCGCCAACGCTAACCATATCATATCTTTTCTCCTCCCTAGTTCTGCGAAGCCATGTCACTAAGCCAAGCTCCTTCCAGTCAGTGCGGAATAAATCTGAGGGTCCCCAGAAGATGGAGTCTCAGTTGGAGGAACTATGTCTCGGATGAATGAGCTCCCAGACACAGACAAGCGTGAAAGAGGTGAATATTTTGAGAAGCCATTGAGGCTTAAGAGGCAGTAGCTACTACTGTTTTCTGTTGCGCCACCACTTGCCCACTTTTGTTCTATTTTTTTGGACACTTGCAGTAAATGGGATGGCCCAGTTGGCACCCCAAATTTTCTTTGCCTTCCACATTGTTGAAACAAATAATATTATGACAAGTGGATTATACGTAATTCAAAAAAAAGAAACTAAAAATGAAAATCTAGGAAAAAATCTAATACAACATGATAAAGAATTTAAAAATCTAAAGCATATTATAACACTAATATCTTAGTCAGGCACAGATATCACCTGTGACTCAGCTGGTACTGTGGATTTGTGCCACGCTAAGGTGATGTTCACTTAAATGTGCTTAAATGTGTGAAATTCATCTAATTTTTATTAGACATTGCATATTGTTTAACTTCCTAGGAAATGTCTTCTTATTGCTTTATAACAAATCAAACCTTTTCTCTCTTTATTTGGTTTTTATGATTGTTACACATTGGCATTTCTTTTCCTAATAGAATTGGTCAGTTCTCCATTTATGGTAATGAAGAACTGGAGACATAACATTGTCCTGGTGTCTTTTAGTGATTAGTTGGACTAAAGGAAATCAAAATAGTTTTTTATTTTATCAGGACCAGAAGCACTGGTGGGGCAAGTATGTCATGACTGAACCATTCTCTGTGCAATTTACCCCAAATATACAGTAATTTCTGGAAGTGGCCAGTCTCCATACTAAATCTCTTATTTAAGTCATAATTTAAGATGCTTGGATCTCTTGGCTATAAACTAGAATAGATTAATTTCAGCATATTTGTTTTTTCAAAATAAATCTTTATCTTTTTGCTTTGATGCTGTGAAAACCCACTGCAAACTTTAAGTGCTGTAATATGGAAGTCTCAAAGAGAAGACTAAAGTGATGTCACTTGGCGGAAATGTAGAAAAAACAAGTCAAATAATAACTAGTCCATTGTGTGCACATCTCTGTTCTCCCAGGATGTTTGCACATGAGCACTAACTTCACTCTTAATTTGCATTTTCTCTGTGCGTGTCATGAGCCACATTTTAAAAAGACTGAAAAGTAAAAAGCAAAGACTTGTTCACTGCCAATCTCAAACATACCTTTAGTTTAACAAAACAAAAAAGATTTAGTTTCAGCATAACATAACATTTAGTTTCAACATAATATACACATTACACCAAATGGTTGCTGCTATTTGTATGAGGTAGTCATGGAATGAGCTAAAGGTAGCTGTTAACTAAAATAAAACGTCATCCACTAAAAGCATCTTTACTACGGGACTCTGCAAGAAAAAAACAGAGAAGAAGGAGAATTTATAAGGTTTTCAGAAGTTAGGAGAGGCACGTAACTTTTCTTGCAGACAGAGAATTTCAGATTGTAGATTAAACTCATACAAGCCTTGGAAGTGTTAGTGCTTGGATTTTCTTCCCAGTAATCCTTTTATGCTTTAGCAATAAAGTTGGGCAAGGGCGAGAGTTTACCCATGAACAATGTTCAAATGACTAGGAATTCTTAGATTTACATACCGTACATTTACTTGTACATCCATAACATTCCTAAACCCACTTGATCCATTTCAGGGTGGTGTGAGCCTGGAGACAATTCTAACAGCACAAGCTAGAAAACACACTGGACAGGGTGGGAAACACAATGGACAGGTTGCTACACCATTGCAGGGCCCACACCTTCGTACAACCACATTCACAAAAGGGACAATTCAGTGCTGAAAATCCACCTGTAAGGATGTATTAAAAAAACCGAAGTACCTGGAGCAGAGCCAGACTGTAAACTGGGCCAATGTGGGAGAGTCCGAGTGTGTACATAAGAGGGTCTTTGTGATGAGCTGGCACTCTTGTTGACATTAGTCCCTGCCTTGTGCCTGATGGTGTCAGGGTGAGGCCAACTCATACTTTCAGATCTCACTTGTATGTACATGCAAAACAGTGGCATTTTAACATCGGTCTGGATGATTACCCTTGTCTGGAGGTCTGTCTATATACATCTACAGATTTTTGAGTCTGCAATATTTTAGATATACATTAAACTATGTAAACACATTTCACTTGTTCATTTTTTACTGAACAATGCGATCTGCTGGGTATAGGGGGCAATGCCCCACTTGCTCCAAATGCAGAGATGCTGCTTTAAATGAGGTTTGAAGATCACAGGCTTTTGGAAAGGTGCTGCTGAGATGAACCCAAGGAAAATGTGATTTTGTCTTCTTATTAGGCTGCCCAGCAGAAACATAATAATGTAGAATGCCCAGGAGCGGGTGGGCAGTCACTAGGCTTATGTTTCCAGAACTGACTTTCTCTATTGCTTTTATTATAATCAATCCATGGACAACCCAGTGGGTTACTTTCTCCAGTGATGCTACTGACTGAAGCTTTTGTTTTTCCCTCCTTCATTCTCAACTCCATATCTTAATGGTAATGTAAATGGACATATATTGTTAGGATCCTTTCACATCAATCCATTTGAAAATTTGCTTTATTTTGTGTTTAGCCCAATCTGTATTTTTATGGCTTTAGCTGTAAATTAGTTACTGTGCTCTGAGCCACTACGCAGTTTAGTTTAGAGCAGGGGTGGGCAAATTCATTCCTGGAGGGCCGCAGTGGCTGCAGGTTTTTGTTCCAACCCAATTGCTTAATAAAAAGCACTTATTGCTCTAGAAATATCTTCTGCTTCATTTTAGTTATCTCTCTCGTTAAGATTATGAACCCTTATTGCTTATTTAAGTCTTAAACAGCTGCATTCTCTGTTTTTAATTGCTCCTTATTATCAATAAGATGCAAATGACAAAAGAAACCAGCAGTTATCCATTTTGCTTGTTACCCTTTACACCTGTGTGTATTTATCGTGCACTATTTTGTTTAATTAAATACTTGGAAGGAAAGAGAAGAGAAAAAAGTGAAGGATTGAGAATTACCCATCCGTTTTACACTTCAAAGTATTTGGATGATATCCTTAGAATGGAAAAAAAATCTAGGATATGAGAATGACTTGACATAGCAGAGTTAAAGCACTAACAAGCCATGAAATGTAATTAATGGCAAGGATTGTTTTCTAATTAAGCAACTGGGTTGGAACAAAAACCCGCAGCCACTGTGGCCCTCCAGGAATGAATTTGCCCACCCCTGGTTTAGAGTGCTATATAAAAACGAATTGAAGGGAATAGAAGGTAAAGCATGATTTCTGTGTGAGATCATGATTACATTAAAGGTTTTTTAAAAGAAATTCCAGCTTCAGCATTCACTTCAGTGTTTCAAGCTGCCAAGAATAAAATGTAACATTCTCTAACATTTCTTCAGTCCAACTGCTATTAACCTTTCCAAAAAGGTTTATTTTAAGAGGCTCAACTTGTGTTCCCAATAGTTATCATTATTGGTAATCATTGTTTGACTTTTAATATTAGATTATCTTTTATATGTAGCAAGGAAATTAAATATTTTGTATTATGTTTATTATGTTGAACAAAGTTTCTTTTGATGTGCGCCGTTTATGTGTCCACTTTTAATTTGATGTCCCGTTGTAAGATAAAACTATACACAGACCAAAATTCTTCTTTGGGCAGTAACAAATTTAATTTAATTGAAAAAGTTATGTGGGGGACAAGTCCTCGACATGATTAATGTTCCCCATAAATGTTATAATAATGCTTGAACTCTGTGTCCGAAAATCTTCAGGTTCTTCATTAATATAAAGAAACTCATACATGGCAAACAGTACAAAAGGCCCATCCGGGATTTTTCTCCTGTTGCATCTTGCATTAAAATAATGTCTAGTTCTGCACAAGTTGTTTTTTTTAATATTATTTAACAGATTTGTATTTTTCCATCTTAAAAATAAATCCATATTGCAAAAACAAGGCATCAGCATCTTAATGAAAAGAAGGCCGACATGTAAGGTGATTTGCATTCTAGTATAAAATTATATTGCTGTGTTATTGATAGCTGAAAAATAAATGTATTAATAAAATAATTAGTGTTCTGCATACTGCGGTGGGTTGGCACCCTGCCCAGGATTGTTTCCTGCCTTGTGCCCTGTGTTGGCTGGGATTGGCTCCAGCAGACCCCCGTGACCCTGTGTTCGAATTCAGCGGGTTGGAAAATGGATGGATGGATGTTCTGCATAAACCAGAAACCAAAAAGGAATTATACGTCTCGTGGGGAGGCAAGGACTGGTGTTCTAAACGGATTACATATGTATTTTTAATTGTTATAGTGGAAACAGAGAAAACAACGTGTAAACCAACCTGATACGAACTCGTACACCAGGAACATTTTAAAAACGGTGTAAACAAATCTTATGGTTTGGCAAAGCAAGATTAAGTAGCTTGGCGGCAGCTACAGGAAAATGCTTTATTGTGGCCTCAATGCCACACATGGAATGATGTTGGGTAATAGAGGGCTACCTCCCAGCACGGATCATGTTGTCAAATCAGTTATCCAATAATTTAAGATAAATGGGAAGGTGCGTTGCTATGCTTAAATCAGAGTGGGGTTACTTTGAAGAAGTGTTACGCGAGGATGAAGGAATGCATCCTGATGAAGTATTGCATGGCGATATACTGTCTTTCTAGACAAATGAAGACTTCTAATTTAAGCCAAAATCATATATGAGAAAAACAATTCACCTTTTAGGTTTTTCTTGCACTATGATTAAAGCTGAAGTTTCTGTGGTCAACCGTAAGAGAATCATTTATTAATTTTTCTAACCTGTTTATTCTCAGCAACTTTGGACTCAAGGCAGTAACCAGTCCTGGATGTGACACAAATCCATCAGCACAGGAAACCAATTCAGAGTCCCCTCATAACCAAAAACTGGAGAACACCAGTGTACCTGGAGAAAAACACACACATATGTAGCATCTTCTATGCAGAACACCATTATGCTAAATCTTACCTCTAGTCCCATTATATGAACAGATGTCTAAAATACAGTACTCTGCAAAGATGGGGAGGAATGCCACTGGAAAGGATCATAATGGAGATGCTACACATTCAAAATGGACTTATGTGGGAGCAGTGGATGCCTGACAAAGATCCAGTGTGAAACAACAAACGTAAGGATGACCTGAGTGACTAGACAACTGAAACATTCTTACTTGCTGGTCTTTTGCTCTACAAATATAGTTTAATCAAACAGTTTAAAAATGTAATTTATCACCATTGTAATTATTATATTTAAATCTGAAGGAAGGGCTTTAAACATGAAGTCGGAAGGTAGGAAGGTTTGCTGCTACTTTCCAGGCCGACCTCAGGTGGCACTTATAAGAGAATCCAATTTAGAAGACTGGCTTCACTTTATACACAGTATGTGTTACAATAAATTATAGAAAAGGCAGCATTTTATGATAAAAAATGTTGGAAACCAGCTGTCATTCCAGCTTGACAAAGAGAGAAGGAAAGAAGCAAACAAACATGAATATTATATGATTATGTATATCCAGTCCCAGGCATGAATGAAACTGCTACCACTGAGAAAGGCTTCAGTTCACTAGAAATATTTCCCGGAATCAAATCCATACCTCCCTTCCCCCTCACCATCCTTTTGTGTCCATACGAACAGACTCTCTTTTTCAGTGAGCAATTAATTATACACAAAGTATACATATACAATGTGCAGGTTGTTTTAAGCACTGAAATTTAATAAAGTATCTAGTCATAATATTTTTTCCCCTTGAATATGCATACAACGCAGATTACTCAGAGACTCATCAAAAAGATTCATTTGTCCTTATTCAAAAAAAGATTAAAGTTATTTAATGCTGTGTAGTTGCAGCCTTAAGGAATGATCCAATTAGAATGAACAGGTGACAAGTGAGGAAGAACCGATTCCAGAACCAGATCACAAAAATAATTTACTGATCCTCATTTTGAGGGTCATTTATATCTGATCAAACCCCATAGTTAGAGATACAGACATCTATGTAAGGGTGTAAAATAGTGCCTTGTGGTCCATCCAGCCAAACACTGTGCTCAAGTCAGTGTCAATCAGGGTCATATTCATGACCTACAGGAGACAGGTCCAAGGCCCAGGCTGTCCTGAGGCGGGTGCTGACTTCATACGAGCAGGTCGGCCACATGTGTCCTTGTCATGGATTCTTTTAAATAAATGTTACGAGGTAACTCTGCTAAGGGCTGGTATATATAAAGTACACACACACACACACACATATATATATATGTATGTGTTTATTTATTCATTGGATGTATCAGAGAGCGGCATGGGAACTCTTCATTCTATGTGAGCCATTTGTAAGCCTTTATATACATAGATAAGAAAGACAGCCAACAAGCAGTAAAGCATCCTATAGACTGTGGAAAGTTGCAAAGAAAGTTAAAAACTTAGTGTACAATTTATCACATGATTCAAACTACTCTAATTTTTAGGTGAGGCTAAAAGAAATCCATTATTCTGTAATAGTAATATATATGAGTATGTATATGTATAAAATTGGTTTATATATAAGGTAATATAAGACTGTCCTTCACAGTCTTATCGCAAATGACAGCAGGAAGGTTTTTGTTAGAAAGGTCCTATGATGGATGACACTATCTTTGCAGTCAAATTGCCAGAACAATCAGGAGAGATGAATGACTATCATAGGTGATGGTACCCTACACCCTGACATGTGCTGCTCTGGCATTCTATCCTTCAGGTTTCATCAGTTTTAAAATGTATGGATTGGTGTGTGTTTTATCATGTTATCATGTCATCTAACACAAAATGTGACAACCACCCTCTTAGGTTCTTTTTTTGGAATAGGAAGAAATGTCAAAGTAGCTATGTACCTGTTACCTGTAACCTCTTTCCTGTCTCCCTGTCTGTATTTTACACAGAATATTCAACCCCACGAACCCCCAATTTCAGGCTGCTTGCTGATTGGGAATGCCTTTGATTTCCAAATCTGAACTTCAGCCCAGTTTTGCCACCAATAGATGGATTCTTAAAGGTGTCCCCTTTAGAGACCACAGCTAGACAAGGGATGGACAATCCAGTCCCTCAGCTCACTATTTAATACAGCAGCCTTGGGGGTGGTGGGGCCTCCAGTATCAGCTCTCATCCAAACAGGGCACGGATAGAAGAGCATATTACCATTATTTTGTGCAGATTCTCACAGCACATGAAAGTGTTTCTTACATTGGTATAATCAGCAAGCTCAAGGTCATTTTTTTAAGATTACCATCTTAGTAAGAGCAAAGCATAAAATAATAATAAAAAGAAAACTCTTAACGTTCTGCTTAGTGTTCCAGCTTCATGAGGATGCACTGCACTTCTGTTCATTGACAGGGCCTCCTACCTGAGCCTCCTCCTGTGTCATGGTCATCAGCCTCAAGGGAGAAGCGTGACACATTACTTAAGACAACTCAACCTTAGTATAAGGCACGTTTTACAAGCCCGACAGCAAATATGGTGCAAGAAGGACAAGCAGTAAAGTGTAAAGCATTGATCAGGATGCCAAAAATAGACACCATCCTGTGACCATGGCCAAAGTCAATCCACCGAGGACACCAAGTCTCTTCATATGTTTAAATTCCAGACTAATCACTGTTTGTGTGGAGTTTATACATTCTGTTCTTGTTTTTTTGGATTTTTCTCTGAGAAAGCTCCAAGTTTTCCTCTCACCGCTCAAAAATATGTGGATTAGATGTATAAGGACATTACATGTTGATACGGTCACTCTTGTCATGTGTACAGAGCACAATGAAATTTCTACTTGTAAATGTTATTCAATACACAACACATCATCACTCTCCAGTGCCATGATTAGTGTGCAGAACATTTTTACCTTGACATTTCTGTCTTCCTTACCTGAAAAATCTTAGTACTTTTGTTGTGTACTTCTATTTGAGTATAATCTATACTTAACAATGCTCATTGGTATTAGAGCCTTCCACAATATGGCAAGCACCTTCTTAGCTGTGGTGATTAGAGGTAGTCAACACATCATATTAAGTAAAAATCTACAGAGTGTAAGGAATGTTGATCCTCTGTATGAAGTAAAACAAAGAGGAGACACTGGCAAGCTGTACATACATGAGTGTGGGTTTGTGTTTGTGCATATGAGTGCCAATCAGTGGACTGGGTTGGCTTCTGTCTTGTACTGAATGCTACCAGAATAGATTCTGACCCCTTGTAACCCAGAAATTAATTAAACAGGATCAGTAATGTATGGATGGAGGTTTAATTGCATTTACTTTTTCCTAACTTATTTCTAATTTTGATCTAATATAATCATTATCACAGTCACAATCTTAGAGATGGAGTTCAGTAGGTACGGTTAAACAAGTGAAACATGAAATTGCTTATATATTGTGGCAGGTGGCCAGAATCCTTATCTGGCCAGGACACCCAGAGTGTGAAAGGACCGGGGGAGAGAGTATTTGTGGGACAGTTTCTCCCCCGGGCCAATAGAGGGCAGCCCCCTTGGTTTCCAGTGGGGCCATGGGTTATGAGCTACCAGGGGTCTGTCCAGGTGCCCTATAAAAAGGCGCCGCCTCACTTCATAAGTTGCCCAGAGTCGGGAGGAGAGGACAAAGCCTGAGGAGGAGTCGAGGGAGAAGGATTGGTGGCAAGAAGGGACTGAATGGTATTGGTGTGTTGTGTTGACTGGTATTTTGGGCACATCAGATTGTAAATAAAAGTGTGTATTGTGGCAAAACCTGTCTCCTGCCTGTCTGTGTACGGGTTAGGGTGGTGGTATGCCCCTTAGTGGCTCACATTATATATATTGTCGCAGGAGGTTAATCAAGGGAGCTCCATGAACTGACAAAATTCAATGGATTGGGAGATTTATAAGTACAGTAAATAAAAAAATCACAAAAAGCTGAGTACTGATGCTTCAAGGTTTCCGTTAGATCAGTATGGGAAGATCTTAGTTGTCTACTAGGTTAAGTATAGAAGCAGTAACCATTTTATTGAATTCCATAAAGTACGACAATGGCTACAGAATTGTTTATGAAGAACTGAGCAGCAAGGCTTCGAGCTATCAATTAGACAAATGTCCAAAGATTTTAATTGTGATTAATCCACAAAGCATTTTGAATCTACGCACACTGTAGATCTTTAAAGGAGTTTCATAATCAAATAAGAGATGAGCAGCAAAGTTTCAAAATTTCAGTTCAACTGTTATTAGAAAGTCTTATTTTTTCATAGGATTAATTTGATCAAACTGCCAAAGATTTCCACAGATTAACAGATTCAGACCTAAAAGCAAAAATTCACCAAAGTCATTCTGCAAAAACATCAACATGTAGATTAGACTGATGTCAGAAGACATTGGTTATATTGTAAGGTTAATTCAGGGCATCTCATGAACTAACATGAGGAGGCTCATTTCTAAATGAAACATTTGCAGAGCGTTGTTTAGCAAAGCTTCAGGATAGAAATTATCTTCATATTAGACATATTAGTCTTATTGGCCTGGCAGGTTTATACAGGTTAGGCGGTGTAGACACTTAATCTAGGACATTGGTGCTGAGAGCATTGGAAGTTAAGAGCACAGTTTTATAGACAATTCTGTATCATGACATTAAATCCCAGTTAGAGCAGCGATGGCTGTGTATTGAGCATGTAGTTTGTTGAAACTTCATGACTTAAAAAGAGACTGTTGAAAGGAAATTCAGGGGGGAAGGGGATAATGCCATGTCAAAGAACTTGAAAATCTAACATGGACAGGTAGAACCGACCATTGATAAGTGGTAAAAAAAGATGTGCAACACAAAAATTACACTTACCTTTCCAGTAGATGACTAAGGCTGGGCACAAAGCAAGTGCAGGCTGGAGCCAGTGGGTCACAAGTTGCTATTGTTTATATTTGTAGTTAGTCAGAAGTGGGTTTACCAATCCCACAATCATGCTTGATTCACCAATGGAGCACCCACCCTGGTTTTGTCAATTAAGCTTGATTCACCAAGGGCAACTTACTCTGGCGTTTGTGATCGATTCATCAAGGAGAACAATTGCCCACGTGCTGGCAGTCACGTTCGATTCACTAAGGGGGATCCCCCACATTTCCACTCTGATGATCATGCTTGATTCACCAAGGGGTTACTCTGTGGTGTTCTTCCAGGATCCACCATGGGGAACTATCCCCAAAAAGTGGGTCATGACACCAGAAAATTTAAGAAGCACTGACACTGACAGGCTAAGGGGTGTAAACTTGTTTTGTCTTGGGAAGAGAAGACATAAGACTAATTCAGGTTTTCACAATTTTTAAAGGCATTGATAAAATTGATCATTCAAGATTTCTTTAAGGTAAATACCTCTTTATGTACTCAAGGACACTGGTGTAAATTAGATGGAACCTCTTCTTCTCACAAAGGCCGAACCTCTTCTTCTCACAAAGGCCTTTAGTAATATGGAACAAATGATCAAGTCAAGTAGTGGAAGCGGAAACACTGACAACTCTTAAAAGCTATCTGGATAGAGTATTGAGATAACTTAGTGAACCAAATGAGCTTGATGATCAACATGGTCACCTTTTGTTTGTGACATTACTTATGTTTTAATGTAGGAGGAAATTTCACAGCAATCCAAATTCAATGACAAAGACTTGAATTCTTTGAGTTTTAGGACACCTTACCTAATCTAATTAACTTGTTGATCAGTGTATACTCATTTTGTTTGTGACACTTTTTATGTTATACTAGACAAAGAGCCCGTTTCGACAACATAAGATGAAACGGGCACGAGTGCAATAGTAGTAAGTATAAGCACCACAAACCTGATATATGTGTATTGAATTAATGCGTAATTAGGCCTGGAGCTGTAGTCGAAATCGCCTTTCAGGCCTCTAGAGCTTTAATCGAAGTCGCCTTTCTCTTTGAATTTTTGCGGCCGTAAATCCGCCGCCTGCCGCGATGTTGGTTGAAGTCGCCTTTCTCTTTGAATTTTCGCGGCCGTAAATCTGCCACCTGCCGCGATGTCGGTCTTGTAAGGTTTTTCAGACAGCTGCGCAGAAGGTGACTGCGCATTCGGCTTCAGACAGACATGAGTGAGTGAGTGAGTGAGTGAGTAGACTGGCGAATTATATATAAGATTTAGGAGCACATTTCACAATATTTCAAAATCATTGACAAAGAATTGATTTCTATAAGTTGGGCTAATGGCTCCAGGAATATGTTTTTTCTTCTCAGCATTTACTTGATGTAAAATTAGAATAATGGTGAACTACTTCATTGCCTATTAGCCTCCTGGATTCTTTTTCATGAATAGCTGAGTATCATCACTATATGAGCACAAGGTGAGGTAAAGTTGGCCAAAAAGTAACTCGAAAGGGTGGACAAGGTACAAGACCTTGAGGGCCATTCTGCGCATGAGGATGTACGTAACGGAGTCACTATTAAAGAAGTAGACAGACTGTATGCAGCTTAGTGGTCACACTGATGTGTGCAGGCTAATAATTCACTCATGACTGCTGCAGTTCCCTTTAAGGCTTTCCAGATTGTTAACAAAACTTTCAAATCTGTTTGGTAAAAAACAGAGAGCCAAATAAAGCTAACCACATGGCGTCACCTCATAGGATTGTTTTTTTATTTTTTTATCGGCATAAGACTAGTTTAATTTAGGCTGTAAACTTGCATGGTAGATAAAGTCATGATTTATTAGTAGGCCTCATTACCTTAATGCTAGTCACAGAGGCGTGAATGAGGTGTTCTGTAACCATATGGGGCATAGCTAGGCTATATTCCTCCTGATATTGACTCAAACATAATGAAAGAAAAAAAGTGACACTAATGGATCATAGATGACAAAACACAGTGTGCGCAGGGACCACTTTTCAGCTTTTTAATTCTTAATGCCGTAGACTCGGATTTCACTGTATCTCCCTTCTGATGTATTCAGACACGGCCGATCTGCCTATTAACGAGCTCCTCGAGGAAATGGTCATGTGATTTACTGTTGCTCTAAACATGCTACAGGTTCTACAGCGAGGAAGAACCGGTATAAAGTAACCAAAAATAGGGTTTTTAGATACCACAATGTTTGCTGTTTCTACCCAGCTATTGCCATCCTGTAATCCTACTTTGAGCCGCTAAGGTTACCTTATACTTTGAAAACACATTTTGATTGCAATTAAATATTTATAGGGAATTATACCCTGAAAGCTGTATCTATGTTACATTAGAATGTAAATTGCTCAAATCAGTATTGAAATAGAAACTTATAAGCTGATCAACATAATTTTCCATCTGTAAAGGAAGGACTTTTTTTTTGTCTGTCGAAGGTCCTGTGCTAGTCATACAAAAAACACTTATATGCAGCCTCCAATTCAGTGCCCACTCAGAGAAGAAAATTATTTCCTGCAGTGCTGCTTTGCCACTTAGGCAGATAGCATAAGTTGTGATTTAACTTCACACCATGCCAAAATGTATGCACTTATTACAAGGGGGTTAATATTGTTTATTGATTTACAGTTTTCAATAACAGCTGAAACATTTGTCTAAATAGAGAAAGCTCGCTGCTCCCCATGAACTTCAGTTCTTTATTCAGAACTTATTGTTGCTTTATAACTTATTGTTATATAGCAATTCTGAGCCGCACCTGCATAAGGGAGAGGTGCCTGGGATGGACTATTGGTGGCTCCTTCCTTGTACCTAGTGCAGCTGGGATAGTTACCAGCTTT
Organism: Erpetoichthys calabaricus; assembly: GCF_900747795.2. NCBI lineage: Eukaryota > Metazoa > Chordata > Cladistia > Polypteriformes > Polypteridae > Erpetoichthys > Erpetoichthys calabaricus. Next base: position 61,190,117 of record NC_041407.2, read on the forward strand.
TTGTAACCCAGTAACGGGACAAATGTCATCTGGTAATGAATTTTTCATTTTCTCAAACAGTAGTTGGTTGATTATATTATATTACAGTATATTATAGCGACCAGTGTAAATAAGAGCAGGAGGACTCACAGCTTTCCGGGCTTCTCTGAGTTTAATGTTCTTTCAAGTTCCATACAAAGAAAGTGTTATCGTTATCTCCAAACCATCCATGTGTTGTATTAGCACCCTACTAACTTGGCTATGGCATCTTATCTGTCAACTTCATTTGCCACCACCATCCATCACTTTTATTCTCCTCACTCCTAATCAACCTCACCCTGCACTTCTACCCCCTTTACCCTTGGCACTCATGCCCTTGGATGTGTGTTAGAAACCTCTCTTCCCAACCCTCTCATTCCCTCACACAAACGTGACAACTTGTATGTCACAATATAATGTAAATAGCAAGGTAGCCATAGCCTAACCAGTGACATTTTTGAATCGAACATTGTGGTGGGGCCACGTTAACCTGGGAGAAGGATGCCCTAAGAAGGGGCAGAGCATTTCTGAGAAGCTATGCTTGTGTATGTGTGAGAAAGAGAGAGAGAATCATATACTTAGAAAGCAGCACTTTTAAGTGACGCTAATCTGCTTAAATTCATTGGGCTGGGTATGTGGCTGCCAGTGGGTCTGACAGAGTTGGGGAGGTGAGTGCTGAGGGTGTTGCCTCTGACCCCCAAATGAACCACGTGATGTGAAGCCAGTGGCATAAATGTGCAGGTAGCAGATACAACAGAGAGAAGGTCAATGGAAGGAGCTGTGGAAGATCTGAGAGGCGGCAGTTCTTGTGGAGGTCAGCTGATGAAGGAGATAGCCTCCAGTAAACCTTGAATGGAGAGTGCCTCATCAGGCCTTAATACAGATTAACACCATTTGCATTGACTGAAGTTTGTCAGAATTGAGGAAATGTTTGTGAACTTTGTCAAACTAAGTGAAATGCATTGAAGGCAATAGATAAGCAGAAATGAAATATTTTTGAGCAGATTAAAAGGGTGCAGTGGTCTTTTAAATGTCCTGGGGGGCGAGGGAAATGCCAACCAACTGTGCTGGACTTATTATTGTGACCTGAGCTTTGAGGCAGCAATGCTAATCACTCTGTCACCATGCCTTCCCGAGATAATTAAATATCAGAACAGTAAAATTTCTTGCAGACAATGGCAGACAGGAAGCAGGAATTCACTAAGGCTTCCCCCCCACAGGTTCCCTAGCAGGTACTCACCTCTCTCGAACCGAAAATTACAGTTTGTTTGTTTTTTTCTTTGATGTACTCACTACCACTGCTACCAAGTAAGCGTAACACTAAACCACGTGGATTCTTCACTTCTTCGAGTTTGTATCATCTGCATAGCACACTGGGTAATATTAAGGGGGGTAAGCTCACATATTACATACTGGTCACATAGAAGCACATGCAAAAAGACATTTACCTTCAAGACACAAATATAACAACACATTTCTAGTTTACTATCTGTGTTTTATGTTCAAATATATAAGAAAGGTTTCTCATGATTTTTCACCCACTAGGATCAGTGTTATATATCGAGTGGGGTATATCATGTAACATTGGCTGCCACACTGACCTTGTGAAGCATCATGGGGCGCTGTAAAAAAATAGTTTAAGCTTGTCACACACTGATTTTCCAAAAACATATTCCATGAACAAGGTCACCAGCAAACACAAAACACTAATGCATTGATGCCTAACCAACAGGAAGTGCCTAATACTACTGGGATATTCACCCAGACCCCATATTGGGACAAACACGTCTAGAAAGTAGATGAAAAGATAAATTTAAATGTGGGTCAAGAAAGTTATATTTTGCTTTTTTTCTCAAAGAGCAGTCAGTTAACAATGAGGCACAAATAGCCAGGTATCCAGCCCCTTAGTAACTGTGTGTTCTTCGGAAAGTAGCTGTTTTTCAGAATCCTTTCATTCAGATCCTTAAGCTCATTAGTTCAGTACATTAAATGGACTTGAAGTCTATACTGGAAACACTGGACACAAGACAGAATCTAACCCTGAGTGTACTAAAATATATTGGTTGTTTCACAACCAATAATCATGATTGCACAGGACACCATATGTCATCAGGTAAACTGAGAAGACGGAGACCTCGGTGTTTTCTTGCAGTTTTGATGGATGTTTTTTTAAACTAAACTTCTGAATGTCAGGCCAATGGTTGTTCATATACAGAGAAGACTTTGCAAAGATGATATGCCCTATATACATGTAAAATGTGTTTTGATTTTTCTTGAGAAAAGGACATTTTTAAAACATTCATTTCTGTATTAAGTATGGACTTCATAGTTATCATGTTAGTAAAAATACTGTCAACTGGTTATTGTTTGTTAATACCTGAACTCTATATTTATATGCTGAGGTTGCCTCCATAGAGCTGTTGCTTTCCAGATGACCATTTGTCTCTCACATAAATTGCTAAACAGAGAGTCCAGTTTGTTTCATCCAAATGACCTACTGCTCACAATTTACACTCAAACTGGTCCATATTGGAGACATCAGTTAGTCATGGCATTGGGATGTCAGTGGTAAGAAGAGCACTTTTGAGAAAACTCATGAAAGCACAGAGAGAATCAAAATCAGAATCACATTTATTGGCCAAGTATGCACGCATACAAGGAATTTAACTCTGGCTTTTTGATGACTCTTCTGAGTATAGCTACATGACATTCCTACACGCAACTGTACATACGTGAAAGAAATACTGTACAAGATATACAATATAAATATATGTGTACAAAGTGCAAGGTAGCGCAGGAAAAACTCAAATATATACTGTCAAGCATGTGTGCATGGGAGACAGTTTAAGGCAGAGTTGCCTTAATGTATGGCCATAATGGGCACTAGCCAAGGTCCCCAGAAGCATAGGGGCCCACGATATTTCTGATACCTCTGTATGTTTCTGTTTTACTATCAAAACAGGGGCCCCAGTGTGCTACTTTGCCCGGGGGCCTATGATGCTCTTAAGACCACCCTGGTTTAAGTGTTTTGGTGATGGAATTACCTGTCAATCCAGGGGTTGGAGCTGAGTGATAATGGCCTCTCCATTCCTCCTTCTGCAGAAAGGAAGATTGACAGTGTTCCTACTCTGACATCCTTTCCGAGGTCCACCCATCTGAACCCACCTCTTCCTGCCTGAATATGTTATAACTTCCACCATCTTAGTCAGTTACCTAAGAGGACTCAAGTCTGTGTGTATGGGTGGTGGTGCCCATACTGAGCAACAACAGCCAAATTATCCATTTGTGAGCTTGATGGCCTGTGGAAAGAAACTGTTCTTATATCTGCTTGTTTTGGCATAGTTTAGTCAATAACACCTGGCAGATGGAAGAAGTTCAAAAAGGTTGCGGCCAGGATGTGATTGGTCAGTGATGATTTCCCCTGCCTGCTTCAAGATTATGGAATAGTCCTGTAAGGTGGGAAGACTGGTGCCAATGATCTTTTCAGCAGACCTGACTATTTGTTGTAGCCCATTCTTGTCTTGTTTGATGAAATGAGGACAGACTTAATGGTTGCCATGGAGAACTGAATCAGCAACTCCTGTGGTAGATTGAACTCCCTTAACTATAACAGGAAGTACATCCTGCCATGCCTTTTTTATTATGAAGTCTATGTTGGTCTTCATTGTCAAGTTCTGACTGATTATAGAGCCCAGGTATGTGAAGGTTTCCACAACAGACATCTTATTGTTAAGTATGGAGAGGGGAGGTGATATTGGAGGACCCCTCCTGAAGTCCACTGTCATCTCCACATTGTTCAGCATGTTTAGCTCCAGATTGTTCTCAGCACCAAAGAACCAGCTGCTCAACCTCCTTTCTGTATGCAGCGGTGTCACGATTCACAAAGAGTTCAATAAAAGTTGTATCATCCACATTTTTGAGGAGCTTGATAAAGGGATCCACACAGGTGCACTTATTAGTATAGAGGGAGAACAGCAGTGGCAAGAGCATACATCCCTGGGGGGCACCAGTCCAATTATACAGGAGCTAGAGGTGAGATGTAAGTTTCCTCAGTTTCACCTGCTGCTTCCTATTTGTCAGGAAATTGGTAATCCACAGACAGGTGGAAACAGGAACAGCAAGCTGGGTGAGTTAAGAATGGAGGAGTTCAGGGATGATTGTGCAAGACAGTGCAAGCAAACACCACAGACACTTGAACCTAGGTCCCTGGAGCTATGAGACAGCTACAATAACCACTGAACATGCATTTTTCTTAATTAAATAAATAAATATAAATAAACAATGAAAAAAGCCCTTATCAACTCATGTCCGTTAAAGATTTGTCAATTTTCTGGTAGAAGTGGGAAATCTGACCAGGATAAATAAGTGAATGGGATGTTCTATTAACCACAATAAAAAGGGTTCCGATTAAGAAATTGATGATATAAAGGCCTTCAGCCTTCTAGGGATGCAATACGCCACCCTGGTTCAATAATCCATACTATGAAATAAAAGATCCCAGGTCTGAAAAAAAGGATAAATATGCCTTTTTAAGATGTGACAAATTGTCAGTTTGTTTAGGGTATTATTCAGATTTATAAATGATAAATGTGCCATCAAATTGGACTTATTAGATACAAATCAGCAATACTTATATATAGGTCCTTTAATAGTAGTAGCCAATACAAGCAGATTGGCAAAAACGTCAAGGATTAATATGGAAAAATGTAATAAAACTGAGTAATGATGCATGCATCATCAAAATGGGCTTATTAGATAAAAATCAGCTATTTATATATAGTGCCTTTCATAGTGGTTGCCATTACAAAAAGATTGGCAAAGACTTCAAGGGTATAAAATGGAAAAATGTAATAAAACGGAGTAATAAATTATAATGTTCTACCCAGAAAAAGATGGTTGTTTGGTATGCAAGAGCCAGCAATATTTTAAAAAAGTGCTTGAACTACTGCCGTGCATTCAATATTTATGACATTAAACAGCATGTGCTTATTTTAATACACTGTTTTTATTCAGTGTACCGTACACTATTTTACTGCAGTGATTCATTTAACGGTCTTCAACAGGAAATTTGTTAACATGGTTTGCTTACTTGGAACAAATATTTATGAAATATTCAAAAAAAAACAGGCATTGGCCTTTCCATTAGTCTGTCCAACATATTGCACACGGTTTTGCATTGTGTATTGACTGAACAAAATCAGGTATTAATTACCTACTTATCATAGGAAAGGTGTAAGGGAAAAATGTACTTGAAACTGCTTGTCTATTTAACTCGGACATACTGACATTCAAATTAGAAAATTAGACCATATATAACAGATAACTTTATATTTTGTTCTTTAATGACAGTCAACATGTAAGAAGTTTTATTACTTTTAACTAAGTATCCACCCACAACTCTTAATATAGTTGACTAATTTGGAACTTTACATAATTCTTAATAGCATAGGAGTCTTTCTGGACCATACCATTTATCTATAAGCTGATTGGTGTGTTTGAAATGCTTCATGTAAATGAACCTAGCTGACTAAAGGAAGTTTTCAATTAGATTTCTTTAGTCCACTATGATGCTTTGAACAAGGCATATTTGGGCTTCACCTGCAGGTGTAAATAAAGTACGGCCATGTTTGGAGTTCACCTCTAGGGGTCTTTTCTGCCCACTACTATCAGGAAATTCAGTGCTTCCTCCCAATGTCCCAAGCTAAATGCTGATGCTCTTTAAATTCATTTTTGCAATTTCTACACAATATACATTTATGTATTATTGATTAATTGTGTTTGTCCTGTATGTGTGTATCTTTGTTTTTATATTTCTACTGCTGTGTGCATCTAAATTTACCATTGGAAATAATAAAGTTCATCTAATCTTCTCTAATCTAATTAACACTCCTTTTTATTTCCTGAGAATTTTTGGCAATCAATACAAATGACATTCAAAGGAAAGGTGCTCACATGAAGGTTATGGTAGGGAAGTAAATATAGAACCCTGTGTTTCAATTGTTGAGTGTCCTGAAAAAAGGAAGAGGAATATATAATGACATGACAGGAAACGTGACTTACTTCCACTACAAAAATTACACAGATAGTCTACTTGTAAAAAGAATGCAAAGAATATTAATTCTAAAGGGACAGCTCACGGGCCATGAAGGTGAAAAGACTCCATAATGAAATGTAGCCCCCCCAAATGATATAATAAACTTTGCATTCCAGGCAGGGTTTTAGTTTCACTTTGTCTAGCTAAATCCCAGCCCCCCACGTTAAGAACTGTTGCTAAACTCTATAGCTGTGTGAGTGCCTAAAAATGTTTGAGTGTTGTTCCATCGCAGCTTTGAAACCGAAACGGAAGTGTATGATTGAGGGCCGATGCAATTAAAAGCATTCCCTGTCTTTTCTTTTAATTCATTCACATTTCTGCTGAGCCACATCTGTAATGTACCAGCAGAAACTTGAAAGGTCTTCATATGTGCAAATTTGATGTGTGGCCTGATTCCACAAAATTATTTCCATCTGCATTGATTCCGCTTGTCAAAGCACTGGCTGTACTCTGTACTCCAAAAGTACAGCAAACACATGGTGCCACAACGTAGTAGGTAGTGAAAAATTCCATCTTCTGTTTACTGCTCAAATAAGCCTTCCATGGAGCTAATGGGCTTATAGAATAAAGGGGGTCTGTGTTTTGCAGTATATATTGATAGATACTTTAAGCAGCACATTTTATGACGAGCATGCAAGTGTTTTGGTGGTCCAGTAGTTAGAACTGAAGTCTCGTATCCAGCATGGCCACTGTGTGTGTGGAGTGTGCAGGACATGAACGTTTAATTAATTTGTGATTCTAAATTGAACCGTTGTAGGTGAAAGGGGGATATGTGCGAGAGTGTGTCCTGTAAATTGACCAACGTCCCATCCATGTCTGATCTTGACCGAGAGTCAGTAAAACCAGGATAAGTTCCAGATCCTTATGGTCCTGGACTGGATTAAATGGGCCATGATGAGGAACAACAACAACAACATTTATTTATATAGCACATTACAAATAATGTAGCTCAAAGTGCTTTACATGATGAAGAAAGGGAAAAAAGACAAAATAAGTAAGAATTAAAATTAGGGAACACTAATTAACATAGAATAAAAGTAAGGTCCAATGGCCATGGAGGACAGAAAAAACAAACAAAAAAATAAACTGCAGACGGCTGGAGAAAAAAAATAAAATCTGCAGGGGTTCCTAGGCCACGAGACCGCCCAGCCCCCTCTAGGCATTCTACCTAACATAAATGACCTCAATCAGTCCTCAAGGTATTCAGGGATCTCATGGAAGAACAGACAGACAAATACTACATGTGCAGAATAATACATTAGGATAATTCACATTAGATAGCAGCACTAAGAATATATTTAATCAGCAGCAGAGACTGAATCTTAAACTTTTGTTAAAAAACCTATTTCCTTAGTCACTAGGCAAGGAAACACTACCTGCATTTATGTATTATAAAATAATAAGGAGAGATCATAATGCAAAGTGCAACATGTAGACAAAAGTAAATACAAAATGGGAGACATGGTCATACAGGAAGCAACCCCTGAAAAGGATTTAGAGGTTTATCTTGACACAACATTTTCATTGACTAATCTATGCATAGAAGCAATTAAAGAGGCAAATAAAATGTTGGGTTATATCATAAAAACAACAGAATTTAAGTCAAGGAACATTATGCTCAAACTTTATAATGCACTTATAAGAATACATCTGGAGTATTGTGTGCAGTTCTGGTCACCACAGTACACAAAAGAAAAGACATAGCAGCGCTTGGAGATGGGGAGAAGAGAGCAAAAAAGTGCATCCCAGTTCTTAAGGACATGTTCTACTCTGATAGACTCAGGAAATTAAACCTGTTTAATCTCGAGCAGAGGAGACTGCATGGGGACCTAATCGAGGTCTTCATTCAAAATTTTCAAAGGCATTGATAAAGAAGATCCAACAAAATTCTTTCAGCTTAAGGGAGAATTATGTATTCAAGAACATTAGTGGAAATTAGGGGGAAGTGCATTTAAATCTGAACACAGGAAGCACTTCTTTACACAAAGAGTTGTGGGACTCTGGAGTTTCAAGCATGGCGTTCAAGCAAAAACCTTGACAACCTTTAAGAATATGCTGGATGAGATATTGCGACAGCATAGCTATTAATAAACAAACAAGCTTAATGGACTGGATAGTCTTATCTCATTTGTCAAATTTCTTATGTTCTTATAAAGGGTTAGGGTCTCATGGGATACTCCACTTAAATTCTAGGATGTGAAGAAAGAAATTAAAAGACAAATGTTACAATCACTGTAGCAGCTTTGTAGCCTATCTAAGATTTAGCTCCCGAGTTGAGATCCAATGTCATTGGTAGTTGGTTCTTTAATGAATGCTGACTTTCAGTCAGCACACTCCTTTAAATTGGGCAGGGGGTGGGCCTACCAACGATCCTCCAGAAATGAAGTCAGCGTTCTTCCTATGGTTTGCTCCTCTATTCTGTGACAGAAAAAGGAAGAGAAGTTAGTGTTGGTGTCGCCCATTTATTTGTCCCCCTTTGTTTCCTCTGACAATAACCCATGGAGGGTTCCCATGCCCACGTGCTTGACAGCATACATTTCTCTTCACTCAATTTCTTTGACAGAAAAAAATACTAGAAATGAAAATTTAGCTCAGTTTGCATCAGGTACAACTTAAAATGAAGTGATTCTAAAAATAAGAATTGACATACCCGCCAGTTTAATAAACACTTATATTAACAGTCTAAACAAGTGTAAATGTCACAGGAGCAGAACTCAAATACCTGTGGTTCTCAAAATACAAAACTGTAACAAAGAGTGCCTTCGTGATGCATAATTAGCTTTGAGTTTAAAAGTTCTGCCTAGGAAAATTGAGCACACATAAATCTAAAGGGAATTACTCACTACATTATTCAAAAAGTGTAAGTCTTCAATGAATACGTCATGAACTATTTTTATAATATGTGCTCAATCACAAAAAATATAGACTTTTTTAATTTCCTAAACTCATTTTTGAGAAATTATTAATATAGTGAACAAAAGAAAGCTGAACAGAAGTTTAACTCTTGTGGCAGACAACCAACTGAAATGTAACCTATAAATATAAGCAGAATATCATGTTTCCATTTTTTTCCTACTTTTTTGCATGCATTATCAACATTTTTCTCTATTTTTGTGTGAACTGTTTGCTTTCAATTACAGTAAAATCTTTAAAAAATAAAAACACTTGGACTGTGGAGTTTTTTATGTACAGCGAGTCATATTAGTGCTGGAATGCCTGTCTAGTAGCTGCATGTGAACTATTTTGAACCATTTGGAAACTCTCGTCAAAAGCAGCTACATGAAATATGTACACACTGTGGCAGACATTAATTGTCTGCTTCTAAGAAAACAATTTGACTCACTTTTGTGTTGTTAAGGTGCCCATTATAAGCTCATCTTGAGTGTTGTCAAATTTGCCCAGGCTATTTAGGCCCCTATGGTTAGCTGTGTATTTATTACTAACCCCACATGTCTTTTGCATATATAATTTATCAAATAGGATTTGATTAGAGGATAAAATGCAAATTAGAGTCACAAACATGGAGTATGTGGCTGAGTTCCCCAGAGCTCTAAACCATACATTGTCCTTCAGTGCCTGAACAGTGGAGCAGTGATGGCTCCTTGCCCGACTCACTTAGTTTTTCAAAACTGGTACTAGGTGGTGAATTTCAAAAGAATTCATCCAAAGTCCCAAGACACCCAATGCTCTCCACATTTGATATTGAAAGGAGGAAGCCGTGGGTGGGAAAATTTTGGCTGTGCTAAAAGAAACCTGGCCAGCTTTCTGAGACGTCCTTCACTGTCTACTGTAATGTTTACACTTTTTACTGGTGATAAAGATTAATATTGCCAAACTGAACTTATGTTTTCAAAAGAATGAAATTCTACATAATTTGAGAAAGTCTTGGAAAAAGAAACTTTGAGTTAAATTGTCTGATAAAATGCACTCTTCCTAAATATGTATCTGTAGTACTAGGGTGTTGTACCGTGTTAGCCATTATGAATGTAGAGAAAAGCCAAGCAAAATGACACCTTTTATTGGCTAACTAAAAAGATTACAATATGCAAGCTTTCGAGGCAACTCAGGCCCCTTCTTGTAATTACATCTTGCCCGAAGAAGGGGCCTGAGTTGCCTCGAAAGCTTGCATATTGTAATCTTTTTAGTTAGCCAGTAAAAGGTGTCATTTTGCTTGGCTTTTCTTTAAATATGTATCAAAATTGTACACTACACATATTTCTCTCCACTAAGGCTATGCAAAAAACATGCAGTTTAAGATATCTCATGGGGTTGCATGCCTCCTGTTCAGACCATATTGAAATTAAATGTATACTTATTTCTCAATCAGCCTTGAGTTTTCAATAATCTCTAATTATCTAACAGCTTTGTTCAATACCAGATGGGACATTATGGCTTAAGGTCATCTTACGCAAGTTTTCCAGCGAGTGTCAGTCACAGACTTCATTTACACAATCTTTGCAAGTCAGAGGCACTCAGCAGCTGCACTGTCCTCTGAAGGTGTGACAAACCCAGGGACTCACTCCAAAACAGGTTTGACTTTGTCTTTAGTTGTAGTGGTGGCTCTGTGTGCATGAGAGTTGGCAGCCAATGAATGCTGATCAGGAAGTACAACGCATATAATGCAGGGATGACAAATAAGGCAGATGTGTGTTTGAGAACTCACAAACAGAAGAGAAGCGCATCTGTCTGAAGTCTCATAATGTTACATTAGCTCTTTTGATATCCTCTGTGATATCTTACACTACTCTGCTAGCATTCCAGTTTTTCCTACTCAGTGGGAAGAACTGATATGTAGAGTTTTCATTATATGAACTTTTGAAATAAATAAAATGAAATAATTTAAAAGGAAGAAAATTTAAATCCAGCTCTTCTCATTGCCAGAATATTGTTTATAATAAGGTGTTTTGACAATGGTAATGTATCTCTGAATGTTAGTAAAATTTTTAGTTAAAAATTTGCAATTGAGAATGTAAATTTCAAGTGAACAGGAGAAAAGATCAAATTAGAATTTACTGTAAGTGATGGCTCTCATGATTTGGACTTTGTTTGATAATTTTCCTGCCCTATCCTTGGCCTCTAAATATAATGGAGGTATCATTCCAGTTGTTTTAGAGATCAAGGAATTAAATGATCTAATAGTTTCTTTGACGTGGAATGTTTTTTAAGATGTTATTTTTGAAACACTTTTTTCTTGCGATGCCATATTCGTTTTTATTATGGGCACCGCCACTGTTTACTGTTTATGAATCAGGACTGCAAATCTGTTGCTAAGCAGGATGACTGAGAGTGTGTGACGTGTGACATCTTTAAGGTCAGCATCATACACCTCTTAACTGTCCGATTTTGTGAAAAAATCAAAACCACACCACATTGTTACTGTTGTAGATATTTCTGGTTATGAATTATTTTTTCTTTCACTTTGATTTATGACTTGTGTTTTGGCTTAGGCTATGTGAAATATTCTTGTTATTGGTTCTCTTTCTACAATTCCTGATCTACAATTTTGCCTTATGTCCTGGCCTTTGTTTAATTAATTCTTGCACTCTGAGTTTTTGTCTATGGCTTGTTATTACAATTACAATTACAATTCATCTTATGTTTGAACTGCTGCAAATCTGTGCAGCCAGTACAGTGGCAGTCTTTGAAAAGAAACATTCTGATATGTCCAACTCCTCCTGTCTAGGCCTTCAGCAGTTAGATTGAGGGGCTCTGCTTTTAGTGTCTGTTCAGATTTAAGACTGAACATCCAGTCTGTTAGAAATATGTGTGTTAATTTAATTAGAAGTAAAAATAGTACCTTAAAGAAACATAACTGAGTTATGTATAAAGAATCTGTTTCACATGTTAAGACAAGATTAATAGATAGATGATTTCAACATTATTTCAGCTGATATAAATATTTTTTTTAAATAATTAAAAGGACTTTATGCAGGAAAAGGTAAAATATGTCTTGCATGAATCACCTGTTAGCCTTAGACACGGTGACATATCTGTCATTTCTTCAAATGACTTTAAAACCCGAGACTGAAATATAAAGAAAAATGTGCACATACCTGAACAATTTTCTATTATTAGAAAAATGAAAAGGGAATGTGAAGCCTGAATATTTTTGCTTATTTTGATCTCTTTTCTGAATCTAATTAGGAATTTACTGGTCCAGAGTGTGGATTTTTTCCTTAATTTCGGCTTATTATGCTGACTGGGAGATGTTTTCTGGAGGACATTGGGGCTACATTACTATTAATTCATAGCCCCCTTGCCTGCATGCACTGACCACTACTCATCCTCAAAGGGCACAATGAATATAGAGAAAAACAAACTTAGACTTTAGAATCATAGATTGGAATTTTCTTAAATTCTAAAGCAACCTCCACAGAATATGCCCGTTCACCTAATAATCTCCATACTTTTTGTCTTTCTCTTTTCTTTGGATTTTACTCCCTACTCTTGGACCGATTTGTTAATCGTAAGGATAAGTTGGGTATTTTTCAAGTCAATATTATTTCCTGAACAACATGTGCATTTGCAACGTGAAACACATCAGAATATGGAAGCTATAGATGCATTTGTGTAATTTATAGAAGGGAAAAATGTAATTAATACCATTATTACAAACATGATTATAAAGTTAGAAACAGGATTTTAAGTCATAGCTAGTGGGTCCTGTTTGAAAACTCATTACCTTATGTTAATTGAATTTTAACAAGCTCTCCAGAACTGTGCAAGCTCCAAAGATTCAAAGATGGACTCCTTTCACACTGTGTGTAAACCCTGTCACCATTTAATGGTAGTTACTTTGTCTGTAGATAATATTTTTATCCAGGTTTGCCAAAGGTTTGTGTGGAACTTTTGATATATGTTGACTTTTCCTGTGAACTGCCATGGCCACCCCATTACAGAAGGAAAAGATCAACAAAGATTCAAGCTCAATGTCCAGACAACCTTTGATATCAAACCACTGTTCTTCAATGACAATCACAATTGTATTTCTAGATAGTAGCACAACTTGCTACAATTGGTATTCTTATAATGATTGACTTTTATGATGTTAAAACAAAGTTAACACCTTTGATTACTTGTTCTGAGAGAACAAAAGGGAGGAATTGTAAGGGAAACGAAAAAAGTGCTTGAAACTGCCAGCCTATTAAATTAGGACATCCTGACATTTTTACCAGTACATTTAAACTAGAAAATTAAATCATATATAACATTTCAACGTATATTTTGTTCACTGATAACAGCTTACATGTAAGAAGTCTTATTTCTTTCAACCAGATTTTTACTTTGGATGTTTAATGTGTTTAACTAATTTTGGTGTTTCCAATCCATATAATTTATCTGAATGCTGATTGGTGTAATTGAAATGCTTCATAATCATTACATGTAAATTCTGATTAAAGAAATCTATTCAAATTGATTTCTTCAGTCTTCTAGGTTACATTAGCAAGAGCATGTGGTGTAAATAAAGAACTTCCATGTTTGAGTTCATTTGTAATGATGGCTGTTATTTGCTGAGCATATTACACAATTTTTTAAAACTGTTATGGGGAAAAAACACCTTAGTTGGGAAACCTCATCTGATAGAGAAATTATATCTTTCAAATGTTTTGATTTTTTTCCCACCAACACAATGTAAATACTCTAAATAAAATAAAATGTGAATAACACAAAGCAATTTTTGATCGAAGATTGGGGTAAAAACACAAATTATAGTAGGAAAAAGAGGACAATTTAAGTAATGTTTTATGCTGTGTGGCAGATGGCCACAACCCTTACCTGGCCGTGATGCTTTCCTAAAGGAAGAACCGGAGCAGAGAGTGTGCACAGGACATTATCTCCCCGGAGCACTAGATGGCAGCCCCCCTGGGTTCCTGCAGCACCACAGACTCCCACAGGGCTTCATGGGGGCTAGAGTTCGGTACAGCCCTGTTGGGTTCCATGGGTGCTGCCAGGGAATGCTGCAGGGGTTACAGAGGCCTACCTCATTAATTCCAGACCATACTAACAGGCTGCCGAAAACACTCCTAGGTGCAATTTAAAAGAATCCAGCTGTGACTGGTCCAGGAGCCAGAGTCGGGAGGAAGGTGACAAAGCTTGCTGGAGGAGGAATGAAGATGGAAGAACAAAGTGCTGTGTGCTTCATTTATTGTTGCTTGTGCTGTACTGTGCTGTGCAGGTGGGAAGTGAAGGAAAGAGTTTCCCATAGCAGAATGAAAACCGTGTGTGTTGCTGAACTTGTGTCAGTGTCAGGTTTGGGGAGCTGGTGTGCTTCCTGCAGGCCACAGATGAAAGGAAAAATTGTTAGCTTTTAATGTAGATTTGAAAGGGATATTGGTCAATTTATAACTGTAAACCCTGATAGCAGGTGAAAAATCAATCATTTTTTTGATTTGTAATATGTGGACAATTTGTATATCATTTTTTGATAAGTAATGATTTGTTTCAACATAGGAATTTGCTCAGGGTGTCAATCCCCTCTCTCAGACGCTATACAGCCTCCCTGAGACATTATTGGCAGTGGGGATCGAACACACAGCAGAGACAAATGGAGCCATGACCCAGATTAACTCAGGGAGAAGGAAAATGTAACCAGGCTTTTGCACAAGAAGCTCTGTCTCAGTTAGCAGCAAGATTGGCCACTGGATAAATGGAGGTCTGTGTTTTGCTGAGTGATAGAACTTGCTGCTAATAATTTCAGCCATCTCTGTTTGATTCCCACAGTCAACAATGATGATGTTTCATGGAGGATGTCCAGCAGTTGAGAGAGGGTTGAGTGAATTCCTCAGCAGATACAAATGTAGTTATTTTTGTAGCATCTTTCTGCTACCTGTAAGCCATAACAAAAGCTTTTGCCCAGACACCCTTAAGTAGGGGCCATCTTCTGGACTTTTCTACTACCTGTAATTCCACCCTGGACCACAATTACTTCTTCTCCTCTTTTACTGTCAGATCAAAAACCTATTGAAAGGAAGAGCTCTGGCATCCCTTCCAACTCTTACTCAAAAGTTCTGCCTCTTCCCCCCTCGGTTTTCATATAACTGGAAGAAGCCAGTCATTCCTGGACTCACATCTTTGTAAGGCACATTTGATGTGTCTGTGTTAAAGATCACCTTGTTTCTTTTTTTGGCACAAAGACTGCCAAATTAAACAGGGTTCACCTCTAGGGCCTCAACTCTTTGTTGTTTCTTTTACACTTTATACTGTCACTGTATTACTCTGCTGAGTAAATAATGAGCCTTAAAAAGAGGAGATTTCAGAATCATTTCATGTTTTGTGTAATAGATATTATGTGCAAAGCTGTATATCAAAGTTTCCATTTGGATAGTTTAATTTTTTTGGGTGATTTGGGTCTAGATCACATAGTAAGCCTAAAGCAACCAAATGATTTAAAGTCCAGTATCCAAACCACTTGGTCATCCACTCCTTACAGTGCATCTAACTTGGGTAATGTGGGTTTCAAGCTACCTCTTTGAGGATTTTATTGGGCTCCTGAAGTTATTTTTGAATTTAACCCTTCACTGGCCTAAGAGGATTTGATAATGAATGGACTGTATTATCTTATAGTTCAGAGCCATGCAGTTATAATCGATAAATAATACTAAAACGTATACATTGCAAAGGAGAAAAAAATCAGATTGTAACAAATGTTAAGTACAATGGACTCCTTTCACCTTAAATGATATTAACAATAATATAATATCAATAACTGACTTTTTTGTGTTTTTTTTCTTTATGGGTTCATTTAACATAAAAACCACCCACTCCAGTGTCTTTACTTTCATGCTCTTTTTAATGGATGTTACACAATACCTGAAGTGAATCTATCTATTTTTTCATTCTTTAAACTACATTTTCAATTATCTTCATGAAGAGCCAGTATGTAACCCTACATTAGCCAGTGTGAAGTGGGAACAAACCATGGAGAGGGTGCTAGTCCATCTCAGGCACTTGCATTTATTGAAGGATTTTTCATGTTTTTTTTATTATGAGTTATTACGGTGTTGCCCAGGTGAGAAAGTGGAAAGTGTAAACGGTAATTGCAAATAATAGATTACCAAACTTTATATCCATAACACATAAAATGGTAAAATGATAGATTACCAAACTTAAATGGTAAAACACATGAAACACATATAAAATGGTAACAACCACATTAAAAATGCATACAAAAAGCACATAAAATGGGAAAATGATAGATTACCTAACTTTATAACACACTAGCAAAATACCCGCACTTCGCAGCGGAGAAGTAGTGTGTTAAAGAGGTTATGTAAACATATATATACATATACATGTATATATATATATATACATATCTACATATACACATATCTACATATACATATATATACATACATATACAGTAATCCCTCCTCCATCGCGGAGGTTGCGTTCCAGAGCCACCCGCGAAATAAGAAAATCTGCGAAGTAGAAACCATTTGTTTATATGGTTATTTTTATATTGTCATGCTTGGGTCACAGATTTGCGCAGAAACACAGGAGGTTGTAGAGAGACAGGAACATTATTCAAACACTGCAAACAAACATTTGTCTTTTTTTCAAAAGTTTAAACTGTGCTCCATGACAAGACAGAGATGACAGTTCCATCTCACAATTAAAAGAATGCAAACATATCTTCCTCTTCAATGTCAGGAGCACAGAATGTCACATAGATAGAGAAAACAATCTCTAGCAAACAAATCAATAGGGCTGTTTGGCTTTTAAGTATGCGAAGCACCGCGGCACAAAGCTGTTGAAGGCGGCAGCTCACACCCCCTCTGTCAGGAGCAGGGAGAGAGAGAGAGAGAGAGAGAGAGAGAGAGAGAGAGAGAGAGAGAGAGAGAGAGAGAGAGAGAGAGAGAGAGAGAGTTTGTTTTTCAGTCAAAAATCAATACGTGCCCTTCGAGCTTTTAAGTATGCAAAGCACCGTGCAGCATGTCGTTTCAGGAAGCAGCTGCACAAAAGACAGCAACGTGAAGATAATCTTTCAGCATTTTTAGACAGGCGTCCGTATCGTCTAGGTGTGTGAACAGCCCCCCTGCTCAATCCCCCTACTTCAGGATCAGAGAAAGTCAGCGCAAGAGAGACAGAGAAGAGTAAGTTGGGTAGCTTCTCAGCCATCTGCCAATAGCGTCCCTTGAATGAAATCAACTGGGCAAACCAACTGAGGAAGCATGTACCAGAAATTAAAAGACCCATTGTCCGCAGAAATCCGCGAACCAGCAAAAAATCTGCGATATATATTTAAATATGCTTACATATAAAATCCGCGATGGAGTGAAGCCACGAAAGGCGAAGCGCGATATAGCGAGGGATCACTGTACACATCCACATATACATATATATACATATACAAATTTACACATCTACATATATATATACATATGTACATATATATACATATAAATATATACATATCTACATATATATACACATATATATACATATGCACATATATATATATATATATATATATATATATATATATATATATATATATATATAAAATATAGACATACATATATACATACATACATACATTCACACATATATATATATAGCAAAATATCCGCGCTTCGCAGCGGAGAAGTAGTTTGTTAAAGAGGTTATGTAAACATATATATACATATACATATATACATATATACAAATATCTACATATACATATATATACATATATACATATATATATACATCCACATATATATACATATACATATACACATATCAACATATATATACACATACATATACACACATACAAAAACACACACATATACATCCATCCATCCATCCATCCATCCTCTTCATATATACATATACACATACATACATAGTGCGTTGTAACACGGGCTGTGATTGTTACATGGGAGGGAGACGACAAATCACAGCTTCCCGCTTTCTAATCGGGCCTGTGATTGGTGCTTTGACTGATGCCTAGATCCCACAGTATGTTCCATTAGGAGAGGCGTTAGACAAGTGTAATTGAATAGCGGTGCTGCAAGTTTAGCTTTACACCTGTTTTTAAGGCTTATTGACTGAAAGGGGCTTTCATGAAAAAACTTAGGGCTTTGCTACAGGATACACCCTCCACAAGTTAAGGAAATAAAAATAAAGGTATATATTTCTGTTTTATTTAAACCTTTTAAGTTTGTATGCGGGCGGCATGGTGGCGCAGTGAAAGGTGCCAGGTAGGAGACCCGGGTTCGCTTCCCTGCGTGGAGTTTGAATGTTCTCCCCGTGTCTGTCTGGGTTTCCTCCGGGTACTCCGGTTTCATCCCACAGTCCAAAGACATGCAGGTTAGGTGCATTGGCGATTCTAAATTGTCTCTGGTGTGTGGGTGTGTGCGCCCTGCGGTGGGCTGGCACCTTGCCCGGGGTTTGTTTCCTGCCTTGTGCCCTGTGTTGGCAGGGATTGGCTCCTGTATTTAGGATATAGCGGGTTGGATAATGGATGGATGGACATTTGTATGCATAGCCCCATTTGCCTGTTTTTGTTTTTTTTCTTTCTTCAGTAATATTTCAGCAAACCCGGAGCTTGTCAGTTCAAATCCTGGTACTGACGCCACTGTGTGACCCTAAGGAAGTCACTTCACCTGCCTGTGCTGCGAAAAACAAAAGTAATGTAACAAATTGTACCTCAGATGTTGCAAGTTGCTGGAATAAAGGCATAAGTAAAATAGATAAATATGTATTATACACATAGGAACTATTCATTTATTTTCAGTTAAGTCATCTGCAGCAAACCTTTATAAATGAGGGTTTCTCCTTTTTAGATAGTGCAAACTGTTTCTTCTTCATTGAGGTTTTCTCTTGGAGAGCTTTTTTCATTTCATTGAAAATTAAAGCAGCAGCTGCCAAAATATGTAGCTTTCTTATTAATTTTTCAACATTGTGTAAAATAACTTTATAAAGTAACATAAAAGGTTTAAATACTGGTTATCCTTTTACACTAAAATATTACTAAAGAGATACAAAAAAAGTAAAATGCATATGTTCTTTTCTTTAAGAAGATTAAATATTACTGAAGAAAGAAAAAAAAAAAACTAAAACAGCCAAATGGGGCTATGCATACGAACTTAAAAGGTTTAAATAAAACAGAAATATATACTTTTATTTTTACTTCCTTAACTTGTGGAGGGTGTATCCTGTAGCAAAGCCCTAACTTTTTTTGTGAAAGCCCGTTTCAGTCAATAAGTCTTAAAAACAGGTGTAAAGATATTGACAATAAGCTACGCAAACCCACCAAGACATGGAATCGTTTAAATCAAGTATCATTACATCTTCCTTTCTTAAAGAGAAGTAAGGCAGTACTTATAAGCTTACATATATATATATAGACATACATACATATATCTATATCTATATATATCTATATCTATATATGTATATCTATATATCTATATCTATATATATCTATTTCTCTATATACATCTATATATATATATATATATCTATCTATATATATATATCTATATCTATCTATCTATATATATATATATATATATGTATATATATATATATATATATATATATATATATATATATATATATATATATATATATATTTTGATCTATATATATATTGTGAAGGATTGTCGGCTTTTTACTCCGGCCCTCACCCCCAGGCCGCCAGGAGGAGCTCTCCCAGCAGCGTGGACATGCCCCGAGTTCCAGCAGGGCCTCATGGACTATGTAGTTTTTATACACAGCCCTGCTGGATACCTTGGGGGCCACCGGGAGTCACTGTAAGGGGGCTCGTGGACTCTTATGTGCCCTATAACCCGGGAGTACGTCATGGTCACGTGACAGGAAGGAACGACGTGCTCCCGGGGTGAAGAAAAGGACTGTTTACCCTGACCTGGAAGGGAAAAGGAACTGTGGACTGATTGGACAGAAACACTTCCGGGTCAGGGGATATAAAAGGACGATGGGAAATCCCAGACGGGGAGCTGAGCTGGGTGGAAGGGTGGCAACGCGTCTGGGAGTGTGGAGGATTATTGTAGTGTTATTATTGATTTATTATTGAGTATTGTGGAGAGGAGGGTGCTTTGTGCACTTTATTATTATAATAAATATTTATATTTGGACTTTTACCTGGTGTCTAACGTGTAGTCTGAGGGTTCAAGGGGTCATGGAGACCTTAAACTGTCACAGTTGGCGTAGTCGGCAGGATTCTCTGGCCGTCGATTTAGGCAGAGGACCTGAATTTAAAAAAATTTACTGTGGGCAGAATACCCCAAGAAGGCAGCGTCCAGACACGCAGAAAACTATCGCCAGAACCTACCTTTACCAGGTCCGTTATGGGGAAGAGAGTCAAGCAGAGCGGTAGCGCCAGTGGAGCAGCTCTTCTCATAATGGCCGACGCTCGGGAAGAGCGTAGGAGCGACCATGCGAAGCGGGAGAAGCCTACGGAGGAAGACTGCATCGAGGTATGTGCCGGGGAAATAATTGAAAATAATTTTGAATTAACTCAATTTGTACCTTGCACATACCTCGGGAAGAATCATCCGGAGGCTCTGCGGGATGCAGACAAGGCTCCTGTAAATGGTGGCAAGCTCTCGTTCGAGCCGGTGAGAGAGATGACTGACTTCCGCATGTCGGCTGTTGGCGAGGAACACGTGACACAACCCAAAGCATTCTGGGAAGGGGAGGTCCAAGTCACGCTGTTTGCTCCTTCATCGACGAGAAAACGGACTTGGACTTTCTAAAGGGGAAGGGGGAGGCGAGCGAAGCACCACTCACCCCGCAAGAAGGTAAGGAGGGCCAGGAAGTAGCTGATCGGTCTGTCGACAAATTAATAAAGACAGATGGCAGTTTGCCAAAGAAGGCAACCCGGCCCTCAGATGAAAAAAACTCCAAATCCCAGAAGCCTCCGCGAAGCCCGTCAGAGCACGTGCCGACAGCGGGCGTGCTCATTGGCTCCCAGCCGGAGGGTAAGGCTAGTGATCTCTTGTGCATGCCTCCGGCTGAATTAAATAACTTTTTGGACGTGCGCGAGCTGGAGAAGTTGCTTCTGCCCGTGCACAGTTTCGTGCAGATTGTGGCTTCAATAAAGAAGATTGTTGGAGAGCTGGGAGCAGCGGCTGAAGCGCCGTTACGAAAGGTGAATGAATACCTACGGCAGTTTGGTCGTGAGCATCCCGTGTTATTTGATTTGGCGGTACAGGTGGGTAAAACCGGTACCGTATATAATGAAATAGGGACGCAGTGTGAAACGGGCCCGCATTTGATAAGTAGCGGGTACCAAGTCACTGCGAGCCCTACAAGAGAGGCGGAAACGTGGACAGGGTGTTTGATGGAAGGGTCGATCAAGCCGGAGCAGCTGAATAGTGCTGTCTGCCGGAGCGATGCGACCCTGAAGACACCAACACCGGTCATATGTAAATCGAAGGGGACACAGTGTGATCAGGCACCGCGTTTAATTAGTAGTGGGTGTCAAAGCACTGTGAACCCGACAATAGAGCGTGGTACAATAACTGAGTGGTCGGGCAAAGGTCAGATCAAACCGGGACGGCGGTATGAGACGCCTGTCTGGAATGATACGGACCTCGAGATCCCGACCCGCATGAAGTGGGAATTGTCGTTGCTTACCGGAGGGGCGGGGGAAGTTCCAATCTCCCCGGTACAGCTAAACAGTGCTGTTACCTGGAGCGATGCGGTACTAATGACGCCGCCTCCGAAACAACATAGGACAACGGGCGTGCAAACAGCAAAGAGGCTCTCTCTTTTCCATAGAGAGCCTCACGCTGTGCACAAGCCCCAGAGAAAGCAGGAGATCCCCGAAATAAAAAGCGGGTCTCCTGACAAAGTAAAGAAACGGGCAGAGAGCAGCAAAGCGGCCGTAAAACCCTCCTTAGCGGAGGAGAGGGTGGAGCTGACAGAATTCCCGAGATGTTTCAGGTCTCGGGAAGAGAGACTACCAGGAGGGCAGCGTCGCTGGTACAACTGCCATCAGCTAGGCCACTTGTGGCGAAGTTGTCCCCAGAGGACAGGGGAGCGGTGGGACAGAAGATACACCGTTCCCCCGAGGTTCGCTGGGGAGCCTAGACAACGTCGCCAAGGTTCGGCTAACACGTCCTCCTTCGCAGGGCTGGTCACTTCGCCCCAGTTGGCTTCGCTAAGGGGGGGGGATTGTGAAGGATTGTCGGCTTTTTACTCTGGCCCTCACCCCCAGGCCGCCAGGAGGAGCTCTCCCAGCAGCGTGGACATGCCCCGAGTTCCAGCAGGGCCTCATGGACTATGTAGTTTTTATACACAGCCCTGCTGGATACCTTGGGGGCCACCGGGAGTCGCTGTAAGGGAGCTCGTGGACTCTTATGTGCCCTATAACCCGGGAGTACGTCATTGTCACGTGACAGGAAGGAACGACATGCTCCCGGGGTGAAGAAAAGGACTGTTTACCCTGACCCGGAAGGGAAAAGGAACTGTGGACTGATTGGACAGAAACACTTCCGGGTCAGGGGATATAAAAGGATGATGGGAAATCCCAGACGGGGAGCTGAGCTGGGTGGAAGGGTGGCAACGCGTCTGGGAGTGTGGAGGATTATAGTAGTGTTATTATTGATTTATTATTGAGTATTGTGGAGAGGAGGGTGCTTTGTGCACTTTATTATTATAATAAATATTTATATTTGGACTTTTACCTGGTGTCTGACGTGTAGTCTGAGGGTTCAAGGGGTCACGGAGACCTTAAACTGTCACAATATATATATATATCTATATCTAAATCCCGC
Organism: Erpetoichthys calabaricus; assembly: GCF_900747795.2. Taxonomy (NCBI): domain Eukaryota; kingdom Metazoa; phylum Chordata; class Cladistia; order Polypteriformes; family Polypteridae; genus Erpetoichthys; species Erpetoichthys calabaricus. The sequence continues at coordinate 61,212,965 of NC_041407.2, forward strand.
GAAGTACTGCTTTTAAATTTTTATTAAGAAGAAAACCTTTTTAAATTGAGGGAAAATATACCAATAACAATTTGTTAAGGATCTGTTTTTTTGTGAAGCAGCCTTAACACAGCTTTTCCGCTGTTTTATAAACAAACGGCATATAAGGTCTTCCTTTTTCCTTGCTTCGCCAAGGAAGGAGCCTTTTTATTAAATCCAAGGGTTCTTCGCTTTTTTTTTTTTTCTTTTTTTACGATTGTTATAGTTCTGTTTGTATACCACGTTGTCAGTTCAGCACTCCGGCTGTAATATGACCAAGCTGTGCAAGCTTACTGTTAAGAATGCAACGTATAGTTGTACAGGAGAAAAGCAATCTTGCCTCAAATCAATGGCAACCTTTTGTAGGTCTATGAACTTAATTTAAACTTTAGGTTTACACTGTGCTTTCTTTCCGAAGTACTTGCACTCATGAATATGTCTGTATGCGTCAGTCGCTCAAATCCACGCGCTTCGCACCGGAGAAGTACTGCTTTTAAATTTTTATTAAGAAGAAAAGAAAACTTTTTTAAATTGAGGGAAAATATACCAATAACAATTTGTTAAGGATCTGTTTTTTTGTGAAGCTGCCTTCACTCGAGTGATCACTTCGAGCTGACTTGCTGGCTAACCATAAGCGTTACCTGGTAGGTAACCACCCATACAATCCGATTGTGAATCAGACTACGAATGCCGTGAATGTAATTACCCCGATCTACATGCTGTCAAATAAACGAACCACACGCCGTGGCGCTATTTTAGGGGCTTCACCTCTAGCGCTGACATCCGAGGTTCGATTCCCGTAAGGGAGTGAAGTGAGTGGGTGGTTACCTACCAGGTAACGCTTATGGTTGGCCAGCAAGTCAGCTAACATCAGCCACGGTGCCTTCATTTGTGAGAAGCAGATCATAGAATGGTTGAAAATAGTTTACTGTCAAATAATGCAAAGCGTACGCGACACGTGTTTCCCCCTTATTCTTGGCTCATCAGGCGTAAACACTCACTGCACTTGCTTACGGTAATCGAACCTCAGACGTCAGCGCTAGAGGGGCTTCGCAGCGGTGAAGTATTGCTTTTAAATTTTAATTAAGAAGAAAAGAAAACCTTTTTAAATTAAGTCTTAAAAAGAGGTGTAAAGATATTGACAATAAGCTACGCAAACCCACCAAGACATGCAATCGTTTAAATCAAGGCGCGAGTCGAAAAGCACCATCCCATAATATTAGTTAACGATTAACACATTTCTATATGTATTGTAAGCATACAACTGATAATATGTTGCGCTTATTTATCTGGTGTACCGACATTTTTGCGCGTTTAACGGCTGAAATCTAACGTGGTTTGTGCCCTTCAGAATGAAAACAGTTTGCATTTACCTTTTTAATAAAAGGCGAGCTTTTAAGCCTGAGAAATCACCCCGTAAATGCACACGTTTAATTGCACATGTGTTAATATGTATGCTTACATAGTATTAAAAGACACTCAACAATTAACGTCATTTACCTTCGTTCCCGCGTTTGACTCGTGCTGTAAATCTCTTCCTTGTTTTCAGTTCACGTGATTACGTAGGAGGCGTGATGACGCGATACGTGACTCCGCCTCCTCCATTAGAGTATATGGACAAAAAACAGGTTCCAGTTATGACCATTACGCGTAGAATTTCGAAATGAAACCTGCCTAAGTTTTGTAAGTAAGCTGTAAGGAATGAGCCTGCCAAATTTCAGCCTTCTACCTACACGGGAAGTTGGAGAATTAGTGATGAGTGAGTGAGTGAGTCAGTCAGTCAGTCAGTGAGGACTTTGCCTTTTATTAGTATAGATAAAATGCTTGCTCATACATGTTGTAGTATTGGAAAGCTTCTTAGGACACAGAATAATATTTTTTTTTCTAGCAAGACCTAAAGTTATATGTCAGTACCTTGACTTTCGTTGAGAAGAAGCCTTGTGTCTTCAAGTCTGTGGCATAAAGAACAAATAGAGATGTCAGGATTATTTTTAAAAATACATAAATGCTTTCTCATCACTACCTGTGTTTTTAGGGCATCTAATTTTGCTCTTAAATCATAAAGATGTCTGTCATTGGTTACCTGTCACTTTAAATTGGTTAGTTGTGGAGATGTGCACAAGAGTGATGGACAGCAGTTCATGACTTGTACCCAGTGTTGCCTGAAAGAGATGCAGCTCCTTATGAATTTGAAAACAGCTCCAAATTTAGCTATGGGGGAGGATAAAAAATACATTATTTAAAGTATAAACTTAAAATTTTACATCTAACCTGGTGTAACAATAGCGCTATATAGCACCCGACCTGGCACAGACTATACTCGGAGGCACGTATAAAATAACACAATATGTTTACTTTTCTTCCCCTGTGGGCACATGTCTTCCACGTGATCCACAGGCAATACACAGTCCTAAATCAAGCACTTCTAATCACCACAAATACGCCCTTCTGGCACCACCACTCTTCCCTTGAAGCTTCGTCCTCTCCTCCCGACTCTGGCCAATGAGTGGTGGCGGCTGGCTCCTTTTATAGCCCACCCGGAAGTGTTCCAGGTGCTTGACAATCTGGTTCCAATTGCACTTCCGGCTGGGGCTGAAGATTTGTCCAGCTGGGCTGTGGAATCCATGCAGCACCTCCTGGCGGCCACCCCAGCTCCCAACCGGGCTGTGGAGGACTCCATCTGCCATGGAGCCCTGCATCTCAGGGGAGGTATTGAGTTGCCCATGGTTGCTCCCCCGGAACATATTCAGCAGGGGCGTCGCCGTCACACTGGTTATGTTTCAAGGAATTAGCTGGTATGTACACAGTATGTACACAATAGCATTCAAAATATATTAAAGCTAACTTCAATCCAACTTTTGTCCTCGCACTTGTGTTTTTATATTTTAAAGGTAAAACATCTCATGATTAGAGTGGCATGGTGGTGCAGTGGTACCACTGCTGCCTCACAGTAAGGAGGCCGGGGTTCTCATTGTGTGGAGTTTGCTTGTTCTTCCCATGTCTGTGTGGGTTTTCACCCAGGACTCCGGTTTCCTCCCACAGTCCAAAGACATGCAGCTTAAGTGAATTGGAGATTCTATATTGGCCCTTGTGTGAGTTTGGTGTGTGTGTGCTGGCACTGAAATGGACGGTGCTCTGTCCAGGGTTTGTTCCTGCCTTATGCTAGCTGGAATAGGCTCCAGCACCCCACTGTGGCCCTGGTCTGGATTAAGTGGGTTAGAAAATGACATGACATTACTTGATTTCTCATTATCTAACAAGATAATCGTATACCTTTAGTATCTTTGGGGAAATTGCTAAAGTTTTTTTTTTTTAACATTTGTAAAATCCAGGTGTTTATGTGAGACGCCAGAAATTAGAAAAAAATGTAAATAAAAATAGTAAGAAGACTTTGTAGCCTAATTAAACATTAAATATTCTGTTTAGATTATACATCCCCGGCAGAGTCATTTTCCATTAATTACGAACGTTTACTCGACTACTCAGAGTATATTGTGAGTGTAAACACTCGTAATTTGCATCAGATGTTCTTCTTGAGGACGTGGAGAAGGTGTGGTTCGCAGCTATGAAACATTCTTAACAGTATTTCATCTGGGCATTTTTTTTTTGAGATGGATAGTCAGGTGAGCCAATTTGAAATGGATACATTTCAATCTGTCAGCAGTGCAATTTTCTTGTTTAACTCAATAACTTTACTGACCAGTGGCTGTGTACGGGTATTTTCCAATATAGCCCTGGAAATACACCCCAGTTCAACTGCCATGACCTATTTTAATATATATATATATATATATATATATATATATATATATATATATATATATATATATATATATATATATATATATATGACCTATTTTAATATATATATATATATATTTTTTTTTTTTGTAAATTAATTGTGACCAATTTCTCATTGCTGTAACTTATCTAGACATTGTTGCACATATCGCATTTTTCAAACTGTACATTGGTGGAATGTATTTAATTACAAATCACATCATTTTTGTTTAAAAGAGACATTTGGCCTATCAGATGTCTTGTGATTGTAAAGCTTGCACTTGGGTCAAGGCTGTGTTTACCCCTTATCATGCACGCGTGTCAGAAAATCACCTTCTGGGCTCATCAGAGGTATGTCATACCACTTCAGAAGGATATGTTTGACTGTCACTAATGGTATCATCTCCTTTTCCCTCCACAACACTAAGAAGACACCCAGTAAAGCCAACTGACTCCACCCTTCTGGACCGTGCCCTACAAAGCCTGAGCATCCATGAAAGGAGGCATCTCATTTGGTGGAGAGGTGGCTGCGAGACGGAACCCCACCAAGCCAGAACTGCTCAAGTGATCTCTAATCTATGGTCTCGGATGGCCACAACTGTTTTTGTTTGATTATTCTGCGCCATCATGTGCCTGTTTTGTTCCTTAAAGTTTTGAAGGCATTATATGGCTGGTGCCCCAACATTTCGTTTGACTCTGTGCTTATTCCTACTTGACTATACCATTTATGCACTCACCAAAATATTGCATAAAGTAAAAAATACAGATCTCAAACGGAGAACGTGCAGCTAGATACCTCCAGAAATAAAACTTTTAAATTTTGCATATTTTGTACATTGTAGCACAGCTGTTACTAATCCTATCAGTAACATTGCTGTCTAGTTTAGATATGAAATTTTAACGTTGGGTCAGTGGTTTTCATTGTTTCTGTATTAAGAGCCAGTGGAGCACAACCCCATGTGATACCCCATCCTCCAGGAACCCCAGCACTGGTGACTTTAGGAATCTTGTAGTTCATAAACTGAGGTTAAATCAAGGTAGTGGAGAGAAACAAAGAAACAGATGTGGAATAAAAATACTGTACAAAAAATGTATGAAAGCAAGTGCAAAAATAACAGCTTTGTGTGAAGCTGGCAATTGTTACACAAATTGTTCAAGTGCAATGACACTTTGAAAATCACAAAAATAATAAATAAGGTATAAAGAAATCCTTAGAGCCATTGGATCCTTTTCCTCTCTTTTTCCCTGAAAGTAACTCTAGAAAAAAAAATCGGGAGTGGTCTCCCTTAGACTTTCTCGTATACTCAGGTATGGGGATTGATATTTGAGGAGTAAAATGCAAGACAATGATTATATTTTTATATTATGTACATTCAAGAACCATCAACAACAAATCAAATCAAATTAATAATATATTAAACAATTCTTATAAAAGTAAAGTTAAATAAATCGGACTTTGCAGCTGATGAATAAAAGGTAAAGTACCACTTCCGATTAGCGGAAATAGCCCAAAAGTTGATACAAATCTACATTTTGTACCTAATACTTGTATACAAAATTTGGTTGGCCCAGGTGAAAGTGTACTCAGGTTATTGTGTTTACATACACACGCACACACACACACAAACACACACACAGACACACAAACATAATTCTAAAAATGCCATTTTCGGATTCTAAAATGTCAAGATTCATCTAAATCTTGAAATGGAATTTTTGGATGATTACAATACTTTCCCTATGCTTCATATACCAGAAAGTAAAAAAAAAATCCACAAAATAAATCCACTTGTTTACAGGTCACCACACTCATTTCAAAAATTTAACTCCACTCAAAGTTATTTGGAGATGTCCTCTGCTTCAAGCACCGCACAACCTTCTCTGCTAAGGTTAATCAGAAGGCTGCCACATACACATAATGAACCAGCTATGAAAGGACAATCAAACTCTCTTTCTCTGGTAACTCACTAGACTTATTCACTAGACAGAAGATGAAAAAACCACCGCCTCTAGCATGTTTAAGTGTCAGACATGCCTGTGGGAGTTCTCCCACCAATCCAAGAGGACAACCGTCCAATTCCCGGCAATAGGAGTGCACGTCTCCATTCTTGTAACGCTGCGTGCCTAGTGCAGGGAGACATTCCTATTTCATGGGATTCATTTCATGTGTGTAGGTATGCAGACACACTCAACTCTCCTGAAGTGAAGACAGGTAATTCTTTCTGCACCTTCTCTTTGGGCTCTCAGCTCATTCTTTCATTTTCTCTTACACTGCTGGCAACTAATGTGCACTCTTTTCACACAGCTACAAGGAAGTGCCATAGTATGGCAGTTTCACGGTCTGCTTGATTGCTCTGCCTCCCAGAATGTGACTTCATGCAGCTGCTTTACCATCTCTTACAGGCACCTTACATTGCACTGCCTCAATAACAACCTTGTAAGTTCAAAAATAATTTAAAACAAGAACAGTACTCTATAAAATTAACATGGCCTACCACACCCTACCAGAAGAACTCAATAATTTGGAAGGGTATTCACATACTTTTGGCCATATAGTGTATCTCTGGGCAGCATGGTGGCGCAGTGGTAGCACTGCTGTCTCGCAGTAAGGAGACCTGGGTTTGCTTCCCAGGTCCTCCCTGCGTGGAGTTTGCATGTTCTCCCCGTGTCTGAGTGGGTTTCCTCTGGGTGCTCCGGTTTCATCCCTCAGTCCAAAGCCATGCAGGTTAGGTGGACTGGCGATTCTAAATTAACCCAAGTGTGGGTGTGTGTCCTGCGGTGAGTGGGTACCTGATGACCCCGACTCTGTTGATTCATTGACACAATGTCTTACTTGTATTTCTGAATGGATTAGTAGTAATTTTCTCAAACTAAATAAAGAGAAAACTGAATTTTTAGTGATTGGCAATAATGGATATAATGAGGTTATTAGAAATAAACTTGATGCATTAGGATTAAAAGTCAAGAAGGTGGTAAAGAATTTAGGGGTAACTGTTGACTGTGACCTGAATTTTAAATCACATTAATCAGATCACTAGGACAGCATTTTTTCACTTAAGAAATATAGCAAAAGTTAGACCTCTTATATCTTTGAAAGATGCTGAGAAATTAGTTCACGCTTTTGTTTTCAGTCGACTGGATTACTGTAACGCACTCCTCTCAGGACTACCCAAAAAAGACATAAATCGATTGCAACGAGTACAGAATGCAGCTGCTAGAATCTTAACTAGGAAAAGAAAATCTGAGCAAATTTCTCCAGTTTTGATGTCACTACATTGGTTACCTGTGTCATTCAGGATTGACTTTAAAATACTGCTTATGGTTTATAAAGTCTTAAATAATCTCACTCTATCTTATATTTTGGAATGTCTGACACCTTATAGTCCAAATCGTAACCTTAGATCTTCAAATGAGTGTCTGCTTAGAATTCCAAGAGCTAAACTTAAAAGAAGTGGTGGGGCGGCCTTCTGCTGTTATGCACCTAAAATCTGGAATATCCTGCCAGTAGGAATTCGCCAGGCTAATACAGTGGAGCACTTTAAAACTCTGCTGAAAACACATTACTTTAACATGGCTTTCTCATAGCTTCATCTTAGTTAATTCCTGATGCTCTGTATATTCAATTAATTATTATTATTCATGGTGGCTCCAAAATCCCTATTAACCCCTACTCTCTCTTCTGTTCTTTTTCTGTGGTGGCAATCTGCACCACCACCACTAAATCAAAGCACTGTGATGTCCCTACATTGATGGATTATAGACCAGAAGTCTACGTGACCGTCATCATCAAATTCTTCCATGAACCCTGAATACAATGAGGACTGATTGATGTCATTTATGTTAGGTAGAATGCCTAGAGGGGGCTGGGTGGTCTCATGGCCTGGAACCCCTGCAGATTTTATTTTTTCTCCAGCCGTCTGGAGTTTTGTTTGTTTTTTCTGTCCTTCCTGGCCATCGGACCTTACTTTTATTTTATGTTAATTAGTGTTCTCTTATTTTAATTCCTATTTTTGTCTTTTTTTTCTCTTTCTTCATCATGTAAAGCACTTTGAGCTACATTATTTGTGTGAAAATGTGCTATATAAATAAATGTTGTTGTTGTTGCTTTGTTGTTGGCGCCCTGCACGGGATTGGTTCCTGCTTTGCGCCCTGTGTTGGCTGGGATTGGATCCAGCAGACCCCCATGACCCTGTGTTAGGATACAGCGGGTTGGAAAATGGATGGATGGTGTATTTCTTCATTTATAGACAAGACAGATGGTGCCATTCTGCACTCGGAGAAATGGGCGCCAATCCATCATAAGGCACACTCACACACAGTCACACTCGCTTAATCAATTGTGAATCACCCTTCAGTCTAACATCATTACATTTGTAGTGTGAGAGAAATGTGAAGTATAGCAACTAAAGACGACCCTCATGAACAAAATGCGAATGTTCAAAATGAACACAGAGGACAAATCACCTTGGAATATAAATAGGATTCAAGTCTTCTAAGACATGCAATAATCCGAAGCTTTATATAAATTAATGCTGGAAAAGATGATCACTTTCAAAAACAGTTAATGTTCACATTCCTGAAGATTTGTCATCAGTAAAATGCGCAGTCCTTTCCTTGTTGAATATATAAGGAAGAATTCCATTAGCTGTTTAGTCATTTAACATTGACTTGATGAAGCAAGAAAAAGCAGTTTATCTTTCCATCAAATGGAAGCAGTGCCAAAGAACCATTAATTGAAACTGTGCTTTTTTTTTGTAACATTGTCGTCAATTATTCTGCCATCCTTTCTACCCACGCAGTCTCCTGCTTTCAATTAGACAGCCATTTTAACACTCACCAACTGAGTTTTTGCATGGGCAAGACACACAGTTTGGCAAGCTCAGCTTTACTTTTGCAGCAATAAATCAACGAGGTGTGAACAGCTGTCTAGATGGAAATGGAGACTGTCGTAAAGAAAGAGAAGTCCTTTTTTAATTTTGTGGAGGTGCAGTGTTGTTAAAAGGGTTGGTGACTGGCATATTTAACAGCGGTAATTGCAGGCTAATTAATTGAATCAGGAATTAGACAGGACGCAGAGCACTGTGCCAGACTGAAGAAGGGCTTGCATTCGCTGCAAATGACATAATTCATCAAGAAGCCAAAGTTCATTTTGTTTTCTATTTGTATAGTAAATGTGAGCCTGGCCACCAAGGCAACATGGTGGTGCAGTGGTGCTGCTGTTGTCTACAAGTCAGTTGCTGAGGTCTGAGTCCAAATCCCAGGTCTGGTCATCACTTGTGTAGAGTTTGTGCATTCGCTCCAAATCTGCTGTGTGGATTTTTCTTCCAGCTACTGCTTTTTTCTTTCTATGCAGTGGGTTTGGAAAGTTTTCAGACTCCTTCACTTTCTGCACATTTTATTTTGTTGTGGATTTAATTTAAATTGATAAAATTGCCATTTTTATCCAACAATCTACCCTCAATTATCCATTATGATGAAATGAAAGCATGTTTTCAGAAAGGCCTGCACATGTATTAAAAATCAAAAACTTCATTCATACTGTATAAGGACTCAGAACTTTATTTTGTAGTTTGTAGAAGCCCCTTCAGCAGCAATTACAGCATTGAGTCATCTTGGGTAAGCCTTTGTCTCTTCAGTCCTGTCTATCTTAGACAGTCAAGGTAAAGCAGACACGTTTTTGTTGTTGCTCAAGTGACTTTTTGGATTTTTAACTGCATGTGCTGATTTTGTACTGCACTCACTTCATTTAAGGCCTCTTACATGAGTACAAGGCAGCAGCTAGTCTTATATGAATGCTGGCCAACTGCAGCAAATGTATTAATTTTTAAAATAATACATATTTTTATTAAATTACTTTTAAATTAAATTTCCCTTCATTTTTATGAGTGGTCAAGTGAACCAAAGATGTGCACTAATGCCCTGTGCTGAGTTGCTCTTTTCTGTTTTACATTTTCTTAACCTAAGGTTTCAGAGCAGGATGGGATGCAATTCTGAACTAAATCCAGTCCATCACAGGGCATTATCTCACTGGAACTCACCCACCGCACATCAAGACTTTTTTAAATCACCAGTCAAGACCTTCAAATTAATTTGTACAGGGCATCCAGAGGATAACCAGAAAGATTTTGATGAAGTCATTTAAGTTTGGAATCTAAATGAGGACAATGCAGAGAAGTATTTGTTCTACTGCCACCTTGCTAAATTATAACAGTGGAAAGTCTCAAACTACTGAGCTATAATATGACTGGAGTCATGATCTAAAGGCACATCACAGAAGAAAATATTGAGCAAACATTTGGTGTCAATGTCATCCGTGGACATACATATATATTTGTAACTAGAAATCCACAAAGGAGTTGAAAGCTTAGGAATAAAAATCTATTCTAAGATAAGTGACTCATCTTTTCCCTTTGTGGTAGCCCTGTTCAATTATACAGAAAATAAAAAAACAAAAATGGGGGCTTAAGCACACAACTAAAAAGAGACCGACTCTTGCAGACTTTCTTCCTCTCTGCTCTCTTTCTGGCATGCATCTCTGGCTCAGGTGCAGGTCTGCTTAAAGATGGCCAGAAGGGGCAGGGCTTGCTCTGGATGTCACAGGTGGGTGGGAATGCCCTTTCTGGCCATCTTCTCTGTGCTGTGGAGAAAGGACAGGATACCAATAGCAACACCAACCCCTACATCAGTGCTTGTCTGGTGACATCCGGATGTGCAAGTATGACACCATATATATACAGTGTATATTGTCACAGATGGCCAGGGTTCTTGTCTGGCCGGGATGCCTCTTCATTGTATAGACTAGGGAGAAAGCCTGGTCAGGACAGTACCTCCCCCAGAACGCTAGATGGCATCCCCCCTGGGTTGCAGCAATGCCTGGGACTCTAGCAGGGCTGCATGGGAGTTGGAGTTGGGTGCAGCCCTGTTGGGATCTGGGGTTGCCGCCAGGGGGTGCTGCAACAGCTACTGAGCCCTCTTGGGTGAGTTTTCCAACCACACCTGGAAGTGCTGCCGGAAGTAGGTCCACGAGCACCTGGAGCACTTCCGGGTGGGCTATAAAAGGAGCCAGCAGCCACCACTCTAGGAGCCAGAGTTGGGAGAAGGGAGACAAAGCTTGCCAGAGAAAAGTGGAGGAGGTAAAGAAAAGAAGAGAAGTATTGTGCTGTCGTGCTTGCTTGGACTGTGTTGTGCCTGTGATAGATAGATAGATAGATAGATAGATAGATAGATAGATAGATAGATAGATAGATAGATAGATAGATAGATAGATAGATAGATAGATAGATAGATAGATAGATAGATAGATAGATAAATAGATAGATAGATAACTTTATTAATCCCAGGGGGAAATTTACAAACAGGGGAAACAGGGAAGGCGTTACCCACAGATGAAGAAAAAGAAAACATTTATTTGTTTTATCAGTGTGCCTCCTTCTATAGCACCTTTGTCACAATATATAAATATATTTATATATATAGTTACTTTGGTTTCTGAGTTCACAAAAGACAGGCAGTTGATTACTGGGCAAAGAGAACTTTATTCTGGGGCAAGCAAGAAGAGCAATAAGACTTTATTCAGTAAAGAAGCTTTCATTTAAATAGTCGACAAAAGTGGCAGCTTCCTAGCTGTCCTGCTCCAGCTGCTTCCTACACTTTATAAGAACTCATTGTTCAGGCAGATTCAGTTGCAGAGAAACAATGGGTGGAGCAGACTTGAATGCAGAAAGAGAAGCCAAGAGAGTAGGTGTGTGCTCAGCTTTAAATGTTCTAAGCATCATTGGACAAACACGTTGCGCCAGAGGCGGATGGGATGAAGGAGCAGCAGACCATCTAAGATGCTGCCTCTGCCAGATGACACAAAGAGACAGTGACAGCGGTCACTACACATATTGTGACGTGTGAGTCACTGTCTTGCACCCCAAAACACGCGCCTGAGTCTCAGTGCTTTAGCAAAACCAGCTTTATTCAGCTTGAAACAGGAACAGCATGGTTACTTATTGTAGTGGGATCTACCACTCTCTTATTCACAGACACAGCAGTCAGACATGGTCATAGCCAGGTTAGTGGCCAAGTAATATTGTTCCCTGCATTTATAATGTTTCTTGCATCACCCATCAACAACAGCCGCTTATAGTGTGACAGTGATCGACTCGGATTTGGTCCGGCTGTGAGCTGCTGCAGTGCTGTGAGCCTGCGGTTGCCCCGGCAATGGATAAAGAGTCTTTCACAGATGCGGCGATCGTGCTTCGGGGTGCTTTTCGCCATGTCGTTCCATTTAGGGGTCCCAAAAGAATTTTCAAACCTCACTATATATATATATACAGTATATATATATATATATATATATATACACACATATATATATATATATATATATATATATATATATATATATATATATATATATACAGTATATATACATATATATATACACATATATACATACATATTGAAACACAAGATATCAGCCGACTGGCCAACCAACCACAAGCGTTACCTAATAGGTAACCATCCAAATAATCAGATTGCGATTTAGATCTATGAATTTATGTACATAGAATATATAGCATACACACACACATATATATATATATATATACATATATATATATAGTATATTTATATTTTTATACATATCAAAATAATCCATATAGTATACTGTATGTTTATGACAATGAATGGATCCATCCAACAAGAAATATAAACATGGCTAAAATAACTCAAAAAATATTTTGATAAATTACGTTGCTCAAAATTAGTTCCCCCTTTATGTCTAATGCTGCTGGGATATAGCCCAGCTCCCTGAGATATTAATGAGAAATGAATGGGCCCAGGAATTGGAGGGATGGATGGCATATTTGTAAACTAAATTCTAAGTATTTATAATCATTTGTGCTTAAACGTCAACATCAGAAGCAGTGTGGCCCAAGTTTATACAGCATGTGCTATCATAAAAAAGCACATTGAACGGAGGACACCACTTTGTATTTTTATAGACTTCAAGACAGGCAGTATTCAGTGAGTTATGTTTATTTTCCTTTTTATCGTTATTTTGTTGTTTTTGAATGAGTCATTTTTACGTTATTTTTGTTATCTGTTCTTATGTCATTTTTGTTAATATTGTTATGTTTATTTATTATTTAGTATTCATGTATTGTGTATTTATCTTTTCCTTATTTCCCTTATATTTTATGGGTGTAGCCTAAAGTGGGCAGATCCATTGTGACATCACTGCTTTGTCATCATTGACTAGATCATACTTAATGAGAGGCACTTTATTGGCTCCATTTTCTGGGTTGTAAAGAGGCAAAAGTGCAAACCTCATGCTGTTCCCACTAGCACATCTTTCAAACTATCAGTCACTTTTTAAACATTGTTTTGTAGGAACTTTAATTTGCATTGGTCCCCTAATCAACAAAGACAATAGGATATAAAAAGTTATGAAAGTGAAGCAGAGAAAACTTGCTACTTCAAAATGAAGACACATCTGTACCTTAACAGTGGGGAATCTGTGTTGGTATGCAGCTTGGCTGGTGGGCAGTTTGTAGTGGTCTTACAGTATAAGGCTAGCAAACACTTTATCACATATACTAACCAAAAACACTTTGTGGCACTGAGTAGTGGTCAAAAAAGAATGGCAGAGTACAGTAAATTACATTACAAAAGAAAATCTTTGATGACCATATCAGGTCTTGTCAGTACATCTGTAATGTACTTGGGTGGGACTCCCTTTTAAAACAGAATTTTAGGAATAGTGGGTGGCAGAAGATAAGCTTCTTTCAAATCACTGAATGAATTCGTAGTCAAACAGACTTGATCCTAAACCACATCTTTCTCAAAAAAAGGCCAAAGGATAAATAAACCAAATAAACAAAGGATTTTGTAAACCTGTAATCTACAGTGAACTAATGTTTGGTTTTTATAACATTTGACAGCCAATAGGGCCGAAATCAAACAACCAATGCCAAACCTGTCACGATAACTTAAGTTAATGACACCACTTCTGGGGTGTGTGAATGTGCATTAAAGGTGGCATTAAGATAAAAAAATATAATCATTGTAATATTAAATAACATAACACTTACCAACATGACCATCAAGGAACACAATTTAACACTCACAGCAAGACCATATTCTTAAAATCACCTAACAATGACCACCATATGATAAAAGGAAATTAAGCCAACTGCCAGAAATGTTACAGATAATCTTGAAACAATCAACCTTGTCTGGCATGAAGGCAGGAAAAAAAGCAAAATGCTCACTTTGGTCTTGTGTCCCACTTGGGGAAAAGCCTGCCTTCTGTTACCATGTTGCACATTAGCTCCAACTCTGAGATAATGAGCAGAACTTAGAATATTGTCATGGGTGACTGCAACTGGATAAGAGAATTATATGAAAATTAAAAGGGGTGGAGTCTCAACCTGAAAGTCTGTATTCTTGTTGGATAAGATAAAACCATGCCTTCCCTGCAAGTTAACTATTGGCCACGCCTTCCTTTTACAAATAAAAAACAGACCGTGATGCTGAATAAAAACTCATCCTCTGCATTTCCAGAGGCTCCATGAAAAAGCAAGTTAAAGAGAGATTAGGGTATAGGTATCTCCAATAGCTTTCTATTTTGAAGTAAGCCAAGTGCTAGGTTTTTTATGGTTTAGATCTCTTTTCCACTTTGACTTTAATTTTTGGTTTGGCCCAGTTGCTCACATTTTTTTTTTTTTTTTGATCTTCTGGTCCTGAACTTTTGTCTGGCATTGACTACAATTCTTGTTCACGGTATTATCTACTGTCACTCACAATAATTCCAAAGACTCTGTATCAAAACACAGAGCAGATTACTGTTTTTTTTTAACATTTCTTTGAAACAGATACAGTACTTTATGATGCTGTTTTGTCATGGGTTCACCCCATAATCCTTCCCAGTCTGGTTTCCACTGTGGTTACCGTCAGTAGCTATCCGCAAACCCACAAAATCTGCATTAATACAAAGGTGTTCAGAAGATCCTTTTTATGCCATAATCAACAGAAGTTCCCCTGTGCTTATGAGTGCAGGGATGACCTCTGAGCAGTACAAGACAAAACTTCTTGATGACATTAAACTGAACTCTCTTTCTCTCAGCCCACAATTTTTTTTGCAGTACCACCGCTATCCTCCACCCAGTCCACAGTGTAGATTCTGGTGACTATGCCAAGTGTTTATATCATGGATTAACACCGCTATAAGTCCAACCCTGGACATTTGCATTCTGGTAACTGCTGGTGGCAAGCCACAAACCCACAATGTCTGGGATTACAAAGCCATTCAGAAGCAACAGGACTTCTGCTGTGCTTGTACACGCAGGGACTGCCTCTATGCATTGCAAGCCACAGTGCTCCCTGGTGACATCAGCTGAACTTTCTCTGACTCAGCTCCCATCTTCAGCAAAGCACCACCACTAGAGATGCATACACAAACAAGTGCAAAAGCAACCAACTTATACAGTTTATAGGGTCATTCCAGTCACGTGTACAACATACAGTGAAATTCTTAATTGCAAGTTTCCTTGTTGCCCACTGGTCTGTGTATGTTTTTTCTGGGTACTCCAGATTTTCTTCTTATATCATAAATGCATACTTGTTGTGTTGTGCTTCTTCCGCTTCATCTTTTCCCACTTCTATGTGGGGTCAATTTTGTATTGATGATCTCAGTTTGCCTGCCTTTTGCCTAAGGCGGTCAGGTTGCATTCAAGCCTCCCACAATTCTGAATTGGATTACCCATTTCTGAAAGTGAGAAGGTGGATGACTAAATATATCTAATAAATAACGGCAGGGCAGAGAAACAAATGGATCAAAAGAAGGTGGATAACATAGGGTCACAATATAAAGTATCATAATCTATAAAATGTGGCGATATGAGTCTTGGAAACATTCACAGTCATAAATGACAGTCTGCAAAATGGCACCCTAACTGGACTCTTTGTATGCACTTTACTTTACTAACCACATTTTCTTTGAGGTTTCTGCTGCTCCCTTTTGTTATAAACAGGTAACCTGTTTTTTTTCTTCTTCTTCCAGTTCCCCCCTTTCACCGTCAGTTTACAAAGCCAGATGTTATTTGATTCAGTGGTGGTCATTGTGGTTTTAACTTAATTTAAACAGGCTCTTTTATGCACAAAATACAAACCACATCATCAGGCTAATACCTGTAATAACATTAAGAGGATATTTTAAAGCAAACAGGATTATAATCAGGACTGTTAAGACGCCGCATTGCAAGGTTCCTGAACTGAGCTGAATTATAAACATCCTGGTTTTAGTTGTGCTGACTTTGTCCTGTAAGTTCAGCTGCAGGTGTGAATGTGGAACACAAAATGTCCAAGGGATGTCAAGCACTGATCAAGAATAACACATATTTTGAACCACACCGCTAAAAATTTCTATATATTAAGTGTGGGATTTACTGCGGAGAGAGGAGGATTAAAGGGTTTAATGAGATGTGTTTCTTTGAGCCAGGCAGCCCACATGACAGGAGGAAGTTGAACTGGTGTGCCTGGATGGCTCCTCTTCATTTATTGGAGCGATCGCACTTGCTGTTTCTTGACTGCAAATGCATTCACAAAATATAAAAAATACACACCATATAAAAATACACGTATATCCTGCATATAACATGATCATGGGTAGATATTAAATAAATCAACAGGACAAAGTGCTCTTGGTAGGGGAGATGTACGTATTTCAGCATTATAAGCATATTGGTGTGCCGCCTAACCCCTTCAATTTTAAACAGCAGTTTTTGCATTGTTAATGTGACAATCGCTTGATGTCTCTCTTGGGGTTTATGAACAAAATGGTGCTTTGAAGCCCGAATCGTTCATGTTTTATATTCTTAGTTTGCATGCTGCCTAATGTCTTTTCATTTTTATTAGATGTAGCATCTCAGCATTTTTTCAGCCATAAATAAAAATGAACCTCCAATTGAATTGCTCAGTTACATGACATGCACATCAGTCTGAAAAAGTATTTGCCTCTGTCTGAATTCCTGCAAGTTTAGATATTAAAGGAAAACTTAATATTAGAGGAAAAGAACCAAAAATGGGTACTTATTTAATTAATTTATCGAAGAATGTTTGTAATACACTAATATGTGAAAAACTAAATACCTCTTGTGCTCAACAACAGGTTATGAAGATTTCAATGGCAATAACTGCTGTGGGCATTTTAGTGGAATTTCGACTCCCTCTTAAATCCTAAATGCTTACATTTGTAATTTAATAACTATATAATTTTACTTTTAGATGCCATTTACAATGCTTTGTCATTCTCTTTTGTGTACAGTTCAGTACCATCCATTTTATTTATGCCAGCAGCCCTACCACCTACACTTCTGAACAGGTTATCCACCTGAAGCACAGCAAGTTTGGGCCCAGCCAGTCCTTGAATGGGAGACCATCTAAGAAAGCTTGGGTTGCTGCTGGAAGAGATGTTGGTGAGGCCAGCAGGGGATGCCTATCCTGTGGTCTGAATGTGGATCCCAATGCCCTAGTAATAGGGGCACTGAGCTGTAAAAAATGGCATAGTTCTTTGGATGAGATGTAAAATTGAGGTCCTGACTCTCTGTCATAAAAAATCCCTGGGCATCCTTCGTAAAGGGTAGGGTGTATCCCAATGTCCAATCTAAATTTCCCCCCATGACGTAGTCATTCTGGCCCTCTAATCATCCTGTGTTTCTAACTGGCTATCTCTCTCACCACTTTACCACCTAACAGCTAATGTGTGGTAAGCATACCAGCACAAAAAAAAATGGCTACCATCGCATCATCTAAGTAGATGCTACACATTACCTTGAAGAATCTCCTCACTTGAGTAGTTAGAAAATCGCTACATAAATGTAATTTATTTACGTTAAACTACTGGTGAGAATGTGACTATACGGATGGGGCAATTTCACTGGTGCCCATGGGGGTGAGGAGCCCACACTGTCTACATGGCTGTTGCTTTGTAAGGCTTTAATATTAACGTGAATGCTTACTTGAAATCAAAATGAAAATATTAATGGTCTTATCATTCCTGTAACACCATAAAGTTTATGATCATGGACCTTTTATGCAGCTTACATGCACAACATATTTTAATGATAGTGGTAACTTTTTCATTGAATTTAACTGAATTTCACAGGTGGGGTGGAGGATGAAGGGTGGGGGGGTAATTTATTTTTTGCCCTAGGGTCCAACAAATTCTAGCTATGCCACTGGTGCCAGCCTTATAAGATTGGCCCTTCTTACTTATGGTCCTTGCACTACATCTCAATGGCAACACTGACACTCCTGTGGTGACATATTTTTAAAAACGTTTTCAAGAATATGTTTTGATCATGGCATAATACGTGTGGTGAATCTGTGGTTTGAAAGGTCCACTGCTAAAAAGAGTTACATCTAGTCTGATTTGACCTGGAGAAGGCTGAATTATTTAACTGAAGTAGTCAAACTACTTAACCTTACAACTGAGTTAACTCAATCGAGGTTGTGCATAACTTCTTTACAACTGAACATTGCATGTCAACAAAAAAAGAAAGTGTCACACTTTTCTGTTTTTTTTTTCTCTTAAAATCTATTCTATATATGACTGCTCTGGCCAAAATTACTGTTCAAATCCTTATAATATTTTGCTTGTGTCTGTCTGTGATCGATATAAACAACGGTTGCCACAATTGCTATATCCCTCCACAACAATATCAAGGAAGCCGTGTTCTCGGCAGAGTTCTGGCCTTAGGCTTATCTTCAACTCTTCAATTCTTCAATGTGACCAATTATCGACTGTGGTATTTGACTGTTTTTTCAATGCATGGTTTGTTACTGACCGAAACTGCATTATGACACTACCATTTTATACCTCTTAATTCCTTCACTTCAACATAAGCCTCCTGATAAAATGAAAAGGCACATATAGCCTAGTTGAGACCAACAGAAACGGTCTCACCAGCCTACCTACTCAGACCAACGCACAGAAAGAGAAACATCTACATCATGCCAGACCAACCAGCACGGCCAAGATTCCTTATAACAACAAAGACAACGCATGACAAACCACAGAGTGACATTATCAGAAGATCAGCTGCAGCAAGTCTTGCACCTAGACAGTGAACAAAAAACAAATTATACACACAATATTTTTGGAGAGCAGCGGCAAACTGCCCGACAACAAGAAATATTACGATAGAAAAACTACATGGAGTCCATAACACTGACAACTTAAAACAAGATATTCCCTTTATACTACGGTGTAGGTAATTCCCCGTCCGTTTATCATATTGTATGACTATAACCAAGTCACAATGGCAAATGTTTAATACGTTGGAATTTATTTGCCAGGCCCTGTTTTTACCCATGGCCAGTTGTACACTACATTTTCCAGGGTTACATCGAAACCTGGGTTGAATGTACAGGTACTTGCGGGTTACACACAGTAGAATATTTTCACTGACAATAACGTTTATACAACAAATTATGCTTTCAGTTATTATAGACGCCGGTATACTACATTACCTGATGGCCACACTTCACACATACTGAATTACGTGTGCCCTGAATTTCCCTTCTTATACAATATGTTCTGTTAACCTGTTCATGTTACACTTTGTATTGCAAATATTCATGCTGTTGTAAGTGACTATAATAACATCCCATACTAATCATGTGACTATTCTAATATTGAGTCCTCTCACAAGTCACTACTTATTAAAATAATCTGATTTCTTACTGTAACGTGTGATGTTCTTCTCTCCCTCATCATCATTTCATTAACGCTTTTATTCTTGTGAAATTTTCACAAGCACAATTTGCTAGTTTATAATTAAGCAAATAAGATGGAGTAAATGTTGTTCAAGGGACAAAATGAACAAATCACATACTATTGCAGTATGCATATAATACAAGTATAAGTGAGGTTGTACCAAAAATAATGACATAACACTGAAATGGGCAGTACTGCAACTAGTAGCTCCATTGACCATCTCACATCTAAATAAAAAAAATATATCACCTGCCTCTGTCACATGTTCATTGTTAAGTGGTACCTCCAAATCGTTTAAGTGTACATTGTCAAGATGGACAACTTGATAGTATTTTAACCAGTGATGAAATACAGTCTCATGACGTTCATTAAGGAACCATTACACAGAACATTGCATGGTATCTCACAACATTACTGAAGGAAAGAAAATATACAAAAATAAAAACAGTACCATTAGCCTCTTATGTTTTTGGAGTCGTCTTTTGGAATACTAAGAGGTGTATGCTGGTCGATTGGGCTGGCGTGTTGGGTGAGGCAACAAGGTGACAGAGTCGGGAGGTACTCTGATCAGGATTAACATTAGCATTTAACATTGCAAAAAATTAGACAAGTAGAAAAGTAAGTGTTGAGTACTGTATGAACCATTAAGAATTACACAAATAGCAAGTGCCTAATATATATATACTTCAATGATCAATAGAAGAATACATTTTGCAGAGTTCTTTTATGTCACTGAATGAAACCTGGAAAAGTGGCAATATAAGAATACTGGTAACATGTGTGCTCTCTATATTACTTTAGGCCTGTGAAACATGGACATTGACAATGAAGGAAATTCTGAAATTCATTGCATTTAAAATAAGATTTAACAGGAAGAATTTGAAAACTGGATGGATACAAAACATGAAAACTATATAGTTTGAGAAGATCCTAAACAAGAAAAAACTTTTTAAATTTATTAAGGAATGGAAGTTACAGTAGGCCTCTTTGGGCACATATGCAGGATGGGAGGTGAGAGGCTAAGCAAAATGATGATAGAGAGAAAAAGCTCATAATAAGACCAACAAAGAGGCATCAAAGAATGACTGGCAGTTGAAAAATGGACAGCAATAAAGATGGCTAAGGAAAGAAAAGGATTCTGGAAACCACCCGGAAAAGAATAAAAAGCACCATTGGCCCCCACAGTCCTTAGATGGATTGCAGAGGATCTCTGGATCTGGGAATTTATATATTTCTTTTCAAAAAACGTAAGAAATATTTTCATTATTCTAATTTCATATATCATACAAATGCAATTCGGACCACTTTGCAACACTGTGTGCTTCTGATAATCAAAATAGTGCATGTGCAATCTACATGCCAGTATCTGAAAGTGGCATTCATTTTGCTGATGTTTCACATATTGTGATTAGGTAATTTTGTTAATTTCTCTAATGCTTTTAAGGTGTCAGTCACAGGTACAATGTCTGTTAAGTGCCTCTTAAGTTTACAGCACGTATGTTTATTAGAGAGAGCAGGCGCTTTTTAGCTTGTAGGTGGCATTATTTAACATGCTGGCCCTGCTGATTAAATTTTTATTTTCTGTCTGAAGATACTCTAAAATCTGCAATGAGCTTTGTGTGACAAAAACCCTGGCAGGAAGAAGAGCAGACTGCAAAATGAAAATGCAAGGGTTTATACTGCATAAATTTAAAAAAGGCTGGGAACTTCTTCCCTTCCCACTCTGCAGTACCAACCTCACTGCCTCTGACTACTACCTGTTTCAAAATTAAGATCAGATGGGAGTCCAGCACTGTGACAATGATGAGGATGTCCAAGCAGCATTGTGAAGACTGAAGTAGATTCTATAGCCAGGGACCTTAGCATTTATAGAAGTGCAACTAAAAAAGAAGTGATCAAGATGGGGATTTTGTAAACAAGGTTATGTAAAATGTAGAGTTGATTTATATGTAGTAATATTCTACTCATGTCTTTACAAAACTCTAAAATTAATATACTGTATCCATTATTTTTTGTTCAATCCTAAAAATGCATTTCAGTGTGGTGCTACGTCTGCTTCTGTGGATTTTTCTGTAGGATTCTTTCCTTCTATTTCCCTAAGATGTGGCCAATGGATTGGTTAGTCACTCTGTGTTGGTCTTGAGTGGCATGAATGAGTGTGAGTGTATGCATATGTGTGCTTTGTGATGGACTGGTACCTCGTCCACCAGTGGTCCCTGCCTAGTGCTGCTGTGTCTCCATAGTGGATTAAGCATTTTGATAAGCAACAGATGGATGGATGAATTGCAGCAGGAGACCTGTTTCATTCTTAGGGCTCCCTGTTACCTCTCTCCCAGCTGGAACAGAATATTAGCCTTCAAACCCTCAGCCTTACCACAGAACAGACCCACAGGCAGCCTAATCCGCTGAGCTAAGGAACGCCTTTTACAGTTTAAGTGCCTAGCACCATCATCATTGGCAAAGTTTTGCTAGAAGCACATCACGCATTAGGCATTGTTAGATTCTCTCCCAATTAAATTTACATTCCGTGGTGGGTGGCACTCCTGTTCCTGACACCGTTATAAGCAGGATAGGGTTTACAGTGAGCCCTTGTGAATGAGCGGCGGTCTTCATTCTTGCAGCCCTGACAATAACAGGACACAGAAGTAACTTAACTGTTTTGACTAAAGAAGATCTCCAATAGCCTGGGTGGCAAACATTATTGTTGTCTGTGAGGTGGTGCTGTCACTCTATGGTCCTTTGCTTGCACTTCAAACACTGTCACTATAAATGAATATTTGTATACAGAATGTATACCATACAAATAAGTTGATGTTTCATTTTACAATATATTTTTGAAGATGTTTCAGTAAGAATTGCTGTACTGTTAAAGCCCTTTAAAGATTTTACTGTCATTTTAAATGAGAGGTGGCACCAAATGCTTTGTAGATTCAGTCAGTTGGCTTGACATTAGTAAATGTGATGCAATTAAAGAATAAAATACTAAAATTATCATACCAGACAGACAGTCTGGGCAGCCATGGACGGGGTGTTATTTTTCTTTAGGCTCCTCTAAGCAGACAAGCACCGGCAATGATGCTCTCTGCAGCCTGCCTACCTGGCGGCCTGTGTCAATCGCAATGACTAGGCTTTCTTAAGGGCATCTTTCCTCTCAGTTCCAGACATGAAAAAAACAAACAATTTCTCTAACCACCATATTCAAAATATGCCCTTCTCTTTCAATGAAGTCTTTGATGAAAAAACACTGTTAAATAAAAATATACATGAGCACTAACATTAAATTCTTCTTGGTGTTTGTGGATTAATAAACAATTCTGTATGATCTACATACGTTTTTGAGTTTTGTGTTCATTTTATGGTAATAACAGAACCAAGTTCAGCTAAAAAGTAATCTAGAAACTCCAATAGATGCCACTTAAGTAATTTTTGAAGTTTAACAAGTAAGATCATTAGTAAGCAGGCCCGGTCTTAGGTATTATGGGGCCCTAGGCGAAAGGGGGGTCCAGGGCCCCCCTGGAAGCTCTGTGAAATGCGTGAAAATTAGACCAAGGAGTCGATCCGGGGCCCCCCGGACGCCGGGGCCCTAGGCGGTCGCCTACTTCGCCTATGCCTAAGGCCGGGCCTGATTGGGACAAATAATGCTGTAGTATATTTAAGTATATATGACAATTGCTCACTCGGACAATTTGTTTTGGGGGCCCCCAAGAAGGTGGGGGCCCTAAGCTATAGCTTGTGTAGCTTATCCGTAAATCCTGCACTGTTAGTAAGCCGCACTGTACACTATATGCTTAGCGTCTTGTTGGCATTTCAATTAACTTTCTGGCATTCATTAACTACATTTTGACATTCAGAGATACACTTTTTGAACTTGCCATTACCTTAATTTCTGTTATTGACTATTAAAATGATAATAATAACACGTAATGATATGGAATACTTTGCCCCCTGCTCGTTTTGCTTGCCCACCCCACTTTGTGTCTCTGCCGCTCACGTTGTGAAGAGAGGGGCTGAACACACACTAAGGAGATGAGGTCACTCCACCGAAACCCCCTCTTAAACGGTGATACAATGGGAAACAAAAAAATTTTTTTTACCTCCTCTATGCTCGATCAGCTGGCTTGCTGCTGCTGCTGCCTGCTTGTGCCGTGCTGTGTGATCTGCATGTCGCACTGCGCTTCAAACATTTAAAAGTCTGTACAGCAGCTGTCCTCCTTGTCTCGTGGGATGTTAAAGTGTCTCTGAGAAAATCACGTCTCGACCCAAGATGTTTTATATAATAGAGAGACATCGTGCAAACATCAGACTTGGCAATTGTAGCCATTGCATTTTAGACACCAGTTAGGAGCCGGTACAAAAGATCTCTTAGGGCCGAGCTTAGGTAAGGTCTGAAGATCCAGGTCCTCTGAAGAAGCGGCTTCTTCTATGGGATGGAGTGAAAAGTCATGTTAGAACTGTGGCCTGCAGCTTTGCTTTTATTATTGTGACTGAAATGATATCATTCAACCATGCTAGACCCATTCATCCCATTACTGTAATGGTGTGGTAGGCTGTGTCACTGGGTTTAGTTTTAATGAGCTATAGAACTTTTTAGAGAAATTTTTTTCTTTTTTAGAGATAGTTTTACGAATGTACCTTATCAGCTTTGAAGTGGAGCAATGCAAGGCACCTGTAAGGAAAGCTGTACGAGGTCGAACTTCGGGAGGCTACACACATGCAGAAAAGTGCAAGTGCTGTTGTTGTGAAGGAGTTGCATTGAAGTTGTTGAGGGGAAGAGTGCAAGTTTAATTTCCTGCAAAGTAGGGAAAAGAACATGAGTGAGATGAGGGCCCAGAGAGAAGGTGCAGATAAATAGCTACTTTAACAAATTAGAACGATGATAGAGGGTCATCCTGCTTGAAGTACATAGAATATACTCCTGTTGGTGGCAATTCAAGGGTTGACTGCTGGGATTATTTGGAGAAAACGATGCAACAGACACTAGAGGTCGTGTTTTCATCTTTCATTTTTCATTTAGTAGTAACCTTATCTGCAGTGCTGTGATGGTAAGTCCGTTTGCTGCTTTAAATGCTGCGTAGTAACTTTCTGATGAGCCTAAGAAAGAGAGAAGGTTGTGTGGTGCCTATTGAGAAGGAGACCTCTAAGGTAAATGTTTCAGTCGGGTGTTGTGAGTTTTTAAAATGGTGGAATATTTTTATTTACGTGTAAAGTCTTTTTATTTTTTGAAGATCTCTCATCCTAGAGGTACTTTCAGGAAGAAAGGGGGAAAAGAATCTGGAAGCTTTGGGTTTTTCTTTATATTTTATTTACTTATTTATTTTGGTATTTTATTTTTGAAGTGTCATTGCCTGATAATTCACACAAGAATGTGATTTTTGCATTGGTTTTTTTTTGTATTTTCTACATCATTTGTGTATGTGCCTCTGTCTATCACCCTTGTTTATCTTCAGTTAAGGAACTATAAGTTAACCCAAGTGAATCAGGCTGAAGTCCTTGGAGAATGGGGCGTCACACATGGTGTTATTGAGTAAAAGTAACA
The DNA here is from genome assembly GCF_900747795.2 of Erpetoichthys calabaricus. Lineage (NCBI taxonomy): Eukaryota > Metazoa > Chordata > Cladistia > Polypteriformes > Polypteridae > Erpetoichthys > Erpetoichthys calabaricus. Next base: position 61,238,068 of record NC_041407.2, read on the forward strand.
TATCAAAATATTTTAATCCCATGTTATTTGAAAAATTGAACTATTGAATTGAATATTGTTAATTTTTGCTATGTTTGTACAGGCTTTGGGACAAAGCTTGAAAACAATGAGGAATGGCTTAAGAACATGTATGTTAGGTACAATGCATAATGGGAGCCGGGTGGTCTTTTGGCCTTGGAACCTGAGAATTTTTTTTCTTTTTTCTGCAGCTTAACTGCAGCTTTTTTTCTGACCTTATTATCATTTTTAGAGACATAATATATGATATTATGTAGAAGGACTCTTATTTTCTACTAATTATATATCTTTGTTATGTAAGCTTGTAATATATTTTTAATTACTTATAATATATGATATTATGTAGAACGACTCTACTTTTCTACCAATTATATATCTTTGTTATGTAAGCTTGTAATATATTTTTTAATTACTTATTCATTATTATTCTTACCTAATTTAATTTTTTATTTTCTTGTTACGATTTGTCAGACATCTTGTAAAGCACTTTGAGTGACATCCTGTGCATGAAAACATGCTGCAGAAATAAATGTTGCTATTGTTGTGTTGTTCCCTCACATCTGTTAGGTGAATGGACACACATATCTACTGTATGTGGAGTACGCTGATGTCTAAACTGATTTCATGCATATCTTAGTAGCACAGATTCCTCTCTAGGAAAGCCAGATGGACAGTTGTTGCATCCAAGTGCACAGTGGCAGCAGAAGGACAGCATTGCCACCTGGGAGAGCAGTGCCAGCAACAGCGACACTGGAAGTGTTGACCAAAAACAGTTTGTGCTCTGTCACTTGTCACTTTTACATTTTTTTAGGAAGTAACAATTATTTATTGATGCTAAAACTGCATAATCCAATTTTTTAAATTTGTTTCTTATTCGGAAATGTATAAAATTGCCTTGTCATACATTTTCCCAGAACATTTCTGAGGTACTGTTTTATCCTTCCCACCTTTTTTCACCCTGGCTTTAAAGTACTTCCAACAACAAACACCGTTTATAATTATAAAGTTGATGCAGAATAATCATTGATTGTTGTGGTTCATCTGTTGCTCTTAAGAGCACCTACCCTTTAAAGATTTAAAAGCAAAGTTATGTCTCAGAATAAATGCATCATTTAGCTGTTATGGCCTATAAGCTCTTGTAATATATTAAAGCAATGAGTGTTTTTGAGTACTTAATATAATTTGTCTTGTAGTTAAACAAATGCTTGATATGATATTAGATCAAATGGATCCATTCACCATTTTCATATCTTCTAATCTAGTCTGCAAATTTAAATTTTTAAAAAGAGGTCACACATAAGAGCTGTCAGCCTTTTTCTTTAACTGCTCTTTTCACTTATTTCTTTTGGATTGCTATTTAATTTCCCCTTTGTATGTGTTTACAACATTATCATTAAACCAAACCCTCCATTCCGTACCATTTTAGAATATATTTAATAGAAATCTCCAATGAACCCAATAAAGTACCATCTAGTCACCCTTGTAAGTTCTTACGTTGCATTTTACCCCTTGCGTTTTATCCTCTTTAGTTAAATCATGCCACTTCACGTGATATTTGTTAATTTTATTCTTTCTCCTACATTTCTGAAGCATAAAGTCAGCCGGCAAATTTGACATGTATTCTGGCAGCCTATTAAAATTGGTACCCATTATACCAGTAATCATCCTGGGTATGACGTTAATCTGCATCCAGCCCTGCATTGTAGGCCCTCCAACTGGCAGGGAAAAACCTGGGGGTTGGTGGCAGAATTGGCACTCCAGCCACTATAAAAAAAACTCACACTGGTTCCATTCCATCTGAACTAGTGTGGTGCTGAGGTGTCACCCGCCATATGGCTGCACTTGGGTCCTAATCTGGGTTCCTGAGTTGGTTTGTCATGTGGTGGGTGCATCAATGCACAGTATCAGCACCTGCTCCTAACCTCTCTCCTCTCTGTCTATAGCAGTAATCAAGGCAAGCACTTCTAACAAGCACCAGTCTAACTCAGACAGCACTGTGTTTCATTCTGCATAATACATCTACCTATCAGGAAAGTCCAACCATCCTTTTTATTGTTTGCAGTGCACTATTTCCATTGCAGAGTCCTATCCTCTATTTCTCCTTTCATTATATGTCTCAGATATGAAGAAGTGGGGAGTAAGGCTTCCAAAATGGCCATAAAGCAGGCCAGGAATTTCATTGGTAAGCCCAGAAGAGACCCTCCAAGCCAGTCAGTCTCACCCAGTTGCTTTCTTTAGGCTTTGGGCTGTACGTGCCTTTAAACAGGGAGCAGGCTTTTCAAATTCCAAAATATGTAAAAAGTCACAAATTTTACAGAATTGTCTCACAAGCAAAAGAGAAACCGTGAAACTCTGGCTTGTAGAGACGAGTCTCACAAAGCAAAAACAAATAACAGCAAAAATGCGCAAAATGGTAAAAACAATGTGTTTGAAAAGGCAATCCAAGTTAAGCAAGTCCAACCCCATAATCCAAAAGCAGTAATCCTTGGACAGGAGCAGTAAACATAAAAAAAAAACAGAAATATTGAAAGAAACTCCACAAAGTGAATAGAACACTGCTAGGTTCTCTTTCTTGCTGACTTACAAAGCCAAAAGGATGCAGCAGCAATACCTCTTGGGGTTCTACCCACAAACAACATGGAATGGCAGCACAACATTCAAAAAGTCAGCATTTTATTAACAAATTATAAATAAATCTAAAAGAAAAAACCTAAAAACACAAAAAATAATTGTTCTAAAATAACAAAACAATCAAAAAAGGTCATAAATACTGGTCAGGGGAAAAATCCTAGCTATAACGCAATTTTTTTTTGTCTTTGTATTTTACTTTCGAGCCCAACTCTCTTGGTTTTTGTCATTATATTTTATCTCCTTTTGTCTTTATATTTTCTTATACAGTAATCCCTCGCTATATCGCGCTTCGCCTTTCGCGGCTTCACTCCATCGCGGATTTTATATGTAAGCATATTTAAATATATATCGCAGATTTTTTGCTGGTTCACGGATTTCTGCGGACAATGGGTCTTTTAATTACTGGTACATGCTTCCTCAGTTGGTTTGCCCAGTTGATTTCATACAAGGGACGCTATTGGCAGATGGCTGAGAAGCTACCCAATCAGAGCACGTATTACGTATTAAAGAAAACTCCTCAAATGTATTGTGAGCAGGGGGGCTGTACGCACCCCTAGAGGATACGGACGCTCCTCAAAAAACACTGAAAGACTACCTTCACATTGCTCCTATCCTTCCTGGGCTTACTTGTGGATGCTTTTTTGCCCGATATGCTTCCAGCACCGTGCTTCGCATACTTAAAAGCTCGAACAGCACCTATCGGTTTTTGATTGTTTGCTTTTCTCTCTCTCTCTGACATTCTCTGCTCCTGACGCGCAGTCCTTTGAAGAGGAAGATATGTTTGCATTCTTTTAATTGTGAGACGGAACTGTCATCTCTGTCTTGTCATGGAGCACAGTTTAAACTTTTGAAAAAGAGACAAATGTTTGTTTGCAGTGTTTGAATAAAGTTCCTGTCTCTCTACAACCTCCTGTGTTTCTGTGCAAATCTGTGATCCAAGCGTGACAATATAAAAATAACCATATAAACATATGGTTTTTACTTCGCAGATTTTTCACCTTTCGCGGGGGGCCCTGGAACGCAACCCCCGTGACTGAGGAGGGATCACTGTAACACATTTCTTTTTGTGCACCATTTTCAATATGAAGTGTCATCCACATGTGAATATCTTTATGGCCCAGCCCTTAAGCCCTAAATAAGGAACCACAGCAGCAAAATTCACAGTGAGAGAGTGTGAAATGAAATAAAATACTCATCAATCTGGCTCACTGAGGAGCTCTATGGTCTGGACTCAGGCCCCATGTCCCAAGCTCATGTCCTTGCAAGTGCAAAGTCACAATGAGAAGGGATGAGGATCCCAAATACTACTAGATATGGTAGTAATACTGATGGCTCCAATGAATATCCTTTACTCAATGGATGAGAGAGAACATTACATACGAACAGTTCAGTTCATGATGGCGAATGCTGACAAATATGGGACAGCCTGTTGCAGCACTCCAAGCACCCAACATAACAGTATGAACACGAGCTCTAGTGTGTTTCAAGGGTTTTAATTTTTTTTCGAACCTTTGCACAGAATTTAACTATGCAGCACTGCTCTCATCTCTCCTCCGCTACTTCAGCAAGCTTTGTCTTCCCCCTCCTGACTGTGGCTACCCTGCTAAAGCAGGCTGCTCCTTTTATATATAACCCTGGTGCACCTCTAATGTCCTGAGACTGTGGCTCAGGGATATTTCTGGGTCCACCAGAAGCCCCACAAAGTAGGGCTGTCTAGTCCCTTCAGCGCCCCCTGGCAGTACTCACAGAACACAACAAGATCTGACCTAAAGAAATACAGTTCCCATTATGCCCTGTGGGTATCTGTAGCGGTACCGTAACCCAGGAGGGCTACCATCTAGCATGTTGGGGGCGACAATGACACAAATGCATTGTCTTCCCCTGTCCTTCAGTCACTTTGCCCTCCTGGCTAGGTAAGGATCCCAGTTTGGCTCCAGCTGGGATGCCAGTCTCAACGTGATAACACTAACAACAGATTAAAAGTCTTTGACAAACATCTGAATAAGAGCAACATATATAGATACTGCAGTTAAGGAATATGAATATCTTATCTTCTCCATAAGTTTATGTACTGTGGCGGATGGCCAGGGCACTTGCCTGGCCAGGACGCTCAAAGTGTGGAAGGACCTGGCGAAAGGCAATATTGCCTGGACAGTTTCTTGCCCGGGAAGATAGAGGGCAGCCCCCTTAGTTTTCAGTGGGGCCACAGGTGATGAGCATGGAGGCTCAACCCTGTTGGAACCCATGGCCACTGCCAGGGGACGCATGGACCTTTCCAGGGCCTTATTTGGTCACGCTTCCTCCACACCTGGAAGTGTAGACGGAAGAAGCTTGTTAGTCCATCCAGGTGCCTTATAAAAAGGAGCCGCCTCACTACATGAGTGGCCAGAGTCAGGAGGAGAGGACAAAGCCTGAAGAGGAGTGGAGGGAGAAGGACTGGCGGCAGAAGTGACTGAATGGTGTTGCATTGTGCTTACTGGTACAAACCTGTAAATAAATGTGTGGAGTGTGGGAAAACTTGTCTCCTGCCTGTCTGTGTCTGGGTTAGGGTGGCAGTACGCCACCTAGTGGCTCACAGTACATATGAAATCTTTGTTACACAGAAGAGCACACAGAAAATTTCCCTTACTTTTACCAAGAATTAAATCAATCTCACTATTCACGGTCCTTCTTTGTAATGCGGTTGGGTTATTTGTTGAGTATGAAAAATGGAATGTTTTGGACAGGAGATCCAAAATGTCAAGTAATGGCATATTTACATGGGCATGTAACATGTGGTGCTTACTTCTCATTACTGCTTTATCTTCACAAGTCTAATAAAGGAAGTGCCCTGAGTAATTCAGGAGATTACCAAGTCTGTATTCTGTTTATTTTCTTTAAGAGTGTTTGAATTTGTAGTTTCTTCCTCTACTGAATATCTTAAAACAAACTAATAATATGGTTAACCTAGTAGGCAAATGCAATCGAATAAATTAACACACCAACACATTGCTTTGGAAACAAAACACATCATTTTACTGGAAGCTTACCAACAATATACAACACTGGATATATTTAGAAAGCAACACGGTCATTAGCAAAAGCAACATGAAAGCCATGATGAGAATACTAAAAGCAAATGAAAAGTGAAAACACCATTTACAGTTATTGCCTGTCTTTGTAAATATGCTATTTGCACAAAACCAATTAATGACACAAAAACTCTAGAGGACTGTGTCATTGCTCAGGTTCATTATGACCTATAAACTAAATCAAGCACTTGTTCAAACCAAGCACATGAAAATAAAATTAAAAACAAGCAACTGCTGTCCAGTGCTACTTGAAGACTCCAGCGTCCACAGTGTGAATCCTGCACCTGGTCACTCTCTGTGTGCCTGTCTTCACTGTGCCTCCATGGCATTGTGTTATGGTGGAAATTCTGAATTGGCCTGATGTGATGGTGGGTGTTTACATACTTGGTCCTAGTAAAGAACTGGCACTCCATCAAGGATGGAATAGTCTTTGGGAAATCCGCTATTCCTGAATTGAATCAACCTGGCTTGAGAATGTCCTTTGTTTTGGTCTTTTTGTATCAAGTGTAGACTCCACCCATCTAGTCATTATCAAAATGATGAATACAATGTAGACAGTTGGGACAGAAGTCATCTAGTTATTTATTAATAAACTAATGAGGTAATTTTTCTAAACCCCTCATTCAAATATAGGGCTGAAACCAAGAGCTTATCTCAGAAGCATTGGGCACAAGAAAGCACCCCTGGATGATGTGCCAGCTCAATACAGACAATATGCTGACATTGCATCACACATTCACCAGCCTGTTTAGAGTTGCTAGTCAGCCTAATCTGCCCCACATCTTTGGTGAAGTTAGTTTGACAGTGTTTGAACAACTCATCCAAAATCTCTTCCACTCTTGATGTTTTACCAGAAGGAAGTTGGCTGATGGCAGTTATGGATTTCAGTTATGGATGATATGGTGTCTGGATATGTTGCAGTCAGTCATTGTGGTATTTTTGAAAGAATTTGACTGTCGTGCTGCAACTTCTGATTTAAAAGTGATTGGAAGTTCCCAGCCCAGAACTCTATCTTCTCATGATTTGTAATCAGAGTGCCATCAACACCCTTGACTGGTAAGAAGCTGGCATCATGGGTACCATAAACTACCTTGCGACTCTGACTGAATGCCTTCATATTATGCGCTCATGTCACTCAGTTTGACGTATGTATTCTACAGTACTCTTTGCTCAAGTGTAGACTGATTTCATTTGTGGTGTTGATGAAGTTGTTTTGTGTGTGTTTTGCTTTCTACCTATGAACATTTCAACATTTCTATGGTGCTTTTGCAGATGTGTCAGTTGATGACCTATTGATACATTCTTATTTCAGAGCGGGGGGATGTGGGCGTGTACGACAAAACTCTTATTGATTCTTTACTTAAAAATTAAAGAAAAACATATTTCTTTAATGAGTAATTTAGATGTTTTGGCAATTAATCATTGCTTACTCACCTTGAGTTTCTTGCATTGTTCTAGAAGAAAGTGTGCCCGATTGATTAACTCTTGCCTGTTCTATGGTTATGATTTAATTTTGTGCCAACCTCTTTAACTTTTAAATGAAGTATAAATAAATTAACAAGCCACATGCAACAAGCTCTGATTTTATTTTTATCAAAGGTCTCCTAGCTGGTCACAGCTGGCCATGAAATCTCAGTGAGTTTAAAATTAAGAAAAACAATTAGAAATGTCATAGTTCTACCAAATATGAGGGGTGATTAAAATGATCTAATATACAAAAACTCCAATAAACCAAGCAAGTTTTATTTTTCAATATAAACCCTGTTAAAAACTAAAGAGCTGTTATAAAATTCACAAAGATTTTCTATGCCACTCCAATAAAATGCTTTGACTTACTAACGCAACCACACTTCTATACCTGCCTTGACATCTTCATCAGTGACAAAATGAATCCTATGGAGGTAACTTTTCAGACTGAGGATCAAGTGGTAGTCACACAGGACCAGATCTGGAAAATAGAGTGGGTGTTTCATCTCAATGAATCTGCAGTTTTACAATCCGTGTAGTGGCAGCAGGAACATTGTTGTGAAGCAGAAGGTGGATGGTTGACAGCTTTCTTCACTAATTTGCTCTCATTGACTGCTGCATATGCCAGAGCAAATCCATATGATGTTAACTAGTTATTTAGTCCTTGCTTCCATTCAACGGCAGAGCAAGGCTTTTGACCTGGGAGCCAAACCTGTTAGTGAGCCCACCTCAAACTCCCCATTGCCATGCTTAATGCATGTCCAGCACACAATGCACAAAATTTACAGGATTTAGCATGTAAACAATAAGAGCTGTTATGATATCAAGGGTGAGTTACAGAGTAATGGGGATTGTGGAAGAGAGGTGAAAAAGAGAGTGCAGGCAGGGTGGAATGGGTGGAGAAGAGTGTCACGAGTGATTTGTGATCAATAAGAGTGAAAGAGAAGGTCTATAGGATGGTAGTGAGACAAGCTACATTATATGGGTTGGAGACGGTGGCACTGACCAGAAAGCAGGAGACAGAGCTGGAGGTAGCAGAGTTAAAGATGCTAAGATTTGCATTGGGTGTGATGAGGATGGATAGGATTAGACATGAGTACATTAGAGGGTCAGCTCATGTTGGATGGTTTGGAGACAAAGTCAGAGAGGTGAGATTGCGTTGGTTTGGACATGTGCAGAGGAGAGATGCTGAGTATATTGGGAGAAGGATGCTAATGATAGAGCTGCCAAGTTAGAGAAAAAGAGGAAGGCCTAAGAGGAGGTTTATGGGCATGCAGGTGATGGGTGTGACAGAGCAAGATGAAGAGGACAGGAAGATATGGAAAAATGATCCGAAGATGATCCGCTGTGGCAACCCCTAAGGGGAGAAGCTGAAAGAAGAAGAAGAAGAAGACGATGATATCAAGGGTAAGTGTCTGATATTGGACCCAGTGCAGACTTGAGTGTTAAGCCTGAATGAAGGGGCTAAGCACTAGTAATTTGTGAGGGGCCATTGATTCTGTTATTTCCATTAATTGCTAAATGTTCATCATCTAGTTTTCATCTTCATTCTTTGCACTGCGTTATTTGTACCGTCACTTTCTTCTTTGGACATTCCATCACTCTCTGCCTTTGTCACTTTTTTCTCCTTTATGCGTTTTGTCATTGCAACGTTGACCAGGCATTGTTGTCAGCTGGCTTGATGAAGATAAATGTCTGACTAGAATCAAAGTTTAAGTAAACAGAGTTCGTTCTTGTTGTTTTAAACGTGTCATGTTCCATTTTCTACCAGGGTAGAATAGACTTGTGGTGTTGTGATGTGTTTACATAATCAATTTGTGCCCTTTTTTAAATCCCAAAACAGAATTCTTTAAATAATATATATATTAAAATGCAGACCTTATTATGTTGCAGTTGTGAGCCCCTCCAATTAGGGAGGCTCCTGCTGTCTCTGCCACGACTTTCTTTGCTTTGATTGTTGTTTGAACCTTGCGTCATAGTGATGTATCAAAGTTTCATCTTCACTTATTAAGTGCTTCTTAAATTTCTCCAAGTCCAAATTTATTGCCTTGAGACGATTGTAATATTGTAGGGTGTGATGCTTCATTTCAGGAGTCAGTGTTCTGGGCGTCCAACATGCACAGACACTAGATACACTTACTCATAATTAATTCCTATATTCTCACACGTCATCACTCTTTGATTCTCTGTTACAATTCACTTTGTGCCAGCAACATCTTCTTCTGTTGTTGATGTTGATAGCAAGCCAATCCACTCCCATGACAAAGTGTTGCAGATCACCTTCTGACTGTGGCATTTGAAGGAGACTCGCTCTAGTATATCTACAGTGAATTAAGAAATTATTCAGACTCCTTTATCTTATACAAATCTTATTGTTCCTCAATCCAGTAGACCCTTACCTGAAAGAAGATCAGGCCTTCTTGTGATTCTTGTGGTTTTTTTAGGCCTGCTCCCCTTTTTTTGCTTCAAGGAGGTACATCTACAGCGGATTCAGAAAGCATTCAGACTCCTTCACTTTATAAACATTTTATTGTTTTGTAGATTAAATTATAAATGTATAAACTTGCCATTTTTATCCATCAGTCTACACACACATAATGGTAAAGAGAAAACATGTTTTCAGAAAAATTAGCAAATTTATTTAAAATCAAAAACTGAAATTTCTCATTTCTGTAAGTATTCTGACCCTTTGTTGTGGCACTCTGCTTTAATTATACTTGAGGTGTGTCTAGAACTTAATTGAAGTCCACTTATGGCAAACAGAATTGTTTGGCCATTGTTAAGGAAGACATCTGCCTGGGCATATGAGGTCCCACAATTCATTCTTCATTTCAGGATAAAAACAAAGCCATGGGGTCCAAGGAGAACTCTGTAGACCTCAGCAAGCAAACTGTGGAAAAGCATAGATCAGGGCAAGGGTATACGGCTGTTTGTAAAGCTTTGAGTTTCCCCAGGAACACACTAGCCTCAATAATTGAGAAATGGAATAAGTTTGGAATCACCAGGACTCTTTCTAGAGTTGTCAATTTGGCCAAATTCAGCAAACAGGCAAGAAGTCCCTTGGTCACGAACCCAATGGTTCCACAAACAGAGCCTCAGAAGTCCTCTGTTGAGATGGGAGAGTCTGTTGGAAGCCAACCATCCCATCAACACTTTATCAATCGGCCTTTATGGCAGAGTGGCTAGATCAGGCATGTCAAACACGCGGCCCCCGGGCCGCATGTGGCCCGCAACAGAAATCTGTGCGGCCCGCATGATAGATCCTAGTTAGCACTAAACTTGCACAAAATGATTACTATTGTTTGTGATTGAATCATTCTGCATCTTCGCCATTACTTATTGACTTTTTTTACTTCTGCCTTCTGACAAATGCTCGTTTCCCATGACATTACGGTACCGGAAACGTCATCCACTAGTATAGCCACGAGCCTTGTCCAAAGTTAATGAGCCACGACGTCGCAACTGAAGTGCTAGGCTGCAGCAGCCTGGCAGTAGGGGCGGCCTTAGGCATGTGCAAACTGTGCACATGCACAGGGTCGTCACGCCAATATATATTGAATATAAAACAGAAAGAGAAAATAACGACACAGCTGACGGCAATGTGGCCGAAAAACATTGTGTTTCTTGTTAATTAGTACTCTGTATTTACTAATGTTGCTCGAGTCGGAGCAGTAAGCTATATATAGTATTATAACGTTCTGCCGTGATGAGAATATCATGGGCCGCCACTTAGTTTTCAAGTTACGGACACGCACATATAGATGCGTGACATGAGCATGAGGCGGCTATGCAGTGTCCGCAACGGATGTGGCCATCCGCCATGCATAAGATACCATATTGGCATTGGCGGGCGAAGGGGCCATCGTTTCTTTCTCTGTCCAGGGCCGCCATGAGCCTAGAGCCGCCCCTGGCAGGCTACACTATTGGCTGGGCTGCTGAGACTGGCCACTGGGCAGAATTGACCATCACGAGTAGTAATAGCTCGTATATTTTCACGTTTTTTTGCTCTAGTTTCATGTAATTTTGTGCTAGTATTGTAATGAACAGTTAGTGCAGACTACAGCTGAAAATCTGAAGTGGACGTGAGAAGTTGGTGAGTTGTTTATTAACATATTTTTGTGATTTTGAGTTTGTAAAATTAGTGTAGGTCAGGGGGCTTTTTGCATATCGGCTTATTTTACAATATAAACTTTGAAGTAAACTTAGTAAAGTAAAATTTGATTTTTGGAGGATTTGTTTTCCAACTTGAATAACTGAGCAATGAATTTAGTGACCGTTTTCGTAATTTCAGTTCACATGAACAGGACTTTGCGCTGTTTACGTCACAATACTCTTACAACGTTGAGAATGCGCCTGAGAATATCCAAATGGAATTGACTGAACTGCAGTCAGATTCTATTCTGAAGGCAAAATACAGTACAACGAAATTGGTGTGCCAGGCTTGTATGCTTACCTGCCACCCTCGTATGTGCAGATCCGTAAGTTGGCATCGAGAGTACTGTCTATGTTCTGAAGCACTTACCTTTATGAGCAATTGTTTTCGTTAATAAAAGCTACCAAAACCCCACATCCCTCAAGACTTACCGTCGAGCACCTTTCATCCCTCATAAAAGTTGTAGCTGCACAAGATTTCAAGCCTGATATTGACAAACTGGATACTAACAAGAGATGCCAAGTGTCGGGACAAAAGAAATCGACCTCACACTGTAACACTCCTATATAAGCAATGAATAGAATGTAATGAATATAGTATAATAATATAAGGACCTAGCTAAGAGGCTAAGACTCTAATTGTACGCAGCTGTACGGAGATTGTATGGAAATAAATTGCTTTTCTTTAAACTTTAAGTGTTACATTTTTTAAAGTTTTCAGTATGTTACAGTGTGGCCCGCTGACGCACATATGGCAGTCGAAGCGGCCCACCAATGGTAGCGAGTTTGACATGCCTGGGCTAGATGGACAGCACTTTTGAGTAAAAGCCATATGACAGCCTGCTTGGAATTTCCCAAATGACATTTTAAAGACTGTCAATACATGAGGAAATGATTCTCTAGTCTGATGAAACAAAATTTGAATTCTTTGGGCAGAACTCCAAGCACTTTACCTGATGAAGAGCAAGCAGACAGTGTTTATCACTTGTCTAATACCATCCCTACAATGAAGCATCTTGGTGGCCACATCATGCTATGGGGGTTCTTCTCAGCAGCACATACGGGTAGACTAGACAGAACTGAGGTTAGGATAATCGCAGGCAAATACTGAGAGGTCCTTGAAGTAAGTCTGCTCTAGAGCTCATGCGGATTTAGACTGGGGTGACAGTACACCTTTCAGCACGACAATAATGCAAAGCATGAAGCCAAGACAACACTGACTTAGCTTTGTGACAAGTGTCTGAGTGTCCTTGAATGGGCCAGCCAAAACCCAGAGTTAAACCCCATAGAATATCTATGGATAAACCTAAAGATGGCAGCTCACAGATACTTCCCATCCAATCTAGAAGAACCTGAGAGGATCTGCCAGGAAGAATAGGATAAGCCACCCAAATCCACAAGTGCAAAGCTTGTAGAGATATCCCCAAGAAATCCAAAGCTGTAATTGCTGACAAAGAGACTTCTATAAAGTACTGAATTAAGGGTTTAGGTACTTACTGTATATGAATGACAGATTTAACTTTTTAATAAATTTGTAAACTGTTCCGAAGACATGTTTTCACTTTGTCATTATGGGTTATTGAGTGTAGATTGATGGGCAAAAATGGCAATTTTATCAATTTAAAATTAAATCTGCAATGCCAGAAAGTGTACAGAAAGTGAAGGGGTATAAATATTTTCTAAATCCACTGTAAGCTAGAAAAGAGTGACTATATACGGTAAACATTTCTAATGTTAGAAATGCAGTGAACAATATTTGAGTCTGCCATGTTCAGTTTTCATTTGGGTTTGGTTCAGAAACAACTCGCATAAATTTTAGAAATTTGTAATGTAAATATTTTATTACACAGGGGATAAACTTTGGACTCTTACAAAATCAGATCTTTAGAATATGCTTTTCAGATTTAGGCTTAAAAGCCTTATTTATAAAACTCTACATTAGAAACAACAATAATAAGTCAGTAAACAAATTCAGTCTTGAAGAAACATGGCCAGTGCGGCTGTGAGGATTTTAAACCACATAATATCTAAACATAAGTACTGGAGTTTTAAGGTTGGTTGTTTCATTATAGCCCTGTGATGGACTGACTCCCTTTCCAGAGTTTGTTCTTGCCTTGTGCCCAATGCTAGCTGGGATAGTCTCCAGCAGACCCCTACAACCCTGTTCAGGACTGAGTGGGTTAGAAAATGACTGACTGACTGTTTCATTATACGTCCTCACAACATAAAGACATTTGACTGCTGCTGACAATATAGGCTTCCTGCTGCCATTTCATTTTATTGCTAAATGACAGAATCTCATTATTTCGCACCTCCTTCAATTTTTGTCATAGCACTGAATGTCCATTTAAAGTACTGTAACATTCAACCGCTCCAGATTAATGCACACATTTCAACTTTCTTCTGTGAAAAGTAGCTGCCATTATACCTTCTCTGCGTAAAAATAGCTTCTTTCACAGAACTTCACACAGAAGCTGTAGTCATGAAGTTGCTTTCATGGTGCCGAGTATTTTCGGAGTGTTTGTTTTCCTATTAAAAACTTTTGTTTAAAAAAAGGGGGTCGGGAGACATTTAAAGTCTCCAACTAGCTGTCAAAATGATTTAGTGATCTGACAAAAAAATCCCCCCAAAAAAATTCAAAAACCTGTTTTTCTTTTTGCACTCTCTCACTCTAAATATGAAACGGAGGCACATTCAACACTTTTCTTTACCTGATTCCACTTTCTGCCAATGTAAACACACAGGCTCAAAGCCCTTAATAAAACACAGCAGAGGAAAAACATTTATTCTATTAAATTTTTTGTTTAACACAGGGCCATTTTTGTCAAAAGATTTATGAAAGGTTTAAAATATATGTAAAATTACCAAATAAAATAAATACATTTTTCTGCTAAAAAAGGACATTTATCATATTTTTTTGAAATCCATTTTGTATATGCCAAACTGGTTAGTGGTCTTTGAATGGCTTATTCATATTCTCATTTTATGCAGATTTGCTAATATTGTGCTAAAGTTATTGAATTTTATCCTTGTAAAATTAAAAGTATAGAAATGTTTTGGATGTTAAAATACCAGTTGACCACACTTGAACAATATTGCAGCACTTAGACATTTTAATGAGCTTAAGAGGATAGCACATAGCCTGCCTGAGGAGGGATTTGGACCTTAGAACAGCAGATTTATATCAAGACACAATAACAAGTAGAGCTCAAAATACAAAGAAACAGAACACAACAAGATCCTGCTGCCAAAAAGGACCTTGCTCTCCATGCTGGAACTTCTGTCTGATTATTGGCATGGTGTCTCCTGCACCAAATCTACAGCAGCAGTCTGTTCTAAACTCCCTTCTTTCTCTTTCATATCATTCACCATAAACAAGTCTTCACCGAAACACTTCTCCGGCCTAAAACTTTGTCGTGAACCTTTCTTTTTCTCTGCCTGTTAGCTCTGGGGTTTTGAACCCCCAGGAACGCTAAAGGGAACCGATCTTTGAAACAGCTGTCCAGATGCAATATTTTAAAGGAGCATCTCATCCCAGTCTGGGACTTTGTGAAGCCCATAATCTAATGGGCAAGAGATCACTGGCCTTTAAAATTACCAACAACTTTGAAACCTACATAAGCCATGCATGAACCTTTCAGGCAGGAGGTGATGCCCCCTCTCTCTGTTCCAAACTAAACAGTATGGCACCATGCCATGCTTGGCCTTTAGTGTTCTAGGGTAGCGCATTCCAAACATTTTCCATGGTGAGTCCCCAAGGGATTTCAAATATCTGACTGACATCCAAGCATAATATACATACATATCTGCATGTGTAGCTAGATTTTAAGAGAGTAGAGAAAAAAACGTTTGCATCTGCAAACAAATTTTAATGAAATATCTAATACAGTCAGTGCAGTGGTTCTTAAGCTTTTACTTTCTTGTGACCTAATTTTGCCTATTGTGTGTCTTCACGACCCATAATCGTCATGGAGAAACAGCTGATCATCATCCCATTCCTCTATTAAGAATTGCTGCCAATCATAATCTGTTCCCCTCGGAGAGTCCCAGACAATTGTTGTCTGGGGGGGGGGTGGGGCCCACATTGGAGAATCACCAACAATTGTAGTCCATTAGGGTCGGTTTCAACCTTGTAAGTGGCGACCCAACACAAGTCTTTCTCCAAATTGTTCAGAACTCTTTCTGTTTCAGTACAATTGTATTTCACGACTCAGTACAGCCCAATGTGGCTCACAGGTAGCGCAGTGGTAGTGCTACTGCTTTGCAGTAAGAAGATTGTGGGTTCGCTTCCCGGTTCCTCCCTGTGTGGATAGCACTTTGAGTACTGAGAAAAGCGCTATATAAATGTAATGAATTATTATTATTAATGTCAGACATCACGTAACCCAAAATGGGTGGTGACCCACAGTTTAAGAAACACTGAATTAGTGAGTTGGATATGGCTGGTGTTTACAAATCTCTTTAATGTGAAGTCAAATGTGAGGTAAGTCATTTAGCTACCTCAGCCAACACACAATTGTCTAAAGGCCATGTCACACTAGATGACTTTTGCAGTGATTTTCAGTCATAGCCTTCATTTACATTTTATTAGAGAGTCAGAGGCAGTCATCAGAGCACTCCTGTGAGGTTCACTTGTCTAGTCTACATACTCAGTGACTAACTCCAACTATTCTATGACTCACTCCGACAAAATCAAACGGGCGCAGTGGAGGGCTCTGTGTGCTTGACAGTTGACAACCAATGAATGCTCATTTGGAAGTACAATGCATATTATGCAGTGACAACAAATAAGGAACACTGTTATTTTGTATCCCACAAACAGAAGAGACACTTTTTTGTTTGATATGCCATGTTTTATGTACCACTGTGGAATGGGAAAAGCAGAAAAAGGTCAGAGATTCAATCTGCATTCATCGCACCTGTTTTTCCTTCGTACAGCACCAGCTCCACTAGGCACAGCACTATCGGCTGTCAGAAAAAGGGGCAAGCAAAACCGTGCTGGAAACTCATGACATGTTCCCTAAGTTTGACATGGACAGAAATTTTCATGGTATGGCAACGAAATAAGCAACTGCAGTCGGCAAGTCCGTCATGCACTATTGACAAGAAGTCACATAACGTGACATTGGCGTCTCATGGCTACTGATCTGCATAACCAGTAGCTGGCGCCACTGAGCCCCCAGACCCACCGGTAACGAATAAACAGCACAGTCCTGGGTTCAATCACAACATTTTCTTTATTTCTGATGCCGCCACCGATCTCCAAATTCTCTTACACGGTAGTACAATACAACAATAGTTTTCTTTCCCCCTTCCACACCTCCTGCAAAACTTTGTCCACACTCCTCCCGATTGAGACGGCCCATGTAGGAAAATCAGCTTCTTTTATGCCAGACCTGGGTTTACTTCCAGTGCCACAGCAGACTCACATACAGTACATAGCCAAGGACTCACCAGCACATAAGCTTATTGCACATTGTAACCTTCCATGAAGGACTTCTTTAAAAAAAAATATGTTTAAGAACTACAATTAGCTCTAGACCCTCCAGAACCAACAACTACTAAAAGGAGAGTAGCTGATAGAATTTGTATATCCCTTCAATTTGAATCTCCTGTCTGTGAAAGCTATTGAGCCACCACAAGTCTGTTTTGACTTCTTGATATTTTATTACATGATATTGTAAAATGCTATTAAAATGATGTATTTTTTATACTCTACAAATAAATGTAAATACATCTGTCCTCACAGTTATTTTTGACTATGACTCACTGCTGTTAAAATATTTCATCCACAACAATGTGACATCTCTGTCTTTGATGAAGTGTATAAGCAAATTACAAATTCTCCAACACCCAAAACAGTTAATTAAGTTCCCAAATACACCTGAATGTCACGGCATGCACAATTACATGTATGTGTGTTCAGTCTATTTTAATGAGTCTAAATTGTCTTGGAGTGAGTGACAGTTGTTGTGACTGTGCTCTGTGAGGGACTGGCACTCCACACAGGACCATTCCTGCTTACTGCTGAGGCAGACTTCAGCATCCCACTGACCTGAAGTTGCAGTAAATTGGCATTAAAAAGGATGGATGAATAAACTGGCGAATCTCAGTTTCTGATAACACCTCAGGCCTTTTATTAGAGCAGACTTTGATATGATCTAATCTGTTTTTGAATGTTTTAAAGTTATCATACAATGACCAAACAGCGGGGATACATCTTATAAGCAAAACAAATCAACATAAATACCTTTGCTTATTTATGAAAACTAGCGAGAAAACCAAGAAATACAGTAACATGTTGTCACACATACACGTCAAAGGGTCACCTTCTAGGCTCATCAGAGGCAAGTACTACCACCCAGGGGCACAGATGGGCACTGTTGCTGCGGATAATGTCTCCTTTTCCAGTAACAGCCTAGAGAAACCAATGAGAGCAGCTGATTCCACCCCTTCTGGTCCAGCCACTATAAAACCAAGACACTTCAGCAAGGGTTGCCTCATTGCATAGTGCTAGATGGAGCTCCTACCAGACACTTGTGACCTAAGCCTTAATTACAGAAGCAGCACCTTACCTTTTCTGTCATCAGTGCCACTGAGCGATTGCTACTTTTGGACTTATTAGCTATTAAAAAAGCGACACGGTTGACACCCCAACATTTCTTTGGTGGACGTGTGTGTTCCCTTAATCAGATATTAATCAGATTACTAGGACAGCATTTTTTTCACTTAAGAAATATAGCAAAATTTAGACCTCTTATAACATAGCCAGATGCTGATAAATTAGTTCACATTTTTGTTTTCAGTCGACTAGATTACTGTAACACACTCCACTCAGGACTACCCAAAAAAAGACATCAAGCGATTGCAACTAGTGCAGAATGCAGCTGCTAGAATCTTAACTAGGAAAAGATAATCTGAAGACATCTCTCCAGTTTTGATGGCACTACATTGGTTACCTGTGTCATTTAGAATTGACTTTAAAATGCTGCTTGTGGTTTACAAAGTCTTAAATAATCTCACTCCATCCTATATTTCAGAATGTCTTTCACCTTACACTCCAAATCATAACCTTAGATCTTCAAATGAGTGTCTGCTTTTCATTCTAAGAGCTAAACTTAAAAGAACTGGTGAGGAGGCCTTCTGCTGTTATGCACCTAAAATCTGGAATAGCTTGCCAATTGGAATTCACCAGGCTAATACAGTGGAGCATTTTAAAAAACTACTAAACACACATTATTTTTCCATGACTTTCTCATAGCTTCATTTTAGTTTAATCCTGATATTCTGTATATGCATTTAATTATCATTATCATTTACAGTATGGTGGCTCCAAAATCCGTACTAACCCCTACTATCTCTGCTGTTCTTTTTCTGGTTTTCTGTGGTGGCAATCTGCGCCACCACCACCCGATCACCGTGCTGTCCCTACATTGATGGATTAAAGGCCAGAAGTCCACATGACCATCATCATCAAGTTCTTCCATGTGAAGCCTGAATACCATGAGGACTGATAGAGGTAATTAATGTTAGGTAGAATGCCTAGAGGGGGCCGGGGGGTCTCGTGGCCTCGGAAACCCTGCAGATTTTTTTTTTTTCTCCGGCCATCTAGAGTGTTTTTTTTGCTTTTTCTGTCCTCCCTGGCCATCGGACCTTACTTTTATTCTATGTTAATTGGTATTGCCCAATTTTATTTTTTATATTTTGTCTTTTTTCTCTTTCTTCATCCTGTAAAGCACTTTGCGCTACATTATTTGTATGAAAATATGCTATACAGTAAATATTGTTGTTGTTCTTGTTCCCTTGGTCGAGTACTTGGTCGAGACCCATAGTCTAGTATGTCTAGTAATGTCTAGTATTTCTAAAGCCTGTCATTGATTTAATAATTTCTATAATGAAAATAACCTTCCATTTTCATGTCAACGTATTTAAGATTTAGGAGTGTAGGGACTGGCGCCCACCTTTTCAGCACCGAGCACAAAGCAGCAAACAGCTCAACATCTTCTTTTAAGAGGCAAAATGCTGTCTACTCCAGTGGTGTAAATATAGGCAGTGCGGTCTGGTCAGTTGCACAAGGGTTCATGGGCCAATAGTGTTTTATTATTATTAACATTGCCAACTTGACTACTCCTCACACCTTAATTATGTTTTATGTGGCAAATATGGTTGTACTTCACTGATGATTGTAAACTTTAAAAGGATTTAGGTGGGCCTAATTTATTTTTATACACTACAGCCTATCAGATTTTAATTATGCCAAAGACCTAGTATCATGTAATCTAGCAACATTTAAATTGAATAAACCATTTAAAAAGCCTATCACAGCACCCACTCATGCACTAACATGGCATCATTTTAGAATCACCAATTAACCTAACTGGCACATGTTTAGGGATGTGGACGGAAAACTGCAGTGCTCAGGGGAAAACCCATGAAGACAAACAGTGAACAAGCAAAGTCCATACAGACAAGGGCCAGGCACAGGTATCAACCCCAGGGAAGCAGCAGACCTCACCACCGTGATACAGTCCTTTGCCAAAAATACGGTTAAACATACAATGTCAACACATGAATGTCACACTAAGCGATTTCTCCAACAATTCAGTAGCAGACATCATTTAGATAATGGATCAGTCAGGTAGTCTGACATGCCCAGTCCAACCAATCTGCAACTTGCCCCAACATATTTAAACAGGTTTGATTTTGTCTTTAGTCACTGGGTCTAGGCGAGAGCTGACAATCTCTCAGTGCACAGTGACACATGCAGTGCATGTAATGCAGCCATAAAGAAACGGGGAAGCACAAATTTTGGAGCTCAGAATCAGAAGAGAATCTCCTTGTCTGTCTGATATCAGTGTTTCCATGTACCACAACAGAGTGAAAAAAAAAAAAAAAGCCAAGATTGCAGCTTGAACTCGCCATACTTAGACGGCATTCATACAGCACTGGCATGGTCAATCAGTACTTTATTGGCTGTCATATAAAGGGGTGAGGTTGTGATATTTTGGAAATGTGAGCCTGTGCTGGAAAATCATCACAGACTTGTGTAATTCGTCACATGATTTTCATTGAGTCTGACATGCCCTCCAACTAGCAGTCATGTAATATGACACCAGCTTTAGCAAAATATTAAAGAAACTAAAGTGCAATAGTCAGCTCAAGACAAAAGGCCATGTCACATTACATGACTTTCCAGAAATTTTCATTTTCATGATTTTAGACAGTTGGAGCCAGTTGAACGGCATGCTACCTGCCCAGCACGCTACCATGCCCAGTGACTCACTCCACCTAGATAGATAGATAGATAGATAGATAGATAGATAGATAGATAGATAGATAGATAGATAGATAGATAGATAGATAGATAGATAGATAGATAGATAGATAGATAGTGTAGCAGGCGGCTGGCATCCATGCCCAGCCAGGATGCCACTGCACACTATATTCAGGGGGAGCAGTCCTGGACAGTGCAATACCTCCCCCTTGGGTGGAGCAGTGCCTCGGTTTCCCACAGGGCTCCCTGGGAATTGGAGTTGGGTGCAGCCCTGTTGGGTCCCGCAGGCACCGCCAGGGGGTGCTGTGTTTGGGACTCCTGAGCCCATTTGGGCAGCATATTCATCACACCCGGAAGTGCAGCCGGAACTCGGTGATCAAGCACCTGGAGCACTTCTGGGTGAACTATAAAAGGAGCCAGCAACCACCACTCAGCGGCCAGAGTCGGGTGGAGGAGGACAAGGTTGCCTGGGAGGAGTGGTGGTGTCGAAAGGAAGAGAAAAGTGCTTTGTCACTTGTGTGCTTGGGACTGTGTTGTGTCTGTGGGTACGGGGAAGGCGTAGCCCACAGACGAAGAAAAATAAAAGTCTATTTATTTTACACGTGCCTCCTGTGTCCAGTCTGTGTCGTCATCTTACAATAGATAGATACTTTATTTGTGCCCTGAGGGAAATTCAGGTGTCCAGTACCTCAAACACATCAGTAAAAACTGATTTTGTTTTTAGTCATAGAGGTGGGCTGTATACACATAAGAGCCAACAACCAATGAATGCTCATCTGGAAGTCCAATGCATATAATGCAGCGATGAGGAATAAGGAACACACACGCTTTGGACCTCACAATCAGAAGAGAGGCTCATCTGTCTGATGCTTCACGTTTTATGCACCATGACAGAATAGAAAAAGAAAAAAGTGCTGAGATTGCCTGTGTCTGCTAACCCCTCATACAGCACAGGCTCAATCAGGCAGCATGTCATTGGATGTCACAAAAAGGGGCAAGCAAAATTGTGCTGGGAGCTTGACATCAGGTGGTAAATGTGACATACCCAGAGATTTTCAGTTGTTTATGGACTGGTGACAAGATCGGCAACAGCAGACTATAAGTCTGATATAACAAACGACGATATAATTTGGTTAAGCAATGTCTGGGTCTCTAGGGAACAGCACAATTAATTAAGATATTATGTGAAAGAAAGAGAGCAAGAGAGAGAGAGATAAAGATACATTGTTTCTAGACAACTTAAAATAATGATACCTCAGGGCATGACCTTGCAAAACAGTAGGATCGACATACTGAGAAAATCCACATTGAACAAAGTTCACCATTAGTGCAGTATTTCTCTAACAAATTGATGAATGTACATAATGGATAGACTAAAGACTATATAAAGTAAGTGTAAAGCTTAGTAGAGACCCAGCTAGATCTCCCTGTCTGATGACTCTATATGTCCAGTCAGGACAACCCCCAGTAATGGTGATGAAGGCTTTTGAAATATAATGTTCATCTGAATATAAAGACTTAATTATGTAAGCCATGTTTATGTTATGGCAAGAGTTCTCCTGGTAACTGTTTTCATACTTAGCTATAAACTTTTTTTTAATGAGGGCAATTTATTGCTGGCAATATTTATAGCTCCACTTTTACTGCTCCAGTTTAAAGCCAGAGCAGGCCATCTCTTTGTCAGACTCTGGTTGCTGAGATGAGAAATAGCTTCGGGTCCTTGTTCAAAGCAAAGGCTTCCCAAATAGCTTACACATCAGTCTCCCTTTTAATATTCCCTGTCAAAAGCATCCAAAAACCTTGCATCATTATTTCATTTGGTTGCCATGTTAGGTCATAACCAGACTGAGTGTTCAAGGTTTTTTCTGCATATTTAAAGAACATGCCTAATATATCATGAATCCTCTTCATGTTTTATGCACCCTGCACAATAATGAAAGTGGTTCTTTCAAGCCTTTCTGTCTGGCTGCCTCATGTTTTGGTTGGGTTTTGTGGGTTATATCAAGGCTGTCCTATTTTAATTTGGAATACAATAATATGTTTTATTTATTGAGTGACGTTTCCATGCTCAGTCACACTGGACATCCTACTTTATTCTGAAAATGATTTTTAGAGCGGGCACCGGGTAAGTTAAGTGACTTATTCAGGGTTACTCACGGAGTTGAAGGGCCAATCCATCTTGATAACTTGCAAAAGAAGCTCCAGTTCCCCATGCCCCAAAAAGTGGATTGCATGTGTTTAGTAAATGAATGATTAATAAGTTAATAGTTCAAATTTGCGCTGCGCGCATGGTCGCAGCGGCTCACGGCTCTCCTTTTCAGTGCTCTTTTTTGTTGTTTTTGTACTTTTTTCTTGCTTGTTTGTGCACGATCGGTTCGGCGAACATCCGCTACACCCGTCAGAACCTTATAGACATCGGTGTCCAGTGCCAGACATCTGTTTCGAGTGTTTTTCATCACACACACAACATCCCAGACAACATAGCAAGACCAGCGGGCTCTCCGTGGATTGTTGTTGGGTCTAGGAGATGGCGCAGACGGAGGAGGGAAAGGAAGCAGAAGCGGGGCCGCAGATCCGGCGTTATGCTAAGGCTAAAGAAACAACCGCACAAGCCACCTCTACCGAGCCTGTATCTCACCAATGCCAGATCCCTGGTGCATAAAACGAATGACTTGGAATTACAACTCGCTGGAAATCGTTATGTTCGTGACTGCTGTGTTTTGATTATAACTGAAACCTGGCTTCACCCAGGGATACCCAATGCTAGTATGCAGCTAGCAGGTCACACTCTGCTCTGCTGGGACAGGACAAAGGAATCTGGTAAGAGCAGGGGAGGGGGGCTCTGTATTTATGTGCATGAGAACTGGTGCAACATCGGGACAATTATAGACAAACACTGTTCCCCTGACCTCGAGTACATGTCTGTAAGATGCCGGCCATTTTTTCTACCGATAGAGCTAACAGTAGTGATTGTCATGGCTGTGTACATTCCACCCGACGCCAATGTAAACACGGCGCTCTCTCTCCTGCTGAATACCATTAATGAACAGCAGCGAGCCCACCCTGACAGTGCTCATATAATTGCAGGAGACTTTAACAAGGCCAACTTGAACACTGTACTCCCGAAATTTTAACAACATGTTCAGTGTTCTACTAGAGGGGAGAACATTCTGGACCATGTTTACTCCAACATCAAGCACGCGTACAGAGCCATACCCCTCCCCGAACTCGGACAGTCCGACCATCTTTCTCTCCTACTCTCCCCAGCCTACACCCCCCTCAGATGCAGTGCCAGGCCCACCATAAAGACTGTTACAAACTGGCCTGAAAATGCACTCTCCAAACTACAGGACTGCTTCGAACAGACGGACTGGGACATATTTGAACACCAAGAGCTGGAAACATTCACAGAAACGGTACTGGACTATATGAGGTTCTGCATCGGGAATGTGACTGTGGACAAAAACATTCGGGTTTTCCCAAACCAGAAACCCTGGATGACCAGCCAGGTCCGTACACTCCTCAGAGACCGCGACACTACCTTCAGGTCAGGTGACAGAGCTCTGTACAGGGCTGCCCGAGCCGCTCTGAAAAGTGGAATTAAAAAAGCCAAGACGGACCATAAAAGGAGCATAGAGTCCCACCTGTCCAGCCACAATACACGGGAGGTGTGGCAGGGAATACAAAACATCACAAACTGCAGAGGCTGTGATGCAACAACAGGAGATCTGAGTGCACCGCTAGCAGAGGAGCTAAACTGCTTCTTTGCTCGCTTTAAATCATCACAACAGCAGCACTCACCTGCTCCAGCCCTGCTCCCACCCTCACCGGGTTCCTGCACTACTCCACTCACTGTAAAGGGGGGCGACGGGCAGTGAACCCCAAGAAGGCTGCTGGCCCAGATGGAGTGCTTGGTAGGGTGCTCAGAGCGTGTGCCCACCAGCTCACCTTTATCTTTACCAAAATCTTCAACCTCTCCCTAGCCCAGGCAGTCATTCCATCCTGCCTTAAATCAGCCACAATCATTCCAGTGCCGAAGAAGTCTCCCATCACCAGCATAAATGATTATCGCCCTGTGGCCCTCACTCCGGTAATCATGAAGTGCTTCGAGAGACTGGTTCTCCAGCATATCAAGGACTATCTCCCCCAAGACTTCGATCCCTACCAATTCTCATATCGCACGAACAGATCCACAGAAGACGCCATTGCTGTAGCTCTCCACTCTGTGCTGAGCCATCTGGAGCAGCAGCAGAGCTATGTCCGGATGCTGTTTGTGGATTACAGCTCAGCTTTTAATACAATCATTCCTGATATTCTCATCACCAAACTGGTCACTCTTGGCCTCCCCCCTCTCACATGTGTCTGGATAAAAGACTTTCTTACCAACTGGCTCCAGACTGTGAGACTTGGACCCCACCACTCCTCCATTCGCACACTGAACACCGGTACCCCGCAAGGCTGTGTGCTGAGCCCCCTTCTGTACTGTCTCTACACCCACGACTGCAGTCTAGCCCACAACAACAGCCTCATCGTCAAGTTTGCTGATGACACCACAGTGGTCGGACTCATCTCAAAGGGAGACGAGGCAGCTTACAGAAAGGAGGTCCTGAAGTTGGCAGCCTGGTGTTCAAAGAACAATCTGGCTCTGAACACCAGGAAAACCAAGGAGATCATTGTCGACTTCAGGAGGCACAGCACCGACCTAGCCCCCCTTTACATCAACGGTGAGTGTGTGGAGAGGGTCCATACCTTTCGGTTTCTTGGTGTCCTTATCTCCGCTGACATCTCCTGGACAGACAACATCACAGTAGTCATCAAGAAGGCTCAGCAGCGGTTATACTTCCTGAGGGTCCTCAGAAAGCACAACCTGGACTCCAACCTGCTACTGACCTTCTACCGCTCGTCCATCAAGAGCCTGCTGACATACTGTATCACAGTATGGTACGGCAGCTGCACCATGGCAGACAGGAAGAGGCTTCAGCGAGTAGTAAAGGCAGAACAGAAGATCATCGGCTGCCCTCTCCCCTCCTTGATGGACATTTACACCTCCCGCTGCCTCAGCAGAGCAAAAAACATCAAAGACAGCTCCCACTCTGGCTCTGATCTGTTTGACCTTCTGCCCTCAGGGAGGCGCAACAGGTGCATCACAACAAGGACAAACAGACTCAAGAACAGTTTTTTCCCAAAAGCCATAACCATTCTAAACTCACACATGCACTGACTACACAGTATAACCCCCCAACCCCTGGACTTTCTTCTATCCATCAACTGTGCAATATCCAATATCTAAATGGTACTGAATAATAACTGTGTAATATCTGTATACTGTACAATATCATTACTCTCAGGGTCCAACATCCACTACTCACTGCACATGATCATCATTATTGTGCAATATTTAAATTATGTTCAATAACCCAATAGTGCAATAGTTATTTATTCTTTCCAGTATTTAAATAATGTGCAATAACTCGATTTAGTTATTATTCTTTCCATTTGTATATAGCGTCGCAGAACTTTTTTTTTTTTTTTTGCAACTTTTTGCACCATTTGTTTATTTGTTTATTTACTTGTTGTGTTCTACATATATGTATGCACTGAAGGAGCTGCTTTTAATCTCATTGTACATGTGTATAGTGACAATAAAAGGCATTCTATTCTATTCTATTCTAGATTCAGTACAATTGATTGTAAACAAATGTAATTTTCTAAAGTCACACAACATTTTCCCACTGTTGGCCTTCCTGCGTTACATGGCTGTTTTACAAGTGAATTCCTTGATGGGTTTCCATTAGGGTTTTCTTTCAATGCAATCAGTTTATGCAACATGCTGTTAGCGGAAATTTAAAAGAAGAAAATCACACACTCACAGAGTCATTTATAGAAGGAAGTGAAGTTAAAGCGAGCACATTCATGTCCACTAATGAAACAGACTGAGTGGGTTTCATTCCTGCTAAAGGATGGGCACCTTTTTTTCCCAGCCAGTGAGTCACAAATGCACATCTACTGCCAGCATAAGAGTGAATATTCTGGGTGTGTTTGTTATCTGGAGCACACCTACAGTAAGCATGCGTTCTAAGTTCCTTAATCATTTGCATTAGAAAAAGTGTTTTGATTCATTTAATTTATTAATTTGTTTCTGTCACTGATTTTCTAATGTCATATATTAGAACAAAATGGCGAATACTGATTAGTAGAGATCCGGTGCCACTGCTGGATTAACTATTAAGAAAAGTAAGCACATGCTTAGGATATCAAGGTAAGGGGGGCACCACAGAAATTTTCCATGGACCATATGATGCCAAACTGTAAATGGTGCAGCAGAACCAAGTTCCACAAAAAAGGGGCTCCCAGAGTAAAGGAAAAAACTGCATGCATACTGTCACACACGTGCAAGTAGGAGACAGCTAAAGGGCCTGAGTGAATGTAATAAATTTGAAAACTTGATTAGTCAAATTAGGGGTAGGCGATCTTTCCAAAAAATCATATCACGATCCTTTTAACACAAAATCACGATCCAGAATCTGAATTGCAATCTATCTTTTCAATGTGGCATACACTGTCACACACGTGCAAGTAGGAGACAGCTAAAGGGCCTGAGTGAATGTAATACTACACCAGACCAGGGGGTGGCGGAGTGTGCTGACTGTCTCTCTCAGTTTCTTGTAGACTATTCCCGGGAAATCTCGCCAGGTTCCGGCACCGCTGATGACGTCACTTCCAGCTCCGGCACCTCTGATGACATCACTTCTGGCTCCGGCACCGCTGATGGCGTCACTTCCGGTTCTGGCCTAGATGACATCATTTCCTTCCCCAGCCCTTAAAACCGCCATCTTACCTCCAAGTATTCAGTTCTATTTTGGACTCAGTCATTTGAACATCTCTGTTCAAACTTTTGCAAACTTTTTGCAGCCAGGATATAATATATGGGTGGCTGCCCCAAACTTTTATAATGTCTACAGTCTCGTCCTTGTCACAATACACACATATACAATAATAAAAATTATTCAGACAAGAGTGTCAGTAGGCTTTGCACCCTAGGAATCTAGTTACCCAAACCAATCTGTAACATTTCAGTAATTATTTACCATTCTGATGCTGATCTCTCTGATCATAAAATAGGTCATTACAATAGCAATAGACAAGAAGAATTCAAAATTAATTGCAGAATTACGGTACTTGAGGGTTTCTCTAGAGTGCCTCTTTCCCTTGCATGATTTGGCTCAAATCGTTTGGTATTTTTCCATCCAGCTGTTTTAGCTCTAGAACAGGCGTCTCCAACACGTCACTCATGAGCTACCAGTAGCTTGCAACCCTTTTCCAAGTAGCTCGCCAAAGGATTAATGAATCCTACATAAATTTGAAAACTTGATTAGTCAAATTAGGGGTAGGAAATATTTCCAAATAATCATATCACGATCCTTTTAACACAAAATCATGATCCACAATCTGAATTGCAATCTATCTTTTCAATGTGGCATACACTTAAGAGAATATCCGGACTCAAACTCATCAAGACCTAAGTAACACTTTATTTTAAATATCAAACAATGTTGAACTCAATTGTTCTCTCGTTTCGCTAAGTGAAGTTAAGGAACACACCCCGAAGCTGGCGAATGAGTGAGGAAGTCCCCTCCTCTCTGCCTGCTGCATGGATCTCAGATTTTCTCAAATAAATTGGTACCGCAAGCGAACTATGATACATAGCGAAATGAGGGAAGTCGCAAAATCAACTGGAGTGTTCAAGGGAATTATAGAAAAAATCCTGATCTAAATCCATTATTTAGTTCTATCATGAAAAGCGGACAGACATGCAGACAGACAGACATTGGATTTTATATATTATATATTAGTAAACCTTCAAAATAATGTGCAGTTAACATCTCAACAGCATTCTCAGCATTTCTGGAGCTTAGTAGAGTTAGATAACTATAAGAATCTTCACCAAGCAGCTCTGAAAATGTCTGCTTTGTTTTGGTCCACATACCTTTGTGAGTCTGCCTTTTCTGACATGAAATCAAAGTTCAGAACAAGATTGACAGATGAACATTTAATGACTCCATAAGAGTGAACCTAAGTGCCTGCACTCCACCATACACCTGCCTCTCTTAGTGAGATAACTGGCACTGCATGGGGTCAACAAGTAAAAAACACATCACACATGCAACTGGATATGTGAATACTCTTGTGAAGTGAAACAGTGACATGTAGCACAATGACAAATGAATAAGTCATATCTGTGTATTTGTACTTGCATTGTTTTGTTTTGACAGCATTCATGTTTTAATTCAATAGTGTGAGATACACTAGAAAATGCATACAGACATACAAAATGCATTTGCAGGTGAACTAAATATTTTTTGTGATGTATTAATGCAAAATGTGAGTTGTGGACATCAACATTTTGTAAACGTTCTGACAAAACAAGCTTATTCAGTTTGTTTGGGTTGAAATAAGCTATGAGAATAAACGTTAGAAAACATGAATAGCTCTCAGCCATTTTCATTTTGTAAAAGTAGCTCTCAGGGGAAAAAAAGTTAGAGACCCCTGATCTAGAATGTCCTCATGAAACTGTGACACATAGACACACACACACAGACAGACACTCATCCATCTTCGAGATTTCGATGTCTTCGGTATCCGGAGAACCTTAAACGTCAAGATCTGGCAAAAACCGGAGATTGAACTTTTTGAAGAATTTAAAGTTTTTGCTCCTCCCCCATAAATGATAGGTTATAGTATGAGGAGGGTGCATAGCAATAATAATAAAATAGTAATAATAGAGACTATTAATTGTATATTAATCTTGGGAATACAACAAAATTAGTATCTGGTAACTGCCATACGGTTTACCGAGGCTCATGTGATCATTCTTATCTTGGTCATGTCGACTGTCCCATTCAGTGAGTGCAGCTCATATACATGGGAGCACCAAAACTTAGCGCCTCTAAAGGTCTTAACCTGGTCCTTCGCGGTACTCTGGATGCCAACAGTTTCATTGAGAATCTTCATAATTCCTAAAGATGTATAGGTTTAGCTTAAATGGCAGCTCTAAACTGAAGTGTGTGTGGGTGTGCCATGTAAGCTAGTGCTGGGCTGCTTTCTGTCACGAGCTTGATACTGTTAAGAACACGCCTTAGCTCTCCCTTGTGGAATATGCTAGTTAGGAACACTGATCAATATATTTGCCTGTGTTGTACTAGTAGTACTTCTAGTGCACCCACATGGTGATTCAAACTCATTTGGGATCCTCAATGGGAATCTTCTGCATGATACCTCACACAGTCACATTAAAAGTCAAAATCCATTTGCATACCAGGTGGGTACTTATGCGTCACGCATATTACAAAGTGGGAAATATACGACAGGAGATAATATGGGAAGCAATAAGACTATGCTGAACTCCCTGCTTCACAAACAAGCTCTCAGTTCTCTTCCCTAAGGGGTGACCTCACTGTAATGAGCAGTAACTTCAATATCCTCTAGATCAACAACTCTTCTCTTTGACTGGGAAAGGATTGCAACAAATGCTTTTATATTTCCCATTAAAATTAAGAAAAGAACTGGAGAGAGCTGTGGCATGGTAAAAGCTAAGCCTATTTGTCTTTTTATTTGTATGAAAGTGTGTGAGTCAGACACATCTACAGGCAGAGGACGATAATGGACATTGCAAATAAGCATTTACAAATAACAAAAGACTAACCTCATGGATGCCCCCTATGGGCCTGACTAAATAACATTAACAAGGTGGGGCAGCCTCTCTGTCTGTCGCCATTAAAGATATAATGTTAATCGTCTCAATCTGCCTTACTTCCAGTTACAGCCATATAGTAGTAGTAATGGCAGTTACATTTCTGTGAGTGCAGTTCTTTTTCCAAAACTCAAATCTCAGCAGTTATTTGAAGAACACTAGATTGGATAACATTATCAACTGTATAATAAATCTCAAAGGTCTGTGTGTCCAGGACCTCTGAGCAATCTGGGCAATCACCTTTCATAACTCAGTAGAAGGATGATTTTATATATCATCTCAAATTGGAAAAAAAGAAATTTCTTTGTGAGGATTCATTCTAAATTTTTCAGGAATTTCAAAAAATTCATTAATGTAATTCTAAAGTAAACACATTGGCCTGTGCTAATCTTTGTATTTTATTTGCTGTTTTGCTCTAAATGAAAGAATACTTTAGATGGCACTTTCTTATTGTATAGCTCCCTGAGTCAGGTAGGGGCTGAGTGTTGAGTTTCATGCATTTTCTCAGGAACTTATTTTATTTGCTAGTTTTTATTGGATTGTAATTTGTTATTTTTCTCTGTTCCTTCAATAAATAAAATATATAAGGCGATAACCATTTATACCCCTGTTTCAAGTTTGTATAGGGAGTCACAGGTTTCCCTTAAGTTGTTGCCACATCATGCGACTTCTAGTCTTAGGATATGTCAGACATGCTGATCTCATCGCCATATCGTGTCAGTTTACATGATTGGAAATCACTGAGCATGACCGCATGCCAACCTTCCAGCCAATAGCGTGCTGCCTGACAGAGCTGATGCTGTATGAAGGGTTAACAGGGATGGTGAGTTCAGCCACAATCTCTGCCCTTTACATTCCTTCTCCATTCTGTCATGGTACATAAAACATGAGACATCAGAAATACAATCTTTTCTGTTTGTGATGTCCAACATACCCGCAGTCGTTATTGCTACATTACATTGTCAAGTTTGGGTCACTAACTTACACAGGAGACTGGAAAAAGGGAACAAGTTTCCGAGGGAAAAATATCTTTATTGCTGAACTGACAGGTACAAACACGAGACCCTTTCCAGACGGGGTTTGTCAACAGCAGAAAAGCACACAGGAACCGGCTGTCAAATATGGCACTTCAGCTCTCGTCTCCAGGTCAGAAGACCATAAAGTCCTCCTCATCAAGCGGGTTCAATGGCTCAGAGGCAGCAACTGGAGCAGAGGCAGTCTTAGGGAGAGAGGACAGGAGAGTGAGCCATTAGGTTGGCCAGGGCTCAATCTTTTAAATGTTCCAAACCTCATACGAGAAGCATGTCGTGTGGAAAGCCTGCAAATCTGCAGCTGATCCTGCAAAGGGGACTGGTAAGAGTGTGTTTGTTTCCCATTGAAATATTTAAAGGCAAAATGAGCATTCATTGGTTGTCAGCTCTGATGTACACAGACCTTGTCGCTACGACTAAAGACAAAAGCAAAACCTATTTGATTTTATTAAAATAAGTTGCAGTCTAGTTGAAGTGAGTTCCTAAAGATGACACACTAGGTGACTGGCCTTAATGGGAGCATGCTGCTGTCTGCTTCCGACTCATTACCATTATGCAAATGAAGACTATGTTTGAAAATCATTGGAAAAGTCACATAATTTGACATGGCCTTTAAATATTGCAATGATATGAGACAACAATGTGTTGTGGTGCCCATGGAAAGCATGGCAACTCTGCTTCCTGCCTAGCACCTCAGTTTATTGTCAATGGAACTTAACATGACTGTCTTGAGGTTCCCCCTTGTGTGTCTCAGAGTCACCAGTTCCTCCTAAGTTGCAATATCTCAGAACACACTGCAGAAAACTACTTCAAACATTACTGTGCCTTTTTATGATGAAGCATTTGCAAGCAGATGATTTCATCCAACCTCTTTCTCTCCCCAACTATCCATCTTAAGAACCTCCATTGCAGTATTGTGTAAAGGCCAGCTAGTCCAAACTCCTCCATACACTCGCTCACACCATGCTGGCTTAAAGCCACTAATTAAATAAAAATACACAACTTTCAGGTTCTGGTTATGTCTGGCTTTTTTATATGTATTTAAAAATTTTGATGGTAATTTATTAATAAATACATTTGATATGCTCTATTGGTTTGCATTTCAATTTGCTGTGTACTGATGGTGTTATTGGACTGCTTGACCAGTAATTGTTGTTTTCTGGACATTGCCAGTTTGTGCAATTCTGGTCACCAACAAAAAAGACATAGCAGCACTTGAAGCTGCGCAGCGGAGAGCAACCAGGTGTATCCTAGGACTAAAGGCCATGTCGTACTCTGGCAGAGAAAGTGAATTAAACCTGTTTAGTCTTGACCAGAGAAGACTCGGTGGGGACCTAATCCAGGGCTTCAAAAGCCCCAAAGTAGATCCAGGGGAATTCTTTCAGCTTAAGGGTGAATCACATACTTGACAACACCAGTGGAAATTAAGGAGAAGTGTATTTACAACTGAAGCTGAAAGCACTTCTTTATAAAAAGAAATATGGGAATGTGGTATAAACTGCCCACAAATGCAGTTGAAGTAGAAAAAACCTTGACAACCTGTAAGAAGTATCTGGATGAGATATTGCGACAGCCTATCTTAGCTTGATAGATTAAACAGCATCCTTTCATTCGTCAGATTTCTCATGTTCTCATGTCCCTGTTCTCAGATCCTGTCCTCATCAATGTCTGTGTGAAGCGTTCATGTGACTCCAGTACTCTGGTTTTCTTCCTACATCATAAAAACTTACCTGTAAGATGGACTGGCAACCGTAAACTGAGGGAGTGAGTGTGGGCATGTACGCTGCAATGGATTGGCACCCTTTCTAGGAGTGCTGCTGGCAAAGGCTATTGTTCCTAAAATCTTGAATTGGACAAAACATGATACTGAATGTTTGGATAGATAATGAAATAAAATGAGGGTTAAAAAGTATTAGGCATTGATTATTGCATGGCATCTGTGTTTTTAATGGTGAATTATTTCTTAAATAAAATACATTCCTCCTTTGATGTGGGAGTATAGTGCACTCTTTATTTCTTTCCATTTCGTAAATTGATTTAATCTGTAGTCATTAAAAGATGCTACAGCAGGACTTATTCTCTAGTAATGGGTTGATACAGCATGTGCTTTGCAGCATAGTTGCTTCTTTACAAAAAAAAAAAAAAGTCAAGTACAGCATGCCATGTTTGTGGCTCAGGTACCCTGAAGCAAGAACTCCATTAGTGTTGGCAGAGCATGTGGCTTCAGCGGCTGGCTGGCTGGCTCAGCCCAGCCAGTTGTTGTGGTCAACAATGTGACCACATGAAGATGCCCCAGGACACAGGCAGAAGAAAAAAAAAAAAAACAGCGGGCAATTATCTTTTTTTTTCATTATTCGTTAATTAGGGTTCAGAGTTATGAGCCTCTACTTGTTTACTAAAAACTGGTCTGTGGCTTTTAGATTCTCAGTGACTTAGCAGGGCACCTTATTAAATACATGCAGTAAATATCTTGAAGCACTTTTGGCTAGACTACCAAATTGCTTAATCCTGGCATTTGAGGAATTTGATTTATTCGCAACGTAAAAATCGGCCTTGTGTCTGAAATTGTGAGGTGAGCTCTGCGTATGTGTGTGTGTGCGCGCGCGCGCAGGGCTGAATGCCGACAATTAATAACCGTGAAAGAGATGAGACTCTTTTGTAAGTAGAAGGCTGCATTTTAATTTGATTATTCATTTAATAATTGAATACAGTGCATGATTTTGCCCAGACTAAACGATATAAAGGCCCGTTTGCCTGCTAAGTGCTTTTTCAATAATACTAACTTACAAGATAGTTCATCATAATTAGAAATCAAGAAAGAGAGAAATTGCAACTGTGGTTTGTAAAAGGTTGCTGGCACATTAACTAAAAACGGAAATTGAAAAGAAAAAGGTAAAAACAGGTACAAAAAGCAAACAGTTTCAGAGCCGTAATTTATCTTCAGCCCATCTGCCATATGGCAGCCTATTTAGCAGTTTCTGATGAAGGGAAACTGAAGCTTTTAAGAGAATAAAAACGTTTCATGGAGTTACCGTTTAAACTGTTGCACTGGGCCCTCATTCCCAAATGTGGATATTACTTGCTTATGTGGGATTCCTCCCAGAGTCCATGGACATGCTGGATAGTGGATGAGTGAGACCAAATGGGCTTAATGTAAGTGTACAGTATGTATGAGCATGACGTGTGATGGACTGGTAGCGTAGTGTCTCATAGAGTACTTGGAAAGCCTGATGTTTAGAAGACTCCAATCCTTTTACATTGCCCTTTTTCTGTTCTCTGTTACAGTGTGTTGTGGCATATGGCCGGCCATTCATCCTGACCAATACCCCCAGGCCGCCAGATGGAGCCCTCCCTGCAGCATGGAGGTGCCCCGAATGCCAGCAGGGAGTCATGGACAATGGAGTCTCTATGCACAACCCTGCTGGATACCGTGGGGGCCGCCAGAGGATGCTACAGGGAGGCTCAAGGACTTGTATTTCCACTATAACCCAGAAGTACGTCTTAGTCACAGCGACAGAGGAAATGATGTACTTCCGGGATGAAGAAGAAGAGTTTTCACCTGACCCAGAAGTGCTGGGTAATCACATGGACTGAGGGATCAGAAGCACTTCTGGGTCAAGGACTATAAAGGACTGTGGGAGATCCCAGATGAGCGAGCTGAGTCAGGAGGAAGGGTGACAACACGTCTGGAAGAAGAGGATTGATTATTGATTGTGTATTGTGATATTTAAGAGTATTGTGGAGTGGAGGGTGCTTTGTGCACTGTATTGTCCAAATAAAATAATTATTGGACTTTTATCTGGTGTCTGGCATCTGGTCCGAAGGTTCAAGGGAGTGATAGCGCCACCTATCTGTCACAGTGTATAATGTTTATAATAAATTGTGACACGTGAGTCGGTGTCTTGCACCCCAAAGATGAGACTGAGTCTCAGTACTTTAGCAAAACCAGCTTTATTCAACGCGAAACAGGAAACACCAGGTTATTTATTGCAGTGGGATCTACCATTCTACTGTACACAGACACAGTAATCAGGCAGGGTCGGGGCCAGGTCAGTGGCCAAGTTATAATGTTCCCTGCATCACCCATCGGGCGATCGGCACTTTGCGCGTGGCAGCGGTCAGCTTGTAGTTGTTTCTGTGGCGCTGCGAACCTGAAGTTGCCTCGGCGACAGACAAGCAACCCTCAACAGACGTGGCAGTTGCACTTCTGTGTATCGTCCAATTGTTGTGGGTCTCAAAAGAAGCAATCGCGCTTCTGTGTGTTGTCTTTTTGGGGAGGGTTCAAAATGTCTCATAATATAATACAGTATATATTTACTGGCATGGGTACCCACCGCTAATCAGACTGGCAAAAAGTGCAAGCGCACTTCACTAAATAAATTCCCCAGGTGGAAAACATTTCATGACAAACCAAAATTTCTACCATTGGGAGCAACTTTGAATACCTGTAGCAAGCCCCAAGACATCTAGGACCACTGTCCTAACAAATCACAGGTTTGATAACAAAATAAAGTTCCTTTGGAGAAAAAAAATTTAGAATGAAATAGCCTGTTGGGGAATCTGCAAAATTTGGCAGAGGTTCAACAGTGTAGATTTTCATACCAGAAAAACACACATTCACCTTTACATGTTAGAATATATAATGTATACTGTATATAACTATTTATCTATAAAGAACATAAAAATGTCAGAAAGTCTAGGGGACCAAGATGGAAAAAACCTGCTTTGGTACTAGGCAAAGAAAAAAGGAAGAAAAAAAAAAGGTCATAATCTTCAAGAGCTCTTGTACTGGTCACCTCCCTATACCTCCATCACTTGCTGTTCCAAAGAGGCGATATTTGAACCATTCTTTCTGGACACGTCTTTAGGGGCCTACTTAGGTGTGACACAAAGAAGGAAGGAGGGAGATGGTTAATTTCTAGTGTTCCCCCAATATCTATCCACGGTAATGGCATCCTTAAGCAAAACCTGCTTACCTGAAGAAATGCAAAAATCAAAGAAAACACATGAAAAATGCAAAAAGTCTTTTCAGACATGAGTCTCGTGAAGTGGACTGCTCAAGATGATGATTGGTCCGATTATGTGGCAAACAGGCAGGAAGAGGTGGGTCTAGGGGAACTGTC
Source organism: Erpetoichthys calabaricus (assembly GCF_900747795.2). Taxonomy (NCBI): domain Eukaryota; kingdom Metazoa; phylum Chordata; class Cladistia; order Polypteriformes; family Polypteridae; genus Erpetoichthys; species Erpetoichthys calabaricus. The sequence goes on from NC_041407.2 coordinate 61,274,586, forward strand.
AATCTTCCTGTCTGCACAAGGTGGAAAAGACAGAACGTTATCACACAGCACCAACCTCTGGATTGGCGGAGAACAACCATCACCATGACTATATACTGTACACATATATATATATATATATATATTTTTATATGTATCTATATTTTATACAATTGCATGTGCACACATCAGAAGTATTAACACGGTAAGCATGATGGAATGAGTGCCAAGGGAGACACAATCGCTAACATTCTTTCTTTTTTCAATTGCACACCAGAGAATGACCTACACGATGAGAGCTGACATCACTTTTGATTTTAAGTCAGAGGTCCTATCTCTTCTACAATGTGGCTTATTTCAAAAACAAAGACAGCATTAAAAGGGGTCTTGGTTGATACCCAACACTATGACATCTCTCGGTTATTATTTTATTACAAGATTAGTTGTGCTACCTGTCTAAAACGGTTTGAAATCTAAATAATGTTTGCAGTGCACCATTTATTGGAATGTACTTGGTAAAACATTCAGATATATGTGACAGTAGCATCACAAACATATGTAATATTGCATTTTATTACAAAAAATGTTTGTGATGCCCCATCTGTTGGAATAACAAATGCAGTGCATATGTCTATGTAATACTGTCATTTAGTATGGGGTTCTTCAAAGCTGTTGAAATGGCAAATGCATTTTATTACTACACATGTCTGTGATGTGCCATAGCAACCAGACTGACAAACTGATACAAATCAGGGGCCTCTTGTATAGCACCTTGCGTAGAATTCATATTAAAATATGGTGTATGGACAAAAATAGAAATGTGTGTATGCACAAAAATTTCAGATGGATAAAACAGCAAAGTTTTGTGCAGTTTCCCTTTATAAATCCCCAATTAATGTGAATTTTAACGCACATGCACACACCTATAGCCCCGCCCTCACTCCTCCCAGAATTTCACCTATTTGAATATGCAAAACAATATAAATAGCTTCTTCCACTCAGTACAATGGCAAAAGCACATGTAAAAAAAAAGAATTTCACTGAATGCAAAATGGAGGTCCTACTCAGTAAAGTGGAGTCAAGGAAAAATGTACTATTAGGTGGCTTAAGCAGTGGTATAAGCAACAAAATGAAATTGATGGAGTAGCACAGCGTGACAGAGGCACTCAAAAGTTCAAATTCAGAAAGTCGCATAATGTCCGAAATAAAAAAAGAAGTGGTCAGATGTCAAAGTCGATGTGAAAAGGAGGGTTGCAGCCCACCTTCTGAGGGTCAACAGCATTGGAGGAGGTAATAGAATTCCGGGGATCTCACTGTTTGAGCTGTGAGTTGTTGCAATTATTGGCGATAAACGCATATTTTGCCACAACTTTAATGAGACGTATTTTTGCATCACAGATAAGTTTCACATTAACAGAGTGAAAATGCTCTCTATTTTTATAAGCAAAATTATTCTCTTAAGGCGACTTTATAGCAATGTGCATGCAGTCAACCGCTCCGATTACATTTGGAAAACCAGTCATTGCTCCAAATTGCACTTTGATGTTTGCCTGTTAAACCACAGTGTAAGGAAATCTTGTATATCTGGATGACAAGTGGATAATACCATCCCATACAGCTGGCATGGAGCGATTCAGTGATGGCTGAGAAATACCAAATAGGTCAGCCAGTTCATATTGAGAAGCTCCTGTGGCTAAAAACCCAACAGTAGACAGAACTTGCAAAGGAGCAACTAGAGCACAATTCCTCAAAGTCTGCCTTTGTAAAGCCGGCTCCAGTTCAGCACACAGCTACAGCATTAGGATTATTATTAGGCTATTGAATCTGTAGTCCAGTAAGAGGAACATTTTGCAGAGATGTTCATTGATAACATTTTTATCAAGGGAAGACCCTCCTAAATGCCCTTATTTACAGTATTTACTTCTATGCATTAACTATTTATAATTGTTACTGTATTAATATAACACAAGAATGTAGTGTTGCCTCAATAAAGGTTTTTCAAAGTGAAGTTCATAATATGCTTTCCAATCAAACTACCAGTTGCAGACTGGAACTAGAGGTGTCAATTGCTGAGACTGCATTCCGGATTAACACTTTTCACCCAGGTAAGCCTCTAAGCTCATAAGGGTGGTCTTGAGTGTCATAACTGAAATCAAGCTATGTCTAGAGGTTTCTGCAGTATTTTTTACAGAAGAATGGAAATGATTTCACTCTGCTGGAGTAATGTGTGGATGTGCAGCCATTAAATGAGAAGGGACTGCTTTTCACTTTCCAGTGAGTTCCATTTCAAAACCTGCATTAAGTTCTCTTAGCTGTGTACTGCTTTTCATGAGGATCCACACTCTCTAGGGTATACCACGTTCCAGGAAATCTCTATTGCAAAAATCATGCAGCTTCTATATGCAGTCTAACCTGTATGTTTCAAGCTCTGGGGAGGGATAGATGTAGCCAGGCAAGATGATGCTTCTAGTCCAGACATGTTTTAATGTTATCTGTTAAGATAATGAATAGTTTGGGATGTAGTATTACAGTCACTTGTCAAAACTGTTTCTGGGAAACTGCTGTTCATGAGTATCCCGTGTTGCACTCCTTGCAATATCCCTTTTGTGATACTCAGTTATTCTGGATGTATTAAAAAATACCTTCTCTTTACATGCATATGCTGTCTTGAATCGAAATGTTTCTGCTTGAAATGACCATGGAATGCTCAGATGACAAACCTTCAAAGATGTTTATTCCTGTAATGCAGTCTCAGTGTGTTCATAATTTCTTTGTAAAACACAAGACACTTTTGAGCATGTTTACATCCTGTTCATCTTTTATTGTGGCCTTTGATCAGAAGAATTTCAATATGGTCATAACCCATTGTAATGGACGGCATGCAGGGACTGGCATCCCAGTTGGGACTGAACAAGGATTCTTACCCAGCAGGAAGACCAGTACAATGGAGGGATGGAAGTAGACAATTCATTCGGGCTATTTTCTTCTCCAAAATGCTTGGTGGCAGCGTCCCTGGGTTATGATACCTCTAGACATACCCATAAGGCAGGTTGGGAACTATAGTTCCATGGAGAAGCCCTTGTTGGGTTCCCTGGGTGTGGCCAGGAGACATTGAGGGGATTAGTGGTCTCTATTTTGTGGGGCTTCAGCCTTCCCAGGAAATGCTTCTGAGGGACAATCTCGTGACACCGGAAGTACATCCGGGTTCTGTATAAAAGGAGCTTCAGTATAGGGAGCCAGAGGTCGGGTGGAAGTGGATGAAGCTAGCCTGAAGGAGTGGAGGAGAGAAGGAAAATACATGGAGGAATTGTAGTGTGTTTGGGTTGTGCCCTTTTTTGAAACCTTTGTATAAGGTAGCTATAAGATTAAACCTTTAATAAAAAACTAAGACGTGTGTCCATGCAGTTGTTTCTGGAGTGTGGGGTGCTGCAATGCCCCCTGGTGGTCACACCATCTTGATAATTAAAAGGCTCTATATGAGACACCTTCTACTGGTTATGTCTTATAAGACCCAAGCACAGTAGTTTTAATCTTAAATATAGAAAAATTAGATTCTCTTAACTTCATCCAATTAGAGTTTCAAATAATAATTATTTAGAAACTCCATGCTTCTCCTTTATAAATGTTTATATATTTTGCATGTCCACCATGCGATCACCCCAACCTGAACATCAGTCAGCTGAATCGTCAACGTCATCAATGAAGACAGATAAATAAATAGATAGATGGATAGAACTTTTTCTGTCCCCAGATGGAAATTTGGCACACAAAATGCCACTGTATTTGTATGCTCCATGACCTGCTGTAAGAACAGACAGTTCATTCATCTTATTTGACAGAAATCGAACATTGAACCTTTTTGCCTTGCTTTTACTCTGGCACCAGCACATCTTTGGACAAACAAAGTGAAATTAAGCTGCTTAGATGTTTGCAAATGCAGCACAAGTAGATGGTTAAGGGAGTATTTAACGCACATCTTTTTCATTTTCTCAGTGTTTCTCACATTTCCAGATCTTGCAGACATAATGCAGCCTTTGGGTCCATGGGAGCTGTAAGCCTTGCTGTAGATTAAAGGACTAAAGCAGAAGGTGGCCAAGCATAGTTTAGAATTTGGGAGTCACATACTGCCAAGGTAACTGCTCTACCTGCCATATAAGCACATACAGTAAGTAAGTTGAGTGTATTATCCTTTGGGTGTGGCTCAAAGTTATTTTTCTCCCTTATTTATTCACTATTCAAGAACTGATTTTGAATGTCCAAAACAGACAACTTATGTGTACAGTGGAACCTCGGTTCACGACCATAATTCGTTCCAAAACTCTGGTCGTAAACCAAGTTGGTCGTGAACCGAAGCAATTTCTCCCATAGGATTGTATGTAAATACAATTAATCCGTTTCAGACCGTACGAACTGTATGTAAATATATATATATTTTAGTTTTAAAGCACAAATATAGTTAATTATACCATAGAATGCACAGCGTAATGGTAAACTAAATGTAAAAACATTGAATAACACTGAGAAAACCGTGAACAACAGAGAAAACTAACACTGCAATAATTTGCGCTATAGTGCTAGGAACCGCTCGCTAAAAACACTTTTTTTAATGAGTTTTAAGCACAGGGGAAAAAATGAACATTTGAAAAATCCGTTATTTAATAAACCACCAAGAAAAGTAACATTGCAACAATGCAGGCTACGAAGCGATCACTGTAAATAGAACTGAAAACAAAAACAAGCCTTCTCTACCTTATGCGTCCCTCGCTCGCTCTCTCTCTCTCTCTCCCATGCCTGTGTGTGTGTGCGTGCGTCTCTCTTTTGCGAGCCTGGAGCGCCTGTGTGTGTGTCTCTCTAGAGCGCTCCTGTGTGTGTGCGCGTGCTCCTGTGTGTGTGTATGTGTGTGTGCGTGTGTGTCGCTCTCTCTCTTGCTCGCTGCACAGGAAATGCACATGGAGAGACTGAACATGTACAAACCGAAAGGGAACCTGGCTTGTTCGTATACCGAGTGTGTGGTCGTGAACCGAGGCAAAAGTTTGGCGAACTTTTTGGTCGTAAACCGAGTTGTACGTGTACCGAGACATTCGTGAACCGAGGTTCCACTGTATTACGTTTCACTGTTTTAACATTTCTAATGGCTTCCGGTTTGTTTTTTTAATATACAGCACACACAATTTTTGGTACACTGTATTAATCCCTGAGGGGAAATTATCTTTTGGTATGACCTTTGGAGTTTAAAGCGCAGAGTCAGTATTTGAAAATGTTGTGCTGTTGTGAACCTGTTACTTCATACGCTCAAAAAGGGGAACAGACCTCCAATAATCCAAACAGAAGGACCAATCCTGATATTGTTCTGGGCCCAGGGAACAGGCCTCACCTCAGGCAGCTTAACCCCAAACTCAATCGACAAGCTTTCTGGCCTGCACAGGCCCAAACTGGGATTCAGGCGTTTGAAGTTCAACAAAATTCATAAAATGTGAAAGAGGGAAATCTGTCATCCCTCAGACAAACAAAACAAAGCAAAGTTCTTTAAAGATTTATTAAGATGATTCCAAAGAATTAAAAAAATAAGCCAAGAGCAAAAATAGGTTTGCCTAAAAGCCAATAAATACAAATAATCAATAAACAAAAATGTACCTTGAAACAAGAGCAAAGGTCAAAAACCCAGGAAATCTGAAAAACAAATAGATGCACCAACAAAAGAACCAGTAATCTAAATCAATGCCGAAGCTACTGTAGGAACGGACACATCTTCATTTACACTGCTAAGAGCAGCCCCCCAGCTGCATATGTCATATTTCAGTAGGATTCCTCCTCTGGTTGACTTTCAAATTCCATTTTTATGTTCTTTTTTTCTCCATTTTTGATTTATGTTAATAATTTTTTTAGTGTTTTGTGTATTATTTAGTTCCTGTATGTCTATGTGTCTTTCTCCATGTGCCATGTGTTTTATGGGTGCCCCCCCCTGAAGTAGAGTCCTCTGCCCAGCACCCTCAATTTACATGATCTCAGTTAAGCCAGGAATGACCTTTATATGGTCGTATCAATTATGTCACTCGCCACACACTCCCAAGTGCATCGTGGGAAAGATTTCTGTGGTAAGAAGCAACTCTCTCTTGCTTATCACTAATCCTAAAAACAGAGACAGAATATTCTGTATAATTTCAATTGCATATCATTTCATCATTTCAGATGTAGTTTAAGAGACATTATTTCCACTTGTATCTTTTGTCTACAACATTTTCCTCTTTTAATCATCCTCCATATTCAGCACAATCAATAGTTTCTTGAGTAAACTGGGAAACGTGAGCAAAAGGCAAAATAAACAAAAATAAACATAAAACAAAGCAACTAAAACCCAGATGATAGGCAATAAGTTGAAAACCAGGAAAGACACGAAAGATAATCACAAAGAGAATTCAAAAATGTAAATAAGGTTTTATCTGCAGATCAAATAAGGCTCAATACAAAAAGCTGACTTTAATGCCGTCTACTGATTAATTCAAGGTCACAACCCCAGAGACCACACCCCTAGAAATGCGGACATGACCCTGGCAACAGTATACAAAATGGCTTCCATAACAGGAAGAAGCCAAAAACACCTCAAATTTCAACCTAAATCATGACAAGATGAAGCAAATAAATTATAGTAAATGCTCCCCCAGTTCCTAAATAAGCTCAAATGTTACCCTATGTGTGCATTTTCTAACTTGTTAAAAGAAAGACTTGTTACAGTCATTTAAATATTGTTAACATTACTTTTTCATAATGTCAAGGTTTTAAATGTATTAATGTGAAACTGACTTATTATAAATTTGTATTACAAACAATTTACCGTATTTGACATAGGATATGATGTACTATAAATATGTAGCAGTACAATCGTGGCTCTAAAAAATGACATTATATTTTATGGCTCATTTGATCTCCCACACCTTAATATCAAACTCCATCCATGGATATTGACAACAAGTTTATTGAGATCTATAACATTTCTGACAGGTGATCTTTTCCACTGTTACAGTGCATGTGACTGAGCAATGCATGCTTCGATAGTTAGATTTTCACAGAGCTTCTACACGCATATTTAATTTGATAACTGGAGAAACACTTACTGTATATGTTAGGCTACATTCACATTATCAGGCTGAATAGACTCAAATACAATTTGTTGCCTTAACATGAGACAAATCTGATGTTTTCAGGGCTGCGTGGACACAGAAATCTGATCTTTATAAATCAGATTTGAATCATTTTCATAAGTTGTCCTAGATCATAAACATATCGGATTTGAGGCCATGTGACATGAATGAGAACGGTCAGCCTATATGCATGGGCTGAGTGCTGTCGTCATCAGCCAGCACTGGCACCATGACAAATCAGCAATGGAGGAGAGCTACAGCTGTGACAACAGTAACAGTCCCACCATTGCCGGCTCCTTACTCATACCCGAACATCTCTTGGTGCAGTAGAGCCAGCAACAGCTGTGAAAACAGAAAAAGCTTCCCATCTAGCTTTTTTTCACCTTCTCAACCTAATCACGTATAGCTGACAAACTGTTTGCCATCCTCCAGAGAAAAACATGATATATACACCAGTTACTAGTGCATCCATTTTGTCGGTCTTAATACCACATGTCGTCACACAAATACAAAGTTGTTTATTGTTGGTGACACAGATGACTTGTACACAAATGTATCAATGTGCGTATGCATGTCATATAGGAGAACGGATGCAATTACATTACAGTTAGACTCAGGTCACCTGTAGTTATGAAAGTGAACTGTCAAGACAGAATCCGATCTGAGGAAAAATTCATTGAGGACAGTAATGTGAATGTAGCCTTAGTCTTTTGTTGTTGTTTTGGTTTCTCTGGTTTTTCAACTTTGGCTTGTATTACAGTTTTTCATTTTAGACTAATTACTGTTTTGGAACATTTACGGTTTAGATTTCTTTGTTCTTTGTTGAATAAATCTTAGCCAGTGGGTAGATATAATTGCCAAGTGTTAAACGTGGAACCTAAAAGCTGAATATGTGATGCCCTAAGCAAAGAAACATATCACTGAATAATACTCTTTTTACAAGTTTAATAAACTACCAATGTCACAGAATAACTCCTGAGATTGTAGGTCATAATTCCAAAGGCCTGGATGCATATTAAGTAGTTTCTGAAGATATGAGTTTAGCGGGGAAAACAAATGACAAGACCAATGAATTATAGGCATGTGTCACAAAAAAAACCAAGGGAGATTGGGAAGGTTTGGGACAGCCACCCGTATAATATTTCCCGGATGCAAAATCTGTCAAAAGACAAAGACATGTTCACACAACTGAGTCCACAATAGAACTGACAATCATCTTTAAGATGGCAGCTTTTAAACCCTCAGGGGAAAGTGATGTCATCAGGACCGGAACCAGAAGTGACGTCATTGGCTACCTCAAAACAGGGTGGGATTTCCCAAGAATGGTCTGTAAAGAATTGAGAGAGAGAATTAGCGCACTTTGCCACCCCCCAGTCTGGTGTGGAACCACATTTATTCAGGCCCTTTGGTTGTCCCCTAAACACTCATGTGTGACACATGGAAAACCTCCAAACTTTGCATCAAAGGGCATCATTTAACGCATTGCAAATGGATTTACAGAGCTGCACAATTTAGAGAGTACACAAGACCATCCAAAGCCTATTATGTTGTAACCTTTTCATACCACTCCATCAATTGGGTCTGTAGAGCTGATATCAAGGAATGCCTTATTCACAAATGCAGCGACTGTTTATGTTTGAACAATAAAGAGGTTCAGAAAATGAATGAATGCACTTCTTAGCACATCCCTCTTATTTAACTTATTGGAATGTGTTTATGGATGTATTTTAGGATTCTTCTATAGTTTTTGAAGGCAGAACACATACAGTATAAAAAGAGCCCAAGCACATTAGTGGATTTGAAACCAAATCATTTTAAACACATTTTTTCATGTTTGACGCACTTCCAGTTGGTTTTGCCAAACGTGTGAAATAGTGAATTAATGTGTAGGAGAATGCACTTAATATAACATTACTTTTCAGATTTTCATTTTTTAAGAACTTGCACAGTAGCAAGAATTGATGATGAAACTGTGAGTTTTTATTATTTTCTGTTTGTGGCATTTCACAGAGAATATGCAGGACCCCATAACCCAAAAAACAAACAAACAAGCAAACAACTAAACATTATACTGTATTTGTACCAGATCCTTCCCAGACAGAAAAATGGTTCAAATCAGAGAAAAATACATAATCTCTTAGAATCTACTTTTTCATTAAACTGATTCCATGTTTGTTGAAATTATGTTGACTTGTTGTGTAAGTCCCTTTGGATAAAAGCTTCTAAAAAGCTTCAAAGCAAATATATGTAAATGAAATTGCACAGCTTGTAATTTTACAATATTAGTTTTTGATGGCTATTAAGAAGACAGCATTTTCTTAAGTTACTGTATAGGACAGTGGATCCACATATTTCTAATTGAAACATGAGCTAACAAAGAAGTCCAGGCAATCATTGATTTTTTTAAATTTAAGGGGCAGGTGCTATCAACAGTTGTTATCATTCAGCCAGATTACATCCCTGGCTCAAGTGTGGTCTTTTTTATTTCATAATTTTGTTGTTGTTTATATATAATTTTGATTTTATATTTATATATTTTAATTATGGTTTGGTTTTGTTCTGTACATATTTTTTTAAATATTGATTTTACAATTACTTTTCTACTGTTTCTAATGTACGTCTTAGAGTCCTTGTCTGCCCTGCCTCCTGTATGTGGAGCCCAGGGAGGTGGTGCCACCTTATAATGTAACTAAGGGGCTTTGCTAGCTTTAGAAAGCAAGACGTTTTGTTTAGGCTTCTGGATTCCTGTTTTGTAATTTTTGCTGTGGCTTTGACAGCTGTTTCACTTTAAAGGTAATGTTCTTCAGTTTCTAATTTGGATTTGTTTGCTTTAGGTTTTGCAAGATTTACCCTATTTCTTACCTTGCCTTTTTGTTATTGCTTTTTCTGTAAATAAACCCACAATTATTAAGGAACTTTGTTTATGTTCTTCTTGAGATCAGGGGCCTCATGCATAACACCATATGTAGCATTCACAATAAAACATGGCATACGGACAAAAGCGGAAATGTGCGTAGGCACAAATAAATCCAGATGCATGAATCTGTGCGTTCGCCAACTTCCATGTTCTTCCGCTACATAAATCATGTTAAAGCATGTTATTAAACGTGGGGACACGGTGGTGCAGTGATAGTGATGCGCTGGCGCCCCCTCCAGAGATTGTTCCTGCCTTCCGCAAGATGATTGGTGTGCCGTGCGCCGACCTTCGATGATATAATTTATTTATTAATTAATAAGAGGTACTGCCTCTTTCAAATGCATTAAACCCCCAATTCCTGTCCTTCCTTTTCTTTCTCCAAGTACCCAATCACAACACAATCAGCTCTGTAATAGACATTAAGCCATCTGTAAGCTTAGAACGCTGATTCTTCAAAACTTTTAAGGAACATTGAAATATCTTTGTAGTACATGTTGAATTATTCTATCCATCTATCCTTCCAGTGTTGCGCCAGCCCCAGCAAGAATACAGCGCGAGGCAAGAACAATCCCTGAACGAGGCGCCAGCTCCTTGCTAGTGCTGCGACACCGTGTCCTCACATGTTTAATTATTAACAATATAGATTATTTAAATGATATTAACATTTTATCTGTATAATGTAAGAAACATATTTTGCTGCATTTCATCTTAAAATGATATTGTCATCATATGTAAATACGTGCCTAATGTGACTCAGGTTGTGCAATATTAAAACAGTATAAGTTTACAGTGCCGTAATTGTACTTATAAGTACAAACAGTTCTACAAGGAGCACTTGAGAGACTGATTGATTGTGTTTATAGTTTTTGGGATGAAACTGTTTCTGAATCACAAAGTCCATACAGGAAAGGCTCTGAAGCATTTGCTGTATGGAAACAGTTCAAATAGACAGCATGGCTGAGGCAGCATGTGCTAGATGCTGTATACCAATAATTCTCTTTCCAATCAGCTGCTGTAGAGCTGTGATTCACACTCAGATACAGTGAGATAAATACTTTGACTGGTGCAGTGAGAGTAATATGGAAAAAGATGATCCACTGTGGCAACCCCTAACAGGAGCAACTTTATGAAGAAGATGAAGATGGTGCAGTGAGAGTAACAATGCTAAAGCAGCTATGGTATTTCGAATAGTTTGGTCATTCCGTGGACCATTATATTGATACAGGTTAATTACAATCAGATGCCTTAAACTAATAAACAATATGCTGTTAATTTCAATGTATTTGATAAAGCCGCATCAGGGACGAGGATCTAAAAAAGAAAGGGAAACCACACTGGAACAAAAGCACTGCTTTGAAGCTGGGTGTCGCCAGTTTGCAAAACCGAGCGGAGAACTTGTGTACGCCAAGGATTAAGCTAGCATGAAAATGTGCGTGGCTTTACGCCAAGTTTAGTTTTTATATATTGCAATGTGAGTGTGGAAACGGACGTATGCAACATTTTTGTGTGTACACACCATTTATACATGAGGCCCCAGATCTGGATTTAAAACACAGTTAAAGTCTCTGGCCATTATAATTTTATGGCTGTTCACATTAGGAATGGATGCAAATACGTTTTGGATGAAGTCTGTATCATCCACATAGGGTGCGTAGATGTTTAGCAGAATCACTTTACAATTTGTAAATAAATTACCCATAACGATCACATTTCGCCCTTCAGAATCAGTAATACATCTGATACTTCAAATGAAATTGTTCTATGTATTAAGATTCCCACACCTCTAGTTTCCTTTGTACAGCTAGAGTAAAATATTTGGCCAGTCCAATTTCTTTGCAACCAAAACTGATCCTGCTTAATACTGTAAGTGGGTCTCCTGTAAAAATACTATCTTGGCATTCAGACCTGTTAGGTGAGAGAATACTTTCTTTCTCTTTAATTCATGATTGAGACCCTTGACATTCCAGTACACAAAGGCCTGCTTCAAAGGGGCAGGAATTCTCTGCCAGAAGCCTTAGAAGGCGCAGGGTGTTTCAGCGGCATCTTGGGGCTTGGGGCTTTAACCCTTAAACTGGCACAGACTTGGGGGTAAATGCATCCCTGGACCCCAAGTACTTTTTTGCTGCACTTTTTAAGTGAACGTCACAATTCACAAAGAAAAAGTGAAATTTTAATGGAACACATTTTTTTCATGCAAAGAGCATCACAATTAGTGCAACACTGATCATTTTACACACTGCTACTGAACTGTAGAAACTATTTAAAAAACTACTGCAACAATATGTACAAGGTGCAACTGACACCATTGATGAAATTCAGTAAATCACCGAGCCAACTGCACTTGAACTGGCTGCACGCGAGCACACAGTGGCTGAATCCCAGAGACAGTGAGGCTGCAGTGCTGCGGGGGCCGGCAGTGGTCATGAGCTGGCTGCTCAACAAATGTATGGCACTGACTGATCAGCTCCAGCATGCTGGTAAATTGCATTGGGAACCGACAATAGCCGGTTGTGGCATTCAATGAATTTACATCGCTGAATATACTCAGCTCCTATGTGCTGGCAAACGTCACTGTGAAACGACTATATCTGGTTGCAGTGGTTTAAGGATTAAGAAGAACAAAACGGAAAATACGAGAACACTCAGTTGGAGATGTGTCACAGGGCAGCACTCAATCAGCAACAAGGAGAAATGAATAACGCTGTAGCGGTCCAGTGCCACTAAGATTCACACCGTCGAGAAGACGGTGATTTATTTATTTTTATGGTGGAGATTCCAGGGATGCACACACACTCACAAACAGAGACAAAAACAAAGCAAACCGATAATCAAACAGCAAATAAAGAATGTAATGAAAACAAATGAAAACAACGATACCAGCCTTGTTCCCCTTACGGCGATTATACATTAAATACAACAAAGCACCAACAATACACACATAGTAAAGTCCATGAAAAATGGTAACGGATGAAATGTAATGATGAAAATAGATAGTCCAGAGATCTGCATGTTGAATGGGAAGGTAAAGATAGTCCTTCTGGTAGTTCCTGAAATGGTGAAAATGGGTGGACAAGTTCAGGAGCGCTCCTTTCTTTGCAGGATTGCAATGAATCCACTTACAGTCCTCATGTACACAGGCAGACAATCCAGACCCCAACCACGAAACAATCCAGGACAAAACGAATAAGTACAGGTAACCCAAAAGAAGGCAGGCAGAGAGACAGGAACTTGAAACACAAATTACAAAACCTTTTTTTCTTTTGGTCACTGGCCCCCTTTTTAAAAGCCGCACTGATATCCTTTGACCCCAACAGCCCCTGCACCCTGAGCTGAAGACCAATCAGAGCCACTGCAGGGACTGCTGGGAGTTACAGTTTCAAATCTACTAGAGTACAACGCTCTCGGACTGGCTACTTTCACCATCCCAAGCCGCGTTTTCCTCTACGGTTGCTTCCTGTTCAATCTACAGTGCATTATTGCCTCGAAAAAAGCCATAAAAAATTGCGGAGGATATTTGCGGTTTCCGCTAAAAATTATTAGTTAGGTTCTAAAGAAAAATCCGCAAATGACTGAGGCCGCAAACCCTGAACCGTCTCTTCACGGGGATCTACCGTATACCTAATTATCAGGGCTATTTTTGTCGTGGTACATGTTGGTGTGGTGTACTGACACTTCAGTCGCGACAACTGGTTGGTCGTGGCTTCAACTACATATCAAATGATTCTATAATCAATCGTGTGCTGAGTCTTAGTTGTATTCCAGTTTCATCAAGTCAATGCAAACATGGGTTTTTGCAAATGAATCTAATTGGTATCTATCTATCTATCTATCTATCTATCTATCTATCTATCTATCTATCTATCTATCTATCTATCTATCTATCTATCTATCTATCTATCTATCTATCTATCTAATTGCTACTCTAATGAGGGCCTCATTACTGACAAGCACTGTCTCCGTACTTCTCTTCATATGATTTGTCACTGATTATGTGATCCATGCATCACTTGCTCTAGAAATCATACAGCAATCAGTGCTAGAAAAATAAAGGGGGATTGGGGGGACTGTGGAAACAAAAAACACAAAGTGATGGGGGTCCATGAGAGCAAAAAAGGTAAAAAATACACAAAATGGTGCAGATGATGACTTCATCTTTGAAATTCAAAAATTATATTTAAATAATACTGCGGTGGGTTGGCACCCTGTCCCGGATTGGTTCCTGCCTTGTGCCCTGTGTTGGCTGGGATTGGCTCCAGCAGACCCCCATGACCCTGTGTTCGGATTCAGCGAGTTGGAAAATGGATGGATGGATGGATATTTAAATAATAACAAAAAAGAAAATAATTATATAAGCACTTCTTATAAATTAATATTGAATAAAAAAAAGTTGAATTTGCTGTTTCTTGAGAGATGTAAAAAGCAAAGAACATTGAGTAGTACTCGTTTTGATGTGATAATTCAAAACAAATTATAAATAAATAATAATAATAATAACAGAAAAGATAAGATTTGGCCAGTCTGCTCATTTACAACTTTTTCTTTTATGACAGTTTTGTTGTAGATGTTGACTAATGGTGTTAATTATGTTATAGACTTTTGAAACAGCAACTGCAAGCTGTAGACTTCATTAGGGGAAAACATCATCTCTGATTTTCACAAAGTAGTATCTAGATAGATAGATAGATAGTGTGGCACCCAGCGGGGTTTGTCGCCCGGCCGGGATGCCCAGGAGGAGTGGAGGAGGGCTTGTGCCTCCTCCAGGATACGAGGGGGCGTCCTCCCTGGTTGCCTTGGGGACCACGGGTACAGAGCTTTGAAGCTCTACCCTGTAGGGGCCCGTGCTCACCACCAGGGGGCGCCCCAATGTGCTGGGGGGAAGAGGATTGGGGACACCCGGAGGACTTCCGGAATGTTTCGTCCGAGCTTCCACCACACAGGGGTGTGGCTATGGAGCCCCTCAGGATGCACCTGGAGTCCTTCCGGGGTGAATAAAAGGGGCCGCCTCCCTCCAGTTGTGGGCAAGAGTCGGGTGGAAGTGGACGAAGCTTGGTGGAGAGGAGTGGAGGTGGAACAGAGACTGAGAGAAGGCATTGTGCGTGTGGTGCGGCCAAGGACTTGAGGGATGATTGGTGCTGCGGCACTGGGTTTGTGCTCACGATAAGTGTAAATAGTAGTTGTGAATAAACGTGTGTGGTTTAAACATCATGTCTACCTGTCTGTGTCCGGGCTGTTCCCCACAATAGATAGATAGATAGATACTTTATTAATCCCAAGGGGAAATTCACATACTCCAGCAGCAGCATACTGATAAAAAAGAGTTATAAAGAGTGATAAAAATGCAGGTAAAAACAGACAATAACTTTGTATAATGTTAACGTTTACCCCCCACCCCCCCCGGTGGAATTGAAGAGTTGCATAGAGTGGGGGAGGAACAATCTCCTCAGTCTGTCAGTGGAGCAGGACATTGACAGCAGTCTGTCACTGAAGCTGCTCTTCTGTCTGGAGATGATACTGTTTAGTGGATGCAGTGGATTCTCCATGATTGACAGGAGCCTGCTCAGCGCCCGTCGCTCTGCCACAGATGTCAAACTGTCCAGCTCCATGCCTAAAATAGAGCCTTCCTTCCTCACCAGTTTGTCCAGGCGTGCGGCGTCCTTCTTCTTTATGCTGCCTTCCCAGCACACCACTGCATAGAAGAGGGCACTTGCCACAACTGTCTGATAGAACATCTGCAGCATCTTATTGCAGATGTTGAAGGATGCCAGCCTTCTAAGGAAGTATAGTCGGCTCTGTTCTCTCTTGCACAGAGCATCAGTATTGGCAGTCCAGTCTAATTTATCATACAGCTGCACTCCCAGGTATTTATAGGTCTGCACCCTCTGCACACAGTCACCTCTGTCCCACCTCGAGGAAGGGCCTGGGTCTCCTAAAATCCACCACCAGCTCCTTGGTTTTGCTGGTGTTCAGGTGTAGGCGGTTTGAGTCGCACCATTTAACAAAATCCTTGATTAGGTTCCTATACTCCTCCTCCTGCCCACTCCTGATGCAGCCCACGACAACAGTGTCGTCAGCAAACTTTTGCACG
Organism: Erpetoichthys calabaricus; assembly: GCF_900747795.2. Lineage (NCBI taxonomy): Eukaryota > Metazoa > Chordata > Cladistia > Polypteriformes > Polypteridae > Erpetoichthys > Erpetoichthys calabaricus. Next base: position 61,290,706 of record NC_041407.2, read on the forward strand.
TGGCAGGACTCCGAGTTGTATTGGAAGTCCGATGTATATAGGCTGAACAGGACCGGAGAAAGTACAGTCCCCTGTGGCGCTCCTGTGTTGCTGACCACAATGTCAGACCTGCAGTTCCCGAAATGCACACACATACTGAGGTCTGTCTGTAAGATAGTCCACGATCCATGCCACCAGGTATGAATCTACTCCCATTTCTATCAACTTGTCCCTAAGGAGCAGCGGTTGGATGGAGTTGAAGGTGCATGGTCTTCATCACATGTGATATCAGAGCGACAGGCTGGAAGTCATTCAGCTCACTAGAACGTGATACCTTTGGGACTGGGGTGATGCAAGATGTTTTCCAAAGCCTCTGGACTCTTCCCTGTTCCAGGCTCAGGTTGAAAATGCACTGTAGAGGACTCCCCAGCTCTAACACACAGGCCTTCAGCAGTCGTGGCGATACTCCATCTGGATTCACTGTTTTGCTGGCACGAAGTCTCCTCAGCTCTCTGCTTACCTGGGTTGCTGTAATTGTGGGTGGGGGGAAACTCTCTCCTATGCTGGTATCAGCAGAAGGATGGGTGGAGGGTGCAGTACTCCGAGGTGAGAGTGGGTTAGGGTGGTCAAACCTGTTAGAGAAGTTGTTCATCAGGTTTGCTCTCTCTGTGTCTCTCTCGATGGTGGCACCCCACTTCGAGCTGCAGCTAGTGATGATCTTCATCCCATCCCCCACTTCCTTCATGCTGTTATTCTGCAACTTCTGCTCCAGCTTTCTCCTGTACTGCTCCTTCGCTGCCCTGAGCTGGACTCGTAGTTCCTTCTGCACGCACTTGAGCTCATGCTAATCATCGCCTTTAAAAGCCCTTTTCTTCTGGTTCAAAAGGTCCTTGATAGATAGATAGATAGATAGATAGATAGATAGATAGATAGATAGATAGATAGATAGATAGATAGATAGATAGATAGATAGATAGATAGATGTCACTTGTAATCCATGGCTTGTTGTTAGCATACCAACGTACTGTTCTTACTGGAACTACAATGTCCAAACAGAGGTTGATGTAGTCAGTAGTGCAGTCAACAACCTCCTCAATGTTGTCACTATATGATCCCTGCAGGATATCCCAGTCCGTAGGGGACCACTTCCCGAATGAGCGTGTGGTTGTAGGTAGCTCCCTCACTCTTGGTTTGTAGTGAGGCTGAAGCAGAACCAGGTTATGATCTGCTTTCCCAAGCGCAGGCAGTGGGGTGGCACTGTATGCGTCTTTAACGTTTGCATACAGTAGGTCAATAGTCCTATTTCCCCGGGTGTTAAAATCTACATACTGGGAGAAGGTAGGTAATGTTTTGTCCAGCGTCACATGGTTAAAATCTCCAGCGATTAGCACAAGCGCCTCGGGGTGCTGTGTTTGTAATTTAGCAACAGCGGAATGGATGATGTCACCCTCTATCTCCATGTCCGCCCGAGGAGGGATGTATACAATAACAACAATGACGTGTCCAAACTCTCTGGGCAAGTAATAGGGACGCAGACTTACGGCCAACAGTTCGATGTCCCTGCAGCAAGTGGAGATTTTGGCATTTACATGTCCAGAGTTGCACCACCTTGTATCCATATTACTAACCGAGAATGCTAAACCGGATGATGGACGCAGGCACATCCGGCAATGGGCTGTAGCTGCAAAAAGACGTACTGCGCAGGCGCAAAAAGAGTCCGCGAGAGTCGGCTGAGGAGCCGAGAAAGGCAGACAAAAGAGGGCGAGAGAGGCGGATGAGGGGCCGCGAGAGGCGGACAAGACCACAGAAAAAAGGAGTGAGCACAGGAAAAATGGAGAAATGAGGCGCAAAGAGCACCGAAAAAAGGAAAAGGCACATAAAAAAGTATTCAAACGCAAGTAAAGCACGAAACACATTGCACACGAAACTAAAAAAAGAGGCTCGCGCACAACAGCAAGGCACCCCCCCCCCCCCCCCCCCTACAGGCACCGGACGGGACACACACCAAGAGGGGGATTCAACAAGCCCATGGAACACAAAAAAAAGAACACAAAACCACCCCACAGACCCTACAAGCAAGGGAAGAGACACACAGAGAGGGGGATTCAACAAGACACAGGAACACAAAAAGAAAGAAGACGCTCGCGCAACAACAATCCTCAACCCCCCCCCCCCACACACACACACACACACACATCCATAAGAAGTGACACCCAAAGCCACATATTCTAAAGTGAACATCAACACCTTCACACTAGACAGCATAGGTGTCAGCATTGGTGGATCTCCTTACAATAAAGCACTATTAACTGTTCAACTGCAGAAAAGGAAACATATTAACGGTGACTGCGATCCTCCTTATTACTTATCCATATTTCGCATGCTGAGAAAGAAACAAGTCATGAATACACGGTCACGGGTACAAAACGAAAAGGAAATGATAACAGGAACAAACACACGAACACGAAAGAAACAACAAAATAGACGGCTATGCAGCATAGGTGGATCTCATTACAATAAGGCACTATTAACCGTTCAACCGCAGAAAAGGCTCCATATTAACAGTGAGTGCAATACTCCTTATTACTTATCCATATTTCTAAAAGAAAAAATGTCTCGACTCCAAAAACGCAAAGCTCAACTAAAGCTTCTAACTAACGATGTACCTAAAAGTAAAAACTTTATGAACTGCATTAGATCCTACAATGGTTCATTTGCTTTTGCATATACCAGAGTAAATATCAGGCCACCAAAAGGCAATGGCCCATACTGCTTTCCCATATGTGCACAAATACTGCATCGCATTGGAACAGTGCACCCTGAAACAAATCAACAACGCAAATATGCACAAATCTACATCCTAGATCCACATTACGCAAACTATCAATCAAAGTGCTGCATCACAACAGGCACGGATTCAAAACGAAACACCTCCCGTCTCAGACATACGTTAATGGCAGCGAAGGCTACAACGGGCTTCTCACACAGCACAGGCAAATCGATTACAGCTCCAAAACAACACGTCCCAAATACTACACATGCAACAACGCGCCTCTCAAACTACACAAGGAAAACATACACCAGGAAAATTCATTCGGATTAATGAATGTCATTTGCAATCATTGTCATTCAGTTCACTTCCCTGAAGAAACAACTGGCAATACAAGTAATACATTTACACGTTGTTGTCAAAAGGGTCAAATTAGACTGCCTCCTTTACATTCATATACTGAATATCTACAAAAGCTTCTAACTAACGATGTACCTGAAAGTGAAATCTTTAACAACTGCATTAGATCCTACAAATCGGTATCCACTATGAACATTAACGGTGGCACTGCACGTGACATCCGTCTTGAAAAAATGTTGTTTATTGATGAATGTTCAATGGCATGAAGTCACTTACTCAACACCATTCATAAATTTCTACAAACGTTTATGAATAATAATATTCCATTTGGAGGAAAGGTACTTTTATGAGGAGGAGATTTTAGACAGTGATTAGCTATTCTTCCAGATGCCATGCACTCAGCTATTGTTCAGTGCACCTTAAAATACGCAGACGATTGGCATTGCTTTCAAAAGATACAGTTAGTAAAAAAGATACGATGTCCAGAACCAGATCATAACAATTGCTTATTACAACTGAGAGATGGTACACTCACCAATACAGATGGACTTCAGCCACATATTATTACAATTCCTCAAGCCTTAATCTGCGACGACTTAGTTACAGAGACATTTGGAACAGCAATCTCATTAGACCAAATGCCCCTTTTAACACAACGCACTATATTATGTCCAAAAAATATTAATGTGGAAAACATTAATACCCAAGTCATTCCATTACTTCCTGGAGAGACACAACTCTTTCTAAGCTCTGACAAACTTGACTCTGATCACAACAATAACCATCTTAAATGACCTTACAAGTTCTGAGCTGGAATTACCTTTTACACTTAAATGGCGTGTACAAAGAAATTTTCAAATAAACCTTTACACTGTGCCACACACTTTATTGTTTGCTTTCTATTTGCATCATCTACACCTTCACACTATTCTATATCTCATTCATACATCACGCTCTTTGTCATTCCCAACACCAGGGGTTGGCGAGCGAAGCGAGCAGGGGGCAGAGCCCCCCTAGTTTACATAGAGAGCGAGTCCTCCTCCTTTCCGCTTCCCGCTGGTATTTGCGTCTCTGTCCGCTCTAACTGTGCTAAACCCGGGTAGCTCCACGTTAGCATCTGGGATGTTAGTTGTTAGCCACGTTTCACAAAAACACAACAAACTGCATTCTCTGTAGGTCCTGACATTTTTCACCAGTGCGGCCAGTTCATTGATCTTATTTGGTAGTGAGTTTACATTTCCCAGGATCACAGAAGGCACCGAAGGCTTGTAACGCCACTTTCTCACAAGCTGCTTTACCTTTAGCTTAGCTCCGGCTCTGCTGCCTTGATACCGCCTTCTAACCTCGTCAGGTAAATAGGGAACCACACCGGCACGGGCATTTGTTCTCAGCGCTTGAAGTTGACTACCTGAATAAACGAGGCTCGGCGTGTAAAAATCCATGTCCAAGTAGTAAAAAGTAGTAAAAAGTGCCCAGGGAACGAGTCCACATAAAAGAAAGTGGTAGGAGTGATCAGTGAAATAGACAAAAATAGAGAAAAAGGTAGAAAGATAAGTCATACACGGAGCTGCTGGAAAGGCTGCCACTTACGGCGGCGCCTGAGTGATATATTAATATATATATTAATCATTAATCATGGGATTCATTCATTTATCTGTCCTGATTTATGGTGATCCTTTCCTTTTGTCTTTTAGGTGAGAAGTCAAAATATCAGGACAACAAAGAACAAAACCAGTATGGCCCCAGTAGCCTTCCCTTGCCATAATTTTCTTCTTTTCTCAGAAGTGGTTACATTAAACAGGGTTTTCTTTTGTTTTCACCTGCCTGGATTCTTTCCAGTTGGCAGGCTTTTAAAGACCTGCAGACTTAGGTGAGATTTATCACTAGCTGTAGAAGTACAATAAGTTAAATGAAATCAGAACAGACATTACAGGAGTCAATGGCCCACGACGCTGGCACTCTGCTCTTTAAAAAGCCCATCAACATTTTACAAGCTTAATTAAACAGCAATACTCACCAGGGCAGCCATCCAGCCTTTCACATGGGGCGTCTGGGTGCTGCTGTTTTTCAAACCGGCAGCTTATATTAAAAGATAAAAAAGTAAATTGTTTCAAAGATGAAAGCTATTTTAGTGATTGATCTTAGAATTTGATCATGTTTGACAGTTTATGCTGGAACTGTGAAACAATAATCCCTTGATCTAGCTAGCTCAGGTCTCTTTTACTAGAATCGCTAAAAAGCTATTAAGACGTCTGGTTACGAAAGGATGAAAAACCACTCTGTTCTGGGCCTTTGAAATCCATTTAAGTTTTGCTTTTGGTTGAAGTGACAAGATCCCTTTAATTTGGTAATGTGATAATTATATCATGGTTTCAGCATTTCATTTTTCATTTAGTACAAAGACCAAGCTATCTTATGTTTCTTAAAAATAACTTTTTCATTCCTTCATATTAGACTCTGTGCAGTGCATGGGATGTCAGCTGCAATAGTGACAACTGACTTATTATACTGTACAGATGACAAAGAAAGTGATGAATTATTCCTAATTCTAACCAATGCTTGTTGAATGTTTATTAACCCTGTATAATCTAGGAAAGCAAAAATTCCCTATCCAAAATCCCATTTAGACTGAAGTAATAAAGTACTCATAAATATAATGTACAAACAACTCTCCTCATCTTGCTTTTACATGGCTGCTGTAATGGAAATTTCAACCACAGGTCAAAGACAGCTAATCTATTAATAGTCAGAGCTTCTGATTCTGTGCTGGGTGAATGTGTTTTGTGCAAATTATCTATTGCAAAGAACAATGGAATGATTGGAATTAACTTGCAATACCACTGTAATGAATTGGAGCTCCATCCAGGGTTGATTCTGACATTGCGCATACTTTAAAGCATCTGATGGGGCCACCCTCCTCCTAATTTGGATCAACTGGTGGCAAGATACATGGAACTGTTAACTCCAGAAAGATACAATCAAAGGTGTGGGGCATCGGTAGGGAGGTCCCTATCTGGGTAGGGATACCCTTCTGAAATACCATTTCACTCCGAATGCCTTGTAGGCTTCACCTGGTAACCGTTCCACCTTGATAAAAATTGGCAAAAAGAGTTTTAAGGAACAGAAGAGTAAAAGAAGAGAATTGTCATCAAAAACAGGCAAGAGTCTGAATCAAAATTCTAAAAGATCCACAAAAAAAAACAACAAAAACCCAATACACACACCAAACTCTGAGGACCAAACAACATAGATGCCTGAATCGCTAAAAAGATTTTTAGACAAGCTAAGGCTGTGAATAAGGCTTTCCATGCAACCCAGTGACTTGGATGCCAGAACAAGCATAATGCCATTTTAAATGCCATTGCTGTAATGTCACATGTCACAACTTCTGACCATCACAAGTGCCAACTGAGAGCCATTAGCAGCAAAAGTATTACCCCTTGCCCTGTGTACAGAATCAAATTCCAAATGTATCTCGTTTTAGATTCACAAAGCTCATAAAACTTTATGCCAAGTCTTGCTCTTTTTGACACAATGTACTGTATCCATGACAGCCTGCTCTTATAAGCCATGAGACTTTTATCAATGCTGACATCACGCTCTGAAATTTTGCTACAATGGCCTGGTATATTTCGCACAGTTTCTTCAGTTTGTGTGCTGGATGAGTATTCTCATCAAAGTCTTCATTGTTGGTAAAGTGCAGATACAGTTAGGTCCATAAATATTTGGACAGAGACAACATTTTTCTAATTTTGGTTCTGTACATTACCACAATGAATTTTAAATGAAACAACTCGGATGGATTTGAAGTGCAGACTTTCAGTTTTAATTCAGTGAGGTGAACAAAACGATTGCATAAAAATGTGAGGCAACTAAAGCATTTTTTTAACACAATCCCTTCATTTCAGGGGCTCAAAAGTAATTGGACAAATTAAATAACTGGAAATAAAATGTTCATTTCTAATACTTGGTTGAAAACCCTTTGCTGGCAATGACAGCCTGAAGTCTTGAACTCATGGACATCACCAGATGCTGGGTTTCCTCCTTTTTAATGCTCTGCCAGGCCTTTACTGCAGCGGCTTTCAGTTGCTGTTTGTTTGTGGGCCTTTCTGTCTGAAGTTTAGTCTTCAACAAGTGAAATGCATGCTCAATTGGGTTAAGATCAGGCAACTGACTTGGCCATTCAAGAATTTTCCACTTCTTTGCTTTAATAAACTCCTGGGTTGCTTTGGCTGTATGTTTTGGGTCATTGTCCATCTGTATCATGAAACGCCGCCCAATCAATTTGACTGCATTTAGCTGGATTTGAGCAGACAGTATGTCTCTGAACACCTCAGAATTCATTCGGCTGCTTCTGTCCTGTGTCACATCATCAATAAACACTAGTGTCCCAGTGCCACTGGCAGCCATGCACGCCCAGGCCATCACACTGCCTCCACCGTGTTTTACAGATGATGTGCTATACTTTGGATAATGAGCTGTTCCACGCCTCCTCCATACTTTTTTCTTGCCATCATTCTGGTAGAGGTTGGTCTTGGTTTCATCTGTCCAAAGAATGTTTTTCCAGAATTGTGCTGGCTTTTTAGATGTTCTTTAGCAAAGTCCAATCTAGCCTTTCTATTCTTGAGGCTTATGAGTGGCTTGCACCTTGCAGTGCACCCTCTGTATTTACTTTCATGCAGTCTTCTCTTTATGGTAGACTTGGATATCGATACGCCTACCCCCTGGAGAGTGTTGTTCACTTAGTTGGCTGTTGTGAAGGGGTTTCTCTTCACCATGGAAATTATTCTGCGATCATCCACCACTGTTGTCTTCCGTGGACGTCCAGGTCTTTTTGCGTTGCTGAGTTCACCAGTGCTTGCTTTCTTTCTCAGGATGTACCAAACTGTAGATTTTGCCACTCGTAATATTGTAGCAATTTCTCGGATGGGTTTTTTCTGTTTTCGCAGCTTAAGGATGGCTTCTTTCACCTGCATGGAGAGCTCCTTTGACCACATGTTGTCTGTTCACAGCAAAATCTTCCACATGAAAGCACCACACCTCAAATCAACTCCAGGCCTTTTATCTGCTTAATTGATAATGACATAACGACGGACTTGCCCACACCTGCCCATGAAATAGCCTTTGAGTCAATTGTCCAATTACTTTTGAGGCCATGAAATGAAGGGATTGTGTTAAAAAATGCTTTAGTTGCCTCACATTTTTATGCAATTGTTTTGTTCACCCCAGTGAATTAAAGCTGAAAGTCTGCACTTCAACTGCATCTGAGTTGTTTCATTTAAAATTCATTGTGGTAATGTACAGAACCAAAATTAGAAAAAAGTTGTCTCTGTCCAAATATTTATGGACCTAGCTGTATTTCATAACTAGTGAAAACCTGCACTCAATTTCTCCAAAGAACAGCAGCACTGGCAGCACTTTTACAGCCCAAGTTCTTGGTTCTAACACTTACGCAAGACGCATCTGTACAGTTGCCCGAGTGACACTCAGGACTAACGCTAAGGAGGTTGAATCGGCTTCCTATTTATCATATCATTACTGCTTTTACTATAGTATGGTAGTGTTATGTTAGGCTCTGTTTGTTATTTGGTATTATACTGTATAGTAAGTTATTGTCTGGATCTATGAAAGGTCAAAAATGTTTCCCACATAAATGAATGGTAATTGTTTCTTTACTTAACATAATTTTGGCTTACAGGATAGCAGGGGAAGCCTGTATCTTTGAAAGTCCAGACCCCCTTTGGACCTATGGTCTTTCATTTTTTGATTTATTTTGATGCTATTTTTTTGTTTGAAGACCTGTATTAAACAGGGCTACTGGGATGGTACCCCAACATTTTTATGTTATTGCTATCTTACAGTGTCATCATATGAATACTTTACAACATTGCAGAAAATATTGTTTTCACTTTAACATTAAAGGGTTTCTATCTAACAATGGGGGCTAGAAATCTTAATTAAATCAATAACATATTGTTGAAAAGAAAAGGTTTTGTAATATGTGTATGTAAATTTTTCTTTATTTTGTCCTTTTTAGTATTGTGAATAGAAGCCTAACTGTACCACCATTTTGTAAGCCTGAGCAGGGTCACTGATTTGGCTGGAGCCTACACCAGCAAGCTTAGGGCTCTAGATGGGAACAATCCCCTGGAAAGGGCACCAGTCCAACGCAGTAAAGCCTAACCATATATAAGCATTGTCAAAACATGCCACAGAACTTATTTCTCCCTGTAGAATAGAAAGAAATTGAAGTTGTTAGCTATAAACCTTTAGTAAGCATTTTCTGGCACCCACTTCAGACTGGAGATGTACCTGATGACTGGAGAGTTGCCAGAATGATTCCACTTAATAACAAGGAAGATAAATGGATCCCAGTAATTATAGACCAATAAGCCTTACTTCAATCCCTTGTAAAATTATGGAAAACATAATCAGAAATAAATTAGAAGACTACTTGTAGAAAAACAATATACTAAATAACAGCCAGCCAGCATGGATTTAAGAAAGGAACATCCTGCCAAAGCAACCGGTGAGACTTTTTTGTATAGGCAACTGAAATAGCAGACAAAAGAAATGCATAGGGCAGAATTTTCTTAGACTTTCAAAAGGCCCCTTATATGGTACCATGCAGAAGATAAGTTTTTGAACTGGAATCCATTGGCACCAGAGGGAGCTTACAAAGTCTTTAATTAGTTAGGTACAAAGAATACAGATGAAAGGAGAATAGGATGACTACCTTGGAGTCCTAAATGAGATTTTACTTAGATTCTGAGTTGCTCAGTGTATAGTGCTGCTACCTCATGGATCCAGCATTCTGGGTCCCAACCCCATGCCCAGATATTCTCCATGTGGATTTTGCATGTTTCCTCAGTATATGAGTGGATTTTCCTCTGGTTACTCTGGTATTCTTCACACATTGGAGAAAATGTGCAGGTTAACTGTTGATTTCAAATTTGTCCCCCAGTATGGATGTGTGTGAGTGAGCCCTGTCTTTTCTTGGAACAAACTAGCCCTTCTGTTTTTGTCTCGTCTATCTATATTAACAGATTCATATGTTATTGAATTATGTGGGTGGAATGTTACCTCTCCAACAAAAACCCTGGCAGAGAGTTTAGTATGACATTCACTTGTAACTTTAGTCTCTTTTATAAAATGCATATCACCCAAGAATTAAACATTTGGTTCTTATATTGGCCTGTGTTTATTGGTGCATATCCCTTCTCAACTTCAAACTTTACCACTGTTCCTTCATTTTGTGTCTCTTATCACATTGTTTTCTTTATTTTTCTTTACCCCTTTCATCAAATCCAGTTCACTTCTGTTATTATGTCTTTGAGATATTTCATTTTGGTCACAACAAAGGAGGCCTAAGTCCAACAAATGAGGTTTTGTTATTTCATACTTGCTTCAGATTTTTCGAGAGTTGATTGAGTTATATGCAGTTGTGGTGTTCTCCGGTCCCTATCTTTTACAATAATGTTTTTAATATTGGAATCATATTTTTCTGTGCCAGTCTGCATTTGGTATTTGAACATTTGTACATGCTATGTTTTTGGGGCATCATTCCCGACCTTTCCCCTAAATATTCAGTATCTTCCTCAATTTTTTTTTTATCAACTAAGGTCAGCCATCAAAACATCTCTCTATATTCCTGCATTTCATCTACAACATAAAATTGTTCATAGGATTTTTAAAACTTATTTAACAGGATGAAAAATGGGCATAGTCCCTGACCACTTTGTAATTTATAGTCTATTAAAGTTCCTGGTTTCATTTTTCTTTTTTATGCATTGGTCCTGCTCTCCCACCACATCTTTGTAGTTCTGCATTTCCACCCCTTTTCATTCCCCTTAGATGCTTCTATCTATCTATCTATCTATCTATCTATCTATCTATCTATCTATCTATCTATCTATCTATCTATCTATCTATCTATCTATCTATCTATCTATCTATCTATCTATCTATCTATCTATCTATCTATCTATCTATCTATCTATCTATCTATCTATCTATCTATCAGGCAACACTTAGTACCCCAGAATGACAGATCAAAAACAGTTTTAGAATTTTTTTCTAAATTTCTTAAACATAAAAAACGAAATATCACCTTGATACAATTATTCAGATCTTTTGCTATGACACTTGAAATTTGGCTCAAGTGAATCCCATTCTGTTGATCGTCTTTGAGATGTTTCTACACTTTATTTGAAGTCCACTTGTGATCAGTTAAATTGTGTGGATATAATTAGGGCAGCCACACACCTGTATATATATATATATATATATATATATATATATATATATATATATATATATATATATATATATATATATATATATATATATATATATATATATATATAAAGTACAACAGTTGGCAATCTCAATCAGAGCAAAAAAACAGCCATGAGTTCAAAAGAATAGCCTGCAGATCTCAGAGGCAGGATTGTGTCAAGTAATAGATCTGGAAAGGCTGTATACATGTTATGCAGCACTGTAGGTTCCCAAGAGCACAGTTGCCATCATAATTCTTAAATAGAAGAAGTCAGGAACAACTGTGGCTTTTCCTAGTGCTGGCCACTCGGCCAAAATGAGCCATTTTGGGAGGAGAATGGTCTTGGTGAGGGAGATGACAAAAAACAAGATGGTCTCTCTTGTTGAGCTCCAGAGAACATTTGTGGAGATGAGTGAAATTTCCAGTAGTATAACTGATACTGAAACATTCCTCCCATTTGGGCTTAATCACAGAATGAACAGACATAAGCCTATCCTCAGTAAAAGACACATGGACACCAGCTTGGAGAAATTGAAAAGTCACTTAAAGGACTCTGACTGTGAGAAGATTCTCTGACCTGATGAAACCAAGTTTAGTGTCATGCCTGGAGGAAACCAGTCACCAGTCATCACCTACTCAATATCATTCTAGCAGTGAAACATGGTGGTGGCAGCATCATGCTGTGGGGTTGTTTTTTTTTAGTGACAGAGACTGGGAGACTAGACAGGGATGAAGGAAAGGTGAATTGAGCAAAATATAGAATATCACTTATGAAAACATGCTGCAGTTTGCTCTGGACCTCAAACTGGGCAACAGGACAATGACTCTAAGGACAAAGCAAAGACAACACAGGAGTGGCTTAGTGACCAGACTGTGAATGTCTTCGAGTTATCCAGTCAAAGGCTAGACTTAAACTCAATCAAAAATCTCTGGAGAGATCTGAGAATTGCTGTCCACCAATGCTCTCCATCCAGCCTGACAGATCTTGAGAAAATCTGCAGCTGAAGAACGCCAGAAAATCCCCAAATCCAGGTATGTGATACTTTTAGCATCATACCTAAGACTTCCAGGCTGTACTCACTGCTGTACTGAGTAAAGAGTCTGAATACTTGTGTCAATGAGATTTTTCATGTTTTTCTTTTATTTTTCATAAATTTGCAAATATTTCTAAAATCCAGTTTTCGACTTCATTCTGGGGTGTTGAGTGTTGCTTCATGTCTTTAAATGATTTTAACCCAAGGGTGCAACATAACAAAATGTAAAAAAATTGCGGGGGTCTGAATACGTTTTGAATTCACTGTATGTCGTCCCTAGAGAAAGTAAAATTGCATTTACCAAAAATGATTTATTTTGTACTAAGCAGATTTGTGTGGGGTGGTGTGCTGCTAGTACAGCACCTCCTTTGTTTCAACTGAATTTTTTGTCCACCATCTCCAAATAAGATGGCGTGCCAACAGGTTGGAGACTTTCTTCTCTTTTTGATGTTTACAATTTTGTCATTTGGTTGTTTCCCCTTTTTCAAAACAAATTAAAAATTGTTTCCAAAAAGTGCCGTGTTTTACTTTTTTTGTACTTTTGTACAGGTCCTGAAGAGGAGCCGGACTAGAGGCGGCTGTGTGTTTTGATTTTTTTAATGACTGGATTTCTAACTATTGCGGTTTCTAAATGTATAATTTTTTTAGCTATGTAGTTCTTTTACTGGGTCCTTTTCAGACGTCTATTTCATTACAGACACTCGGGTAAGCGTGAACTGAGGGAGCTCCGTCACAGCTTTAAGCCAGCTGAGGTTAAAATCTAAATGAAAAGCCAAGCCATCCCCAATGCCAAGTAAACAGTGCTGTATTTTCAAATGACAAGCCCAAAGCCGTTATTAGCCCTTCCAATCATACATATAAACCATTTGTAATTAGTTTAATTATCATATAATTTTAAAAATATGTTTTAATAAAGGGTGTATTCATTTATTTACAAAGAGGGGGTTTTCTGAAAGCTTAAATCAGTAACGAATTCAGCATGTGCTTTAAGTAAACATCGAGTAGGAGAGAGGAGGCCTCCAACATATCTAGGGGGGCTGGGGGGCTGAATACCTAGATAGGGCTAACCCTAAAATAAGTCCTTCTTGGCATTTTTTTTTTCTTTTTACTGTTCACGGATGTAGTGAGGGAAGTATTACAGGCATATCTCAACAAAAACTTCCTTCCTGGCTCATAATATGGCGGGACATTACACTGTAGAAGGAAGGCAAACTCAAACAAAAACCCTCTTCAGGAGGCTGATTTGATCTGACGGGAGTTCTTAATGCTTTCAGTGCAATATTTACTGTTGGAGGAATGGAAAAGAAAATAAATCATCTCTGGGACAGCATTCCAGTCGCCTTTAATTAATAATGCATGGAGCAGCAGACTTGAACACGTTGGTCGAGTGTTTTTTTTTTTTTTTCAGCTGGTATTGGCATGGCAGTGACAAAGCTGTTTTTGCCCGCAGAACAACAAGTGGTTCCTACATGACGGAGAGGGTCAATAAAGCAGTGTGCCCTGGAGAGCCTCTAGTTATCACTAGACAGAAAGCAGAGACGTGCACACTTTCTGGTGGTCGTCATTTCAGTTTATTATCACTCCCACCATAATTGGCATTAATTGGAAACCTGAGTTTGTGGGCCCCAGCACAGAGCAGATAATTGTATGCTGTTAGAAGAGCAGCAACAGGTTGAAAAAAAGAGAGAATTTCCTTTTCCTTTGGATTCCACAACTCATTCACAGACTATTCCTTGTGGTCCTGGTATGCCGCAAAAAGTATATCCATCCATATTCAGAAGTGATTTGTATCCAATTTTAGGATAATGGGAGCTGTAGCTAATCCTAGCAGAACTGGTCACAAGGTGGGCACCAACCCTGGTTGGGATACCAGCCCATCCTAGAGGATACTCACAGTCCTCACTCAAACGGGTTAAACTACAAAGGATACTGGTGCTAATGTGCATGTATGTGGGATGAAGAAAATTGGAGTGTTTAGAAAAACAACAGTTCCAGATATGGGGAAAATGCAAAAATCCACACAGGTAAGGAGAATGGATTTGAAGCCAAAACTCTAGAGTAGGTGTTGCGAGGCCTTTAAATCTCACACAGAAGGTGAGGTGAGGTTAGAAATACACTTTAAAGGTACACTTCCCAAAACTCCCTGTGGTAATTCTGATTATTACTTCATAGTTTGTCTGTACCCCCTTATTAAAGAGCCAGATATTAAATACATAAAAGTGAATGTGTGTGTGTGTATTCCAATGCACACCACTGAAACATTCTTCACTAAATTTTGCACAGATTTCCCATGTGTACTGGAAAGACTGTAGGCTGTGTTTCATTATGAAGTTTAGTTAGTGCCCCCACCCCAGGGAACACGGGGTACCCTGCTTGTGTTTATCCACAATACAAATCCATACCGTGTACCTATCTCTACCAAATTTTGGGCAGATTCTCATTTGTACTGGGGAAGATCACAGGTTTTGTTTCATTCTGAAATTTAGTTGGCAATCCCACCCTAAACTGTGCCAGGTCCTTTGCCAATCCTTGATTTAATCCTTATATAAGGCCAGTGCAGAAAAATCAATCTGTGCATCACCAGAAAAAAACTAAATGGACATCAGTCCTGGAGCTAAGTTCCATAACCATTTCAGTGTTTCCAAAAGGTAGGATCCGAAAGTTTAAGACAATAAATGGATATTATATGGCTAATTTAGAATGTTAAAAGGACTGGGTACTAATTCAACAGTTAAAGGCATAGGCACCAAAATTAGAAACAAAATACAGTAAGGTCGAAACAAAAATCAGAAAACCTTTGTAAAGAAATGACCAGAGAAACTAATTTTCTCTTGCTTCAATAAATGGTATTTACTTTAAGAAAGTTTAAACATTTAATGAGCCTGAAGCTCATTGTGACATCACATTAATATACTGGTGCAGTAGGACAGGCCCCTACCCATGTGTAGCTTCATAATAACTATAATTTAAATTCTTATGCCATTTGAAAATACCAACATGGCTAGGCTGGACGATAGCACAGACTCTGTCCACCAACTTTATTATTTCCAGTTGACTGTTTTAAATTTTCTCAGTAGAGTTACTGAGCAACCATGGAGATGATGTTAAACAGACTAGGATATGCACATATATTCAGGAAACTGTGATGAGTATAATATTTACAATTCTGAAATGCTGTTGTCTGAAATCGGAGACCAAAATTGTGAGCAAAGTCTAAGCAAAAAATTGTCAAAGGACACCAGAACCAAGCTACTAAAACCATAGATTGAAGCTGGAAATGGAATGTTATGATTCGTTAACCAGAAAGGTGTAAAGACTATGAGCACTAGACTGAGATTGTTTGAGGTTTTAATCTGTAATCTTGGGTAATGTAGTATGCAATACAGAGGTCATGTCACATTAGATGACTTTTCTAGTGATTTTCAACTGTAGTCTTCATTGACATAATTTTAGTGAGGCAGAGGCAATTGGCAGTGCACTCCCATGAAGGTCAGTAGCATAGTCTGACATACACAGTGATTCACTCCAACTATTCTGCGACTCACCATGACAATTCAAACAGGTTTGATTTTGTATCTAGTTGGATAAGGCAGGTGCTGTGTACATGAGAGCTGCCAAGCAATAAGTACTCAGCCAGAATTACAAAGCATTTACTACAGCAATGAGGAATAAGGAATGTGGGCCTAGTTTTAGACATCACAAACAGAAGAAGTTCAAAAATTACCAATAATCTTAATGTAGAGTCACCTGATTTCCTAACCTGCACATCTTTGTAATGAGGGAGGAAGGCAAAGTGCCAAGAGAAAACCTGTGGGATCATAGTGAGAAAATGTACAGTGACAGGCCTGCTACTTCAAATCTCCATGGTCTTTGGCCTAAAGTGCTGTGCCTGTGCCTCCTCCAAAAAATGCAAATACAGTAAAGAAGATTCAAGAAATATGGTCAGTAGCTCTGTTTAGAAAATAACACTGGTTGGCACCAAAATCCTCCTGTGCTAATAAATCAGTGTGCTTTATAGATTTAGGTGTGGTGAATCTATTTCTGAAATGAAATTTCTCTACTATAAATCATTCCTGCAAGATACCGGGTTCAGTGAAAAGCGCTCTCGTGTAAAAAAATGTTGGTTTCAAAAAATAACTTGCATTGTGTAAACTGTTTTTCATGTGCAAATATTTTTGAAGTATATTTTGAGCTGAAATATGGAAGTCTTCCTCGTTCTTAATGTTAGTTGAGGTGGGGGCAACCCAAAATCAAATAATTGCTATACCTTTTATCTGTCAATCAGTACTTTTTTTTCTTTCTTCATATTTCTTCAAAATTATTTCAGGCAATTATTTTATTGTCAAAAAGCAAGAAAGTTGTTGTTAATATCAGTGCCTAAAGTGGAAACAAATAAGTGCCGATACTCTCTGTTGTTGTATGTTTCTTATTTTTTCTCCCTAAACATTGCGTATTTTATTCAATTTCTTAATAGAGAATGGAGGTGAATGTCTCCTCGGAGTTTCAACACAATGAAATACGATGGAAAGGATGCATCTTTGGTATTTCAATTTCGATGAGATGTACGTTGGATCATAGAAGGGGAGTCCTCTTTTAAGGTGAGAGAGACACAACCATTTACTGTCGGTACCCTGCAGCCAAACTTGGAAAAGTGCTTGTGTACTGGCTCACTTCAAGCTGTGGTTTAAATGGTTTTCTTGAAAATATGCCAGGTTGGGTTGATTAGTCCATTGTCTTGACCAGGTAAGTAAGTTGAAAACAGAGCTTGGAAGGCATTTGAAAGCATGTGCCACAATGTTCTTGGCAATTCAAAAGCGGAAAACTATGAAGAACTAGTTGAGGAGCTTCACTCTTCTTACCTAGCACCTTACCTAAAAATTCTTTACATTTATATTGCTCTTTTCTCACTACTCAAAGTGTTTTACATAGTGTGTGGGAAGCGACTTCAACCATTTGTTTGATGCAACAGTAGCCATTTTGCATTAGTTCATTCACCACTGTTAGGCGGTTAAGGGGTGAAAGAGATTAGAGACAAGTATTGATTAGGGGGCCAGGATGTAATTTAGCCTGGACATCAGGCTACACCCTATTCTTTTTGAAAAATGCCCAGGGAGCTTTAATAACCATAGAGAGCCAGGACCTCAATTTTACATCTCATCCGAACGAAGGTGCCATTTTTACAGCACAGTGTCCCCATCACTGCACTGGAGCATTGGAATCCATATTCAGACCACAGGGTCTGGTCTCTCTAACACCTTTTCCAGTAGCAACCGAAGCTTTTGATGGTCAATCTCCCATCCAAAGTGCTGGCCATTTCCAATCATGCTTAGTTTCAGGTACATTACCTATTCTGAAGTGCATGTGGTATGGGAATGGTCTCTAATGAATATGGAGAGAGTTCTAATTATAATTAAAATGATTATATATTTAATTTATATAATAACAATATATAATAATTTATATAGTCTAAATAGTTCATTTTAAAAATATGTTTTTTTACAATTCTGTTACCAAATTGGGATTCAGCATTGTCAAATCTATAAAGAACACCTCACATTTTTGACAGGAGTTTTTTTTTTTTTTTGTAGACCAGTGTAATGAATTTAGAAGAAAAGTAGCAGACTCCCCAAACAACTGCTTCACCATCTGTGAAGTTCCTTTGGGATACGACTGATGGAGTGACAGGATATTAAACAAATAACAGAAGCAAATTTTCCAAGCAAATCCATCCATCCTCAACCTATATTTACGTACATTTCAATTTTTTCAAAGCTTTGTGCTCATTTACAGGTGCAAGTCAGGCGGCATGTACACTTACTTATGCCAGATCCATTTAAAGTCATAAGTCAGCCTAACCACAGATGTTTGGGCTGTGGGAGAAAACCAGCTTCCCCCGAAGGAACTCCACAAGGATAGAGGAGAACTTGCAGACTTCATACAGAGGACTGAACAAGGAATGCCATTCTGGCCTCTGAAAAGGCATCCAAAGTAAGCAGTTTTCTCTTAGAGTTATTTCATATTTGCGGCTGGTCGCTTTTCTGAAACAGAAGTTCAACTGTGCCTCCAGTTCTTTTAAAGATGTCATCAAAAGGCGGTAGAAGTGTATCTGCATTAACCTCACAAAGCAAGCAGATGTCAGGATTATTCTGTTTATTTTTGTTAGCATGTTATGCTACCTGAGAAAAATAGAAAATGAAAAAAGTGGAGTTACTCTGAGGCACTGCTTAGTTAGTTTGTGAGTGAGCCTGGTATCAGGCCAAGGAAGTCTGAGGAGAAAAAGCGCAGACTCTGGCATTACTGAGTTCTAGCAAAAAATTGTGAACTTAAATAAAAAGTAAAAAATCTGCACTCCTAAAAGCCAAGGTGCTAGACGCTCGGTGGTAAAGAGCCAACAACTAAAAGAGATGATGACTGAAGGATGGATTTCCTGTCTATAAATTAGCATTTCTAGATTTTCTAAATTCAGTTCTATTAGAAAGGAACGGGCAGCTGCAGCCTATCTTAGTAGCACAGGATACAAATCAGAACGTAGCCATGGATTGGAACCGGCTCATAGCATGTTACACTCCTTTATACTGTGCACACATTAGTTTTTCCAGTTTTTCTGAAGAACCTGAACAAAACCTACTTACTTATGGACAGAATGTGCAAATCCCACTTGGAAGCTGAGAAATTAAGGTCTAACTGCTAACTCAAGTTAGTTTTCTTATCTTATCATTCATTTTCAGGGTCACGAGAGCTGACGGGACCTTTGTTTTATAGATGCTTTAGGTGGATCAAGTGCAGACAGAAATACTCATGAGCGTATGGGCTAGCATGCCAGTTATTTGGTTTGGCCCAGCCTGTGCACCGAGGTATCAAACAGTTCTTCACTCAGGTCTGCCAGCGGTATCAGACAGACATTTTTAAAGATGATGCACGTTGTGGTTTTGTCTGCAGTGTTTCTAAACAAATTCATATCATATTTTCTAAGTGAAGCTGTGCTCATCAAATAAACCCACAGTACAAACAACAGGTATAAGGCAAACAGCCTGCCAACCACAGGTTTTAAGTCATTTCACCAAACCCTAGTTTTTATTGCATCACCTAAAGGGACCTGGCACCATGCTATCTTTACTTTCTTATTGCGTGACTAAGTAGAGAGACACATTGTAATTTATATGCCCAACTAACTTGAATTAAAGACTGCCTTCCATTTTTTGCATTGGCCGTTATTCATGGGTTTTGATTCTTACTGGTGTCAAAACAATATTTTATGGACTTGACAGATTTTGTATATGCACTATTAACAATGTAGTACTTTTGAATATATGAGGGCAAACTGGACACACATTACTGATTCCTCACTTTCCAAATGTGACGAACGCAGCTGACACTCATTTGTAGTTTTCAATCAGTCGCTCGGAGTATTGTGTGCTATTCTTCAGTGTTAGGATCTCAAGATCTCGAAGATATTCTGATTTGTTTTATTAAAGTATTGTGATTGTTATTTCTATTGTATATTGTCAGAATCTCATTTCAGAGCATCTTTTGTGTCCATGTTTGAAATTATTATTGTTACCATAGCAGATCAGTTTAAATACCTAGGGGTAAATATCACAAGTAAACATAAAGCTCTTTATCAACAAAATTTTGGCGTCTGTATGGAAAAAATTAAGCAAGACTTGCATAGATGGTCAACCCTTCATCTCACTCTAGCCGGAAGAATTAACATTGTTAAGATGAATATCCTTCCTAAACTTCTCTTTTTATTTCAAAACATTCCAATATATATCAATAAATCATTTTTTAAACAGTTAGATTCAACAATAACCTCATCCGAAGAGCGACCCTACAAAGACCTCAGGCAGAAGGTGGCATGGCTTTACCTAATTTTCAGTTTTATTACTGGGCAGCAAACATACAAGCCATAAAAACCTGGACACAAATAAATGAACATACACAGGCTTGGTCCGCAATAGAAGTAAAATCCTGTAGTATTTCTTTATATTCCCTGCTCTGCTCTCCAATAAATGAAAGTTATCGCAAATATACTAATAACCCAATTGTGCTTTACTCACTCAGAATATGGAACCAAATTAGAAAGCATTTTAAGATGGAAAATCTTTTATCAGTGGCACCTCTGCAAGAGAACCACCTCTTTCAACCTTCGCAAGTATATCCAGTTTTTAATACCTGGAAAAGTTTAGGGATTAAAATGCTCAGAGATCTTTATATAGACAACATATTTACATCTTTTGAACAATTACGTTCAAAATTCAACCTCCCAGCTACACATTTCTTTTACTATCTTCAAATTAGAAATTTTGTTAAACAGAAATTGCCCGATTTCCCTCACCTCGCACCCTCCACAATGCTGGAAAAAATACTGCTCAATTTCGAGGAAATAAACTCTATTTCCGCAATATATAAAATCTTATTAGAGTCCCTACCTTTCAAAGATCCAAGAGGACATTGGGAAGAAGATCTCTTAATCAATATATCAGAAAAGGAGTGGAAGGTAGCAAAGCAGAGAATTCACTCGAGTTATATATGCGCAAAGCATAGAATTATTCAACTAAAAATTATATATCGAGCTCATCTGTCTCGTTTAAAACTGTCCAAAATGTTTCCAGGGCAGGATCCAACCTGCGAACGCTGCAACCAAGCTCCTGCCTCACTGGGTCACATGTTTTGGGCCTGCACCAAACTAAGATCATTTTGGACAAAAATTTTTAAGTGCTTTTCAGACATCCTTGGGGTCACAATCCCTCCTAACCCATTAACAGCTGTGTTCGGTGTCCTTCCAGATGGACTTGAATTGGAGAAGGACAAGCAAACGGTGATTGCATTCACTACACTTTTGGCACGCAGACTTATTTTGTTAAATTGGAAGAATCCTAACTCTCCTCTGATAAGTCAGTGGGAAACCGATGTTTTATATTATTTGAAATTGGAAAAAATCAAATTCTCAGTTAGAGGATCTGTACAAAATTTTTTCAAAACCTGGCAGGATTTAATCAATATTATTTTAGAATAAGAGAAATAACTATTATTGCATTTAACTCCCTTCTCCATCTCTTATTTACATAGATATTCACTTCTCCATTTCTTTTGTTTAATGTTGCCTTATTAAAAAGCCTTAAGCAATTTTCCTTTCGCTAAGCTCTCCTTCTCAGGGGTGGGGTTTGATTTGTCTTCAATTTTGTTGGGTTATAAATTGATCTGTTTGTATGGAATGATTACAATGAAAATTAATAAAATAAAAATATAAAAAAAAAAAAAATTATTATTGTTGCTATAAAATTGTATCATTATTTCTTTAATGTCATTGCAGTGCCATTGTTATGATCAACAATTTTTTTTTTTAAATTAAAATTTACTGTATAATGTGTATGTCTATTTTGGAGTTTGGAACTCAAGAATTCAGATTATATCGTCAGTTTTTGATTTAATGACAATCTGAAAAACTAAAATATGTTTATCCTCATGTTATGATGTTCCATAGTAATCTTATGAGAATTTACTGGAATGTGTGACACATCGGAATGGCTGTTGTGAGATAATCATCCCAGACACAAACAGACGGGAACCAGCAGTTCTTAAAACACAAACGTTTAATAAACAAAGGTCCCAAAATCCAAGTCCCACACACACACAGTGCTTCCAGCACCACAACACCCTTCCACGGGCCTTTCAATGTCCGTGGGCTGCCTCTCTTCCGTCTGTTGGAGCTTCGTCCTACTCCAGCTCCCCAACTGTAGGAAGGCGGCCCCTTTTATATTCACCCGGATGTGCTCCAGAAGCTTGTTGATGACCTTCTGGTGGCACTTCCTGGTGTGGCGGAAGTGCTGCACAAGCACCCAGAAGCACTCCGGGCATCCCTGGAAGGTTCTTCCTCCACCTGCATAGGTGTGGCGGAAGTGCACACTTCCTAGGCTCCACGATGCTTGTGGAAACCCCAACCTCCTGGCTCCATCCCCGTGGTCCCTTCATTATCCAGGGCGGTTGCCCCCTTGTGGCCCGGGGGATGTATAAACTGCCTCCCGTTCCTTCCAGGCATCCCAGCTGGGTCTGGCCCCCAGCCTCCTGCCACACTGTATAAAAGTCGGGTGTGCATTTCATAATTCTGAATAATTCATGGTTTTGCAAGCAAACAGAAATCTTTTTCATAACTGTCCTCCCAGTTTAAGAAGTCTAGTTCTGGTTAGGTCTTTGAGTTCTTGTTAGCATTTTTGTTTTTGACAGCAGATCAGTTTGGCTTTCAGCATGGACCTTTGCTTCTCCTGTCTACATTTATCTCCCAGTCATTATCATTCTATTCATACCATTCCTCCCCGAGACAATAAAGCCATTTTGTTTGGTGATTTTCTCAAGAGACACTGGCATGATGTGCACTATTTTCATTATTGCTACCATGTTGTTGACCACAACTATGCCTGTTACTAGCTATGTGAGCCAACAACAACGTGGCACAACATGTCAATGAACTGCAACTATAAAAGATGGAGGCATGCACTGGCGTGCATTAGATTTTAGGACCAGCAACAGCCTAATGCTAAGGCAACTCAAAAAAAAAACAAATGGAAATTTAGTTTGATAATGACTTTGTTTTAATTTCAGATAATATTGGAGTGCTAGTTTTTGGCGAAGAAATTTTTGACTATCATGTTTGACAATTGCCTGCACTTCTGAGTATTACTTTAATCGGTCAAAAAAGAAAAAAAATTACATAGATCTCAACTACATTCTGATATTATTATTATTATTATTAAGGATTTGTAAGTTCCAAACAATGTGTGTGCAGGACATTTAAGAAGGCAAAAACCCAAACAGCAGCTGACCCAAATGGTTTTTACCCCATAAGCTATCAATCTTTGCAGATCAGCAGACCCCTGTACTGTGACATCACAGTGTTGGTGCCTACAAAAACTGAACTAATGGACATCAATGACATTAACGTGTTTGGATGGATCATCTGAATCTACTGTATATTATTTTATTTTCAAAATTTCAGGTTATAAATGAACATTACAGCTATAAATTTGGCTACAGCATAATAAATAGAAAGTGTGAATTCTGTTAACCTTTGTAATATGTTGAAACATCACATATTGTGAACTATGTTATATGTATTTGAAATATTATTAATTTACACTAAACATATTCTGGTTTGTGTATATTTCAGAAACTCTGTAACCCTCTCTTTACAATATACTTCAGTCTTCCTTTTTCTTTTTTCTGCTGCTTCATGCTACCGGACAACATTTATTTCTGTAACACATTTTCAGACAAATGATGTAGCTCAGAGTGCTTTACAAGACATCAAAGTAGTAGAATCAAGCAAAGAAAAACAATTAAAATTTGTATCTAAAAATATATAATGCACACTTACCTAAGATAGGTATACTGTATAATTAAGAGAAACTTAAATACAGAATTATTTTTTTAAGTCTCTGTGATGATAAGGTCAGTTGCCCAGGGTGAACAGAAAAAATAAAAAGAACTCCAGTTAAGTTGGAGAAAAAAACTAAATCTGTACAGGTTCCAGGCCAAAAGACTACCCAGCCCCTACTGGGCGTTCTGCCTAACATAAACGTTCTGAAGTCATACTTTATTTATTTATTTAAGGCTTTGTCTAGGAGGATTCAACACAGTTGGTCTCATAGTAGGTTTGGGGTATATGATTTCATTCAAATATCACAGGTAGCTGCACAGGACTTTGATCAGGTGGTGGTGGCGCAGAATGCAATCACAGAAGAATTGGAAAAGAACCTTGAGGAAAGTAAAGATATAAAAACTGCAGGTTTATGATAATTCTGTGCATATCTAGTTTATTAAGGGTAGAACTAAAATGTAGCTATGAAAATTGCAAATTTAAAATGTGGGATTTTAGGGATAGCCTGGTGTACCAGTAATATATTGCAAATTTTTGGTGCATAACAGCAAAAGACTGCCTCACCATTTACTTTATGCTTGGCTCCTGGATAATAAGCAGACAATTAGAAGATTAGATTCGAAGATCTAAGGTTACGACTTGGAATGTAGGGGTTTAGGTACTCCAAAATATAGAAAGAAGCAAGATTATTTAAGGCTTTATATTTCATTACTAGTATTTTAAAGTCAGTTCTAATAGAGTAAGGTAGGTAACCAACGTAATGATGCTACAATGGTGAGATGTGCCACAACGTCCCTCAGTCCTCCACTGTCCTATGATCTTGAGCTAGAGTCCCCTAATCAGCCTTATTCTAGGAAGACTATGCTCAGAAATGGATTACTATGTTTTAAAAACATTCATGAAAAGAAATTCAGCGACCGGTGCAAAGAGTTGATAAGGAGTTGAGCGTAGATCAAAAAAACAATACAAACATCACTCGTGATGTCTTTTGTGTTTATGGTAAATAGTATACTTTGAACTGCTGGAGTTGTGAGTATGTCAATATACTCTACATATATAAAATCCTAAGCCTAAAAGTGCAATGATTTTGTGCAACGATTTTATGTGACGTTTTTTGTCATGCTTTAAATCGGGCTTATTTTAAAACCTACATACATATGTTTGGTATCATTCTTTTCAGAGTTTATTGAATTTAATGTGATGTTGTTAGATTTTCAGATTCTTATTCCGTTTTTAAATTATAAACTAAAAAATATCAAGAACTCATGTCCCGCAAGACGAGACTTTGTGCCAAGAGGTTTAACCACGCCCAGGAATGGAAATGAAAAACAAAGAATAGGACAGCTGCTGTACAGGCTTTTAAATGTTCAAAGTGCTGTGCGAGATGCAGATCACACGGCACAGCAGCAGCAGCAGCAAGCCAGCAACTGATCGAGCAAAGAGGAGGTAAAAAACAAACTATTTGTTTCCCATTGTATCACCGTTTAAGAGGGAGTTTCAGAGAAGCGTCTCCTTGGGGTGCATTCAGCCCCCTTCTTCACAACACGAGTGGCAGAGACACGAAGTACTGGTGCGTAGCGCAGGCCAGGGGAATTGGTGAGCGAGGCGAGCAGGGGGGATCCCCCTAGTAGGCATATACACATGTGGGAATTTCACCAGTCATTCCTACATCCCCTTCTTGTGGTCTCCACAAATCTAGATGAATGGTCACATTATTGACACCCTGATTATTAGTTTAGTCATTTTTGGTAGCTCAGTTGACTGTACTTTACTCCACTGAAAAAATGTTCACTTTTTTAGAGCTCTAGCTTAGCAGGCTACTTTCATTCATGCATACTTAACTTACCTGCCTATACTGTATACCCTGTCTGGTTGTGAGTCAGTCCTTGGTCTTTCCTTTCTGTTCTATGTGCTCACTTTCTTTCCTTGTCTTTTTATTTTACTGGACAACGGTAATTTATCTTCTAGTTTCTGTCAAACAATATTTTTTTACCAACATTAGTACTAAGATAGTTTTAATGTTCAGGTGGAAGTTCTCCAAACAGATAATATTTAGACCCTGATACACATGCTCCTATATTCTCACTTGGAGACGTTCTCTGCTGTCATTTATAATACTTAATACTTAAAAAATTAACATCTAGCAGTGCACTGTGGAGGCTTCAAAAGTGCAAATATGTGTTTTATTTGATTGATTATGAAATTAGATAGATAGATAGATAGATAGATAGATAGATAGATAGATAGATAGATAGATAGATAGATAGATAGATAGATAGATAGATAGATAGATAGATAGATAGATAGATAGATAGATAGATAGATAGATAGATAGATAGATAGATAGATAGATAGATACTTTATTAATCCCAGGGGGAAATTCACAAGCTGGCAAGTCATACTTGCAGTATACCCCACAAATGTTTGGCTTCATGCATTTTCATTCCCTCCCTAAACTCATTCCTTTCTCTTCTTGTGGCTCGACAATTACACACAAAGCTAAGGTGGGTGATACGCAGGGAATGGTTTTACAGGTTATTGCAGGAGCTTGTCTGTCACATAGCACTACATTGTTTTTAAAACAGTATCTCTCAATCTAAATGAATGCAATTCTGTTCCAATGGTAGTTTTGTTAAGTTTCCCAATGTTCCACATTTCACAATTCTGAAAAGTTAAGATGTCCAAAGAGTATTCTCAGGATTTTATAATATATAACAAGTTTAAGTTGTTGTTGTCCCTCAATATTTAGTGCTCTGGAGAACAGCTGGGCTTAGATTGGCATCATGGTGCTTTTCAGGACTCAGACCCTCTTCAGCTGACATATCAAAGGGATAGGTTAGAGAATTACACAATCATTCTGGACCTATACATTACCATCAAACTATGAAAGGCAAAATACTTGTGATAAGATGTCAGTTCCCATAAAAATACTAAATGAGTATGTGGTGTCATGCAAGCATGTCTGGGGACCACCTTCCTGTTCTGGTTGAGGTAAGCAGTTCCACCCCAAGATGAGATATTGTCTTCTCCTTCCTCCTCCACAGCCAAGAAAAAAAAACCCAGAAGTACGACCGGCCCCACCCCACTACCCAGGTACCATCCATCCATCCATTTTCCAACCCGCTGAATCCGAACACAGGGTCACGGGGGTCTGCTGGAACTATCCAGGTACATTCAGTGGAATCTGACAGGATGTATACTGTAGGTGTAACTTAAAGAAAAAATCAAGAACGGCTTTAAATAAATGAATGATGACAAAAGTGATGCATTTAAAAATAATATAAATGAAACACTTTTTAAAAATATTTTTAATGTTAGCGATGAACAATTATTTGTATTTTACATATGACAGATTCTCCATGTTTCAATAGGATCCCATTCTGCTAGTTCGAAAGGAAACAAACTTGATTTTTCAGCAGGCTGTTTGCTGGCCTAGCATCTGCCTGATCCGTAGCTAATTTTGGTCATCACCTTAGCAGTTAGAAAGTGAAATGGCATGTGTTTTACAGACAAGGACTCAAGGGACAGCCATGACCATGTGCGTTAGTGTGTTCTGCTCGGTGCAGGTTTTTCCTGAAGTCCATTCTCGGAAAGCCCCTCTCTCACCACACAGCTCTGGTAAGGAAAGCTTGCTGCCAGATTAAATGTGTTTGTTTGCTTGACCCGAATGACACCTGCATTGATTACCCTGAAAGAGAAGTTCATTCATAGCAGCAAATTGAGCAGGCCTGCAACGGAGGGATAGACTTTTTACAAGCTCCCCTGGGGAGCAGTAATGCACTTGAATCTGAAAGGCGTGCAAAGAGCTGTCTGCATGGTTGGGGCATCACAGTTAACTCTTAATGCTCATTTGGACCCTTTGTTCATTTAAAAGTGTATGGAGAGGCTGTTCTAAAACATTGCACTCAGTGGAATACAATGAGAATATAATGTGAGCAGAAGAAAAAATTTCTAGTTTTGCTAAATCATCGTCACAATTAAAGTTGTTGAGGGGGTGGGTGGGGTGGGCATTTTTCCTGTTGAAAAGTTTCTCATTTCTAATTTCTTCCAGGTGCTCCTTCACACAGTTTCTCACTTTCATTTTTTTTTTCATTCCCTTCATTGACTTTTCAGCAATAATTGTTGCTGTTTTATTATAAATTTATTAAAAATGTACATTGAAATAAAAATGTAATTGTAACTTTGGAAGGCTCCACTTTCAGTTTTAAAGACAGACTTAAGTTCACTATTAAACATTTACTCTCCTCTAGATTTATAATATCTCATAACTCTATTCATACCAGCTTAATCATATTTAGTATTGTAGATACCAGATTAGATAGATAGATAGATAGATAGATAGATAGATAGATAGATAGATAGATAGATAGATAGATAGATAGATAGATAGATAGATAGATAGATAGATAGATAGATAGATACTTTATTAATCCCAATGGGAAATTCACAGTCACACACGGAGCTGCTGAAAAGGCTGCCACTCTCGGCGGCGCCGGATGTATATGATTATTATTAGATTAGTAGATTAGATTAGTAGCAAAAGGCACAAGGTAGGAACCAGCCCTTGGACAGGCTGCCAGTTCACACTCACTCTCATCGAGACAATTGAAAGTCACCCATCATTCTAACCTGCACATCTAATCATTGGCACTGGAGAATGGTGACATGCTGAATACTGTTTAGCACGTGCAAGTATGTACTCTGCATACACTCACCAGCCACTTGATTAGGTACAACTTGCTAGTACCAGATTGGACCCCCTTTTGTCTTTAGAACTGTTATAATTCTTCATGGCATAGATTCAACAAGGTGCTGGAAACATTCCTCAAGGATTTTGTTCCATATTGACATGATAGCATCACACAGTTGCTGTAGATTTGTCAGCTGCACATCCATGATGCGAATCTCCCATTCCTCCACATCCCAAAGGTGCTCTATTGGATTGAGATCTAGTGACTGTAAAGGCCATTTGAGTATAGTGAACTCATTGTCATGATCAAGAAACCTGTTTGAGATGATATGAGCTTTGTGACATGGCACGTTATCCTCCTGGAAGTAGCTGTCAGAAGATGGGTACACTGTTGTCAAAATGGGATGGATATGGTCAGCAACAATACTCAGGTAGACTGGCATTTAAACGATGCTCAATTAAGCACTAAGGGGCCTAAAGTGTGCCAAGAAAATATCCCCCCACCATTATACAGCCACCACTAGCCTGAACTGTTGATACATGGAAGAATTGGTTCATGCTTTAATGTTGTTGATGCCAAATTCTGACCCTACCATTCAAATGTCACAGTACAATTCGAGGCTTATCAGACCAGGCAAACTTTTTCCAATCTTCTGTTGTCCAGTTTTGGTGAATTGTACCCTCAGTTGCCTGTTCTTAGCTGACAAGAGTCAGTGTGGCCTCCTGCTGCTGTAGCCCTGCTGCAGGGTTCAACATGTTTTGTACTCAGTGATACTCGTCTGCATACCTCGGCTGTTACGAGTGATCATTTGAGTTACAGTTGTCTTTCTATCAACTGGACCCAGTCTGGCCATTCTCCTCTGACCTCTGGCATCATCAAGACATTTTCTCACAGACAACTGCCACTTACCAGATATTTTCCCTTTTTCGTTCCATTCTCTGTAAACCCCAGAGAAGGTTTTGTGTGAAAATCCCAGTAGAGCTGCAATTTCTGAAATGCTCAGACCAGCCCACTTGGCACCAACAAGCATGCCACCTTCAAAGTCACTTAAATCATCTTTCATTCCCATTCTGATGGTTGGTTTGAACTTCAGAAGGTTGTAATGACAGTGTCTACATGCCTAAATACACTGTGATTGGCTGATTCGAGATTTGCGTTAACAAGCAGTTGAACAGATGTACCTAATAAAGTACACGACGAGTCAAAATTATGTTAACACAAATGGTACTGCTATGTATATACTTATATACAATTTTTGTGGACAATTTATGTGCCACATATTGTACGTATGTTGAACATGAGGGCGAACAGGTTGAGACATTCCTGTAAATCATCTTGCACATATGAAGTGTGTTTTGTGAATAAATTGTTTCCGCCATTCAAATGTTAACATAATTTTGGCTCACCCTGTATATCACAATAACGAACCTGTTAACATCTTTGGCAGGTGGATGTAAATTCAGAGAAACACAGGGACTAAGTGCAGACTCAATACACTTCAGGTCAGTATTTAGTAGATACAGATTTGGCAGCCATGACAGCCTTGACACTGGACACTGCAGTTTTTCCCCATTCTTCTTTGTAAAACCTCTGAAGCTCTGTCAGATTGTATGACGGTTGTGAGTGAAAAGTTTTTTTTTTTCTCCAGTCACAAATACTCAATCTGGACTGAGCCACTCCAGGAAATTAATATTATTATTTTTAAACCATTCTTGTGAATCTTTGGCTTTATGTTCAAAGTCTTTGTTGTATTGCCAGAAAACAAATCTGCCAAGGTGCTGGTTTCTTGAAGACTGCATTAGGTTTTCCTACAAGATTTTTCAGTATTTTGTTGTATTCATTTAAGCCAGACTTCCAAGGTCTGCTGCAGGGTAGCATCCCCACCGCATGATGATGCCACCACGATGCTTCATGGTGGGGATGGTGTGTTGATGATAATGTGCTTAACCTGGTGCTTAGTTTGATTGCCAAAAAGCTTAAGTTTGGTCTCATCCGACCCAAACCATACCAGACCATAGAACCTTCTTACAGTTGACTTTTGGGTGGCCTATATGCCTTCTGCCATATTGAACAGGAGTCATGTGTATTTTTTTAACAATGGCTTTCCATTGGCTACTTTCCCCTAAAGCTGTGACAGGCAGCAGTTGTCATCAGCACAGTCAATCGAAGTCACTGTATCTTGTAACTCCTTTAGAGTTTTCATAGGTCCTTTGGTGGCATCTCTCACTAGTCCTCTTCTTGTATGATCACTTAGTTTTATGGAGTGCAAATTTACAGCTATGCCATGCCCTTTCCATTTCTTAATGACTGATTTAACTGGACTCCAAGGAATATTCAGTATCTTGGTTATTTTCTTGTCTTCATCCCCTGCCTTGTGCTTTTCAATCACCTTTACACAGAGTTGAATTGGGTGTTCTGTTGTCTTTGTTGGGTAGGTCAAGCCATCATACTGACTCACGACATGTGGAACCTTCCAGATAAGGAACATTTAGACTACAGTCAGCTAAAACTCAGGCAGTTGTTCTCCTTTGAAATAATGTTGTAGCTTCTAATACCTTTTGGCTGCATAAGTGATGATTTAGGTGTGTCATACTAAAGCGGTAAATATCTTCTATAATTCTGGTAACATCACTTCAAGAGAGGCCCACCAAATCAGCAAGCTAATTAAAAGGGGTGACTCAGTTATAAGACACACTCTGGACACCTGGAGATCATAGAAAAGGAGAGTATGAAACCCAAACTGAGCGCCATTATGAACAATGCTGCACAATCTCTCCCTAACACACTAACACAGAGGACTTAAGGCCAATGAATTATTCTGCAGAAGTGTGTCAGGAAACTCTGCTGCCACCAGCATCAATACTCCTGCATAATGCCTCACTGGGACTGTGACTGGAGATAATTTACATGGAGCAAGGAAACTTTATGAGACTGAAATCAAGCTGGAATTATCCAAATAACAGAAAACAGGTCTCGTAGATCACGTGTAGTCAGCGAAACATATCTTTCGGCAGCTCTTCATTTCAGCACATTGCGTCTTCAGACTTGAAGCCATGTTATTAGAAGCAAGTAGCAGCAGCAGCAGCAGTGTAAGCTACTGAAAACATGCTTAAAGTCGATGTGGGTCATTAGAATTGAAAAAATAACACACACACACACACACACATACACACAGCAGGTTCTGTTTTGATGATTAACTCTTTGACAATTTTACCTTTTTATTTCTTTTGATGCAGACACTCCTCATTAGTCTGCTAACTTAAATGATTTTGGCACAGGTCTCATTCCATTTAAGACAAGATAGGCAGCCCGAGGCTGAGTATTATCATTCCTTATAGGAATTTCTGTTGAGCAACGGCTCCATTTGGCTGAACAGAGGAATTCTTTTGGTTGGTACAAATGAAAACTTCTGCTCTGAGTCATGTTTTCAACCTGCAGTGGAGTTAGCAGCCGTGGGGAACGGGTTACAGAGTGCTGGCTAATGAACATCAATATGGCAAAATTTCATTTTCTGTGAGAGGATAAAATATGGCTGGATTTGTCCTTCATTGCTAGTAGATCATCTATGAATAAGTAACAAAATATGATAACATTCCTGAAGCCAGTTAATCCAGTTAATTGTCACAGAAGAACATTGGGCACAAGGCTGGGACCAGTCCTGAATAAGGAATCAGTCCAATTCAGAGCCCAGTATTGCACACACTCACAAAGGGCCAGTTTAGCACAACCAGTTAAGGTAACACCCATGTGCTTCTTTGTACGGTACATTGGTGCCACCTCTGTTGTTCTAAATGTGCTTTTATAAATAAATAATCTAATAATCACAAAACCTGGAAAATATATGCAAGGCATGAGGAATATATGAAATAGCAACCAAGCACTAGATCTGAACCTAGGATATTGCATGAAGTGTGGCGTCAACATTGTGCCCCTCAAAAATCACTTTCTAAGAGAATTAGATGCTCCAGAAAAGTACTAACTTCCAAGTCAAGCATCATTCTGAAGTTTAAATTATTTGTGTGTCTCAGATTTTTATTCCATTACAACCAGAAGAGAAGTTCCACATTTCCACAAAGTGT
This sequence comes from Erpetoichthys calabaricus, assembly GCF_900747795.2. Lineage (NCBI taxonomy): Eukaryota > Metazoa > Chordata > Cladistia > Polypteriformes > Polypteridae > Erpetoichthys > Erpetoichthys calabaricus. The sequence goes on from NC_041407.2 coordinate 61,323,274, forward strand.
TTTTCCTTCTTTAGTGCAATTAAGGAGGTTCTGTCCATTCATTGCTTCCCTAAATTTTCTGCTTCCATTACTGGACTGGGAGAAGCTAAATTGAATTCAAAAACCCACCCTAGGTGTGAAACCACTCTATGGAAGGATACACTCACTAATACTGGGCTCATTTAGAGTTGTCAATTAACCTTCAAGATATTGAAGCAAAAAGGGAGGGATATAACCTATGCATACATGTAGACGTTCACTGTGACTGTGACGTTGGTAGTGACAGAGCTGGGAATTCAACTAAGCTACTGTTTGCCATAAATCAGCTTTCTTCCCATGTACCAAAATCAAGCACTTTTGGTTGATCGGTGAACCCCATATTGTCCCTGGGTGAAAAGTGTGTCCTGTGATTGGTCTCTGAAACCTAAAATTAACTTGAGCAGGTTCACTAAATCACTAGATGGACAGATTATCATAAAACCTTTTTCAGTTTTAATTAAATATCTTTGAATAGGTTCAACGCTTAATGACAATCTGTATGTGCAGTGAACATGGCGATTCTGGGTCTGCATTGGAATATGATGATTTTGGTGAACTATTGTTCCTGCCTTCATCCTACATTGGTAATCTGACCTAAAGATAATTTAATATGGCATCAGACTGGTAGATTAGTGGAACATCACATTTGTGTAGTGGTAATATATTCGCTGTTAAGCCAGCATTGGACTGTGGAACTATATGTCTGTTCAGCAGCTGAATTCAAAAATCAATTTATTGATACATGCACACATATTTTTTATTTCTTATGCCTTCTTGGCTGTGATGTAATTGGACTTGTTTATGTTATTTTAATTTATATACCCATATTTGTTAATCTGTAATTTTCCAAGTAAGGTGTGTGACAGATAGGGGGCGCTATTGCTCCCTTGAGCCCTTGGACAATATGTCAGACACCAGATAAAAGTCCAAATGTTATTTTATTTATAATAACAATGTGTACAAAGCACCCTCCACTCCACAATACTCCAATAAACAAATACACAATCAATAAACAATCCTCCACTCCCAGCAGCTCAGTCACCCTTCCTCCCAAATCAGCTCACTGCTGGGATTTCCCACAGTCCTTTTATACTTGTTGACCAAGGAACTGTGTCTGTCCCTCAGTCCATGTGACTCTTAACACTTCTGGGTCAGATGAAAACTCCTTTTCTACATCCCGGAAGTACGTCATTTCTTCTGTTCCCACGACTAGGACGTACTTCCGGGTTATAGTGCACATAGCAATCCCTGGGCCTGCCTGCAGCGTCCCCTTGCAGTCCCCATGGTTTCCAGCAGGGCTGTGCAATAAAACTCCAATGTCCATGAGGCCCTGCTGGAATTCGGGGCACCTCCATATTGCAGGGAGGGCTCCATCTGGCGGCCTGGGGGTAGTGGCCGGGATGAACGGCCGGCCATATCCCACAGCTGTCAAGTTGATTTATGATATAATGTGTTCACTGTGCATCACAAGGCCCTGTCTACCTTTACATTTGTTCAGAACCCTCTTAGAAATCACTTCTTGCTGAAGTTCAGTGAATGCTTCCTCTTCCATATTATTGTTCTGACACTTCTTTAGAACTGTAACACACTGTTGGTTATGTACTTTTTGAAAAAATCTCACAGTGAGATTGCCCCCCCATTGATCAACACAATTAATGAGAAAGTCATTATTTCCTTTCTTATAACTTATTTTGAGGGGGCAGGTTATAGCAGTTGGCACTGCTGCCTCTTGGATTTCAGAGGACTGTACATTCGCTGTATGTGTGACTTTGCAGATTTTCAATGTGTCTGTGTGAGTTTTTCTTGGTTTATTTTTTTATTTCTTCCTGTATCCTAAAGATATGCACTTTAGGTTAATGGCAGCTCTAAACTGATGCTGTATGATTGTGTGTGTGTGAGTTTGCCTTGTGAAGGGTTGGTATCCGCTCCAGAGCTGGTTCTTGTTTGGCACCTGATACTCACACAATAGCCTCCAAATCCATCCATCCATCCATTATCCAACCCGCTATATCTTAATTACATGGTCACGGGGGTCTGCTGGAGCCAATCTCAGCCAACACAGGGTGCAAGGCAGGAAACAAACTCCGGGCAAGGCGCCAGCCCATCACAAGCCTCCAAATCCCACAAGCCTGAATTAAACACACTGGGTAGAGGAACTGGATGGAACTTATTTCTAGTGCTATGCTTTACTTCAATGATGCTACTGTATATCTTTCCTGGGTAAGGACAGTGTTTTAGCACAGGATAATAGTAAGGAAAAATGTGTAGTGAAACATTACTCCCAATTTAATAAACAAAAATATCCTTTGGCGGACAATACATAATAGCAGCCCAGTGCAAATTGAATTTCCTTTATTTAGGGGTTTGATTGTTTGTTCGGCAATCATGTAAAAATGGCTGAACTGATTTTGTATGTCTGTTTCCATTACTTCAACTTAAAATGTAGACTATATGGCATATTGTGGAGTGGGGATGTAATGGAGGGGCAACTGAAAAACCCAGTGGCAACAGGGTGACAGCAGTTCCCATCAAGTGCAGGAGTGTGCTGGGGCTGATGGGAGGACACAGTTATCAGTATACGAAAGAAGAATCTCATTTAAAACCACAGACACAGTATTTTCTTCTCTACTAATGTGGATAACAAGTTAGCTGATTTCAGCTTTTGTCCAAGAGTATGTTATCTCACCTTGTGAGTTATGGTTAGCCATGCTGAATTTCCAAAAGACCATCTTTCCCCATTTATTTTTACCTAGACTCTGTTCTAAGAAATATACAGTGCTGCCAAACTCAAAGGAGCAATGTTCCTTTCTTTCAACCTCCCAAAAAACTTCAAACTCCAACTTTTTAGTGAGTTTTGCAGTACAGAATCACATGCAAAACAACGTTTAGCATCAATTTCCCAAAATGTTGTGCGAAAGGAAACTCACTTGTTTTGCACACTACTACCTATTATTTTGTGACCTTATATTACAGGTGAGTTTTGGAAATGGATGAATAGATGTTTGAATGGATGGATGGATGGATGGATAGGTGGATGGATGGATAGCCAGCAGCCATACCACATGTGCTTCAGAATTGGTCATCCACCTGAAGATAAGCATGTTGTGGCCCGGCCACAATACTTGGATGGAAGACCATCTAGGAAAAGCTTGGGTTGCTGCTGGAAGATGTGTTGGCAAGGCCACCCTGTGGTGGATGTGGATCCCAATGCTACAGTGCAGTAATGGGGACACTGTGCTATAAACATGGCACCGTCCTTCGGATGAGACATAAAAGGTCCTGATTCCCTGTGGCCAAAAAAGATCACTGGGTATCCTTTGTAAAGAGTAGCATATATCCCGATCCATCCATCCATCCGTTATCCAACCTGCTATATCCTAACTACAGGGTCACGGGGGTCTGCTGGAGCCAATCCCAGCCAACACAGGGCGCAAGGCAGGAAACAAACCACAGATGTATCCCGATATCCAAGCTAAATTGCCCACCATGGCCTGGTCATTCTGGCCCCCTAATCATCCCCTGTCTCTAATTCGCTATCTCTCTCACCACTTCACCACCTAACAGCTAATATGTAGTGAGCATACTGGTGCAAAAATGGCTGCCATCACATCATCCAGGTGGATGCTGCACATTAGTGGTGGTTGAGGTGGCTCTCCAGTCACTGAAGCACTTTGAGTAGTGAGAAAAGCACTTTATGAATGTAAAAAATTATTATTATTATAATTGATTATTATGGATATTATACACAGCCAGCAGAGTCAGATCCGGACCACCAGATAAGGATTATGATGTCTTGCTCTGTGTTAGTCAAATATGTAGGTTAGAATTTCATTGCACTATGTATATGTGACAATACCTCTGAATTAAAATGATAACAGTACGTTTTTATCAAATCAAACCTGAGATTCTTTAAAAGCCAACACTGTTGTACACCTGCATGTTGTTACTAAGTGTAATAGAGGCCAGCCAGGATAAAACCGAATGATATTTGATTTTTTTTAACACATGCTGAGTCATTGTTCAGAATATGGTTAAAATAGAATGACTGAGGACAGCGTTAGTAACTTTTACTGTTTCTTGATGGTAGACATTTATTCAAGTTCATTTATGTTGAGGCCCTTATAATTTTAGGCTTTGATGTCAATACAGCATCATGATTTGTTGCAATTTTAAATCAATGTTGAATAAATCAAGTTTGAGTCATCTTTATAACATTATCGTATACCACTACTGGTACTGTCTCCTGTAATTACACAGAGACCTGCAAAGACGTCTGTGAATGCCAAGCCCTCAGAACTGTAGATGCTTTACGCAGCCCATGGATTCAATTATTCAACAAGCCACCCAGTTTATAAATGTGGGATTAAATATATATTTGTGAAACCACACTAAACCAAGATATACAAAGAAGCAGTGTTTACAGTTCCATCTCAATAACGAGTTAGAGCAATCATGGAATCCAGTCATTGCAAATGAAAGAACTCTCAACTCATGAGAGCAGAGAGATTAACAGTCATCACAGGGATAGTGTGACGGGCCAGCATGTCAGCTAGGGGAAAGGACCAACATTTAAAAAAACACATAAATATTTGCGTTCTTGCCTTAACCAATTATACAAATATAACAAGGCAGTGTCGGGTATTTCGGGTAATTCTAATGCCAGTAACGTCAATGTATTATATTATTCACATTTCACTTCAGACCATTCATCAATCCATTTTCTGAATGTACCGTTTCCATTCCAAGCTGAGAGAGACTTGAGATCTCTTCTGGCCCCATCAGGAACAAGGCAGGGAGCATCTTGTGGAGTTAAAGAAAAAGTGAGAGAAATGTGTCACTGCTCCAGGGTTGTGGGTTCAATTCTTGACCTGGAGTTGGGTTGGCATAATCTTGTCTGGATCCCACATCATAAAACAGTTACATCAGGTTAATAATGGTTTCAAAATGGTTTTGGCTTGACCGAGTGTAAATGTGTGCATAAGCGTCTCTGATGATGCTCTAGCATTCCGTGTAAGACTGGCTCCTGACTTATCCCTGATGCTGCCAAGAAAGTTCTTGCTCCCTGCACAAAAAATAAATGGATGGATGAGTGTAAGAAGGCCTTATTTTATCCTGCTTTAAGCTGTTGTGTCTAGTATTCTACAGATCCAGCTGAATCCCTCCTCTTGAATGGGAGGCCAGATTTAAATTGCAGTGGCGCGCGTGGCATTCAAGAAATGCTTTCAGTATGGAGGTCAATTGCTAACAGCTTTAGTGACAATGATATCATCAAGCAGGGCTTGGCTATCATATCCAGATGTGGTGTGACTGTAGCGATTGAGCTTTGCTTCATGTTGTCTGGACGTTTTTTTTTTTTTTTTTTGGTGACATCCACAAACCCACCAAACATTAAAATGGAAACAAAGGGTTTCAGTGTCTCTCACAGTGAATTCTTTGTGAAATAGCAATCTGCTACATTATTGGTTTGAACAGGAATTACCAAGTAGCCCTGCAATCATGTCCACACGCAGCAAAATTGCCAGTGTCAGATCATCTTGAAATGAACAGTAAATGAGCACTTCCAACATCCGCACAGTATAATGTTGAGTCAAGGGGCGGTACAGTGGCACAGTGGTTAGCACTAAATCTGAACTTTCAAAGTATTTGATGGAGAAAAAGAAAAAATTAGAATTATCTATGTAATGGGGGCAGCTGAATGGTTAGTGCTGCTGCCTCGCAACTTGGAAGGCCAGGGTCCCAGTCATTGTTTGCTCATCTCCCCCTCCTTGTTTATGTAAGGCTTTTTTTCCCAGATGTTTCAGTTTTCCTTGCTCATTATCCAAAGATATACATTTTATTTTCATGGTTGACTCCAAATTGATCCAATAAAAGAAAGTGTCAAGGACCAAAGTCCTGTCCAAGGTGGTCTCTTGCCCTGTACATAACACTGCACATCTAGCACTGAATAATGTGGGTCCAGAATATGTAGGGATTTTAATTTACTTCTAGATACCATTTTGTGTGCTAATTTGCATCTTGAAACAAAGTCACCCAACACCGGAGGCAGGAAGATCTCTAAGAAAGTCTCTGTTTTCTTGTGCTTATAAACATTGTTGACCACCATTAAAGAGAATTGGCATATTACAATAAGCAACAAAAATTAAAAGTGAATTGACATGTTACAATAAGAATTTTGTTAAAAGTGAATTGGCACATTACAATAAGCAATTAAATTAAAAGTGAATTGGTATATTAGAGTAAAACTAAAAATAGAAGTGATATACAGTATTACAATATGACTTCAATTAAAATGAAATTATATCAAGCAATTAAATTAAAAGTGAATTAACACTTTGTAATAGGACAACATGTAAAAATGAATTGAGATATTACAAGGAATAAAATTAGAAGTGAAATCACATACTACAATATAATTACAATTAAAAGTGAATTGCCATATTATATTATGCAGTTAAATTAAATGTGAATTGTTTTGTATAAGTCATGAACGCACATCTGTGGATTATCCTCCAGGCTCTTCTGCGGTATGTACTTCCACTCTGGATTGAGAGGGGGCGCTGGTGCTAGCGTTCTCCTCTGTTTCTCTCTCCACAGTTCTGAGAAGACGCCCAGTGAGGGCAAATGACTCCGCCCCTTCCTTTTGCCCTCCTACCTACCCCGCCTTTAGGAGGCAGCACTCATCACGAGCAAACACTACAGGACAGAGTTCCTTCCTGCCATTACTTACCTAGGCTTGAGAGCCAAGAGAAACATCCCTCGAAAGAACTCTACTTTTGTTTATTTATTTAGCTCCAGCAAGCATTTTTTTTGGGGTTCACATTTATTAAATAGAGACGGCACCCCGATATTTCCTCTTGTGGGAACCTGCAGTTCTTCCAACACACACAAAATTTAAAAGTGAATTGATATATTGCAATGAGGAATAAGAGTGGATTGCCATATTACAATAAGCAATCAAACTAAAAATGAATTTGGTATAGTATAACAAGACAAAATTTAAAAGTGAATTGACATATTGCAATAAGGCTGCAGTTTAAAGGAAACTGGCAAATTACAACAAGGAATAAAATTAGGAATGAATTGGGCTGCATGGTGATGCAGTAGTAGCATCGCAACAAGGAGACTAGAGTATGAGGCCTGGGTGCTCCCTGTGTAAAGTTTGCATCTTGTCCTCCTCATGTGGGTTTCTTTCGAGAGCTGCAACATTCCAAAGACCTGAAGGTTAGATGGATTGGAGATGCAAAGCTGGTGTGTGTGTGTTTTCCCTGTGATGGGCTAGCACCCTGTCCAGAAATTGGTCCTTCCTTGCACCCTATGGTTGCTGGTGTAGGCTTCAGCTTCTCTATGACCCTGCTCTGCATCGGCAGGTTTAGAAAATGGACAGATGGAATGGAAGTTGAACTGGAATCTTGCTGTTAATGAAAGGGGCTGCATAAAATAAATATTAAATAGCAGGTAGTGTGGCGTACAGGTTAAGGCATTGGACTGCTAATCCTGAGTTTGTTTGTTCAAATCCCACGACTGACACAAGTAACTTCACTTATCTGTTCTCCAATTAGAACAAATCAAAAGAACTGTAACCAGTTGGATCACAGATTTGGAAGTTGCTTTGGGAAAGTGTCAGCCAGATAAGTAAATGTAAATATGAAATGAATGAATTACAACAAAATTCATCTGCTACATAGGTTTAAATTTTACCTGTGTCTTGAATATGCAGTACGGACCACTCCGGGAAGGAGAGGTTGCCTGAAGAAAATGGGTTGGATGTGATATGTCCTCAGTTTTTCTTATGTCACATTTACTGTACATTTCAGCAGAAACACTACAAATCTGAATTTTCCAATCAGCCAAAAAATGCAATCAAGTTGATTTTCAGTTTAGAATCATTTAACATGTATGATGATATACCTTTCAGTGTAATGGATCCTTTAAAAACATTACAATTCATTAATTTGCTTTTAATAAAAAAATGAGAAGCAAAATGAAGCAAAATATACAAAATAAAATTAAGGCTTTAAAAATAATGAATTTGGAAACAAACAATTTAAATAAACAAAAGTGTTGTGGTGTCCGTGTATAGACAGTATATAGGTAAACTGACCCTTACAGAAATGTAATTTGTATCTGCCACTTAATTCCCATAATCCTCTACATGTTTTGTAACACTTTGGCTTTCTGTCTCACAAACTACATTACACATTAGACAGAGGTCAATGGTCAGAGCAACTCATGTCACAGGCTGAGACTGACGGAGTATTTGAACTCCTTACTCATAATAAACCATTATCCATCCATTAATTTTCCTAATGTGCGAACTTAGGACAGCAGTATCAGTCTGCAGTCATGATCAAGTTCTAGACGTATGCGAGTCTATTGTCCACATGCACACACATATTTATTCATAATTGGCCAGTCTAGAGTCACAAATTAACAAAACATGAAAGGTCTTTGCATTGTGGCAGGAAAAGCAAGTAAAAATCCTACACAGGCAGTGATATTGGGATTCAAATCCAGACTCCTGCTCCTGCGAGGCAGCAGATCTAACAATCAAAATTTTGAACTATAATAACCAAACTCACAATATCACACTGATTTTACACTTTCAAAGTGTAAACTTTTTAAATCCATTTCAATCTGTAAGCGTGTCATTCCTTATGGTTTTTAGTTATCTAAGAAAGTGTGTGCATTTCTCACTTTGTATTAGAACATTAACAGTGTTAACACAATGCACACATACATTGTACACATGCCCACATGAGAAGCCATGGTGAGATCTATGCTCGACTTTTTTTTTCAGCCTATAGATTGAGAACATCTGAACGAAATAAGCGCACACATTAAAATGATTATAACTTTTTGCATCTATGAATTCAAGACTGAGCAAAATGTGAAGGGAGCAGCTGCATACATTACTTTGCACTGCAAAAAAAGTTGGAAAAGCCAAACTGATAAAAATCTCGAATCCACTGGAGGATGGGAGTTAAGACTGCTGAGACTGACAACCTCAGCATATAATGAAGAACTTTAACACATCCAATGAACCTGCATGGACTGTATTTTTCTGCATATAACAAGAGCTTCTTGCTCATGTGTTCAACTAGCTCTGGCAACTGGGCTCCCTTCTCCTTCACTTAATTCCTGGAACACTCTGAAATAAACCCTTCAGGTGTCAGAAGGTAACTCATAGCACACTTCCTGTGTGGGGGCCTTGGTGGTGTCTCAGTTCATAGGTTACCTGGTAGCAAGTTGAACTGAAAATGTCTATCGAAGTTGAATTAACTATATCCACCTATTGCTTATGTGCAGTTTTACTTTGTTATGTTATGCCAAACTATGCCCCCCCCCCTTCCCTTTGTTAACCTGTCAACATTTTAGCTCAATATTGGGTCTTCACTTATTACACTTCCTCCTGAAAGCAAGGTCAGAGAGCAAGACAACAAAGGAACGTATCACATTTTCTATTCTGTGTGATTTTACTAATAACCGTGAAATTCCAAACTAATAATAGTGAAATGACACATAGCCTCCAGAAAAGAATAACAGGTGAGGGATTTAAAATATGACTAAGTTACAAAGATAGTTGATGTACAGTCAGCAAAGAACTGAACAAGTTTGAAGGTAGAATTTAAATAATGGAACAGAGGAGGCAAGAGAAACAATGTCAAAATATGCAGAAGTCACAACCAAAACGTTAACCAAATCCTAACATTAGAACCCAAAATGTAAAAAAGATTATTCAAAAATGCACAGAAGTTCAAACTCATTAAACTAACTGTAACTGAACGCACTGCTAAAGCATCCAGAAACTTGGACACTGAATGTTGTTGTCTGTGTTACATTAGTGCCAACACACTCAGTGACTGCACACAATATGGCCACAGTCATTCAAAAACGCATAAAACAGCAGTGCCCACTCTCCAAATTGTGACACAAAATGGTGGTGCAGAAACACCACAAAGATTAGGATAAAAATCACATCTTCAAAAGTAAGTTAAAACGCAAACCTTTATTCATCACTGTTGATAGCTTAATGTATGTTTTTTTTGCCAGGAAAAAAAAGAAATGTAGAAAATGTACCAACTACAGATGCTTTACAATTATTCATGGTGTTCATTCACAGAAGATTAAAGGGTGAATGCGAGACATTAATGATGTTTTCTGTTGTATACTGTAGAAAATGAATGTATAGTGGTAAAATGTCCATCTACAGTATCTATCCTGTGAGCAACACTGGAGCACCACAAGGAACAGTCCTGTCTCTTTCTGCTCTTAACTCTGCACACCTTAGACTATAAATATAACACCAGATCATGTCATTCGCCAAAAGTCTTAAATGATTCTACACTAATGGGGTGTATTGATAAGGGAAATGGGACAGAGTATAGGAGTCAGGTGGAGATCTTCTTGGTGCAAGAGAATTGTCTGCATCTCAACATCAACAAAACCAAGGAAATGGTTATTGACTTTCACCACACAAAAGAACCTCCATGTCTGATCACTATTCATGAAGTGAATGTGGAGGTGGTGCACTTCTACAGGTCCTCAGGGTCAACTTCAGTGACAGGCTGGACTATATAAGAAAGAACAGAGCATACCACACTCCTTTAATGTGGGTAGTGACATCCTTCACATTTTCTAAACTCTGTGATGGCCAGTTCAATTTTCTATGCTGTAATGAGCTGAGCCAGTAACTACTTCAAGTGAGGCCCACTGGATCAACAAGTAAATTATTAAATCAGGCTCAGCTCTATGACTCACTGTTAACCAGAGGTATTAAGAGTGAATGAAATGAAAACTGAGTACCATTAAGAACAGAGTGGCACATCCTCTCTCTGACAAACTAGCATTGAGTGCTTTCAAATTATTCAGCAAAGTGTGTTAATGAGCGTTACTGGAGCACCTTTATACCAACAGCAATGCACCATTTTATCTTTAGCCAAGTCTATCTATCTATCTATCTATCTATCTATCTATCTATCTATCTATCTATCTATCTATCTATCTATCTATCTATCTATCTATCTATCTATCTATCTATCTATCTATCTATCTATCTATCTATCTATCTATTGTGACAGATAGTGGCGCTGTCTTCCCCTTGAAGACACCAGGTAAAAGTCCAATTATTAAATTTATTATAATATCAATGTGCACAAAGCACCACAACTCCACAATACTTAAATAAATCAATATAATAATCAACACATTAATCAATCCTCCACTCCCAGCAGCTCAGTCACCCTTTCTCCCATCTCGGCTCACTGCTGGGATCTCCCAGAGTCCTTTTATAGTCCCTGACCCGGAAATGCTTCTGTCCTTCACTTCCGGGTCAGATGAAATCTTCTTCTTTTCTTCAGCCTGGAAGTACGTAATTTCCTCTGTCACCGTGACTGGGAAGTACTGTACTTCCGGGTTATACAGAAAATATAAGTCCCTGAGCCTCCCTGCAGCGTCCCCTGGCGGCCCCCATGGTATCCAGTAGGGCTGTGAATTAAAAGTTCAAGGTCCATGATGCCCTGCAGGAATTCGGGGCACCTCCATGTTGCAGGGAGGGCTCCATCTGGCGGCTTGGGGGTATTGGCCGGGATAAACTGCCAGCCATATATCACACTATCTATCTATCTATCTATCTATCTATCTATCTATCTATCTATCTATCTATCTATCTATCTATCTATCTATCTATCTATCTATCTATCTATCTATCTATCTATCTATCTATCTATCTATCTATCTATCTATCTATCTATCTATCTATCTATCTATCTATCTATCTATCTATCTATCCACAGTGTCCAGTGATTGGGACAAAGACACATTTGCCTTGATTTACCACTCTGCTCCATAGTTTAAAATTGCAAATCTAACCATTCAGATGTGATTAGATTGCACATTGCAGATTCTTCATTTACGGATATTTGCATACATTTCTGTCTGACCATGCAGAAATGACAACTGTTTCTCTACACAGCCCAGACACACATTTCAGGGCACCTTAAGGTGTGGGACACAACAATGGTAGGTACCGTATATTAAAGCAGTTATACTTTGTTGCATATCTCTTGCATGCAATAATTGTTTGAAGTCTGTAATTCATAGATGTCACCAGGCACTGAGTGTCTTCTTTGGTGATGCTCTTCCAAGCCTCTAATGCAGCCATGTTCAGCTCCTGCTTGTTTTGAGGGCTTGTCCCCTTATGTTTTCTCTTTACCATATGGAATGTCTGCTCAGTTGGATTTAAATCGGGTGACTGGCTTGGCCATTCAAGAATTTTCCATTTTTTAACTTTGAGAAATTCCTGTTTGTCTTAGCAGTATGTTTCAGACCATTATCTTGTACGATAAAGTGCCTTCCAATGAGTTTGGAAGCATTTACTGGAACTTGAGCAGAAAAGATGTTTCTGCACACATCAGAATTCAGTGTGCCACTGCTGTCAGCAGTTCCATCATCAATGAAGATAAGTATGCTAGTACCTGTGGCACCCATACATGCCCAAGCTATAACACCCACACTCATCATATTTAACAGATGAGGTGGCATGCTTTGGATCTTAGGTACTTTCTTTTTATTGCTACACTTTTGATTTGATTTGATACACTTTGTTAATCCCCAATAAAATGAGTAGAAGCTAAAATTGAAGATGTACAAACTTACTGTATAAGTTTAACACATACAGCAACTGACAGAGAGGCAAACAGATTGCGAAATGAGCAGGCAGACAAACAGGCATTTCAGTCGTCACCAACTTTCAAAGCCTCTGGAGTGGTCTGTTGTATCACTATAAAGATGAAGATTACCCACCTGTTGCTTTCTTGCTGTATTTTCAATTATTGCTTTATTTTGTCATCTATATACTGTAGCACTCTCTTTTGGGCTAAGGGAGGCCAAGACAAGTTTGAGGGGTGCCGACATTTACCACAGGACAGACTCTCGCTGCTGTTTGGGTGTGGGACCTTTATCAGCATGGAGCCGTTTTCTTGCTTTACTCTGCAGAATGTCAGATAATGAAGAAAAAAGAAATAATAAAGGCTTGATTGTTTGAAGATGTTCTTGAGTGCTCAAGGACTGCTTTCTCCTCAAGAGCACAAACAATTGTCTTTGGTTTGAATCGGTTAATATTAATATTAATGGATTAGGAGCTCATTCTTTTAATGTGGTCGGACTGCTTCAACAAATGTAATTGCACAATAATTATAGGATTAGGCAGAGTGCAATTAAAGCTGTTTGAAACATATCAGAATAGCATTTTCACAGGGAATGCTACACCGGCTCACTTGCCATTTCAGCGAGGCTGCATTGGTGGACGAGAGTTCGACAGCGCAAGTAGGATGAATCTGCCTGCAGAGCAATCACAGTGACTGCTCTGATACACACACTGCAGAAATCACTGCCTCCTCCCCACCGCTCTCCCTCTCCCTGGAAGGAAGCGGGCTATGCACATTCATTCTTTCTGGGATTTTTTCAGACTGGAAACAGCAGTTGAAGTAGTAGCCCACCCTCGGGGCTGAAATTTAGTATCCCAGCCAGAAGTAAAAGCTGTTTTCACTCAAAACATTGACAGTATGCCCAAACATGTCAAAGGAAGTTATTTGTAACAAGGGGATAGGAACTATCCTTTAGATCTGACACGCGGAGAGGAAGGAAAACTTGCACTTAGCTGTGAATCTCTTTGAGACAATCAGGCATTGGGGAAAGAAAATAAATAGGGAGGATGAAACCAGTTCCTGAATGGGGCGCATCACTGGCTGTTACAGGGACTGCTGTGCTGCAGACATCTGCCTCCCTGCCTTTCGTATCGCCAATCGTTAGCCACATCTGTCATCAAGCATCAAGCAACACGCTTTCTGAAAAGAGCTGCCCACAATTTGAGGAAAAATAATCACTAAGGGTGGTGCAGTGGTAGCTGCTGTTGTCACATAGCTTCAGGGATCTGGGTTGGCTACTCACACTGGCCACAGTCTGTGTGGCCCTTGCATGTTTCTTCTTGCTATACTTCAGTGCTCTTCATATGCTGCAGTCGGGTACCACTTCAGTGGAGAAGCATATGCTGACCAATCAACCCACTATGTAACAAGGAGGCACTGGTTAGAATGGACTCTGTCATTCCTTCAGGAGGCTTGTGATTGATTTAGGAACAATTTTTTGCTTGTGGACAATACATTTTTCCATTGTAGGACTATGAGAAGTAGGGGCCTTAAATCCAAGAATTGGGTGAAGGTACAGGTCTAGTCAGGACACACACACACACACACGCACACACACATGACTTTCAGTCATACCAGCCAGCTTACAGACATCTGTTTGTAGGATGCGGTAGGAAATCATTTTTGAAAACTGGAGTTTTTGTTTTCCTCCTCTTTTTCAATGCATTTCAGTGTTTGACTACATGTGATGATTGACTGCTTTGGATTTCGTTGTCGGTTTACTGCGCTCAGCTATATAATAAAATAAAAAATGGAAAGTAGTACATATAAATGGAAAGCATTAGGTTAAGCTGTGAGGGGGGTGAATACGTGGCTGTCACTTCTGATAGCCTGCCACTCCTTTCAGGGTTGGTTCCCACTAGTAATCAGTGAAAGATTCATCTAGAGTTTCATGAAACTGACACTAGAATTCTTTTTGCATGTGATTTTACAATTCACAAATGCAAAACTCACTAAAGAGATTTTTTTTGGTGGAAAATAAAGAATATTGCTTGCTAAAGCCTCATTCACACTTCCCCATTTACCTGTGCTCTTTTCTGCAGCTGCATAACAAATGTAATCCGTACTGAGCTGGTAACATCAATTCTATTTATCACAGTGGAGGAGTGCAAAATGTTTTTTTAAAAATCTGACATTCTGCATATTTTCCATGGTAAAGCACACCTTTGAGCACATTACTGTGTTTCTATTCTATACATGGAAGATTACTGATGCCAAAACCCGCCTATGGCGTTACCTAGAAACTGGTGCTTTTTTATGTTTTTTTTTTCCAGAGATCTTAATTTAAATACTAAATGACAAGCAGAAGTATGCAGAATCTACCTATTATATAATAAAGCACTAATGTCTTTATGTATACGTCCGGTCCCTCCAAGCAATCTGATTGGTCAGTTTGGCTTAGGTCTGATTGGTCAGTTTCGTTTTAGTTGATCAGTCAAATGCCATCAAGCCAGTAAGTGGTGGGCAAGAGAGGCTCTCACACCCAACTATACAGAGGAATGGCGTAGAAGGAACAACGAGAGTCACCTTTAAACACAGGAAGTATTCGCAAGAATATGGATGTTGCTTTCACAGCAGGCAAAGGGGACCTAGCTACAGCTGGTGATAGTCAAAAAGTGAACAGAAGGTGAGCAACACACCTCAAAATGAAAGGCTTTACGGGAACGTGATCAAGAAAAGATGAACGACAGGCAAGACGGGTTGAAACACACACAAGCATTCTGAAAAAAGGCAAAAGTGGGACACTATGGGTACATGTAAGGCAAGAAATATCAAATATGAAACATTTTAAAATGTATTCTATTACCTCTGTAGCTAGTTAATATGTGCAAATGCTCCCATATAGGAACTAAACACAGTCTTGTGTGAGTGACACAAATTTCGCTGTAAACAAAATGTCATTTATTTTGTGATTTTTTTGCAAAGCGAAACACAAATTTAATATTTTGCAAATCGTTTCAGTCATTGCCTAGTGCCCACCTTGTACCCAGTGCTGTTAGGACAGGCACCAGCTGCCTGAGGTGGATAAGCTGTTTAGAAAATGGATGCATTAGCAAAAGTGCCATCTGGAATATTTTTAAAATTGTGATACCACCCCAGGTATTTTCTATCAAAGATTTTTTTCTTTGAGTAAAATAGAGAGTTTGTTTATAAATACACCTCTTAGCAATGAATACATTCTTTTCATTCAAAATAAATAAAAGAACATATTAGGATTGACAGGCTTTTAATGATAATACAATATTTTAATGTGAAATTCTGGGAAGTAATATTGATCCTCCGCAGAATGTACCACAGTGCTTCCCATTAATCTGCTGATTTTACTCAATTGTGTAAATAATAATAAGAAAGAAGCCAGACTGTCACAATGGTCTAGGGGTGCTGAGCACATCTATGCCATTACAGAAATGAGTCCTGGGTGGCATTCAGGGCACAACCATACCATGGCATGCAGGGCAAATCCACACTGTCAACTCAGTTCACATTTGAGAAATTGTACAAAAAATCACACTTGTCCAGCTAGAAAACATAAATAGTGACCAAACTGGGTAATTAATCCAAATCCCTAGAACCTCCAGGCAGCCACATTAACTAGTGAAACATCTGGCTAGCCCAAGTTAAAGCAGCTTTAGAAAACGAGTGTGTGATGCATTTTGATAAAGCAGCAATTTCAAAATGAATTCCTTAAAATGAGAGTTCATAACAGAGAACAACAATTGACTACAGTTTGTCTAAATGGCAAGTTGAGGTTTTCAGCTGAAGTCCTCCATTTGGCCCACTTTTTCTCATCTTTGTGTCTTTTTTAGCCAGACACTGACGATAAATAAGTTATTTGTCCTCTGAAAATCAAGATTCTTCAATACTTACAAAAAAATGAATAAGCCATGCATTAATAATTTAAGTTTTCATTTCTATTCTGCTTTTTATCTCCCTGCTTTGTGTTTTCCTGCCTGTGTCATTAGCTGCTAAATGCTATTTACTCTGAAAGGCACTATATAAAGCATAGGCAGCACTTCACAGAGAAGACAATAGGGCACCATTCGCAGCCCAGCATTGGCCTTGTCCCACGAAATGCATGCTCATAAAAATGCAAATGTCAAAGAGTGCGGCATATTAAAACAAATCTCCAGCCTGTTGCAATATAACAGCTGCTGAATTGTTAAGGGACAGCATTTATAATTCATGTCAATCAGCAGCACTCCAATCGGCTGTAAACAGAGTGAGTTAGTGTGTTGCCGTACCATTTGCCTCCTGCTTGACATTACGAGAAGTGATTATAGGTTATTAAACTGTATTGATTATTGCCGTGACGCTAATTGTGCTTTTGCAGTTTTACAGCCTGCCTCTCTCAATGACCCTCTGTTAACATGAATTAGTCGACACCTATCCATCAGTCAAGCCCAATTTCCATGCCTGCCTTTGACAGAGACAGACAAACTTTCAATTCATCACTAAATGGGTCCTTGAAGTACTTTCTGCTTTATTGATTCGTGCTTTTTGAAAGTCTCCGTTTGCTAATAGTCCCTTTAAATCTGCATCCGTCTTTGAAGACAGGCACTTTATTTCCGTTAAGGTTCAATTCATTGCCATGCTGTTTTAACAGTTCCCTCAGGCAGAGATGTACGTTTGCATAGGCTGTATGTATAGATGGAGAATGATTATAGAGCTACAAGAGGGGCCTAGACCCTTTAACAAAGAATAAGAGGGGAGAAAAAAATTGAATAACAGAGTAGCCTTTGTAACTGGCAATGAAGTTCTCTGGAACAGGCGTCTGAGTAGCCGGTACAATGATAAAATACACAAAAAGTATACCAGTGGGAAGAAGTATTAAGGGGCTGCCAGGGGAACCCTCCCATAATCAAATGCTGGCAAGATGAATTGGAAGTTGAAGTAGAAAATCCAGTATACTGCTGTGTCATATGAAATAAAATATAATGACTGTGTTATACAAAAAGTAAATTAGAAGAAAGAGACCATCCATCCATTATTGTACCTGTTTAATCCTTATCAGGGTCACAAGGGCCAGAACCTTCCTGAGAACTGCTGTTGAGGTGGTGGGCTGTTGTAAATAGCCATGGACTGAGTGTGCTTTGACAACTGTATAAAATAAAATTCACAACCGGGATTAATGAAATTAGGCATCATGGGGGCCAGGACCTATCCTAGCAGCTTCAGACGCAATGAAGGAACCAGCCCTGGACTAAGTAGTGGTCCACACACGTTCACGTCAATTGAAAAACAAAAAAGTATGTATTAGATTTATTTATTTAGCTGTCTTACAAGCTTATGGTAGACAGACAGCCATTACACCCCCAGTTAGACCAACTATTTGGTTGGGTTTCTCTCATTTATGAAATTACCTTGTTTCATCAGTCAGGCTAGCACTTTGATTAAGTCCTTAGTAGGCATCACAAGAAGAGCAGAGTGTCCATTGCTTAGTATTATCATACACTTTAGTCTTCTGCGGTGACACGGGCGAGTTGCCTTTCGATTGGCATCTGTTGGTCATATACCAATTTTTTGCTGTAATACATTGTCTTATCTTGTTCTTACCCTTATTCCAATGTTGGTCAAAGGGATTATCTAACCAGCCTTTAATAAGAGTCACAAGAATGAGCCAATCAGGCTATAATTTATTAATATAGCTTACAGCACACAAAGAAGAAGAAGCAAAGGAGAAAACAGAGGAGAAAAAAGGAATCTTAAACAGTAGTGATTGAGTGAACCATTTCCCACAAAATTGAATTTACATCAAAACGTATGTGTTTTGCTTTGCAAAAAAATTTGCAAAATAAGTCGCTGTTTGTTTCCAATGAAATTTTTCCTGATTCACGCAAAAAGAAAGGTGTTTAGTTCTTGAATTGTATTTTTTTTTTCATATTTTAATTGCATATGTGTCTGCCTGTAATTTAGTATTTAAACAAAGATCTCTAGTGAAAGAAAGAATCCTCAGACGTGTGCATATTCTCAACAAGGGTAAGGCAGTTACTAGGCAACGGCAGGGAGTAGGCGGGGTTTGGCAGTGGTGACGTTCTGTGCAGTTAGATTTTGTGTGGCAAACACACAGTAGTGTGCAGAACGGCGCAATGTAGCATGTGTTGGCATGGAAAATATGCAGCATGTCACATTTTTAAAAAACATTCTGCATATCTCCGCGGTAATCTGAACAAGAATTGATCTTACTGGTTTGGAATGGATTACATTCTTTATTCCAGAGGCAAAAAAGAACAGAGGTAAACATGGAAGTGTGAAGGCTTTAGGGAGCCATAAATATTATGTTGTGCTATGTTATTAAGTTATGTTATGTCATATTGATATGTTTTTTTTGGCTGTATATTTAGTATATAAACCCTTTGTCAGGTGCAGAAGTTTTTTAAAGTTAAATTCAGAGTCAAAATGTTTTTATTGCTGTTTGTTGAGAAAAGGAGGAGCCTGCTCCCTGTCTGAGGCACAGCTCCATGCCAGTTGGTAATCAGGTGTCACAGTGTAAACATCTATGTGTTTAAATCCTCACAAATTCATTTCTTGGATTCTTATCTGCACTTTTTGCATGGAAATCTTGAATTGACCATTGATGATCATGGTGAACATGTTCATCAGGACCAGCAGTGTCACATATAACTCAAAACCAACCAAGGGGTCAGTTCAATGCAGGGTATATTCACTAATATGGGGAAATTTATAGTCAGGACACACATATCTAACATATACTGTATAAGCATGGGAAAACTACACAAACTCCACACAGCCAGGGTCCAGGCCATGATCTGAACCCAGCTTTTTGAACTTGGCAGGCAAAAGTACTGTGCCACCATTACCACCTTGCAATGTTTTTATGGAATTTTTGATCAAGAATGTGTACATGATGTTACCCAAGTAAAACTGAGAATGAACTCACCTCTGAGACAGTTGAATAGTACGTAATTCAAAGAAGAGCAAAGGAAATGAGAGCCTGCTTAACAGTACTCAGTTTCTCTTTCATGCTTGATTCAGCCATTCACTTTCAAACCCATTTAATCTACTTTAGATTTCTGTTGGCTAAAGCCTATCATTAAGGCATTGCGCCCATAGAGGAGTGGGCCAAGAACAGGGTGATACTTCCACACGCAAATTCCACACCATTAGTGACCAGGCTTGGATTCACACTAATATGCACAAGTTGTGAAGTAGTAGTACTAACCACTGCACCAACACACTGTAAGGTATAACCTTCTGTAACAAATATGGAGCACAAAAGGTACAATAAGGTCATTTCCTTTTTGAAACACTTTTCATTCCAAACTAAATCATCTGTATAAAAATAAGCATGGCAAAATGTTGTTTGGGTACTTTGAGATAAAGCTATGCAACAATGTTTAAAAGAAAAACCTGACATCGTTACAAATGTCTTTGTGGTCTAAAAAAATACTAGTCACATTGTAACAACTCCACATATACAAAGGACCAGGCTGGAAGGCAAGCCCATATCCCATTGTGGCTGTGAAGAAGTAATACTAACCGATCTGCCACCAGACCATCTAAAGATCTAAATAAGTCTATCAGATTTAGTAAGAGATTGCATGCAACACCAATCATTGGAGTAGGGAAACACTTGATTACAGCAGTTAATTTACAGTCTGTTTGTTTTGGCCTTACTAATCACAGATTATGGTCAATATTTTTTAAGGTTAGGTAATATGGAAAGTGATATACAGTGATTAGATAGATAGATAGATAGATAGATAGATAGATAGATAGATAGATAGATAGATAGATAGATAGATAGATAGATAGATAGATAGATAGATAGATAGATAGATAGATAAAATTGTGCATTGCTGTTGGTATAAAGGTGCTCCTGTAACGCTCACTAACACACTTTGCTGAATAATTTGAAAGCACTCAATGCTGGTTTGTCAGAGAGAGGATGTGCCACTCTGTTCTTAATGGCACCCAGTTTTCCTTTCATTCAATCTTCATACCTCTAATTGATTAACAGTGAGTCATAGAGCTGAGCCTGATTTCATAATTTACTTGTTGATCCGGTGGGCCTCGCTTGAAGTAGTTACTGGCTCAGCTCATTACAGCATAGAAAATTGAACTGGCCATCACAGAGTTTAGAAAATGTGAAGGATGTCACTACCCACATTAAAGGAGTGTGGTATGCTAAGAAGAAATGAGTCTGCTCTGTTCTTTCTTATATACAGTAGTCCAGCCTGTCACTGAAGTTGACCCCAAGGACCTGTAGAAGTGCACCACCTCCACATTCACTCCATGAATAGTGATCAGACATGGAGAATCTTTGGTGTGGTGAAAGTCAATAACCATTTCCTTGGTTTTGTTGATGTTGAATTGCAGACAATTCTCTATGCACCAAGAAGATCTCCACTTGACTCCAATACTCTGTCTCATTTCCCTTATCAATACACCCCATTAGTGTAGAATCATTTGAGACTTTTGGCGAGTGACATAACCTGGTGTTATATTTATAGTCGAAGATGTGCAGAGTTAAGAGCAGAAAGAGACAGGACTGTTCCTTGTGGTGCTCCAGTGTTGCTGACATCCACACCATTAACACAGTCCTTGAGTCCCTCATATTGTGCTTTGCCAGACAGATAGTCAATTATCCAGGACACTATATGCTCATCCACCTGCATATATCTGAGTTTACCCCTTAACAGGGATGGATGGATGATACTGAAGGCATTGGAGAAATCAAAAAACATTTTCACAGTGCTACCAGCTTTGTCCAGATGAGAATAAGCTTTGTGGAGCCGATAGATAATTGTATCTTCCACTCAAAATAAATGTTACACAGAGGTTATTCATTGGAGATTATGGAAGAGAGCCCCAAAGTACAAATTGAATAATGGTAGATCCTGGATTATGTTGTATTGTCTACAGATTTATAAAGTTAAGCCTAAGCACTCTTTTAATCACCTCTGCATGGTGGACTAAAATAGGCTCTTACAGCTCAGAGCCTCAGACTGAGACCTGATCAAAAAGAATAAGATGATACCTTGTCATACACACTATGACATACTGAAAAGATGGAGTCGTGTTGTCTGCTTGAGAAAGTCCAACAACAAGACCACATAAAGGTAAATCAATGGTTATTAGTAGATAATTCAAGGTAATGATCCAAGTTAGTAGCAATAAGGTCAATAAGAAAGGTATGAAGGCAAAAATTAACAAAAGTATTCAAAT
Source organism: Erpetoichthys calabaricus (assembly GCF_900747795.2). Taxonomy (NCBI): domain Eukaryota; kingdom Metazoa; phylum Chordata; class Cladistia; order Polypteriformes; family Polypteridae; genus Erpetoichthys; species Erpetoichthys calabaricus. The sequence continues at coordinate 61,345,182 of NC_041407.2, forward strand.
GCTAAACTTGTAAACAGATTGCCCAAAAGCCACCATCAAGCATCCATAACAATAAATCTTCTTTGGTAGGGTCCTGGAAACAAAATTCTAGAGCTACTTTTGAAGGATATGTTTGCTTTTAAAGTTCTACCCTTCCCATCACAGGCATCAAATCTAGAAGATATGGGGTTAGAGTCAAAACAGATAGGAAGGAGTGAGTCGTGGACAGAGCACAAGTCAATGTCTGATAGCTGCACTGAGGTCAAGAGAGGAAATGAAAAGAGCAAGACACCATCAGCCAGCATCTTTGTTTAGCATCCTTTGGGCTCTGAGGGATTTCAGCAAAGGATTCTTTGGAAATGTAGAAGTGCTAGAAAAGGTGGAGGCAGCCAATGTGCCTCTACATATTCCATTCCACAGATGTGTCCTGGTCAGTTTGCCAAGAGAATTTAAGTGAATTGTTTACCTGCCATTGAATTGTTTACTCCCATATGTCTTTTGGAAGTTACAGTTGATTTACCAAATTATGTATGCATTATGAAAGGGCGGGCAGATCTGGACATAGATATGATATGTAAATAGTGAGTCTGTGTTTATTCATATGTACAATATTCTGATGCTTACTTATGATTTGAATATCTGAGCATAAATCTTCCTTGTTTTTCATAGAGCCTTAAGTGAAGCATGCAAATTGTCTGCAGCAGTTCTTAAAATAAATTTCAATCTCACTGTGTTTTGTACAATTTCCATTATTGCATAAATAATGAAAGCAAATGTCTAATTTTCAAGCAGCATCTATCTATCTATCTATCTATCTATCTATCTATCTATCTATCTATCTATCTATCTATCTATCTATCTATCTATCTATCTATCTATCTATCTATCTATCTATCTATCTATCTATTGCTTTATTTGACAACAATAAAGAATCTGACACTTGCCTTTTGCTGAAATGAAGCATCTGCCAGAAGCCATGTCCAGCCTAACATGACTTAACTAACCTCCCACAAGAAGCATTTGGTAAACCAGTTTTGCAAGTCCAAACTGTTTATTGCATTAGGATCTTTGTGTATGTACTGTCCAATAATAAGGGCTGATTTAGAGTAGGAAGCAGCCAAAGTAGGATGTGCTTGCCCCAAACAAATACTTAGCTGTGGTTTAAGAGCCACTTAGGTCTGCTCTCCTGTCTAACATCATTGCCCTGATAATACAGTTCTAGTAGATTTTTATGAACTTCCTGTAATCATCAATCATAAAGTTAAAAGAAACAAAGAGAATACAGGCAGACTTTCAAAACCTCAAGCATCTCCTAATGCAAAAAAGCTATTTGCTGTCCTGACTCCTTCACCAGTGCCACTATAATATAATAGATACTTGCATCAATAATTAAGCACAGATTGGGTTTAATATTTAATGCTGGCGACATGTAATTTACACTATACCCGAGAAATCAAAGGGTCAGAACTAAAATAAACAAGTGGACGTGCTGAGTCAGAGAGGAGAGTTACCTAAAACCTAAAGCAAGCCCTGCTTTCTCTCTCTCATTCCTTAACCTCTCTGGGTTATGTGGTTTAAATTTCTTGAGGTTCTCAGTATGCTTTTCTAAATACTGTTATTAGCAATTTAATTGCAGAATGTAGTATTTGTTGTACAGTATGTTGCGATCCAAAAATATCAACACCACAAGATAATCGTTTTGAGATCTCACTCAAATTACTCAATATGTCAAATTTTCAGTTGATTTGGCCAAGTACATGGTCACCATGTGCCTGTTGTAATATTTGTAGTGCTTCAGCTACTGATTTACCAAGAAGCTAGGCAAATTTGAGGGTGGCTTACTGCTCAAAAGTGGATGTTCTTAGCTTAGTGATATGCTTAGTCCAACATTTTTGACATGGTTAAATAATCTGATGAGTGATCACGCCCTTGGCACTATAGACAGTGATGTTGTACCATTACATGTAACATGCATGTGCTGATGTGTTGGCACAGCAGTGCCACATAGTGACCACCTTTTGAATTTATCCACTGTATCTGCACATAAAACACTGCATATAAGATTATGCCCCATTCCTCTTGGTCTTTTCCAATACACAAAAAATACATACAGTATACAGTAATTAGAACTCATTGCTAAGGTTTAGAAAACTCATTTATAAAATGTGATTTTAGGTTGAGTGTTTTTACACTGGCCTTTTTGTGTGGATGTTGAATATTCCCGTACTGTTATTGTAAGCTCCTTCTTTCCGGTTTCCTCTATCAATCACAGAAGTGTTAACTGTTCATGCTACACTGGTTCAGTATAACTACTGTCCAGGAACAGACACCAGGGCACAGCCCCGATGACATGTTCAGCTGGGTAATAGGATATGAGTAATAGGATACGGCATAAATCACCGATCTTTAGGAAGCCGGGTAGTCAACCCAATGTATTGTGGAGCATGATAACTGCATGAATGTGATGGTGGCATGATTGTCAGTGATGGATTCTCATGTCCAATGGCTAGGCTCTGAGAAACAGAACATCAAGCAGGTTCTGATAAAGTGCACAACATAGCCTATATCCATGCTGTCCACATTCTTCAGAGACAGAGGAGTAGGTAGCACCTCAAACCTTGGCTGCTATCACTGAAATATCTAATACACTGACTCAATTCAAAAGTACTGATTATGTGAAACAGTATAGTTACTCAAAATTACCTTAACATCCACAACATTGAGCATGTGATGTTGTTATTTCGGGATCTGGAGGAATTCTGATAAAGTTAAGTAATACTGTACACAAGTGAAAACCAACATTTGAACAGCTGTGCTCTTCATAAGCTCGCCTACACTCAAAGTCATCATTTGAACTTCTCGGCAGCATATTTACACCAACAGGGCACTCTTGTCCCTTTCCTACCAAGTGGCAAGATAAGTTTGATCAGTCAGGAATCCCCTTGCTTTGAAGGTTTCTGCTCTACTGTGCAATCCAAATACAATACGGACACAGTAAAAAACAATCATGGAGCTTTGCTTTGATGTTTTGACATAGACTCTAACCACCATATGGGCTAAGTTAGCCTACCGTCATCTATTTTTATAATTTTCTACTTCCCCTTGGAAGGAAGACACTGTTTATTTCAAGAATACAAATGCATGGATATATGGAGTTCCTGAAATTTTGGTTGACAAAATAAGCTTTATCTCTATTTTTTTAATAATTTTATTGATTTTATTGTAATCACACAACATTCCATACAAATAGATCAATTTTTACAAAAATAGGATCGAAAACAAATCAACCCCTACCCCTGAGAAAGCATGGCCAGCAGAGTAAAACTTAAAGCTAGTAAAAAATAAGTAAATAGATTAATTAATAAGTGAATAAAGATAAATGGAGAAGAAAAAGAAATGGGGAGAGAATCTGCTTCCTCAGTGCTTTAAAAGCTTTGTTGGAGCAGGTTGGAGAGATGTGCTCGATATATAATTTGTGAGTTGAATAATTCTATGCTTTGCACATATGGAGCTCGAGTGAATTCTTTGCATTGCTACCTTCCACTCCTTTTCTGATATGTTGAGTGAGAGATCCTTTTCCCATTGTCCTCTTGGATCTTTATAAGGGAGGGACTGTAAAATGGTTTTATATATTACAGAAATGCTTTCTGAGTTCTCAAAACTGAGAAATATTTTTTCCAGCATAGAATGAGGTGGGAGGTGAGGAAAATTGTGCAGGTTCTGTTTAACAAAGTTTCTGATTTGAAGATAGTGAAAGAAATATGTTGCTGGTAAGTTAAATTTGGAGTGTATTTGTTCATAGGGTGCAAAGACGTTGTCTATGTACAGATCTCTAAGTGATATAATCACAAATGTTTTCCAGATATTAAAAACTGCATATGTTAGCGAGGGTGGAAAAAGGTGGTTCTCGTGCAGAGGTGCCACAGATAAAAGCTTCTCTATCTTAAAATACTTCTTACATTGGTTCCATATTCTGATTGAGTGAAGCACAATTGGGTTGTTAGTATATTGGGAATAACTGGCACTTATTGGGGCACAAAGCAAGAAATATAAAAAAGTACTGCAGGAATTTATTTCTACTGCGGACCAAGCCTGTGTCTGTTCATCTATTTGTGTCCATGTCCAGGTTTTGATAGTTTGTATGTTTGCTGCCCAGTAATAAAACTGAACGTTAGGTAGAGTCATACAACCTTCTGCCTTAGATCTTTGTAGGGTCACTCTTTGGATACGTGGATGTTTTGAATTCCAAATAAATGAGGTTATGGTTGAATCTAATTTCTTAAAAAAAGATTTATTGATGTATATTGGAATGTTTTGAAATAAAAAGAGAAGCTTTATTTCTAGCTAATGGAATGACTGTCAATAAGGTTAATCCAGCTGCATTCTTTTAGTTAAACAGTGAATCACAAACTCAAGAACTCCCAGTGGAAATTTAAGGGGACGAAGATTCAAAATCGAATCCTGGGAAGTACTTCTTCACACAAGGTGATGTGTACAATCTGACTCATGCTGACCTTGGCAACACTTACAAAGAACATTGGACAACTTCTCCATATACTTATCAAATGCACTTAATGGAAAAGACAGCTTGTAGTTTACAAACTTTTTTATAGTTTGTAAAACGGTGTTTTAATATTTATATCTTAGACATTAAAGTGAGGGCACAGAAATCTTAATAATTAATGGCAATTTGTACAATCAATTCAAATAGACATTACATTTTGTGGTCATCATAGTGAATGACAGGCTAACAAAATAGCATATTTTGGGGTGCCAACCCAGCTGTCCCTGTTTACTGAAAAGAATAACCAAAACTAACATGTATTGGCTTTCAAAAGTGAGAAACAAAATGGCTGCCCTGTAACACTTGGGCTGGTCAAATAATAAAACAAGAATTCATGAACAGGCAGTGGAGCTCCTCTCCTTAGGTTGCTTGAACCTGAAGTGGTGACTCCTTCCAGGCAGTCTTGTTTTTATGGCCCAGGAACCGGAAGGGGCAGAGTCAGTTGCCCTCGCTGGGTGGTTTCTCTGCACTGTGGAGGAAACAGAACTCGAGGCAGGTAGCGGCTCTGCTTGGCTTGGGGTGATAGCACATACCTGTGAAGAACTCGGAGGGTGACCCTCTCATGCACATGCATGATAATATATTGTATTATGAGTCATTGCAACCATTTTTGTTATGCAGGTACATCAGAAGCTATAAAATATAAAACCAGAAGGTTTACTTTAGGTACAAATGTATTAAACAAAGAAAAAAAACAAACCTTTGTAGGAGTAAGAAAGTTATTGAAATGCATTGTTGAAATGTCTGCTTTTTAGTGACGCATAATTTATGTAAATAAAACATTTTGTATTTTCTTTCCATGATGACCTTCTAATAAAGTGTAATAGTAAGTGGAGTTCCACTTTTTAAAATTCTATCATTTGTATGCAGCAAAACAAAATAAATAATATAGTTACAGAATTCACTTTTTGTAATTATCAAGATGCAATCGGAAATCTCATTGGCTGTCAGGTATTATGTAAAGGTAAGTGACAGGGTAGTTGTCAAGAAAATTATATGAGGGCTGGAATGTAGAAGCCCTAAAAATATTCCAATAGACATTCAATTAGCTGGTCAGACCGCACTAATGTCTCAGAAGTGACAAGTGATAAGGTTTAAAATGCCACCCTTGGAATGTTGTGCCTCCAGCTTGCACTCCGAGCCGCGATTATTTGCAGATACTTTAAAACTGAGAAGCAGGGTGGCCCAGTGGTTAGCACTTCTGCCTCACAATTTGAGAGCACTGGATTTTGGCCCTGTCTGTTTCAAGTTGCACATTTTCCCTTTCCTTGAATAGTTGTATCTCGCAGTACTCCAAGTGTTTCTTCTACATCCCCAGTGCACACAGGTTTAGTTAATTAGATGTTCTATATTTGCCCTGTAAAAGTGATTGCGCCCTGGAATGGACTGGTACACAATAAAGGATTGGTACCCGTTGTCCCAGTGCAGACAGATCAGTCTGTGGCTCACCATGACTATCTAATCGGTAAGTGAAAAAAAAAACAAACATATGGATACAACTCGAAAAGCTGTATGGGACATGTGGAGCACTTTGCTTTGTTTTGTTGGTTTTTGTAACAGCCAAAGGTCCCAAATTCTTCTTTGGGCATCCTTCAATGATGCTCTCATTTTCCATGTCTTGATGTAATTCCATCTGCCTTATCCAATGCCTGCGCATTCACACTGCTGGTTCCAGCTCATGCTACTCACTTGGGGTCAGTAGGAACAGCATCTGCCATACTTTCTGTGCCTCTGTGAGCTGATCCAATGGCAGGCCAGACTTTAGTGGGGGAGCAGTCTCCTATAGGTGCTTTTCTTAAGTGAGCTATCACACTTAGTCTGGTTTAATGGCTAGCTTCTCCTGGCGGCTCTGCCCCTTCTTACAGTAAACAGTTACCTGAGAAATGTCTCCCTCTCGGGTTCAAGCAACATGTTGGACTTATTTGCCTGTTTCCTAGCAAACAAAAAAAACACATTTTATAAACAATCCTTCACAGCAGTACCAAAACATCCAGAAACTAGAAAAGGTTTGTCTTAAACTAAAAAAACCTCTAGCTCAGATTTTAAAGTTCCAATATGTGCTTTATCACCAGTGCAGTGGTCAGCAAACAGTCTCAGGCACAGTAAGTAAGAAGTAAAACACTGCAGGCAACATTCCATCTCCATAACACCTACAGTAAGAGCGGCTTTTTTACGTTTTGGAATTTGGATGTGTATCAGGGAATTCCTCTCACTCGTGTTTACAGGCTGAAGCAGATTTTTTATAAACTAGTAACTCAGACGTTTCTCACCGCCTCAGACAGTATAATTGACTTGTTCGGGTTGGGGGAGTTGGCTGACATTATTCATTATTCTGAGTGCCAATCAGTCATGAAGTTGTACCGTCTTGTCTTTCCAGACCTGGCACCACGTCTGCATGGGTGGGGTAGGTTCACCTGACCTGGGGCATCTCTTGTTGGCACAAAGGAGCAGTCATTGCAATAAATACAAACAATGGCACTGTTCTGGAGAAATCAATAAGAAATTTCACATTAACTCTTTAATCACAGGTACCAAAGATGACGAGGCTGCAAAAGAAATATTGTTTTTGGCACTTCCTAAATGAAGAAGAAACAAATTCTACAGTGCATCAGATCCAGCACTCCAGGTGTGGTCCACATTTTCAGTGTCAGCATGATCCCAGAAACCCACTATAATAAACCCACACCAATGCTAAATTCCCAGTGGTCCAGCCAGCCCACAAGATTTCACTCTACCTCTAATGCACTGAAAAAGAATTAGCCTAATGTACTGTACAGTAGTTCAAAGTCAAAAGAGTTATTTATGACTTTCTGGATCTGCATAGCTAGCGCCTCTTCCTGTACGTCTATTCAAATTCCAGCTAAAGGTAAATCATTTCAAGAAGCCACTCCTTTGCTACACACAGGACTGCTGAAAGGCGTATTTAAATGTTAAGGGTGTATGTGTGTGTGCGCTTGTGTGTGATGGAGGTGCCTTTATTCACAAATGTAGGATGGCATCATTGCCTCCAAACAGCAGTCAAAACAATCTGCCACTCCTCTACCTTTGCATGCCTGCACACACACTCCTCGGATTAAGGTGTTTTAGATCACAGGCAGCAGCCATCAAAGGGAGCAATCTGAAATCAGGGCCGCAGTGCCCTATGCACATGAGTTGTCTATGCAGGCTTTTAAATGCAAAATCTCAATAGGTTTATAATACTGCTGGCGCCAATCTCCTTCTCATCAATAGATAGAGGACTTAAAGGCTAATTGGTCTCCATGGCCATTTTATTCAAGTAAATAGGAGCCAGTTAGCTTTCTACCACCCAGAAAGAAAGCTGGCCAAAGCAGTGCTGGCTATTGATTGTTGGCTCAGGTCTTATTAGTATCGACAGCATTACTGTCTAAAAGGTATGGGTGTTACAATATGTTAGCACAAGTAACAGAAGTAGCAAGGTGAGCTGTGCACAGATCAGCAACATACAATTTGTTGTAACAACCAAATTGAATGTGTTTATCCATCCATCCATCCATTCATTATCCAACTTGCTATATCCTAAAACAGGGTCACCACATGTCATTATTGACTGTTGTGTACTAAACAAATATGAAGACTTCAGAAAAAAACACACACACACACACAATCCTCTTCACCTCAGCCAAACTGAAACATAAACAACTTATATATAGAGAGATGGGACATCTTCTTTACATTCTTCAGTGTCACTAACAAATAACACTATTTGAAAACTGATCTGCCATCTTTAATACACATATAAAGAAGGGCCTTGGCTCTACTTCTTCTAATCGGAAGCTGAACATCCTAAATCAGACCTTGAACTGGCATAACATCGACTAGGTTTGGCCATTTATATCTTTTCAGGGTTCACCTGCAGGGCCTTCTAATAAACGTCAAAGAACAGGTATAATACACATAATCTAATATAGTACTAGTGTAGGCATTGTAGAACTCTTAAGTCATGACTCTTATGTTTGATGTTCAGCTCAGGATGTGTTTACCTTTTTGTGCTAATGTTAGCAGTTTCAATGAGTGGATGAAGATCAGTGCCTCCAAGACTGAGATTATGGTTCTCATCTGGAAAATGGTTGAGTGCCCCCTCCAGATTTTGGAAGGAATGTTGCCTCAAGTGGAGTAGTTTAAGTATCTTGGGGTCTTTTTCACAAGTGAGGGAAAAACACTGTGAGATATCGACAAACAGGAGTAGCATTAGCAGCTATGTAGATGTTGTACTGGTCAATCATAGTGAAGAGAGAATGATCTGAAAGGCAAAGCTTTTGATATACCAGTCGGTCTATTTTCCTACTGTCACCTTTGGCCACAAGTTTTGAGCGCATACTTAGAGAGTAAAGAGCACAGAGGAAGCGCTCAAAGTGGAGCTGCTACTTACAGTATCCTCATCAAAAGGAGCCAGCTGAGGTGATTTAGGCATCTGATTAGGCTGCCTCCTGGGCTCCTCTCTGCAGAAGTATTTTGGGCATGTCCAACTGGGAGGAGTCATCTGGACAAATCTAGGATATGCTCTAGAGATTATATTTCTCATTAAGCCTAGGAATGTCTTGGCATCCCTCTGTATGTGAGGAGTGGAAGGAGATGGTGGGGCAAAAGAACATCTAGGCATCTTTGTAGACTGTTCCCCCCAAATCAAATGGAGGGTTGAAGGGTTATAAGAGTGATATCATTCTGCCATCATTTTGCTGTTATTGTGCAGCTTTTACTGGTAACCCTGTTGGGTACCACCACATGATCACCATTGGTCTGGGTACAAGGTAATTATGTAAAGCTATATATATATATATATATATATATATATATATATATATATATATATATATATATATATATATATATATATACATATGTATATATATATATAGACAACATGAAAGCACAGGCATCTTGTAATTTGGATAATTCAAAAAAAGAAGTGCTGCACTCTGTTTGTATTTATTCTTTAGTCTTCACCTGTTAGTGTGGTAATAATTTCATGCTCTTATTCTCAATTCTATATTTTAGTCATCCCCTTTGTCTCTGTTCACTGGTCTGACTGATTTCCTGGAATCGATCATTGCTTGTTTCTGTGACCACTGTTTTTTTTTCCTTCTCTCTCAAATTAATTGCTTTTCATTTCCTGTTCTTATTTTCTCAATCTGCTGCCTATTCTGGCAGCTTGTCAGTCTAAACATAACACCAGTGTATCTCCATATTTCTTTCCCAAGAAAAATAATGAATAGGAATAAGTATCTCATAGACCGATATCCGTGTTAATCTCAGATGTTAAGATTCTGTCCAAGGTTCTCAAAAATGAATAAAGATTATGCTTCTTTCTTTTATTTCATATGATCAAACCGGATTTGTCAAATGCAGACAATCACTACTAGTGGGTAGGGAGAGGGTCTTTACAACATGGCACTGCTTACTTTACTGATATGTAATTTGTGTATTGTATTAATATTTTAAAGTCAATAAAACTAAAAGCAAAAAAGATATTAGTGAAATAGTTTATTGTGCAATTGATAGCTGCATATAGAGGAAGTAGCTTACAATGCAATAGCATGAATTCTGAAAATAATATATTTGTTTTTCAGTGGACAGCATGTGCATTCAAATTTCCATCCATTTCTGTATTCAATTATTCCAATACAGCACTAAAGGAAGCTAAAGGATACCTCCAAGGTGTTGGGCACATGAGAGGAACCAGGCACACTCACTCATACCAGGACAATTAGGACATATCCATTACTCTTACCTGAAAGTGTCTTCCATGGATATAGTTAGGGCATGTAAAATCTGGACAAAAATTACATTTTTAATTGTAATGCACTTTCAAATTACTTTGTGAATATTGATCTAATGTAATGAGGTCCAGACCAAAACAAAACAATCAAACCATATTTTCAAGCAAGTTTTTAAATTATTAAAGAAATATTAGATGTATCTTATAATGAATAGCAAAAGTAATAAATTCATCATTTATTAATTTGCAAATTTATTTTCTCTCATTCAGTTTCTACTGACGTCATATGTTGGGGTATATGCTACAGGGGAGTTTCCACCACTCTCTCATATTTAGGAAATTCAACCTTCCATATGTCCATTTTCAATCACAACCATGCACTCCTTATTGAAATCTGGGGTCACCAAGGCCAGAATATTTCCTGGCAGCAATGGGCTCAAGGCAGGAAGTAATCCTGAATATTCCATTGAAGGACACACTCACCTGCACATACACACTCATTTATATGGCTACAGTCTGCAATTAACCTTTCATGCATGTCTTGGGAGGAAACCAAAGTATCCAGAGAAAGCCTGATGCAGACACCCAAGGAAGACATGAAAACTCCATACAGTTGAGTGATGAAGCCAGGATTCAGACTCAGTGTGAGCAGCAGCCCTACGTTTGGCATAACAAGACCAACCAGATCCTTAAAAATTATAAAACTTTATATCAACCAAACCACATCACTGCATAACTTTGTAAATGATGACAGTTTTATACGTACTGAAGGATATAACTCATTTTTAATTTTTTTATTTTGAGTTCAGAAGCACTCTAAATCTAAAAAAATGGTGTCTTTGTGCTTGTCCTCTTTCAAAGACTGTGCTGGAAGTGTGCCATAATGAAAAATTAAAAAAAAAGAAGAATGCTCCATGGGACCTGAACAATCCAGAAAGGTTAAAGGAGAGATGTGAGGACAATTCCTTTCATTCAAAATTACCTTGAGAATTAGAAACTGAAGTTAGAGAAAAAGAAGAGCAGCTTGATAGGACCAGTGAAATGGTTAGAACTCAGAGCTGAGACACTAATCCAGAATAAATATTTATACTGAGGACGATAGCTGGGGCTGAACACTAAACACTTTATTCACCTCCTAGGCTTTTTTCTTAAAAAAGTAATAAACCTCCATATAGGGAAAAAATTATTTACTTTGTAAAGGAAGAAACTGAAATTAATATGCACTTTCATTATATATGTGATTAAAGATCTGTTGCATTTCCTTTTGTCTTTGTTTGAAAAAAGCCTCAGATAGATAGATAGATAGATAGATAGATAGATAGATAGATAGATAGATAGATAGATAGATAGATAGATAGATAGATAGATAGATAGATAGATAGATAGATAGATAGATAGATAGATAGATAGATAGATAGATAGATAGATGACATGAAGTTTATTGTCATGTGAACACACAACAATGAAATTCTTTCAATTGTATCTCTCTAAGAGATCTTGGGACTGGCTGCTGTTGAGTAACCTTATGATCTTTGGATAAAACTGCACCAGTATCTAGGAGGTTGAGTACTACTGACAGAGCAAAAAGGGGAAGGAAAGTGATTGTTTGCTGGCTGACGTCTTTAAGGACATTATTCATCTTTCTAACAAAGAATATGCTATTTATGTCTGGACCACTTACTGTAGTGCTTTGTGGATCATGAGCTGAGCTGTATCTGTGCCATATCATAATGTCATACAGCCAATGAGCAGCTGACTATATTGTATATCTACAGAATTTGATTAGCCTACATAGAAACATTCTGGCTTTCCTCATAAATCAAAAGAAGTTGAGATATTCGTCCACCTTCTTGACAAAAGCCAGGATGTATTGTACTCATTTGAGGTTAGCAAGGTTGGTAACTCCACGAAATATAAAGCTAATTTTTCCTCTACACACCACTCGTATCTTTTTTAACATAGACGAGAGTATGGCATGCCTCTTGACATACATGACCTGCTCCTTGGCTTTCGTGACATTAAAAGAGAGAGAGCATTGTCCTTGAAATACTGTGTCAAAAGGCAAATCTCTTTTCTGTGGAATATCTCACAATTGTTGTTCATCAGTTCTGTGTTAATGGAGTCTCCAGTAAACATAACAATGGTACTAGAGTTGTGTCTGGTTCCAATTTCAAAGGTGAACAAGAAGAAAAAGAGTAGTACTACAAGTCTTTTAATTAGGAAGTCCAAAATCCAGTTGCCGAAAATGTAGATCTAGGAGCTTGAAGATCAGCCTTGATGGTAACACAGTGTTAAATAAACAATATTCTGCCATAACAGTTTTTATTTTGCAGGTGTGTCAGGATGGTGTGTAGTACATGAGATATGGCATCCTCTGTAAATTTGGTTGTTATATTTAGCAAAATGATGATGGTCCAAACAGCCTGGAATATTCTGCTTACTGTGTCCCAGCATCAGTCTCTCAAAGTATTTCTTCATAATACAAGTGAGTGCCATTGGTCTGTGGTAGCTTAGACAATCCTGTTTTGTTTTCCTTGGGAGAGGTATAATTGTTGCCTTTCTGAACCAGGCCAGCAGCACATATTCTATCATTGAACCATTACTTATTTCTTTCAAAACACCAGCTAAATGGTTTTTAAAGGTTTTAAAATGCAGCTAAAATTCCATCTAGACTGGATGCCATATGGATATTGACTTGTTTAAAATCCTCCTTATGTCAACCATGGAAACAGAGGACAATGAATCATTCTGTCCTGCTGTCAATCATACAGAACACAACTTGTTAGAATGAGAAAGGTTTACATTCACCTGGGAGAGAAAATGTGAAAGCAATTGAATTTCTCTTTAGTTTGGAATCAATTTGCATGTATAAATCCTGCCACATATTATATACATCACAACTGCTACAATACTAAGTTTTGGAGAAATTGGAAACAACGCGATAAAGTGCTGGGGTATCCCTGAGATCCCATTCATAAGCAGCAATGCTAGTAAAGAAAAGGCAACAAAAAATAACCAAGGAATTGTGGAACTTGGCAGTTGCTTCATGCTCTTTCCAAAACAAAGAGCTTCACTGGGCTAATGTGGCTCCAGCAGTTATGGGTCTGAAACTGAACGCCGATTTTTAGTTGTCTCGCCATTTATATAGGAATGGTACCAGAAGGAACGGGACTTCTGGGAGATCCCGGGAGTAAAGTTAGTAATTCTCTATAGTCTCTTCCTCCACTTTCAAGCTGAAAGAGGAAACGAAGTTAATACATGCGCTGCAGGATAACCCATCACCATTGAGATCTCCTGAGAGAACCCTCAGCACACTCCCTCATCACGTGTACACTCTGTATTTACTTTTAGCAACTTAACTTTCCTGAGCTTATACCTGAATTTCTTGTGTTCTCCAATAGCACCTACCAAAAATTCATTAATGTGAGCCTTCGGTAAATTTTAAAACTCATTGATGAACGTTGGTAAAGATGCTCATAGACATACTGTCTATGCATTTTGTAATAAATCTGGAAAAACCTGAATTTCTGGAAGCTTAGATTCAAGAAGGTTTTTAGGAATTTTGCCCTTTACTCACTTTTGCCAGCATTGTGCAGTTTTTGCAGAATTTGTTTCTACTCTGTCATGCTGATAATCCTTTTTGCTAGCTCATTCCATAGGTGATCTATTAGGTTGAGATCTGGGGACTGTTCAGGCCTTTCAGGTAAAGTGAAACTAATGTCCTGTCCATGGATCTGGTTTCAATTGATATGTGAATTAAGAAATGGCACATTATTCTACTGGACGTACCCATCTGGGTCAACATTGCTTAAGTAGGCTGCATCACTTAAACAGTCTTTAATTAGTATTAAGATACCTAATGTATACTAATAAAGCAGAATAATCAGTCTGTATTGCTGACCAACAAGCAAGATGGATTCCTGGATTCAGGATGCTACCATTTCTCTTTGCATTTTTCCATTTTTTAATTGTCCAGGTTGGGTAGTCCTGTGCCCACTGTTACCTTTCCTTCTTTTACTTAACTGACAGCCTAGACGATTTAAGGTTCAAAATTTCATGCATTCACAGATGCCCTTTTGTACACCACTGTTATAAAGAGCTGTTATTAAAGTAAATGTGGCCTATCATTTAGCTTGAACAAGTGTGGTCAATTACATTTGACCTCCCTCATTAACAATATACTTTCGTACACAGAACTGGAAATATTTTTTACTTTCATTGTCTGTAAATTCAAAAGAGTGTAGTCTCAGATTCTGGAACCACCCTGCCTGGCATAAACAATTATACCATTATCAGAGTTGCTTTGATGACACCTACTACCACTGCAATACGTGTTAGAACAATAACTAGACCTTAACAAGCAGGTGGCCACAGGGTGTTATGTGCTGTGTATACAGTACATATAAAGTATACTGTATATATGCATAGGGGATAGCTACCTACAGTGTCTATCTGTCTATGTAAAGAGAGCGCTCTTCAGTACAGAACTGCAAGCATTCAAAAAGGATGATTTATTTGACACAGGTGGAGTTAAACAATACAAAATGACAATAAAATAAATAAACTATAAGGTCTTTTTACAAAATTATGCATCCATAACTACTTCTGGGGTCACAGCCCCACTTGCCAACACTAAAACATCCAAGATAGATATTTCCTTTTGACATTATCGAACCTATTAAATCTATAAACTTTCCATCCATCCATCCATTTTCCAACCCTATTTACTATATCCTTCTCTTTAACCATACTGACCCCTTTTCCTTCCCACCTAGTGATTCCTTATAAACAATACAGTCCAACTTGTACCTCCTCATTCTGGTGACTGGAAGGAGCTTTTAAAGTTCTAGCTAGAATCAAATCCAGGGTCTAGAGAACTCCTTCAGCCACTCTCCAGCAGCCCCCCTATCAGTTCTGACCCCTAAATATATTAAAAGGGTAAGAAAACTCTATGACATAACCAGGAGGCCATGCATACGGGAACATGCCTCCTTGCTATCAAATGATATTCCTGGAATAGATATTTCTGAGGTTCTTTCCATTATTTAGAAAATTGGCATCCCTACCAGAATATACTAAACTCAGCAGTCTTCCTGAAGAAGGGTCCAGCAAGATGTACTCGCAGTCCCAGTCATGCCCACCTTTACTATATACATGTCTATATGTCTATATAACTGAGGTATTTGTAGTTCTCTCCGTATAGGAAAATCTACTAGTGATATTTCACACAAAATCAATAAACCTCTAGCATTTTACAAAGTTAACAACTGCAGCAAGTTTCATACAGACTGAATGATTTGTTTTGGAATTGACCTGTCCATGGACTCACAGACTCCCAGACATCAGTTTGAAAGTAGTCAAATAAGGTTCAGAGAAGGCTGAAACATACTTTTGTTGAAAACTTAAAGTCTTAAGTTTTCTTTGATCACAACACGATTTATAACCAATGCCAGTCAAAGCCCACTTGGAGTCCTAGGCGGGGCTGATGGACATCACCCTTAATTGTTCATAGCAGGCAGCTAGTATTATTAGAGTTTGATAGCCTATTAGTGGGGTGGGGACCCTTTGGTGCCCAGAGTGGGCATCTCTTCAATACCACAAACAGTGCCCCTTTGTACATTTGCCTCAGACTTTAAGGAGCATGTGCCGCTAGGTGTGCAGAGTGTGCACACTTTTACTTTCGTAACTGGTCTACTTTCATTAATGGCACCCACTTATTATTATCTTAGTCTGACGAATGGGAGTCCCACCTCAGTGTCTGGAAATGTGTGCATCTTGACTTTCACAAATGGTGCCCCTCAAATGATACCACCCTAGGCAGCGGCCTACGATGCCTAATGGTTTGACCAGCTATTTATACCTTTAGCAGTGTAGAGAAATTAAAAAATATGGCTTTGCATGATCCAATGCACTAGTAAGAAATATCTGCATTAATGAAGTGCTTAATAATATAAAACCATTGGTGTCTATTTCTGTGCCTGACAGACACTTCATATAATGGTAAGTCTTTCATTCACCCATCTATCCATCCGTTCAGCTATCCAAACTTAAACCTTATTATTCCAATTCACTCTGCATCAAACATTATCCCTGTGTGATCTAAACATAACTGTTTTTTTCAGTAGTCATCTAGCACTGGTAAATGACTTTTTTCTTTCGTCAACAGGCAGGACTCTTAACACTTTGACTGTCACTTCACGTATTCATCAATGTTCAAAAGCAACTGACTGTCTTACACTGATGTGTTCATCTGTATCAATAGGCATGCACCCCTGCTTATTTCTGAAATAATTACTCAAGAGTAGTGAATAGGAGGATGCTCTAACAAAAGCAACTGAATTTAGTGATTATGAAAATCAATAAAAAACAATGTTATCTCCAGTGACATTTGGGCAGCCTGGAAGTGCCTAAGGAAGTTCAAAAAATAAGAATGGCAGAAAAATGGGCCATGACAGCTTGAACAGCTAGCATTTGAGGCCCAATTTGCACAAGTTAGTTTTTCATGCCTCACTTTGGTTTTACACAGTCCAGATTACATAGTGAGGCAGTGGTGTGGCTGAACTGGCACGATCATTATTCACTGAACAGACCAGCTCCACTGTCACTACAGCTGAAAGACGTATTAATGCATTACTATTCTTTGATATTATTTTTTAAAAAAGGCATACTGTACATATCATTTACATCATGGAAGTAAATGATATGAAGATCTTTACAGTTATTCAAAAGATACTTTTCAGAATTTTATGAGTTTCATAATTTTTTATATACAGTATTTGTTCATTGTCTATTTTAATTAGCATAAGTGAATCACCATAAATGTAATCGACAGAATGCTATGAAATGATTTTGTACAGAAAGAGAACAACTCCCCTACTGTTAGTGTAAATAAGTTAAACACGTAATATTGAAAAATAGTTTTGACAGACAGTTGGACCAACACTGAAAACCATGTAATGCCACAGGAAATGAAGCAATTCAAGCAGAAAAGGCCAACATGTACAGGGCAATGTGATTTATAATTAACATAATAACCACACTTGCAAACCAAAGTGAAAATGTGCCACAAAATATAGTAAGTCTAGCTTCACATCTCCTTTTCTTTGGTTTTTAATAATGTATTAATTAAATTTATCAAATCAAACATTTCCACCTCAAATCAATCAATTATTAATTCTTCCATTATCTGAATCCACTTATTCTACTCCAGGGTCATTGGGGGCCAAAGACTACACTAGATAGATAGATAGATAGATAGATAGATAGATAGATAGATAGATAGATAGATAGATAGATAGATAAGGCACAGTATAATAATAAAAAATAATATAAGTTTCTATGTACCGTAATAGAAAACATCATTAATGTCTCACATCTCTTTAAATATATCTGTTTGATTAGTTAATGTATAATATGCAAATTCAACCTTAAATCTTCTGTGAATGAGCACCCTGAATAATTTTAAAGCATCTGTAGTTGGTACATTCCCTACATTTCTTCTGTCTTTTTCTAGAATGGACATCTTAGCATGTCCCAACAAAATGTCAAATTTATTTTTATTTTCAAGAAACAGAATTTCTTAATGTAAAATTGGCTCACTGCAAAACATTACTAGTTTCTCAAACAATAAACTAAGAAAATTAAGTAGAGATGTTAGCCTGGTACAGTAGAAAAATATATATTTTTTTGACAGTAAAAAGTTCAATGTTCAACTATGATGTTTGCTGATGCCATTGTGATCTGTAACGAGAGTAGGGAGCAGGTTGAGGAGACCCTGGAGAGGTGGAGATATGCTGTAGAGATGAGAGGAATGAAGGTCAGTAGGAACAAGACAGAATACATGTGTGTGAATGAGAGGGAGGTCAGTGGAATGGTGAGGATGTAGGGAGTAGAGTTGGCGAAGGTGGATGAGTTTAAATACTTGGGATCAACAGTACAGAGTAATGAGGATTGTGGAAGAGAGGTGAACAAGAGAGTGCAGGCAGGGTGGAATGAGTGGAGAAGAGTGTCAGGAGTGATTTGTGACAGACGGGTATCAGCAAGAGTGAAAGGGAAGGTCTACAGGACGGTAGTGAGACCAGCTATGTTATATGGGTTGGAGACGGTGGCACTGACCAGAAAGCAGGAGACAGAGCTGGAGGTAGCAGAGTTAAAGATGCTAAGATTTGCACTGGGTGTGACGAGGGTGGATAGGATTAGAAATAAGTACATTAGAGGGTCAGCTCAAGTTGGAGGGTTGGGAGACAAAGTCAGAGAGGCGAGATTGCTTTGGTTTGGACATGTGCAGAGGAGAGATGCTGGGTATATTAGGAGAAGGATGCTAAGGATAGAGCTGCCAGGCAAGAGGAAAAGAGAAAGGCCTAAGAGGAGGTTTATGGATGTGGTGGGAGAGGACATGCAGGTGATGGGTGTAACAGAGCAAGATCCAGAGGACAGAACGATATGGAAGAAGATGATCTGCTGTGGTAACCCCTAACGGGAGCAGCCGAAAGAAGAAGAAGAAAAAGGTCAATGATCGGTCAATAGGCTTTTAAAAAGAACTGTTAGCAATCACTACAGGTAAAATCCTCCACCAGTATTCCACCAAAATCTACCGGTATTTTCTCTATTAGAGGTTTATATAAAGTCATCTATGCTGGAGCAGTTGTGTCATGTAAGCTCAGTGTGTTTCTCCAGAAGCAATTTTTTAAAATTAAAATAGGTCTTACTTTTAATTATCAGTGTTTCTTTCCTGTATCTTTGATAGATAGATAGATAGATAGATAGATAGATAGATAGATAGATAGATAGATAGATAGATAGATAGATAGATAGATAGATAGATAGATAGATAGATAGATAGATAGATAGATAGATAGATAGATAGATAGATAGATAGATAGATGACATGAAGTTTATTGTCATGTGAACACACAACAATGAAATTCTTTCAATTGTATCTCTCTAGATAGATAGATAGATAGATAGATAGATAGATAGATAGATAGATAGATAGATAGATAGATAGATAGATAGATAGATGCTTTATTGATCCCAAAGAATGCAGCCTATATATGTTAATAGCAGCAGTGATATACACAAACCTACATGAAACGTACTGAAGTCTAAACTGTAAAATAAACAAGTAACTGAAAAAATAAGCCATAATCTGACAATAATCATTAATTATTCCAAATTGGTCAGTGAATGAGTGTGTGTGAGTAGCCCTTCCAGGGCTGTTTCCTAGCTTGCACCCACTGCTGCTGACATAAGCAATGGCACCAAACAACCCTGAAATTGGTTAAGCAGGTTTAAAAATACTATAGCACATAAAATGGTGGAAAAACATGATTTAGTGAGAAAATGTGTCTGGAACTCTGATGACAGCTGTTCAAAAAGGCCTTCGATCTCTAGAGCTCCATGTTCTGAAGGTGCTCTGTAGGCTGACCAGACTGTGATACCAAATTAACCTTATGTGTTCATGGGGTGAAATTGCAGTAGAAAAATTAAGTAATTTTCTTTCAAAATTTTAATTTGAGTTGCCACTCTGCTGCATTTATTTTGGCAACAAAGAGAGGGTAGACTATGAAGAGCAGCAGTTCTAATGCTGCCCACTTCCAGAATGCATCCATGCAGGAGAGTTACTTGTAGTTTCTCGCTTGTTCTCGTCCATGGCATAGAGCCGAACGACAGCATATTGTTTGACGAGAGGCTGAACTGAATGGGTGCATGAGCAGGATAGCAGTTCAACTAAGCTTGATTAAGAGAACTCTTTCAAAGAAATCAGCAGCACACACACACTCCTCGTAACCAATGCAGTGTGACATTCTGATGTCTTCAGATTTAACTACTTTTGTAGTAAAAAATGTAAAAAAACATGAAAGACTTGATTCACCCATAAAGTCTGCATTCCATTTTCCTCCTCAATATATTATTATATAGGCTTATGTCTTAAACACAGCTACACTTCAAACACTAAAATAAGACACACTATGTGCGAGTAACTCACTCAAGTGGGAGTATGAAAGCTTAGAGAGCTAATCCCCTCAAAGGCATGTTTATTCAGTTTAACTCCACTCCAGGAATGCCACTTTTTGCCTCGGTGTAAAGAAATCTTTTACCTATAATTGCTTTTTGGAATACCACTTCAGCTGCGGATTTTGAATATTTGTAAGGTGGCCAACTTTCCGCAAATGTTAAAAAAAAAAAAAGGAGACATTTTCTTGGAGGTTGTTGAAATGATAATAGTGACTTAAAGACAGGCAGTCTGAATGACAGACAATCCATCCTGGTAGGAGGACAGTTGGCTTGTTTTTCTCTCCATTTTTCCACCCTCCGATACACAGAGTAATGCGCTGTGTGGTTAAAAAAAATAAATAAATAAAAAAATCCCCCCACAGTGTTTAAAGAAATGGCATGCTGTGGGGATTTGCCAGTACTTCTACCAAGAACTGACACCATTTTTCAGGACTGAATTTGCAAATGATGGTCTCGACACAATTTAGGAAAGATTGTTTTTGTTCTGAAAAACTGGAAAAAGCACAGCCGGCTCCTGCCATCATATGCCAAGGTATATTTTACCAGACATGGAACCAATAAGGAATATGAAACTGCACTTCTGAAGTTTTTAAAAACTATAAGCAGGCTTCAAGGCACTGCTCAGTTTTCTCTACACTCATCCTATGTAGCTGTCCTGCCAAGTATCCCTCTGTAAGTTCAGCTGTCACCTCCCTCGATAAATGACACACTCTTAACTTTAAGTCCCTGACTCAACGCTAATTTAAACCATTCTCCTGCTTCAACCTGTAACAGCTGGGATTCTGTATGCCATTCCTTCCAGATGGACACATCCTGCTTCAGAACCTTGAGTTCTAAATTAATTGGAAGGCCTGCTCGTCACTCATACCTGAGTGGTAGGCGCAGTAAATACTCGCATCTTAGGCTGGCTGGCGGGACACTCTGGATTGGCAGATGAGACACCCAGTCAGTATTTATGTATTCATTACAGGGAGGAACTCTTTGATATAGAAAACACAACCAAAAAAAGCAAGGCTTTTACTATGTGATGTACCTTAAAGAAGTCAACCAAACAGATTAGCCTGTCTAGATAAATACATCTTGCATTTATTCACAATTAACCCTAACACAAATATAAAAAAAAAATATTAAAAATGACACGATGTGAACAGAGAAACAGACCAAATGCATCACAAAGCTTTGATGAGAAACACAATTAGTAGTGCATGCACTACCTGTGGGTAGTTATAGACCTCAAACCACTTGGCTCTTGGCTCCGAACATGGCTGGGATGTCTGAATGCATATTCTCTGTGTTTGTGTACGTTTTCAGTTTTCTCTTATTTCACAAAGCATGAATGCTAGTTGAACTAATAACTTCAAATTGTCCTGGTATAAGCTAGTGTGTCAAATTGTTACAGATGTTAGCAGAGTTAAAAATAGAACTTGAGTTAGAACAGCATTCACCACTAGTAATGAGCGAACTCTGTTCATTCGCTTTGCCTCAAGTTCGGCGAAATCATGGAAATGTTTGGGAAATAAGACACACTATGTGCGAGTGTGGCGGAGTGGTGACTCTGAGGCTAAGGATCTGCGCTGGTATCCCGAAGGTTGCCTGTTCGAATCCCCATCACTGCCAAAAGGCCACTGCTCTGCTGGGCCCTTGAGCAAGGCCCTTAACCTGTAATTGCTCCAGGGGCGCTGTACAATGGCTGCCCCTGCGCTCTGACCCCAAGGGGTATGTGAAAACTACCAAATTCCTAATACAAGAAATTGTATAAGGCGAAATAAAGAACAAAAAAAACATAGCCGAACTCAGCCATATCCACTGAAGTTCATGGGGAAGAAGAAACTGAAGTAGTTTTGAGTGGATTATAATGGTGTCTTTTAAGTGTTTCTTTCTAAAGGCTAGAAAAATGTCTGCCAACTATGTTGGACCAATCATTGTGACCTGAGATGTGAGGCTGCCATGCTAACCACTGTACCATCGTGCCTCTATGAGATAAAATAAACAGAATTAAATATCAACAATAAAATTTCTTGAGGACGGTGACTGACAGAAAGCATGAATTCACTAGGACCTGACCCTAGAGAGATTTGATAACAGGCACTCATCTCTCTGGAACCAAAAGGTACAGTTTGCTTTTTTTTTTCCTGACACTTTGGCTCGTTCCCTGCCGCTGCTACCCAATAAGTGCAACACTACAGCACTTAGGTTCTTCACTCCTTCCTGTATCTATCAACTGCTCAACACTCTGTACTATACTATTGAAGGGGTAGGCTCATGTATAACGCATAAGTCCATACAAAACAACATTATCTTTAAGACACAAGTATACTTCCAGTTTCGTCCTGCATGTGTGGTTTGTATTTAAATGTATTTGCAAGTTTTAACCCAATACCAGGATCAGAATTATATATGTGGGGTACTTTTCCATCCAACATTGGCTGCTATACCTCTGTGAAGTCACAATGGACTCACAAAGCATCATGGGGAGCTGGGAAAAAAAGTTTGTTTAAGTGAGCTGCATGCTGAGCTTTCAGGAAAATCTTAGGAGAACAAGATCATTGGAGAACCCTGCAAATTTACTGTGAAAAATACTTTGGTAAATTTCGCCAATTATAGCTATTGGGCACTGAGTTCTTTTGCCTAGAAAAACAACTATTCAAATAATTATAATGATAACTTACCCATCCATCCATTTCCTGATTTGCTTAACCATCCTAAAGATGTGTTTTAATTGGCCTTCTATATTGATCCGGTGTGAAAGAGGGAGCTCACTATTATTTGGCGTCCCATCCAGGGTTGGTTTCTACCTTGAGCACAGCCCTACCAGTGTTCTTAAATGGGTTCAAAAACAGTAGGTTGAACTGTTTATCAAGATCAAGAATAATTTATTTGAATTCTATTGACAGCAGGTCTCAAGCTTATGTTCTTAATTTAGGGCTCACATTCTAACATTTGCACACTTTACTTTTGCACATTTGGGCTCAATTTTCCAGTTTTGCCATTTTTGTAATTACCAGCGATGATTCACTCTTGTTCTTGAATGACACTTTACAGACACAGAGCAATAAAAGTCTTCATTTAAATTATATACTTAAATTTCATTCATTTTCAAGAGGTTTCTACATGCTAATTATTCAGGATGAGGGTAAAGGAAAATTTGCCCATGCTTTGATCAAATGCCTAAATCTGTCATATTTTTCACTTGAAGTCATTCCCTTTGGAAATTCTAGCCCCTCACTTTTGAGTTTGATATGTGGCAATGCAGTCCAGGTATGGGCCAATAGAAAAAAAATTGTTTCTTGTGTTCTGTTTTTGGAAAAAGTGACACCGCACCAGCTCAAGGCATGGAGCATTTGTCTTTGCTTAGTTGCCTGGTGCTTGGAGCCTAGCAAGCCGGGCACTAGGGGGCACTTGAGTGCTACTGTGTGGGTAGCATGTTTAGTGAAAGAGCTTTTCTAGCCACTGTTGTAAAAAAACATGAATTACCCGAAGCATCATTATCTTTTTAATGCCAGGGTAGTGCATTCCAATGCAGAATAAGTTCAATTTGACTGCAAATGCAGAAGGCTGAGAGACGCTCTTTAAAAACGTTCTCTCGCCAGCGGCCTCTCCAGGGCTTTGACTGCGTGCTGAACTCACATCAGTGTAATTTCTCTGGTACCCTGCAGTTTTCAGACTTCTCCCTGGAGCTGGTGGTTATAGAGGGATGTGGCGAGCTAAGGGGTTCACTATGAAGAATTAATAATTCAGCAGGAGGTAATAAGCTTGCACACTATTAGGCTGTGCTGCCCTGAGCAAAATACGTCAGAGGGCATTCAGAGGAGTAATTTTGGGGGAAAATATGACTTACTTTCAATTTCCAATATGCATCCAGAAGGGCTAATGATCCTGTTTGTGTCAGGGTGATGCAGATTAGTTGCCTTCAATGGACTTTACAGAAGGAAGAGGTTGCTAATTTGGCCTCTACTTCTAGTTTTTGATGCAACCCTAAAGGGGTCATCTAAATGTCAGTGTCCAGGTGACAAAAATATACTGTATGTGAATGAATGCTTAACAGGTCTGGAATCACGTCTACAGTATATCTATAGAACAGAATAATTGCTTATATAAATCAGGCTGCCTACAAGTAGATTAGATTAGATTTTATTCAACTTTACTGTCATGTTCCATTACAGTGAAATGCAGTTTTGCATGTAACCAGAAAAGCAAAGATAAATTTAAATTTAAATATATTCAGCAGTGAGGTATTTGTACAGACAAGAGTTAAATCAACAGTCTATATGAAATGAGTAGTGAGAGTTAATATTCAATATGGATAGTGTATACATAACAGAATAAGTACAGAAAAATATATCCATCCATCCATCCATCCATTTTCCAACCCGCTGAATCCGAACACAGGGTCACGGGGGTCTGCTGGAACCAATCCCAGCAAACACAGGGCACAAGGCAGGAACCAATCCTGGGCAGGGTGCCAACCCACCGCAGGACACACACAAACACACCAAGCACACACTAGGACCAATTTAGAATCGCCAAACCACCTAACCTGCATGTCTTGGACTGTGGGAGGAAACCGGAGCACCCGGAGGAAATCCACGCAGACACGGGGAGAACATGCAAACTCCACGCAGGGAGGACCCGGGAAGCGAACCCAGGTCCCCAGATCTCCCAACTGCGAGGCAGCAGCGCTACCCACTGCGCCACCGTGCTGCCCCAGAAAAATATAAATCCATTTAAATAATAAAAGCAGTAATGTGCAGAAAGTGATATTGGTGCAGGTCCAGCAGAGCCAAGATAGTTCTGAGGTATTAACAGTTCAAGACTACAGTACAAACAAGGTAGACCTGCGAAGGGGCACAGAGTTCTAGGGTGTACGTCTATGGTTTTAAGATGGGGTGGGTTTTGAGATCAATGGGATGATGGCTCAGGGTGGAAGCTGTTTCTGAGCCTACTGGTGCTGGCACACAAGCTCCTGTACCACCTCCTAGTAAAAGAGTAAACAGACCATGGCTGGAGTGAGTGGGGTTCTCGATGATGCTATGTGCCCTCTGCATGCACTGTTTGCACTTGAGGTCTTCAATAGCAGGTAACTAGGCTCTAGTGAAGTGCTGGGAAGTTTTCACCACCCGCTCCAGAGACTTCTAGTCTGAGAACATGCAGTTACCATACAACACTGTAATACAGTTGGTCAGAATGCTCTTGATGGTGCAGTGGCAGAATTTCACTAGAATCTGAAGACACAGTTGGACTTTCCTCAGTCTAGTCAGAAAGCACAAATGCTTCTCTGCCTTCTTGACTAGGGGCAAAGGTGTTGAGGGACCATGAAATGCAAAAAAACCAGGAACTTAAAGCTGGAGACATGGTCAGACTCAGTACCATTGATGAAGATGGGGATGTGCCTGAAGCCTTTGGACTTTACCGTATGTAGTCCACAATGAGCTTGTGACACCCCGGGTAAGGACTCTGCAGGTAAATGAAAACTATTTCTAACATTTTTTTTCCCCATGTCCATGATAAGCTGAGCGGCTGTGTCTACATTTTCTTTATTTCAATAGTCACTGAACTTAGCTTATCACAGAGCTCTTTTGTCCTTATGATATTCAAGGCCATGTTAATGTTGTAATGCCACATTTCTGAGGTGCTGGACCTCTTCTTTGTAGGCTGACTCATCAATATCATGGTGTCAACTGTGAAGTTATTGATTGTGTGAGATCTATGTATGGGAAATCCATCCTAAAGTAGGAATGAGCAGGGGGCTCAGCAAGTAAATGTGTTTAAGAGGAAGTAATCCTCTATTATGAACCACCATACATTCATCTTATCTTGTTAAAGCTGTAATTAATTCAAGGTAAAGTCCATTGGTGGAAGGGATGCAATGCAAGGAGTCACTTACAGACATGTCTATATTGACCTATTTTATGTCCTTATCTATAAGTCCTTGCGGGAACAATTCCACACATGCAAAAAGGACATGCAACCTCCATTTAGAACTGTGAAAGGCAGCAACACTAACCCCTGTGCCACAGTGCTGCCATGTAACGAGTATAACGACAGTGAAATTCACCCTAACATCAGCTTTCTGGGGTGGCACAATAACAAAGGGCTTATAGGCTGCTGTCTTCACAGCTCCAGAATCGTGGATTCAAATTTGTACATTCCCTAAGTGTCTGTGTTTTTTTCCTCTGGTTACTCCAGTTTTCCATTCACACCCCAACTCTAAATCTGAGGGCGCTTCTGCCATGCCAGGACTGGCATTGTGCTGGTTGTCACCTTCCACCTAAAGCTATGAAGATAAGCACTGTTTCCCTGCAAACCTGAACTGGATACGCAGTTGGAAAAAGGATGAGTTGCATATTATATAGCATAACTAACAAACTTACTTTAACAAAAATTCACTTTTATGTGTAAGAGTAGACTACTCAGGGGATGAAATAAATACCTCTGGATTTATTGCCTTAAATGGCTTCTAATCCAACACAATTACAATAAAATTAGCAACTCTGCCTCAAATGCCAGTTCATTTTTGGTGATCCAGCAATATCAACCAACAAAATTTAATGGATGCTGGAAACTTTTTAACTTTGGAAAAAGGGTAGATGATAAAGGAGTATAAGGACTCTGTAGCTGTGAGGCAGCTGTAATAGCCACAGGGCCGACATCCTACCTTCCACTCAAAGTAATGATTATTATACCATAAGACATAACTTTCTCCAACCTACTTAAAACAATTCAGTGCTATTGGGGGGTTCGGATAGGCCAACAAGGCAGGAGTCGAGCCTGGAAGAAGTGCTAGTCTAGTACCTGGCCTACTGGCTCACATATCCAGCTCATATCCATCACTTAGGGATGCAGGAAGAAATCTGACACACGCACACATGGGGAAGATGTTCAGACTTCATACAGGCAGTAACTGGTAAGCTAGATCTGTGATACAGTAGCTCAAGACACTACTATTATTGTTATTACTATTATTATTATTTTTGCGGCCCTGTCTTTATATATGTTATTAATATTGTGCATCTCTAACAATCTCTATTATCGTGTAGAGTGATCAATCAAATAGCAGACATTTAGGCAGGCTGCCTATCCACATCTACTATGGTGCCCTTATTGAAAAACAAAGTATTGAGAGTATGTCGAAGGCCTTTTTTTAATACAAAACTGCCATTATCCTGTTGATCCCCATTGCTGGTTAGTTCATCCACTGTAATTTTCAAAACAGCCTCTTCCTAATCCCACTAGACTCTCATACTTTCTATTCAACACTCTTTGAAGTCTGTCTTCTTGTTGCTTCCCTTAACACAAAGTGTAATACTTCAGACGGCCCCCTCAAATATCAAATATGAAATTGCCACCCCCTCCGCTCCCCCACCCCGTTTATTCCCCCAGACTCTTAGCTGCAGGAAGTTACAAGAAAAAATTGCCAAGCAAAACGCCAGTCTCTGGAGAGGGCAATGTAGTTTACTGGAAAGACAAAAACTGCAAAAATGTGGTGCTTCAAGTTGACTATTAAAGGTTTGGCAGGCGATCCCGCGCTGTCTCACGCACAGTGGCAGGAGACTCAATCGGAGATGTGAACTCTCTGGACCGGAGCCATCACTTCAAGTTAATTGCCCCACACTGAAGTCTATTTCTTGATGTTGTTAAGTAGCATTCGTTCCAAGGAACTCTGTCCAAGCCAGCCAATTTGCCAAAACCCCTTTGCATTCCATATGGGAGACAACTGCCTCTAAGAGAAGCTTTTAAATATACAGTAAATGTGAGGCTGGCAGCTCTTCTATGCTGTAGTATTTTTTTTTTATTTTTTCACACTGTATAATTTCAAATGAAGTTGGAGATTTCCAGATGCTGAGCACGGACTGCATTAACTATATGGGTTTCCAGATACTTGGCTAAGGATCATATAATCGGATGCAACACTTAAAAAATAATTTCCCACCTGCCATTCTCAAGGTACTCAATTAGTTTCAAACATACCCTTCTGTAGAGCATAAGCTGGCTGATTGAGGGACTAATTTGCACCTTTTCCTACAGAGACCACAAGATTGAGCTCAGCACAACTTTGTTATTTATCATAACATAAGAAATATAGGCGAGGGTGAGAATATTTAGCCAATATAGTCACGCCAGTACTGTCATGTAAAATGTCAGTTAGCCAGCCATGATGGGGCCTCCACTAGAAGACGTAAAGCTAATAGCAAGACTAAACATTGTTCTCCTTAAGCTGCGCAGTCTTCAGCCAGATGGCACCCACTAGATACTGTTAGTGGACCCTCAAGCAATCACAACATGTTAAATAAGAATAAAATCTGGAGCTTAAATAAAGTAAAATACAAGGCTACTAGATACATGATAAAGTGCAACAAAAGTGTCTACACACGTCAGCACAGTATGAGCTGTCTATTCATTACAATCAGTATATGTAAAGTTGGAGTTGAAGAGTTAACTAGAAGATAATTTACAGGTTTAGAAAACTGAAAAGCAATGGAGTGTGATTTAAATGTGAACACAGATGGAGCTTCATGAACAAATCTAAGGAAAGTAGAAAAAAATAACCTAGAAATTAAGAGTCGCAATTCTAAAATAAAATGTGTGGACAATTCCAAAGAGGATAATATATTTATAGGAACTGTATAAGTCTATAGAAAAGGTATTAAAAATAACAAACTGGAGATCAGTGACATTATTATGTCAAGACTAGAAAATATTAGCCAATGGAATAAGGCAAGTTATTCATAAAACAGGGAGAAGTGAAATGTGTAGCATGCCAGGTAGAAATGGAATTTATAAACTGGTATTAATAAAGGATACCATAAATTTGGCAGTAGAAAAAAAATGAGATGTTGCACTTGTTAATTTAGGTCTCGAAAAAGCTTTTGATAAAACATCACATGAATGCATGTGGAATCTGTTGAAAGAAAGTCCCAGATATGTTTAACATGTTGGTTCAAACTATGTATCATGCAACTAGAAGTAAGGAGTAAAAAGAATGGAGCTCTAATAAAGTAAATGTCACTAGACACCAGAGGTAGAAAGGTTTACTCATTATCTGCTGTACTCTTTGTGTGTTATATAGAGTCACTGGCATGTGTAACAAGGATGTCAACAGCAAAGGCATACCCATATCAGGTAGCCGTGGACAACAGGCAAAAGGGTTTGTGCCTATGGATAATGTATCAACAATAAGTACAGACAAGTATGGAAAAGACAGGACAATATGGCATAAAGAAAGTGCCTGAAGGGTTGCCAGGTTCCTAAAAGAATGATAGCCCAATGACAGCTTAACAATAGTGAATTTGAGGGTTAGGTACATGTCATCAAAGGCCTATTTGTTTCCTCTGAGATAGTTCAGAGTGATAGAATGGGTATATACCATCACACAAAGTAGGGGGTTCTGGGGGAAGGAGATTTTACAACCATAAAGTACATATACAAGTGTAAATAGAAGGGAAAGGGGTGTCAGATAGATGAAAAACATGGTAAAAATTTGTTGGAGGGGGGCTGAAAGATAGCCCAAAATAATGTGTTGATTTCTAAAAAATTAGCCCAAAAATGCAACCCAGAAAAGCCAATTTATTCCCACAGATTACAATCAGAAATAGCCAAATTGGGTGAAAAAACCAAGGACCTGGCAACTCTGTGTGTCTGGATCCAAATTAAATTTAGAAAAGTGTGAATGTACTTTGGGCAAAGTGGACACAAAAACCAAATTGTACAATTTTTTTAACCCCTAAAAATGAATTAGAAGAATAATGAGATCATTATGCATTATTATTCACCAGTAACAGAGCACACTTGATTTGAGCATTCATAGTTTTCATCCTCTTTTTCTGTACATTTAGCATTCGTTTGCTCAGAGGTTGATGTGCTTGCTGCTTCCTGATCAGCTTTTCTTTTCTCCACCCTAGCGGCCCGCTTCTTCTCTTCTTTCGTCAGCATCTTTTTGCATTAAAACTGTTTAAGTCAGTGTTTGTGTTGCAATTACTTAGTACGTCTTCTTTAATTTTTCACTTAAGCTGGTACTTAAATCTTCAATCTGCCTTAAGAATGATTTAAGATATGAAGAGGTAGGGAAAGTGACGGCGAAGGTGGTAGAAATCAGAACGGCGTCTGTATGCATGTACCACACGCTGCCGAGAGTTGATTCTACAATAAAATAAAATAAAAATAAAAAGAGGAATAACCTTGGAGGTCAATCATCACCCCGAAAGCGGATAGTAGACATTACGTAGTATATGTGTACCAAATTTCAGGTCAATAGTTCAAACAGTTTGCGAGATACCGGTGATTTAAGATCCTGGACAGAAAAATAGACAGCCACGGTAGTGCATTATATATTAAGATTATTATGTTTCTGCGGTGGGCTGTTGCCCTGCCCGGGGTTTGTTTCCTGTCTTGTGCCCTGTGTTGGCTGGGATTGGCTCCAGCAGACCCCCGTGACCCTGTAATTAGGATATAGCGGGTTGGATAATGGATGGATGGATGGATGGATGGATGGATGGATGGATGGATGGATGTTGGATGGATGGATTATTATGTTTTGTCTGGGGTCCAAAATATGAAAGAGCCAAAGTAGGTAAACTAATGAGAATAAAAAGGAAACAACTTTCCTAATATTCATATACTGGTAATATGGATGTATATTGCTGTAATTATGAATGCCGTGACAGACAGACACGGAAAAATGACAGACATGATGAGATACCTTATCAGCACAACGCTGAGTAAAGTTCAATTATATACATCAGCATTAAACAAACTGACCTCATTTAAACAACTAAAGCATTACAGGAAGGGTGCAACAGTTAGTTCTAGGATTGTATCAAAATTCAGAACTCTGGAAAAGATGGAAGGAATTTGTTAAATTCACAGAAAATGAAATGCCAGCTGTAACAGCAAAATTCTTTTCATATGAAGAATAAGAGACAGTGTGGAGTGTGGGCCAAGTAGCCTATAAAAAACTAACAAATAAGAACAAAAACCTTGCGTGGCATACAGTGAGAGATGTGTAGCCAACATGGGTGGCCTGGTATAAGAGAAAGAAAGAAAGAAAGAAAGAAAGAAAGAAAGAAAGAAAGAAAGAAAGAAAGAAAGAAAGAAAGAAAGAAAGAAAGAAAGAAAGAAAGAAAGAAAGAAAGAAAGAAAGAAAACATATTAGATATGTTTCAGCAGTGCAAAATTTCCCTTAAGGATGGAGGAGAAATAGAAGGAATTATTTAACAAAGAACATCTACCAACATACCATTAAATGGAGAGGATACTTTGAAACAAGTTACTCCTTTGGAAACTAAACAATGGGTAAAGATAAATATAGGAAAAGAAGTATTTTGGCAGGAAAGAAATAAAATTATACGACATAAAAAGTCTGAATTAGCCATCCTAAATTAATGGTGTTCATAAGAAATGCTAATGATTTACTTCATGAGGTAGAAGTATGTAAAAAATGAGAATTGTTGCATTAGAAATTTAAAATATTAAAATGCTTTAAACTAAAGATTTAAAGTTAAATATTCTTGGGTTTAGTAGAAATGTGTCATTTTTCACCCTATGACAGAAATCCATAGAGGGCTACTATCTTTGTAAAGGATCAAAAATTAAAATGACTTCATATTCATAATCACTTACCTTGAAATAGTTTAAAACGATATCCCACATGTTTATGTTTTAAACTTGCGTCATTTTTAACCATTTTGGGGTGGCCCTTATTGGGCTAGAACCACCAGTAAAGAATCAAATATAAAAAACATTAAACATTAAATTTGCGATCTGCAACCTCGAAATAGCATGAAATGATACACCATTCATCTATATTACTGATCCCATTTTTTCAAAGTTTTCATAAAAGGAGTAACTTTGACTCCTTTTATCAAATTAGGGGATGGACCTCTAGGGTTATTTAATGTAGCATGCACAACTTCAAGTTCTTCACTTCATTTTTGCTGAAGACACCTTTTGATTTACTCTTTATCGTAAGAGTGTAATCTCCTATACAAAGTACGGCCTAAAAATTAGGGTCATTGGGTCTGGAGGGCCAAAATTACCCTAAAAAAATGACCCTAAAAAATGACCCTAAAAAGCTCTATGTCTTGCATAACTACATCAAGACACATCAAATGGTATATCATATGTATTTTTTTTTATATCAGTGAATCAGGAGGTGCCGGACAAAAAAAAAAAAAAACTAAAGTAATATCAAAGCAATCATAAGTAATTCCTATAAACACAAAAAGGTGATATTAATGTCATGTGTTGGCAAGGGAAAGGAATTCATAATAACACAGAGGTAGAAAAACTGTAAGCTTTGGGAAGCCTTGTGGGCTATAAAAGATTTATAATTAGATGATTGGCTGAATAGAGGAGAACAATTGTGATAATTGGAACGTCTAAGATCTGTGACAACAATAAGTGGAATAAGTAAGAGGATGCACAGGAAAGTTTACAATTGTAGTAAACATGATAACTGTGGAATTTACTTTTTAAAAAAAAAGTGGTTTGAGACTTGTAAACAGAGAAATATGATGATGGTTTGGTATGATAAGGCCAGAAGACTCAAAATGATTTTGGAAATGATTCCATTATCAATGGGAAAAACGTACAGAGTGAAGTAAATTAAATAAAAACAGGCAAAATCTAAGTTAAGGGACAGGCAAAGAATAAGGAACCCAAGACACCATCTGACTTGTAGGTGATCCAGGTGCTCAGGAATATGTGACAATCATAACTAAGAGAATGAAGTGTACTTGATCACACAAACTGGCATCAGATGTGAAGCCCTCGCTAAGAGAAAGTCAGATGACCAATGAGTAGCAATGAAAATTCCCCAGGAAGCTGGCCAGCACTTAGCAAATCAGAATTTTTTAAAAATTATGTTATGACAGCATTCCCCCTCTAAGCCATAAGCACGTTTTAATGAAACAGCTTTTCTTACTTTCTAAAGCTTGTTTTATTTCTTAACTTTTCTCCTTGTTTTGTTCTTTTTTTTCTCCTCAGCATGGGTTCAGTAGAGCCACTGTTTCATAACGTAAGTACCCATTGTGTCATTCAGTTATGGTAGTCAATCAGCTACCACTAACTCAGTTAATGAATTAGGTGCATACTCACGCATGGATGTGTTTTTATACACACTCAGTAGCCATTTTACTGGTACACCTGCATGTTAACAAAATGTCCTCCTTTCCTAAAAGACACAATTCAATATACTGCATATAGCATGTTGCTCGACCAAACATTAGAATTGGCAAGACATATGACGTAAGTGACTTCTGACTTAGTATGATTGTTGGTGCAAGACATGATGAGTCCAACATCTCAGAAACAGCTGCTTTTTAGGCATTTTCATGCACTATAGTCTCTAGAGTTTACAGATCCAGTGAATGGGAGAGTTGTGGATGAAAGCACAGATTGGGAGAGCTGACATATTTATTCAAGCTAACAAAAGGTCACAGTCAAATAGCAGCTCTTTACAACAGTGGTGTGCAGAAACAAGGTCATCTCTAACAAGCCATCAGACATTCAAGAAGATGACCTACAGCAACATAATAAAGTGCCCCAGTTATTTAAAAAGTTGAAGGTGAGACAACACTGAGCACACAATCTTTCAGCAACTAAAGACTGGTAAAATGTGACTTGATCTAAAGAATCTCCAGCTTCTGTGGTGACGTGCAAATGGAAGAATTAGAATCTGGAGTAAAAGACATGAATCCATGGATCCTTCCTACATTGTGTCTAAATTAAAGGCTAGTGATGCTAGTTTAACAGTGTGGGAATGTCTGCCCGATGCACATTAGGTCTCTTATCATTTGAGAATCATTTTATTCTAAATATTACGTGACCACAAAGAGACATTACTGAGCCCCAAACCTCAAAACACGACAAGACCCAGACAGTCAAGGATTCAAAATATGCGTTTTTATTCACTCAAAGTACCTTGGGAGGTTAGATCCTTAAGTATATCTCACAATTACAGCAATTCCCTTTTTCTTCTCCTTCTTCTTTTCACACCTCTGTTGCAAGTGTCGTCCAACTTCTTCCTGACTCTAACTTGCTGAGAAAGGTGAGGCGCCCCCTTTGATCTTGGATCTTGTGAGTACTTCCAGTGCTATGGCATTACTTTTGGTGAAACAGTAGAGCCCTCTTCTGGCAGCACCCTTTAGCAGTACCCAGGACTCTGACAGGGTCGTCCTTCTGACGAGTTTTTATTTGTTTTTTCTGTCCACCCTGGCCATCGGACCTTACTCCTTTCTATGTTAATTAATGTTGTCTTATTTTAATTTCTTATTTTGTCTTTTATTTTTCTTCTCTTCATTATGTAAAGCACTTTGAGCTACTTTTTGTATGAAAATGTGCTATATAAATAAATGTTGTTGTTGTACAAACCCCAGGTAACCCTGCAGGTGTCCAACCAGGGACTATGCCAGAGGAACCCTGTCACCTTTCATGTTGGGAGATGAATTGTCCTTGATATTCAGATTTCCCCAATCCATCCATTATTCCATTTCCCCAAGTGGGATTAGGATAGGAAACCAACCAAGACACGGTGCACCTACATCCACATGATTCATGCGTAATGGCATCCCAGCTGGGTAAGGCACCACACTCCAACCTATTTGGGACCCCTGTCCACTGGTTACAGAAGTCACAATTGTCATTGTTGCGGACACTGTTTCCAAATGTGCACTTTTAAGGGTTACTTTAGCACTGTAAAAATAACAATGACATCTTTGGGATGAGGAAGAATGGGAAGTTCACAACATAAATACGAGGCCAAAAAGCCCGCAGGAGCTACATGATGCTGTCAAATAAACTTGTACCAAAATCAAAAAGGAAACTTTTGGGTGTGTTACTAGCGACAAGCAAAACAATTTGTATGAAACAAATTTCAATTTGTCTTCAGTGAAATTTGTGCACTTGACAAAGATGTTTAGTCTTGTCTGTAAGCATTTACAAGCTTTTAAGGCATGCATCTGTCTGTTGCTTAGTATTTAAATAAAGATCTCTAGTGAAAAAAAAACTTTTCCATGTGATATCATTGATCAGCAGCTATTTAAGATGGTGGCAAATGTCTTTTTGTTGAACATTGTCAAAAAAACAATTAAACCTCAATGTCTGTTAGTGGTTTTAAAAGATCTTTCAGTCAATACATTTTAGGCTTAGTTTTTTTTTTCATGTTGACTCCTGATTAGAGTTCTGGTTACGTTTCTCAATTTTATTTTGATTTACTAACTTTTGACTGGTGGTACATTTTAAGGTTCCAGTTTGTTGGCTTTGTTTCCTGTTCCAAGGTTGCTTTTCTTTCAGTCCTGCCTTTCTCCCTTTGAAGGTAGAGCAGAGACTGCCCATCAGCCCCAGACTATGTTTATAATGTCATTTATGTTCTAAGTAGTAGTCTATGGCATAGAATTAATGCTTGGAATGCTTTCTAACAGTGAACATTTCAAGGTTGCATGCCCGGCATCCACATAGCGTAGTGACCCAAAACACAAAATGGCACACCTCCATAAACAAACCCACATAAAATGGAGGCAAATACAATTATCAAATGGATATAAAAATAATTACATATAAAAACAAGATCAGTGTGCAATAAACAAATTAATAGTGCATTCCTAACAACCATGACAGTAAATATGTCAAAATTGGGATTCGCATATATTACTTGTCTGGGCTATTATGTGAGCATGACATGTTAAATTCACTGAAGCAGGTATTTTATAAGATACCCTGCAGTTATTCCCAAATTATGTAATTAATCATGTGCCTTTGCGCAGTAGATTACCAAATGAATCTTGAACAGTGGGTGCCTACAGGGACAATTTAACGAAAACATCTGAAATGCAACTTGACAGCCTGCGCTTGACAAAGTCACTCATAGACTCAAATTAAACTGCTGCCTTATAGCTCCAAGAATCTGATTTAGAATGGTACATGGTCTCTGTCGGACCGTTTGTGTGTTCCTCCCAGGTCTGGGTGTGCTTGTTCACATTATTGTGAGTTCCTCTCATGCGCGCACAGCTTAAGTGACCTGTTTAACGTAGAGTGGGTGTGTGTAAGAGAGTATTTGATATAGGGCTGGCATCCTGGCAGCGTAGGTGCCTACCTTGTGTTTAATGTCTATGATCTTGAAAAGCAAAATAAAGCAGAGTAACCAAAATGAAAAGACTTCAAATACGAGAAAAGAAACTTAAAAAAATAAGGACTAAATAAGTTTCAGACCCTTTCTTATTAGGAACAACTTCTAAATTAACACACATTGAACATCTTGGTGCCTTTTATGTTGTTTGGTGTTATTTGTCCTGCTATTAGTGACCATGGGTGTGTTAGTGTCCAAGTCGGACTTGAGAAGGACTGAAATTCTAAGCTGTGTTACTTGCAGCCAGAATAAGCTGTGACTGACTGCAAGTCATCTGTAGTGCAACTACTTATGGCTGGATGAGTGGATTAATACCACTGAACGCAGAAGTGGAATGGTTAGTCCTACTAACACCCATGACTACCAGCATGGTATTACAAAAGAGGGGCTCCACGTTCTAAGGGAAACTGTAAGTATTTGTATTTTCCTTTCTAGCATTATTATACTATAGTACAGGTCACTGACTCTTAGTTCAAAGTTATGTTATCGTTGCTCACTTAAAGTTGGGAATGGAAGGAAAACTGTTTTTTGTTAGACTTCCTCTATTCTTGAACATGTTATTTAGTTACAGTAAGTAGATTAATTTCACCTAAAATGTAAATTAGGATAAAAAAATGACTCATCGTTCAAGGAAATCCCAGCACTGAAAAACAATGTTAGATATATGCAGTAACTTTAAACTAGCTCACTTAACATATAATGGGGATGACTAATCTTCAAAGCACTACAAGAAGTTGCCAGAAGGTGCTTTACCATAAAACATGCTTTATTTATCATCTAAAAATCATTATCTATAATACTTATTCAATTTAATTTATAGCAGCATGTAAGTGCAATGGTTAGGGCTGCTCCCTCTTAGTTTCAGAGCCCTGGAAGCTGATAACTATCTTTGTGGAATGTGTTTGTTTTCCCATGTCTTTGTGAGTTTCCCTCCAGGTACTCTCTAAAGGTTAAGATTAACTGTTGCATCTAATTAGGCCCAAAATGAGTGGTGTGCTTGAGTGTGCCCTACAATGGATTGGCACCGTGCCTTGATTTAAATAGGTTGAACAACACTGGACCAACTTTTTTTTTTGCTTTCTGAAAATTTTTTGGTGATTAGGACAGATGGCTTCAAGATGAATACAAATGCAATTTCAAATTACAGTATCACTTGGGAATTTGGAGAAATATGAAATTAATTCTAATTGGATTTAGTGTGTTTATTTGCTTAAGGATAATGACACATTGCATTAGTACAACTGAATTAAAATTGTGTTGTTGCCGATGTTCATTTGTATTCAGCATCTGATGCTTCTTGTTTCAGTGTCCGACAAATGTTGGCTAGCATTTATGGATTTCACTTGCCCTGATGCTTATTTTTCTATCTTTGCAATGATCTAGTGAAACCTTTCACCATGTCCTTCCATGATTGCTCCAAGTTATTCAGTGAAGATCCAATTGTGAATGCAGAAAATGAATCTTTAGGGACATGTTGCACTTCATGATCTTGTATTCTTGAAGCCTGTTGTCAACCAGCTGGACGTAGTTTGGTGCTCAGTAGTTGGCAAGAAAATTTTCAAAAACATCCTTGAATGTCTTCCATAAAATATCCTCTGCACCACTAGTAGATCTTCATGCTGCTTGTCATTGATGACACATTTGATTTGTCGACCAGCAATAAGGCCTTCCTAAATCTTGGCCTTCAGCTACTCATGGAACATCTATGCCACATATTGAAATACTTCAGCGTCATTGTTCATCACTTTCCAGAAATGTTTCATCAACCTATTAATCTTTTGTATACTTATAATATGACAGGATATCACAAAAATAGGTAATTAAAATAAATTAGTATGTGATAGGGCGGCACGGTGGCACAGTGGGTAGCGCTGCTGCCTCGCAGTTGGGAGACCTGGGGACCTGGGTTCGATTCCCGGGTCCTCCCTGCGTGGAGTTTGCATGTTCTCCCCGTGTCTGCGTGGGTTTCCTCCGGGCGCTCCGGTTTCCTCCCACAATCCAAAAACATGCAAGTTAGGTGGATTGGCGATTCTAAATTGGCCCTAGTGTGTGCTTGGTGTGTGGGTGTGTTTGTGTGTGTCCTGCGGTGGGTTGGC
Organism: Erpetoichthys calabaricus; assembly: GCF_900747795.2. Taxonomy (NCBI): domain Eukaryota; kingdom Metazoa; phylum Chordata; class Cladistia; order Polypteriformes; family Polypteridae; genus Erpetoichthys; species Erpetoichthys calabaricus. The sequence goes on from NC_041407.2 coordinate 61,383,695, forward strand.
ACCCTGCCCGGGATTGGTTCCCTGCCTTGTGCCCTGTGTTGGCTGGGATTGGCTCCAGCAGACCCCCGTGACCCTGTTTGGATTCAGCGGGTTGGAAAATGGATGGATGGATGGATAGTATGTGATAAGAAAGTGTAAAGGCAATGGTTGTGATCAGCAGGCCAAACTAAATAAAGTGTATCCAAAAGTATTTAGGTTAGTAAATCTTCATTGCCCAGTGTAATTTATTACTAGATGAACTTAATCATCTTTAATTTAGATACTGCAAAAATTGATCTATTACTTATTTACTATTAGTAAGAAGACCTTAGCAAAGGCTTCCTGTGGTTTTCATAAAACGTATAAAACATCAGCAGACATGTGCAGTCTGGCATATTAACATGCTGGTAAAGTTACTTGTTAATATGAAGGATTCACAGGTCTTATACTAAATATGTAATATCAACAGAAAAGCCACCTCAGACCACTCCAACGTGAAGTTTTGTTAGTAGGTCACAGTGCAGCGACAAATAAACACTTTACCGATGATTTATAAGTACTATGAAGACTCAAAAAAGTATTTGTTAATGTCTTGTGTGACAGACGGCCAGGACACCTTCTTAAAAGAAGGACTGGGGCAGCAGATATGCACTGGGCACTGCCTCCCCTGGAGCGCTACATGGCAGCCCCCCAGGGTTGCAGAAGTACATGGGATTCTGACAAGGCTCCATGAGAATTGGAGTCTGGCATAGCCGGTTGGGTTCTATGGGGGCTGCCACATCTGGGAGTGCTTCTGGACCTCGCTACCGAGCCACGTGGAATACTCTCAGGTGCGGCATGAAAGGAGCCGCCTGCTTTCATTCGGAGAGCCGGAGTCGAGAGGAGGAGGATGAGGAAGAGGAGGAGGATTAAGCTTGTTGGAGGAGGAGTGGAGGCACAATGAAATTGAGAGAAGTGCGGTGCTGTGAATATTGTACTTTTGTACTGTGCTGGGCATCGGTGGGAAACTCGGGAAGTGTTTCCCACATCAAAATAAAAACTGTGTGTATTGCAGGACTTGTGCCTGGTTATGTATTGAAAATGTCTTGAAAACAATTAACTTGAAGATTAGAATTACCTTAATTAACTTAAGTGTTGTTGGGGTGGCACTGACTAAAGGAATCAATATCTAAGAAAAAAACATCAGGCTACAAATTGCTCTTTGAGATACTTTCAGAGAAATACAACAGTGGCACTTTTTTTATTTTTTTTTCCCAAATTAAATAAAACAACACAATTGCAAAACCTGCCATAATCTGGTAGTATATTAAGACACATGACTGACTGCTCTGGCCTTGATAGTGTCATTATAATCAGTCTGTTTAGCGGGAGTAGTCAAACATTACAACTTAAAGTGATGAACAGAAGCCCATAGTGAGGGAGAACTGCCAGAAGCAACAACATAGGGATGTAAACCTCTTGGCCTGAGACAATATTGATGCACGAAGAAGCAAAACAATATTATAAAGGTTACATATATTTTCTAATAATGCCTGACAATGTTTGATTAACATAGAAAGGAAGCTTGTGTAGGGGGCTCATTAAAGGACTGAGTATACACTCATGGATTCTCATCAGGCTTTACTATGAAATGTTATTTATAAATAATCTATAAAAAGCAGCACAGACATGACTAAAAATGAGTGTAATTTGGTATGAAAAAAAATAAAAACAAGGAAAGTCATATTGTTTAATTGATGGTTAAAAATGAGTTGGTGCAACATACTGTAAGGCAGAACCAGTTGTTATCTCTTTGGAACATGTTGAATGACAGATATGAAAGACTGTTGAAACAGTGACTCCTTAAAGGAGCGAGAGGGCAACTGAAGCGAGGATATGCCGTACGAGTAGGTTTGTTACATCAGCACCCACCTGCAATTGTGACTTGAAATTCGTGCAACTTCCTCTTCTTATATCTGATGTTTGCTTTATGTAGATATCTCAAAAAACAGGTGGCATGCATTTCCTCTCCAGACCACTGTGGAGCATTTCTTCTATAATATGGATGGAAACCCTAGAAAGCCACACCATATGTCGCCTACTGTACTAATGAATGGAAGCAAAGATTAAATTTGTATATATAAATACTTGGGGGTGCACCTGGATAGAAATCTGGATTGGGCTGCAAATGCTGAAGCTGTATATAAAAAGGGCCAAGAGTCCTTTTGTATGAATGAAACATTTCTGCCTCTGGTATATCAGTCTATGGTGGCAAGTGATCTCTTTTATGCAGTAATATGTCAGTGTAGCAATATCAGGTCAAGAGATGCAGCAGCAAGTGGGATAATAAGCTGCTGGCTGTCATTAATAATGTCTCACACCCTCCATGTAACACCGTGGTCAGACTGCAGAGCACATTCAGCACAAGGAGCTCTAAAGACTGGAGGCCTTTTTGACAGCTACCATCACATTTGACAACACAATCTCCAACTAAACATTGTTTTTCTGCCATTCTGTACAACATAATATACTCAACCCTGCTTAACATAGCTCAGGGATTTTGGGGTCAGGGCCTACTTCAGCAACACTGGGCACAAGCTAGGAAACAGCCCTAAACATGGTACCAATACACACAGGTGCCAGTTTGGAATCACCAGTTAACTTAACAGACATTTATCCATCCATCCATCCTCTTCCACTTATCCGAGGTCAGGTCGCGGGGGCAGCAGCTTGAGCAGAGATGCCCAGACTTCCCTCTCCCCGGCCACTTCTTCTAGCTCTTCCGGGAGAATCCCGAGGCATTCCCAGGCCAGCCGGGAGACATAGTCCCTCCAGCGTGTCCTGGGTCTTCCCCGGGGCCTCCTCCCGGTTGGACGTGCCCGGAACACTTCACCAGGGAGGCGTCCAGGAGGCATCCTGATCAGATGCCCGAGCCACCTCATCTGACTCCTCTCGATACGGAGGAGCAGCGGCTCTACTCTGAGTCCCTCCCGGATGACTGAGCTTCTCACCCTATCTTTAAGGGAAAGCCCAGACACCCTGCGGAGAAAACTCATTTCAGCCGCTTGTATTCACGATCTCGTTCTTTCAGTCACTATCCATAGCTCATGACCATAGGTGAGGGTAGGAACATAGATCGACTGGTAAATTGAGAGCTTTGCCTTATGGCTCAGCTCCTTTTTCACCACGACAGACCGATGCAGAGCCCTCATCACTGCGGATGCCACACCGATCTGCCTGTTGATCTCACGCTCCATTCTTCCCTCACTCGTGAACAAGACCCCGAGATACTTGAACTCCTCCACTTGGGGCAGGATCTCGCTCCCAACCCTAAGAGGGCACTCCACCCTTTTCCGGCTGAGGACCATAGTCTCAGTGTCATAGATCGGTGTCAGAGCTTGGTCCGCATTGCCGGCAGTAAGTCGAACCCGTTTCCAGTGAGAGTTGGACTACGCCAGAGCTGCCCTTTGTCACTGATTCTGTTCATAACTTTTATGGACAGAATTTCTAGGCGCAGCCAGGGTGTTGAGGGGGTCTGGCTTGGTGGACTCAGGATTGGGTCACTGCTTTTTGCAGATGATGTTGTCCTGTTTGCTTCATCAGGCCGTGATCTTCAGCTCTCTCTGGATCGGTTCGCAGCTGAGTGTGAAGTGGCTGGGATGGGAATCAGCACCTCCAAATAACAGACATTTATTCGTTTTCTTTTTTATTTTACAGTTTAGACTTCAGTGTTTCCTACATAGAGTTTTGTAAATAATTATTCTGTTAATATATATAGACTGTCGCTTTGGGATAAATAAAGCATCTATCTATCTATCTATCTATCTATCTATCTATCTATCTATCTATCTATCTATCTATCTATCTATCTATCTATCTATCTATCTATCTATCTATCTATCTACTAACATAATAATTTTGTAATGAGAGCTAGAGTAGGTGGTGCCAACTCTGATCCTGGAGAGCCGCAGTGGCTGAAGGTTTTTGTTCCAATCCAGTTTAATTAATTAGAAGCCAATCCTCACCAATAACAGATCTTATTTAATTTCATGGCTGTTTAGTGTTTTAACTCCTTTTTTTACCTTTCTAATGATTTGAAGCCTAAAATGGATGAGTAATTTTCAGTTCTTCACTTTCTCTTCAGTTTCCTTCTGAGTCCTTAATTAAACCAAATAGTGAATGATGAATACACACGGGTGGAAATGGAGACAAATTAAGATGGAGAACTGCTGGTTCCTTTGTCATTTGCATCTTATTGGTAATAAGGGGCAGTTAAAACAATGAATACAGCTGTTTAAGACTAAAATATGCAATTAATAGTTCAAAATCTCATCAAACAAGACAACTAAATGAAGCAGAAAAATGTTGGTTGAGCAATAAGTTCTTCATCAGCAAAGAATGAGATCTCATGAAGCAATTGTGTTGGAACAAAATTCTGAAGCCACTGGCGACCTCCAGGACCTGATTTAAAGGGTCTGAGTTTTAAATAGCATATAATTTAAATGAAGTTAATTAGTAGCAAAAACTAGTCCCTAATTATGGTGAGAATGAAAACCTGGAGTTGGTCACCCCTAGGCTAGAGTGCCCAATGTGAAAGAAATTATCTGAAGAAGATTATGGAATGGTTAACACTTACTGTAAGTATGTTATTGGTATCTTATTTTCTCTTCTTCCATTTTCACATTTAATTTTATAGACTGCAATGGCCTGTCAAACCAATGCTGCTAGGACGGGATCTGTTCTCCCAAGACCCGGAATTGGATTAAGTACTCCTTTGAGTTTATTAATAAAAGAATGGATATACAGTCATATGAAAAAGAAAGTACACCCTCTAACAGTTCTATGGTGTTACATATCAGGACATAATAAAAAATATCTGGTCCTTACCAGGTTCTAAAATTACTTAAATCTATCAAATTATTTAAACAACACACATCAGATTCCACGGTGTCATTATTTATTTAACAAAAATGAAGCCAAAATGGAGAAGCCATGTGTGAAAAATTAAGTACACCCCATGATTCAATAGCTTGTAGAACCACTTTTAGTACCAATAACTTTTTTGACCCACTCTTATGCACAGCTCTCTTAAGGTCCTGCCACAGCATTTCAAATGGGTTGAGGTCTGGACTTTGACTGGGCCATTGCAGCACCTGGATTCTTTTCTTTTTCAGCCATTCTGTTGTAGATTTGCTGGCATGCTTAGGATCATTGTCCTGTTGCATGTTTCAATTTCGACCAAGCTTTAGCTGTCGGATAGATGGCCTCACGTTTGACTGTAGAATACTTTGGTATACAGGGCAGCTCATGGTCGACTCAATGACGCAAGGTGCCCAGGTCCTGTGGCTTCAAAACAAGCCTAAATCATCAGCCCTCCACCACCACCAGCTTGACATTTGGTATGAGGTGTTTGTGCAGATATGCTGTGTTTGATTTTTTTTGTGGTGCTGTGCATTATGGCCAAACATCTCCACTTTGGTCTAGTCTGTCCAAAGGACAATGTTCCAGACGTCCTGTGGCCTTTTCAGATGCAAACCAAAGCCATTCTGCCATGTTCTTTATAGAGAAAAGAGGCCTTCTCCTTGGCAACCCTTCCAAAACAAGCCATACTTATTCAGTCTTTTTCTAATTGTACATAAACTTTAACATTTAACACACTAAATGAGTCCTGTAAAGTCTGAGATGTAGCTCTTGGGTTTTTTGCAATTTCTTTGAACATTGCACGGTCTGACCTTGGGGTGAATTTGGATCTGGAACGCCCACTTCTGTGAAAATTGGCAACTGTCTTTAATGTTTTCCACTTGTGAATAATCCCTTCCCAGATTGATGTGCAGCAATAATTGCTTCTCTAAGATCATTTCTGATGTCTTTCCTCCTTGGGATTGTGTTAACACACACCTGACTGCTCCAGACCAGCAAACTGCCACAACGTCTGCTTTTATAGAGGTGGTCACACTTGCTGATCATCAATTAATCAACTGCATTCGATAAGCAGCACCTGGCTGCTCCTTACCCCTCTTAATTCACATGGAAGCAGTAAGGGTGTACTTAATTTTTCACTCACTGCTTCTGCATTTTGGCTTAGTTTTTGTTTAATGTATAATGACAACATGGTGTAATATGTCATGTGGTGTTGTTCATCTGAGGTTGTATTTACTTAATTTTAAGATCTGCTAAGGATCAGATGATCTTTTACTATGTCCCAATAAGTAAAACAAAATTGAAACAGGGTGTACTTTCTTTTTCACATAACTGTAACAGCAAATATGCAGAGAACAGACATTCACTTTTACTCCTCTGGATGTGATTTAATGATTTGTGCAACAATCTTGGGAGTTCCTGCAGGTCCTAAAAAGGACCACTGATTTGTAATGAAAACACACATAGATGCAGACTGACACCTTTATCACTCTCATGGGTGGTGCATGTGCATTTTACATAATGATGGAGTCACCAGCTGTAAAATGCAGGGGGCTCCAGCAGCCTATAGTACACACCCGATGAATCTCTTCAAAGCAATTAGGCACATATATATATCTAGGCTAATATTTGTAGAGCCGATTCTGTGGTTAGCTATATGAGGAGAGGCATTTCTTTCATAATCATCAATCATCTTGCTTGACAGCTGTTTTTAAAGGGAATTATTCCACTTAATGGCTAAGAGCCAAAAACGTGAAAAGAGAAGAAAAACATTTTTATAGCACAAAATGAATCAGTCTAACAAAATTATTTGCATAAATAAGCCACTTTCATTACAGAACTGCTGAAATGTGTCAATTTATGAATGCTTTTTTGGAGTCCTTGTGCACATTTGACCCTGAATTTACAAATGTGGATTAGGAAAATTGAAAAGCGCTATATACTTTTTCATTTGCTACTTTTTTTTAATTTAATTTTCACACAGGATCTAAGATTGATTCTTGTCTTGCCACCATCATTAAATGAGCTTAGGCTCCTGCGATTGTTAATAAAATAAGCTAGTTTAAAAATGAAGGGAGAGGGGGGTTTTACTTTAAATTATTTTGAATTTAAAGGTGCTATATAAATAAAATGTTTTTTTATTATTATTATTTTGATTCCAATTCAGGACTAAACAGTAACTCTTAAGTGATGTAAATGTAAGAACTAATCAAAGTATCTGCCTTTTTTTGAACCAGTTTATTGTACAGGAGCTTGCTTAGGAGTGCTGGGTGCAATTCTGGAGCCAGATATTTTTGGGATACACAGTATGCTTATTTTACAATCTTCTTTATTGTGACATGACCTAGCACATGTAACATTTTTATTTAGAGTGGATTCAATTTTCAAAAGTGTAATAAGCTAGAACATTTTTTTTTAAAAAACTACTGATTTATCTATTTACTGAATCTATTTAATCCGGTGTCATGCATGTGCATATGGGAGACAGTTTAAGGGCTCTGGTGATGTTAATTACCCACTGATCCAGTGGTGGGCACTGTGCTCTAATGCTTTCTCTCTTCTTCCTTCTGCAGAATGGAAGACTGCGCCGCTGACGTCACTTCCATTGTCCACCCTCTTGGACTTGCAACATTCCTGCTGAGATACAACCTGGGATTGGCCATCTTGTTTTCAGTTCTGTTCTGAACTCACGCCTAGGAAGACACCTCCATAAAGTATTGTGTGTTGCATTTTGTGGATTGTTTCAAATTATACAGGGTCACCAAGGTGGTGCCCCAACTCTTTACTTTGTTGTGTCTACTTTTTACACCGGTTAAACGGAGCTATAGCCTATTCTTGAAAATGAGGCACAAGGCAAAAACCAACCAGGACAGAGTGGCAGTTTATTACTGGGCATACTCATATACACATCCACAGACTTATACCAGGTCTATTCAAGTTACTTATTAACTGACCACATATGTCTTTTGGATGTGGTAGGAAAAACCCACAGTGAGAACATGCTAAGTTAAATTGCAGAGCAAACAGGCTGTGATTTGAGCCTAGTCTTTTTGAGGACTAAGCCTATTCTACAAACCACTATGGTGTTAGTGTTACCAAAATGTTTTTTTGTTTAATTTAAATAATACATTGTTTCCATTAAATCTTAATCAATCTGACAAGTAATAGGCCTACTGGGTTCCACTCCTTGAATCATCTTTAAGTAAAGGAATCTAGCAGGAAGTAGTCAAAGTGGCCTCCATATCCCATTTGCATTCAACTCCATAAACTGTTTATGGGTGGCAGACATGTGGGGGATATATCCACACATATTAAACCTTAGTAATGCAAAGAGTCTCTTATTTTTATTCAGTGTAGTCTCACTGGTAGGGAGAAGATTCAGTATTTGTGTCAATTGCTGAAAAGTATCTGGTCTATGCAGAGCATGCTCTCAATTGGGGATGGTCTTAATACCTAGATGAGCAGGGTGGTACAGGATAGATAGATAGATAGATAGATAGATAGATAGATAGATAGATAGATAGATAGATAGATAGATAGATAGATAGATAGATAGATAGATAGATAGATAGATAGATCTTCGTTCATCCCCAGGAGGAAATGTTCCAATAAAGCCTGGCCAGGGGCCTCATGTATAAGTGGTGCATACGCACAAAAATGTTGCGTACTCCTGTTTCCATGCTCAAATCGTGATGTATAAAACCTAAACTTGGCGTAAAGCCACACACATTTTCATGACATAGAACTTTGTTCATGCCCAGGAGGAAATGTTCCAATAAAGCCTGGCCAGGGGCCTAATGTATAAATGGTGCATACGCACAAAAATGCTGCTTACTCCAATTTCCATGCTCAAATCGCGATGTATAAAACCTAAACTTGGCATAAAGCCACACACATTTTCACACCAGCTAATTGCTTGGCGCACACAAGTTCTCCGCTCGGTTTTGCAAACTGGCGGCACCCAACGTCAAAGCGGTGCTACTGTTCCTGTGTGGTTTCCCTTTATTTTTTAGATCCACATCCCTGATCCACTGAAATTAACCGCATATTGTTTATTAGTTTAAGGCATCTGATTTTAATTAACCTGTAACAATATAATGGTCCACAGAATGGCCAAACTATTCCAAATACCATAGCTGCTTTAGCGTTGTTCCTCTCAATGCACCACTCAGAATATTTATCCCCCTGTATCTGAGTATGGAGTCTCAGCTCTACAGCAGCTGATCAGAAAGAGAATTATCGGTATACAGCATCAAGCACACGCTGCCTCAGCCATGCGCACTGTCTATTGAACTGCTCTCATACGGCAAATGCTTCACAGCCTTTCCTGTAGGGACCTCGTGGTTCAGAAACAGTTTCATCCCAAGAACTATAAACTCACTCAGTCAGTCCATTAAGTGCTCCTTGTAGAACTGTTTGTACTTATTAGTACAATCACCTCACTGTAAACTTGCGATACAGTTATAATATTGCACAACCTGAGCCACTTTATGAAGCGTGTATTTCCATATGATGACGATATCATTTTTAAGATGAAATGCAGCAAAATATGTTTATTACATTATACAGATAAAATGTTAACATTATTTAAATAATCTATATTGTTCATAATTTCAAGCTTTTTTCCCACTGTGTCCCTATTTTTTTTGTCTTTTCTCTGTACCCTAATAAACTTCCATATGACTCTCAGACAGTGGGCTACGACTCGCCTTTTTACAGCGACTTTGATATGTGACAACTTCTTTTTTATTTTGGGCATTGTGCGACTTTGTGAACTTGAGCTTTCAAGTTTCTCCGACACTCTATGTCACTTGATCGACTTCCTTTTGTTGTTAATACCACTGTTTAAACCAACAAATAGTACGTTTTTCCTTGCCTCGACTTGGTATTCACTGAAATTCTTCTATTTTCCCCCGTGCTTTTGCCATTGTCTTTTCACAGAAGGCTGAGCTTAAGCACTATTTATATTGATTTGCATATTCAAAGAGGCGTAATTCTGGGAGGAGTTTGGGGAGTGGCAGCAGGTGCATGCATGTGTGTTACTTTTCACGCTGACCGGGATTTATGGAGCGGAAGAACGTGGAAGTTGGCGAATGCACAGATTTATGCATCTGGATTTTTTTGTTCATACACACATTTCCGCTTTTGTCCTTACGCCGTGTTTTAGTGTGAATTCTACTCACCGCGTTATGCAAGAGGCCCCAGGTCATTAGTTTTGAGGCAACTTTCCCACCTCCTGTCCAGTTTTATACATTTTGTCTTTGAAGGCAACTCTGTCAGCATGACGCCTTTACTCCTTCTCGTATGTCTCACACTCTCTCTTCCTCTTTTGTTATGTCATAAAAGTCAAACTCACCAATCACACAAAAGCCAAACTGACCAATCAGATTGCTCTGAGGGTCAGGCCACACAGAGCTTGGTGTTTTATTATATAGTAGATTATGAGAAGCAACAAACCCCCACTGAAAGATACACCAGAATGACTGAGAAGAAAGAAAACTTCTGACTTGGCAAACGATAAATATTGTGGTCACAGTCACAGTGAGGCATTATGCAGTTGTATTGCTGTTGGTATAAAGGAGCCCCAGCAGTGTTTCTTGACACACTGAACAATTTGTTAGCAGAAAATCCTCAGTGTCAAGTGTATCTAAGAGAGAATGTGTTTGTTCATGATAGCAATCAGTTTTGTCTTTATTTTCGCCTCTGCCACTACCTCCAGGGGTCAAAAGCGAATCCCATGACTAAGTCTGCCTTTTCAATGTTACAAAAAATTGGAGCAGCTACGTAAAATTGCTACGTATTTCAGTGTGCCAAATGTGAAGCTGGTGCCAGTGGTGCCAGGGGGTGTTCTAACATGATTGGAGACTGTATCTCGATCCCTTGTGCGCAAACCTGCCATTTAGGATGCAGGTAGTTATTTATGGTAAGGAAGACTGACATTTCATTACTCACTATTTATGGTGACAGACAGTGGAGACATATTGTATGTAGATTAGCACATGCAAGCAAGAATTTCATGGTACGCTATACTTAAGTTAATAAATACCTCATAAACTGATATATTGTAGGTCAGTTTTACATTTTTAAGTTATAATGTCACTTTAGGATACGTCCCAATAGCTTTAAAGGTAAAACATTTGATCTTTTGTCAAAGATAAAAAAAGATTACAATAGAATCAGAAAGGCATCCACCTTAGAGTTGTCATCTTTTTTATTACCCCTGGGCTATGTATAGAATATACTCTTCATTATATTAAAATATTTCATAATAAGACAATTGCAAATGTCTACCTAAAAATGGTTTTAATATTTTGACAAGTCAAACACTAAGAAAGTGGCTCTGTGCAATTCATGTGCAGTAATATTTTAATCCACACTTTATTACGGTATTTTTCCATAATGTAAGGCAGTTCTCACAGACAGCAATTTTTATGTTCAACACTCTGATCAACAGTGGAAAAGAATTACAATCATTTTCAGGTTAAATTTTATACAATGAGTCCCATTTACTCCTTCTTGTACATGGATAGTTAAATGCTCTCCTTGGAGAAATCATGTGTTTTCCTTAAGACTGTTTCACAGATCACCACTTGATTGTGTGATGGCTCCAAAGGACACAGCATTGCCTAGAAAGACTGCAAAACTAAACAGATACTGAGGGCCAACCTGGGAGCAGCCAGCAGGCACAACTGCTTGGTTTTATTTCAGTCCTTGCATCAAGAAAGCCTTCTACTGAGTATCTATAAAGGTCAAGGAGTCCAAGTGGAGCCTTTCTAAGACTCAGTAGCAGAGGCACATAGGAGAAACTCTGTCCGCAGGATGGTTGATATATGTAATGGCTGCAACCCAAAACCTGTTGGTGAACACCCATAAGTGGCTTTCTGTGACTGATTCGCTGCACTGAATTCAGATAACTTAAGGGGAAAATCAGATCCAGACAATACTGCTGAAAGTTATTGATGTCATAATGATGGCTTACAGTAGATAATTCACTTCTTTGATATTGCACAGGAGACAGAGACACTACTTTGAGACTTTCAGATTCTTGGAAAGTGGTGAGAAGTGGTTTTGTTCAACCTACTGAGGGATCACATACATAGCCCTTCCTAGGAAAGCAAATATTGGGGTACCAAAAGTCAAACCTGTGATAAATAATGAAAGTTCTGTTCAAAGCCTGAAACAACTGACCAACGTTTTGTCTTTGCATGGTTAGGTAAGTTTGCCAATCTCTCTGTGTTTACTGGAAGACAAGGCTTTTACTTGAAGACAAGACAATTGTTTACTTATTATTTTGAAAGTTTTAGATCTTGAGCATCTCAATATAGAAGTCAATATTTTAATTTTACCCAACTCCATTTTATTCAGCAAACCAGTTTCAAATGTGCTTCCTGTACCCACATGCCTTACCTAATCGATGCAGAGTCAAGTTTTATCCTTGTTCAATCTTAAAAAGCATAGTTGGGGTAACAGGCATGGAGGTAGGTTGTCACCATATATTGTGGCCTTGTGTTAAATATTACACCCTTTACACTAGTGAGATGATACCAATGTTAGAATTGCATCTGTCTGCATTAAATTGATAAGCACCGTATAGGAAGAATCAAATAATTCTGCTTGTCCAAAAAAAGTCTATGGTTCTTCATCTTGTTCAAGTACGGTATACTAGGATTAAGTTCACTGTGTGATTCACACTATGCCTCCTATGATTTTTGGACATTTTGCCTATCAATCTGCACCTACTTTGTCCAGTTCAGGGCCATGGGTTCTGGATCCTATCACTCTGTTACTCTCAAATTAAAAATGGCAGCAACCAGAAATTTAGAAGAAACTATAAAATGTTAATGTGGAACAGCGTGTCCACAGCTTAACAATAGATGGGAAACTTTAAATAAATAACTACGCCCGTGAAGGTGCAGACTCCAAGTGGGTGTGGGTGTGCATGAGTGCGTTTCACTCCGTGGTTAATTGAGGAACTGGCTGACCGCACCGCATACCCATGCAGAGGCAGGTGGATCAGCCATGCACCTCAATGATGCCAGGAAGGGAGTGGCTCCTCACACCCTACCCAGTTAGGCAGCAGAGAATAAAAGAGCTTGCATGAAACAGAAAGGGGAGAAACAGATAGCCAGAGAAAAAAATACAAAGGAAAAAGAAAAGAGTGGAGGTTGAAAGACGGGCGAGAGAAGGGCAGGAGTGCAAAGGAGCCATTGCGATGGAAAGTAAGCAGGTGGACAGGAATGAAGCCCCTGGGAAAGGAGCATATGGCCAGTGTTCAAGAGGGGGCTAAATGTCACTCCTGCTGAGCAGCCAGGGAACAGGAGCAACCACAATACACCGGAGGACTCCCCATGTAAGTCCAGGAAGGCAGTGGGAGTCGAAGGGGTAGAAGCTTGGAGGTCCCCGTGGATAGCCATAGAATGGGTGGCGAGGACCTGAGCAGGTCTGAAGGGTGTCTGCACCTGTTGTTTGACGTCTCTCCAGGTTGCAAGATCCCAATAGGATAAACTGGAGAGATGTCAGTTTTAAAGGGAGGCACTGGAGACTGTGATTTTAAAGAGGAGACTCCTGCATCATTTTAATGGATTTATTTATTTATGGCTTGTTTTTAACCTCCATTATCACCTAGATGTTTTATGGATTATTTATTTACTTATGGACTTTTTGGACACTTTGACTTTGTATGTTTGGGTTTTTAATAAAAGCACTATACACTTTTGCACCTACACCTTGCTATGTGTGTGTCCTAATTTGCTAGGCTCATACCTCAGGTACATTATCAGTGGGGGCGAGTTCAAGAGGATCCTAGAAGGACCCGGTAGCATGTGACCAACCCGTGCCATCACTGTTGCCAAAAACAACACTACCTATTGATCTGGCAATTGTATACTTCTACATAAGTCACTTGCTGAACAAGTTGAGCATTGTTTAAGGAGTTTCTGCTTTTCAATTCACAGCATCCAACTTTGGAATATTAACTCTCAATATACAGGTTTCAGTGTACAAAAATTCAAAAATAGAATTACCAAGTAGAAAACAGATATTCCTTCCCAGCAACAATTTTCAAGCTGAAAGCTTGAATAGCTATGAAAAATATTGTTCTTATTAGGAAGAATTTGACTCCATATCTCCCATTACTGCTAGCAACCCCAAAGTACAATACATTTGTAAGTACGTCTAGAACAAATGGCTGGCTTTATGCTATTTATGAAAGCTTGCTTAATTTTTAAAAACTCTAGATCTGGTTAACAGTTTGCTTCCTTAATTTCTTGTAAAAGCTTTCCATTTAGAAGTAAGAATTATTATGCTGTAGCTCCTGGCATGAAATACTCCATGTGCTAAATAAGAGATGCTAATTCATTTCCATTAACTTCTAGATGGTTATTAATAATATAATGTGTGAAAGGCATAAGACATACAAAACCTTAAAAATGAGCTTTGGTAAGAACGCTGCACATAAGACTATGAACTCTGATGGGGTGTTTCTGTGTTGAAGCATCACATGTGGAGAAAAAAAAATTGCAGCGTGTTCAGTTAATCTAGAAGTTCAAATGCAGAGCAGCATGGTCCCCGGTTACAAGTCTGAACGACTGAACGACCACCCAAGCCTACATTGGTGGTGTAAGAGCCTATGGCTTAGAGGCTTTATAAAGTGCAAACTACCCAAAAAATGCTTTCATTGTGATTTTCTGAACTTCTTATTTTCCTTATTAGCCATCAATGCTTTGGGCCTTTAGTCTGAATTTAGTGTGTACAGTAATCCCTCCTCCATCGCGGGGGTTGCGTTCCAGAGCCACCCGCGAAATAAGAAAATCCGCGAAGTAGAAACCATATGTTTATATGGTTATTTTTATATTGTCATGCTTGGGTCACAGATTTGCGCAGAAACACAGGAGGTTGTAGAGAGACAGGAACGTTATTCAAACACAGAAAACAAACATTTGTCTCTTTTTCAAAAGTTTAAACTGTGCTCCATGACAAGACAGAGATGACAGTTCCGTCTCACAATTAAAAGAATGCAAACATATCTTCCTCTTCAAAGGAAACAGAGAGGAAAGCAAACAAATCAATAGTGCTGTTTGGCTTTTAAGTATGCGAAGCACCGTGCAGCATGTCGCTTCACGAAGCAGCTGCACACAGAAGATAGCAACGTGAAGATAATCTTTCAGCATTTTTAGACGAGCGTCCGTATCGTCTAGGTGTGCGAACAGCCCCCCTGCTCACACCCCCTACGTCAGGATCAGAGAAAGTCAGCGCAAGAGAGAGAGAGAGAAAGTAAGCTGGGTAGCTTCTCAGCCATCTGCCAATAGCGTCCCTTGTATGAAATCAACTGGGCAAACCAACTGAGGAAGCATGTACCAGAAATTAAAAGACCCATTGTCCTCAGAAATCCGCGAACCAGCAAAAAATCCACGATATATATTTAAATATGCTTACATATAAAATCCGCGATAGAGTGAAGCTGCAAAAGGCGAAGCGCGATATAGCGAGGGATCACTGTAATGCAGTTGTGCAGCTGGAGTGTGTACAGTACACTCTTCCTGTGTCTATGTGGGTTTTCTGGCAACTACTATCAGTCTGTCCAGGATTTGCTTCTGCCTTGTACCTGATTCTGCCAGGATAGACTTTGTCTCCCTATAACCACGAAACTGGATTAAACAGGTTTGAGAATATCGCATTATAGTATGTACAGTATATTATAATGACTCTATGTCAGCACAGTAGCACAGTGCTTAGCGCTGATGCCTCACAACTCCACAAGGCCAAGCTTGAATCCTGTCTTGGTCACCGTTAAGACAAACAGGGCAACTCTTGAGCTGACTCCATACTTAGAAAACACCTGCACAGTCCATGTAAGTAGTCAAAGACTATTTTATTAACAAATAATCACACAAGGGAGGATATACTGGTGTCATGGTTGACATTCTCTATAATTTCTCCTGAATTCTCTGATTGTTTGTAAATTATGTCATATATGTTTTGTTTTTTTTCATATGCCGAGAATCCATTTTTGTCGTCTGTTTCCTCGATTGGAAAGCTTATTTAAAAGTTTATTATTTTTTTTATTATCAGACCTGGTCCTGTTTTAAGTTGGCAATCACTGCTCCTGTTTTATAATATTAGCATCACCCATTTCAATGGGAACATCCCCATAATGCATTAGAAAGGCACAGCAATGCCTTCACCAGCGTGCCAGTATAAATGTCACCTGAGCTATTTCTCGATATCCAAGACTGAATAAACACTACTATGTTTTGCGTGCGATCTTCATTCTTCATTTGGTGATTAACTTCTTGGATATTCCTTTTTGACTTTGATTTCTGGTTAGCGTGTTGTGCTGTGGTGATTGTGTTTCTCACTTCTGGTTTTGACTTACACATCATTTCTTGCACTACGGCTTTTCTCCAGTCAGCATACATGGGGGGAGTAAATAAAATACAGAAAAGGATGTTATGTGCTTTATTTTAATGTATGTTCTGTTATGCTTATAATTACAGTATGTAGTGTCGCTTTAAATTTGAATATTTTCCATGATCTTTGTGGGTAAAGCCCCAAGTGGTGGGACCATCCAGACATTCGCACTCCTGATCCTTCCCTCAGGCTACTTAGGTCAGTTCTATTGGCGTTACAGTGAGTATGGTGTTTGTTGTGAGATTTTCTGGATGTTGTGTTTATTTTTTGGATCTAATTTCTGGTTTATTCTTATGAACTGTGAATTGAGACTTGTTGGTTGTGAACTGTCTTTCTTGGCAACTGTTTTTGCTTCATTTTGAAAATTTGTGGCATTTTTTTCTTTTCTAATAAATATTTCTTTATTTGTAGAGATGCATTATTTAGTTGGTCTCATCAACCAAGGTTTTTAAGGTTTCCATTCTTTGAAAGGCACTTTTGCTATTTGGGACATTTAAGTTTATTTTTGAAGCTTCTACACCTTTAGTCTTGCGTAGGCCGAAGCAGACCTGTGGGTTCAGGAGTTATTTCCATTGGGTGAGGCCTAATGTAGGCAGTCATAAGATGCCTGGATTGGCTTGCAAAGGCTTTTTGAGGCCTCAAACTTTTTTGTATAGATTTGATTCCATTTCATGAAACCTACACTTTCCAAAACTCTCTAACAAAATAAATGATTGTTTATTTCCTGCCTACCTCTCATTATTTCTCCTCAAATATTAACTGATATCCTCAAGGCAAGCCCTCACTTCAGGTCCTTTCCCAACTCCAAGCTTATACATGGTTGGAAGCACTTATTTCACTCTGTTTCCACGTAGACTCTGGCAAACACTACATTTCCCATCAGCCTCCATGGGAACCTCAAGTCGAGCAGCAAAACACTGCCTTTGCTTCCCAGAGGACTGAGGGAATATAGCTCGTTTTGCATCAGTCTGGGTTCAAAAAGCTGTCAGGGTGGTGTCCTGAAAAGGCAAAGATATCTCTACCAAGATGTCTTCTTGAGCGACAGTTCCCTCATTCTATTGCTTCCCTTTTCCCAATGTGTACTATGTCCGGTGGTATAAACAAAACAGTAATAATATCAGAGAGCAACACATTTTTAACTTTCTGATTAATTGCTTTATAAAGTACATGTAACATTTATTTAAGAAGTAGCACAGATGGACAATTAATACTGCTGTCAGGCAGCTCCATAGACTCAAATTCAAGTCTTACTCACCGTCTGAGTCAAATGTACACATTTTCCAGCACAAGCGTGGGATTTCCCTAAGCTTTCAAATAGTCACGTAAAAAGTAAATTGGTATGCTGAATGTGGTTACGGGTGTGCACACAATTGTGGTATTCCATTGTTTTGTCTAGGATTGAATCCGTGCCTTGTGCGTGATGCTTTCACGATAGGCGGTGAAAATTCCACAAGCCTGGAGTGAAGAAAGTGGAAACAGAAAATGGACGGGTGGGTTTGGGAAGAGTCTCAGGGTACAATGAAGAATAAACGGTCTACTGCATGTATTTAAATTTCTTTATTAAATCTGCTGCTCCTGGGAAAGCCTGGTTTAGATTTAAAGTAGATACAGTTGCTGCTTTGTTATTGTTTTACCGTGACATGACATGGAAATTCATATTCATATATAAATAGCTTGTAATGTATTTAACAGCATTTTATTCATGTAACTGCTTTCACAGACAAGAGTGATTAATTATATGCTCATGAAAATAAGTGACAGAATTCAAATCTAATTATGCAGAATTGGGTCATTTAATTAACAATTAATGGATATGTGTTCTAATAACAAGAAAAGCTTTTCTTCATACTTTTCAAGAGTTGTTGTATTTAAACACATAAAAATAACCGCAACTCACCCTCAAAATCTGTAAGGGGAGTTTTGTATGTCACCCGGTTTTTGTCAAATAGACAAAGAAACATCTTACGCTGTTCTCAGCATAGTAGCGCATAATTCTAAATAACAACGAGAAGTAATTTAAGGATAGAAGTTCTGGTGGCACTTTAATCTGTTAATCAGTTGGAAAAACCTCTGAAAATCTTCCACAAAAGGAAATAATTGTCTTAGCATGCGATCTAAACAATAGAAAGATCAAAGATTCTAAACAAATCCCAATAAATGCAAGTAGCTATTATTTTAAATAGCTGTTTTTGCGCAGCATTGTAATTGCAAACAGCCTTTTTCTAGCTTTCTATAATGTACTCTTTTGTACAGTAATAACATGAAAATATGAATATTGGTAAATGAAAGGAACATCTTTAACAGTAATCACTGTTTTATGCATAATAAAATTATGTTCCTTTAGTCCTTGTAAAGCGTCTGATCATAATTTGATGCACAGCACACATAATGCTGTATGGCATCTGGTGTTTAGCAATTTTGGCAGACCAAATTTAAATCCTAAATTAAAAAGCATCCATCAACCCACATATCCAGTTCAGAGAGGAGCCCACCTGGCAAAATTGGGTATAACGTGATAGTCAACCCAGTATAGATTGTTAGTACATCATAGAGTATTTTCATACTCTCTCACACCAGCAAAACGTTGTTTTGCCATTAAACCTAAAATACACGTCTTTAGAATGTGGGTGGCAATCCAGAATACCTGAAGGAAAATCCCACAAAGATCCTGCGAGAAGGTGCAAACTCCATGAAGCCAGTGCAGAGATTTGAGTCCTTAGGCTTTGGAGCATTGACGCAGCAGCTTTGACCACTGCATTACCACGGCACCCTACTGAGAAACAGACCCAATCAATTATACATTTGATGCTTTTAATAGCATTACCTCTGTCAAACTGCTCAGATTACAATATACATGTTTGAAGAGAATTATGATGTGCTGACATTCATATAAAGTTGTGAAAGCAGGGAGGACACTATAGTTCATCCAAGTCAAAAAGTACATGAAGAAAGTAAGAAAACAGAGAAGCATGCAGTCAGTTGAGAGTCGATTGTTTAATATTTGACAGCATCTGCAGAAAGATGAGTATTCATTGTGGCAGAAAGCAGAGAATAGCATGCAGTTTAGGAAGCCTCTTCTATGGGATGCCAGCAGTGGTGCTTACTAGAGATGAGGTCCTTATTTACTGTATATAAATGACTTATTTATATACAGTAATATATTTTATTATATATGAATGGCTGTATTCTGGGATTAACAAATCTCTGATACACAGGTTACAGCTGGTCCAAAATGCTGCCGCTCGCTTTCTGGTTGGGGCAAGAAAGTATGACTCTGTTTCTCCTATTTTAGCTTGTTTACACTGGCTGCCTGTCAGTTTTCGAATTGATTTTAAAATCTTGCTTCTAGTTTTTAAATCTTTACATGGGCTTGCTCCTGCCTATTTATCTGAACTGTGTGTTTTACACCAACCATCCAGAGTGCTTAGATCTTCTGGTCAGTTGTCTCTTGTTGTCCCTCGTACCAAGTGTAAAACCAAGGGGGACAGGGCCTTTGCAGCTGCTGCGCCTCACCTGTGGAATTCTTTAACTCATCATATAAAGGAGTCGTCTACAATTGAACTGTTCAAAACAAGACTAAAGACTCATTTCTATTCACTTGCAATCCGTGACCTTCAGTAATGCTGATGGTTTCCTCATTGTGATTATATAACATTACTTCTATTTATTATGTATCTTATTTTATGTTCATATATTTTATTTCTATTTATGTTTTTAATTGTTTTGTTTTTCTTTTATTCTATTATTGTAAAGCACTTTGGCCACAGCATTACATGTTGTTTTAAATGTGTTATATAAATAAATTGACATTGACTTATAAAAACATATACAATGCAAAACTTTTTCCAATATTATGACTTCTTACGATTTTGAAGATTACTGGAGTTCTTAGTTATTTGGGCATTTCAGTGCTACAGTACATGCAGAGGCATAAGGACAAAGGAGAAGCTCTCTACACTCTCTCATTTTGTTGTAGCTGTATATTTCTAACAAGGTGTGACTTACTGAAACAAAAGCCACCTTGTGATAAGACCCTGCATACTACATGCAGTATATTTTAAACCGGCTAACAGTTTCTGCAGATTGGTCACAACCAGCCCAATCCCAATGGTGCCAGAATTTTGCTGTAAATTGGTTTTAATGATCGTGTCCAACCCAGAGCAGAAGTGTTTATTTGTAAAGAGGTCCCATAGGTACTGCTCTAATAGAAGTGTAACTAGAGATTACAGAGCAAGGTTTGGGCAGCCCTAGTGCCACAGTTGATGCAGGTGTGTGCTTTATCTAATTTCTTAGTATAAGGTTCTGACTTAAACTCCTTCTTTAAACCAGAATCTAGTTCTTTGTATGATGCCCTAATTAATGTGCAGGAATCTCCTAATTTTCTTTCATTTGTTCTTTCTTTTTAACTCTCTTGCTTGTGAAGAATGTAAAATTCTTTATTATTTGCTTATATTAACCAGAGACAAATAACAATAATTGTTTAAAAACAGATGAAGTGATACAATTTCTGCCTGTATTTTTAATAAAATTATCATTCATTTTATAGCACTCTTAACTTAATACAGGATCAGAACGGCCATCATACAGGTTAAATAAAAAACTTACACTGGGATGGAGATCAAAGAAAAAGCAGTACTTTGGCCATTTTATTTAAATACAACTATAAAGAAAAAATGCCAAAATTTCTATTAAATTTAACTATTGTCATACATGTAGGCATGGGAGGCAGCTTAAGGGCTGTGGCGGTGGTAATTACCCTCCAAGCCCGGGTTTGGCGCTGTTGTTTAATGTCTTTTCTCTTCCTCCCTCTGCATAATGGAACATTGACAGCCTTACCACCTCTGACGTCACTTCCATCGTCCGCCCTCCTGGACCTGCCCCCTTCATTCCTGTAATATAAAACTGGATACAGCATTTTAAAGCAGTCCCTTTTTGGCTTCCATCTGTGATAACTTACTCATGTTTACTTTGACTTTTTGATTACTTTCATTTCAACCAATTACACAAGGGTGTCCTAAACCTCTTTCAATGTCTGTATTTTTGTTACACTATTTATATACACCTCTGTTACTGGCTGAGGGGGGTGCCTAATTTTGTTGTCCAGTGTTGTGACTGTATGTTCACCACTACTGCAGACATACTCACGCTAACATCATTCTCATGTCATGGCTCCAAAATACATTATACTTGCACCACTACAACATTACCACACACTGAAGTTGTCCTGGTGTTACGGCCCCCAGAACACATCACTCACACTTCTTTCTCCTTCAGGACATACAGATAAATGTTCCACAAACTATCCAGCAACCCGCGCTTCAAATTATCAGTTGAATCCCTTGTTTTATGTCCTTTCCTAGGGAGTTCTGCCCCCTGAAACTTTCAGTTGCTCTTTTGCATGATGAATCCACCCCTGTCCAGATTCATAACATTAATTGGTCTGTTATTATTCACATTTAGCATAATTAACAGTGCTCTAGTGGGGCAGGTAGACTGTTCTGCCCTTGTTTTTCTTGGTATTCCGACAGGCCACTAGCCCTGCAAAACGTTTTTTTTCTGCCGGGTCACTACAATAAAGATACGAAGGACATTCAAAAAGTTTATGCACTTTTTTTTAACTCTAGGCCAAATTACTGTTGAAAGAAGGATGTATCGTAATGTTATTGCGTAATTTATGTACAGTATGAGTGATGGGCCATGCAATAGGACAAGATTAGTTGTATTCAAAATTGGTCGAACAATTCTGACATGTAAAATTTTAAAAGGCAACAAGAAAGGTAATGTAGTACATCTTCCATGGATAACATTGGACACTAAAGGAGATCTTGATATGCCATGTGTATTAAGACGTTTACAGTTTCCCATGAGAATAGCTTTTGCTATGACAATTAACAAATCACAGGAACAAGCATTCAAAAAAGTCGGTTTATTTTATAGAGAGAAAGAAACGATATTTACTCACGGGCAGTTATACGTTGCGTTGTCACGATGTAAGTCCAAACACAGAATCAAAATTCAATGAGATATTGATGAAAAGTTAATTTCAAATATTGTTTTTACAGTAAAAGTGTAAGTTTAAAAAGTATTTGCATGTTAATTTCAAAGCCAAAAAGAATTAAAACGTATAACGCAACGAAAAAACTAACGAAACATGAAACATAATTTTCTTTCAATTTATTACATTTTACTATTTTTTACCATGGTTAATTACTTGCTGTAATGTAAAATAGTTAGTTCTATTATGCATATGTAACAATTCCCATGAAAATAACAATCTGTTTAAATTGTACATCCGCATCCCCATACGTTAGCGCCCTCACAGGGGTTGGCGAGTGAAGTGAGCAGGGGGCAGAGCCTCCTACTTTGTTAAGAATTTCAAAAACAAATGACATCACTTTTCCACTTAGTCACCTTCCTTTGTGATGCAATTTCCCAGCGTTGTACCAGCTTTTTAATGCCCAGTTACTACTTCTCCCGCTTTCACCGTTTCCAACGAAAATATAAAAGTGTGGAAACTTTTTGAACATCCCTCATACAATACAAAAGAATATAAACTGTTTGTACATTCTCAAGTGCTGGAATTCTTAATTTTTTGTGTTTAGACATTGCTGGCATGGATATTAATATATTGTTTGGTAGTCAGGACTTTCTGCATGCTTAGTCAACTTTAGACTTCAGTTAATGCTTTGAGATTTTGCAAATTGTTTTTTCGATTGCCTTTTTATTTTGACTCAGGTCCAGTCAAGGTTTCTCTTTTATGTTAATTCCCTTCATCTTCCAGCTAGTCCATTTATTTTCTTCTTTTCTGTACAAATTACATCTCGACTGTGACAGTAAGTCTTAGACTTAAAAAACTGAAAATGCAAATGCTACTTTGTATGAAAATGTGATTATTTAGTCTTGCAGACAAAGTGAAAGTTACAAATTTAGATGCTATTACTGAGTGATAGCTGGACGTCAAATCCCACATTATAGAGGATACAAAGATAGATGGCACACATTGAGCATTTTCCTGTCACTGCAAGATGCTGAGAAATTAATACTTCTGTTCTATAATTTTTAGTCAACTAGATAACTGACATGTAGTTTTTACTGGATTTCAATAATAAGCCTTAATAAATCTACAACTTATTCAAAACATATCAATAAGAGTTCTTAAAAAAGTGAGTATATAAGCACATAACACAAGTTTTAGCCACACTTCACTGGCTGCCAGTGTCAGTTAGGATTGATTTTGAAATATACAAGGTTCTTAATCTTGTGCCTTAATGAGTGACTTGCCTTTATGTGTTTTATTTTTTTTAATCCACAAGTGCTGGCCCTCTCAGTAACCCAAGAACAAAGCATTAAAGTACTGGAGTGACGGCTTTTTTATGCACCAAACATTTGGATTGTTTAGTTAATAAGAAATATGCCAAGCAAGTGCTGCAGGAGATTTCAATAAGGTGCTGTAAACATACTTTTTCAGTTTGACATTTTTATAAGTATTATGAACTTTTTTTTTTTTTTTTTTTTAAATGTTAAACTGTAATACTTGCATACTGAAATTATTTTGCTTCAGAGTTTGCTTAGCACAGCTGGTTTGGCTGTTTATGTTATGCATATGGTAGTCATTTAGATGTGTAATAAAATGTGTGACAGCATTATCAGTAGTTATTAACCCTTTTTCTTTCTTTCTTGTTTTCTTTTTTAGGATTTTGCAGTGGGGCTATGCGTCACTACATCATTTTGGCGGCTTCTCAGTTATCTTACGAAGTGTCTTATCAGCTTGAAGGGCGTATCATCTACTGTAGAGTGGCTACAGCATAATTAGACATTCAGACAATGACTTAGGCAATGAAGTATAAAATGCCCAAAAGAAGATGGGGCACTATTTGAGCTAAACAAGCAAATTTTTATATTGTTGAACTGCTAAAGCCCAAGAGCTCCAGAGGTTTAATGTCTTCTAAATCCAGTTTTTGCTTTCCTTACCTCTGTTACAACTTGGTCATAGACACTTTGAAATAATAAACTAATGGCTCCATTACAGAATTATTTATAGGATAAACAAATAATGATTTTGGCAACTTTAAGTTATACTTTATTCTTTAAACGATTCTCTTTCTAATTACTACTACTACTTCTAACAAGAAGCACAATAACTAATTAAATGATAAGTCATTAAAGCCACTATGACCCTCCAGAACATTATAACAATCTTGATGAGAACAGGCCATTCAAGCCCAACAAAGCTTGCCAATCCTATTCACCCTATTTTTTCCAAAATAACATTGAGTTTAGAAGGTCCCTAAAGTTTTACTGTCTACCACACTACTTGGTAGCTTACGCCATGTGTCTATGGTTCTCTGTGTAAAGAAAAGCCTCTTAATGTTTGTGTGAACTTTACTCTTAACAAGTTTCTAACTGTGTCTCCATGTTTTTGATAAACTCATTTTATTTTAACTGTCTAGATCCACTATACTAATTCCCTTCATAATTTTAAGCACTTAGTCATGTCCATCCATCCATCCATTATCCACCGCTTATCCGAGGTCGAGTTGCGGGGGCAGCAGCCTAAGCAGGGAAGCCCAGACCTCCCTCTCTCCGGCCACCTCCTCCAGCTCCTCTGGGAGGACCCCGAGGCGTTCCAAGGCCAGCTGAGAGATATAATCCCTCCAGTGTGTCCTGTGTCTGCCCCATGGCCCTCTCCCTGTGGGGCATGCCCGGAACACCACCCGAGGGAGGTGTCCAGGGGGCATCCTAATCAGATGCCCGAACCACCTCAACTGACTCCTCTCAATGTGGAGGAGTAGCGACTCTACTCCAAGTCTCTCCCGGATAACTGAACTCCTCACCCTATCTCTAAGGGAAAGTCCAGCCACCCTGCAGAGAAAACTCATTTTGTCCGCTTGTATCTGCATTCTTGCTTTTTTGGTCACTACCCAAAGCTCGCGGTCATAGGTGAGGGTAGGAACGTAGATCGACTGGCAAATCGACAGCCTCGCCTTTTGGTTCAGCTCTCTCTTCACCACGACGGACCACTGCAGAGCCCGCATTACTGCGCGATGCTGCACCGATCCGTCTGTCAACCTCCCGCTCCATTCTTCCCTCACTCGTGAACAAGACCCCGAGATACTTGAACTCCTCCACTTGAAGCAGTACTGTGTTCCCAACCCGGAGAGAGCATTCCACCCTTTTCCGGCTGAGAACCATGGCCTTGGATTTAGAGGTGCTGACTCTCATCTCCACTGCTTCGCACTCGGCTGCGAACCACACCTGTGAGAGCTGGAGGTCACTGTCCAATGAAGCCAACATAACTTTAATCATCCTCTTAAATTCTTTTACTCAAACTGAAAAAGCTCATCTCTTTTAATCTTTCCTCATAATTCATCCTTTGTAGCCCTGAAATCAGCCTGGTCGCTCTTCTCTGAACCTTTTCTAGCACTGCTGTGTCCTTATTATAGCATGGAGATGAAAACTGCACGTAGTACACCATTGGAGGCCTCACCAGTGCATTATAAACTTGAGCAGAACCTCCTGTGACTTGTACTCCACATATCAGGGTGCTATATAACCTAACATTCTGTTAGCCTTCTTAATGGCTTCTGAACACTATCTGTGTGTTGATAGTGCTGAGTCCACTACGACTCCTAAATCCTTCTCATAAGGTGCACTTTCGATTTTCAGACCACCCATTGTGTATTTGAACATAACATTTTTACCTCCTACATGTAATGCTTAACGTTTACTTACTTTAAATTTCATCTGCCACAAATCCGCCCAAACGTATATACTGTCCAAGTCTCTCTGTAATGATTCAATGGATTATAGCTTATCTGCCAATCATGTGCAAACTTAACCAGCTTGTTACTTTTATTCCTATCCAGATCAATTATATATACAAGTATTAAAAATAGCAGCAGCCCTAGCACTGAACTTATATTCAACACCACCTAATTCTGATGAGGTTTTTCACACCATAATCCTGTGCTTCCTGTGTATGAGCCAATTTTGTACCCATTTATTAACATCACCCTGAACTTCTACTTTTTTTAGTTTGATGTCCAATCTCTCATGTGGTACTTTATCAAATGCTGTCTGAAAGTCAAGATAAATAATATCATATGCTTCTCTTTGATAATATCCTTTTGTTGCTTCCTCATAGAATTCCAATATCCTGGTAAGACACGACCTCTCTCTTCTGAACCCATACTGACTGTTAGTAAAACCCCTGTTCTTATATGTGTTTCTCAGTCTTTCCCTTAATAAGAGGACTTGGTACCTCTGTTATAAGCAGAGCTGAGATTAAATCAGATATGTAGCGTGTGGTCAATTCCATTTTTTTTAGTTTTGTAATACTTGATTAACAACTTTAAATTATTCCAAATAATACAGCAGTCATGTCAGTCAGTCATTTTCCAACCCGCTATATCCTAACACAGGGTCACAGGGGTCTGCTGGAGCCAATCCCAGCCAACACAGGGAGCAACGCAGGAACAAACCCCGGGCAGGGCGTCAACCCACCACAGGGCACACACACACACACACACACACACCAAGCACACACTAGGGACAATTTAGGATTGCTAATGCACCTGCATGTCTTTGGACTGTGGGAGGAAACCCACACAGACACGGGGAGAACATGCAAACTCCATGCAGGGAGGACCAGGGAAGCGAACCCAGGTCTCCTTACTGCGAGGCAACAGCGCTACCATTCTGCCCTTACCGCAGTCATGTTATGTTAAAAGTTTTGGTCCATTGTTTGATCCCTTTTTACAAGGGAAGTCTGGATTTAAAAAGCAGGCAGGTGTTGCCTATGCGGCGATCCCCTGAACTTCTAGCTGATTGGTCTGGCACTTGACAGAAGGATATTTAGAATGATTTGGGACTGGACAATGTAAATAAATAAGCAAAGAAATAAATACATTATAAATAAATAAAATTAAAAATACCATTATGTGAGGCTTAAAATGAAAAATTGCACTGTTACAAACAAATTCTAAAACAAGAAACAGAGTGAGGAATTATGTGCATCATGGAGAAGGCCTAGAAAATGAAACAAACTTACTATAACTTCTGAGATATACTCATTCACACATTCATATTATGGTTACTACGCAAAATGGGGAGGGAAACTTTGGCGACAATATAACCAACAGTGAAATGAAAGGTTAAAAAAGAAAATCAACCCCTTTGAAAGAAAAAGGAACCAGAAAAAGAAAATACCAAAAAAAAAAAAAGTTTCAAAATCAAAAAAACAATTAAAGGGTAAAAAGGCATAAATCCAAAAGACAAAATTCAAATAACAAGCCAAAATATCAAATAAATAACTCCCAAATTATCCAAATAAATGGGAAAAGACAAGGAAAAGAGGAGCAGAAGAACACAAACTATTATCACTGCAAAGATGGAGTGGCAATTTAAATTTTATATAATCCTCAGCTCGGGTCTGTGTCCTAATCGGGGTCTCTCCTCTACCATCAAAAATCATCACATGATTAATAAGACATTAACAGAAAGTAATTAAACTGACAAAAGGAAAAAAAGAATGGTGATAAACAAAAAATAACAATGGAGAATGAAAGATGAAAAAATCAAATAAGAAAAGCAAATGGAAACAAAATACAAAAGAAAAATGCACAAAACCCACAAAAAACCATGAGAATACCACACTGCAAAAATGCACAAACTAGACAAAAAACTTTAAATGGGATTTATTTTTCTTTCATTTAGCAAAAAATCTGTCAATGGGGTAAACAAAATTTATTTGACCAGATTTCTTAAAGTAAGCGAAATAATCATAAATGTACATTTTTTTGATAAGTCAATAATTCTTACAATAAGAAAAGCAAGATTTAATGTCATGATATAAATAGTTTTCACTTGCTTGGATTTAATTTTTGCAGTGCAGGGTGACACAGTAAAAACAAACACGTTCAAAATATAAACATGACACTATTCAGTAGTAAGTGTAGCCAAATAATGGCAATGGAAATATTTATATTGTCGTTGTGACTTCCAGTACCACAAAACCTCAAGAAAGAGCTTCAGTTCAAAAACTAACACTTAACACTCTTAAGCCTCCAAACAGGCTTGTGGCCTACACATATTAAAAGGTGAGATGACCCATGAGAAATACTTCATTAAGGAACAAAAATAGATTTTCTTAAAAATGTAAAGGTTAATTATTACAGAAAAAGACCACAATAAAGAAAGTCGCCTCAAAATAAGGTAACTCAGATAATGACTAAGTGCAAAATCAAATTCCAATTATAAAACATTAAACAAGAGCAGAGTTCAAAACCAACTTAACAAAACCCAAAGAAGCTGAAAGCCAAAGATTTAAGAATAAGAACTGAATCTAGAATCTAACAAATATCTGGATGTAGCACATGAAGATGGTGCCTTTGCAGAAGATGTGGAAACTTAAGATTTAGTGTGAAATGTTATACCCGTCACAATCAAATTTTGATGAAATTATGTGATTTTATTTTATGCAGTTCTCTTTATAAGAATGTCATTATATATATTTTTGTTTTATTTACTTCTGATTGCTGATGATTCCTCACTGAATAAATCATTAGCTCTCCTCTGGTGTGGTGACCAGGGCTTGGATGTTACGCTGTCTCCAGGTGTGTGTATTGGCGTGTGACATTAGAAGCTCATCCAGATTTTGCTAACCAGTAAAGAAAAGGCTGCATGGGAAAAGAATCATTTCTCAAGTAATTAAAGACTTATAAGAAACCTCAACACTCTGGTATCAACATCCATGAACCGACACCCGCTTCCATCTAACAACATAATTGCTAAACCCTTTTCAAATAATTTATACCATCCATCCATCCATTATCCAACCCGCTATATCCTAACAACAGAGTCACGAGGGTCTGCTGGAGACCAGTCGCAGCCAACACAGGGCGCAAGGCAGGAAACAAACCCTAGGCAATAATTTATACCTCTCATGAAAATTAAACTGTGTAATATTTTAGATTTTAATATCAAAATGGCTATAACAGCCCAGGTAAAAAAAGTGCACTAAAATACACTTAATTTAAGTACACTTATTGTGTTAAAAGTCTGCTATTTTCAAGCACTAATTTTGTACTAAGTGTGCTAATGTACTATCACTAGTGTAACTAAATATATATTTAAATACAACTAAGTGTACTTGAATGTGCTATTTTGAGACACCATTAAGAAGTGCTTAAATCTGCTTAAGTACACTTTTTTTATTATTTCTGTACTTTCATAAATTAACTTTGTTTCTGCTTAAAGTATATTTGAATCCACATTTTAGAGACTTGTTATTACACTTATAATATATAGGAAATATATTTATATTTCAATCAAAATGAGAGGATAATACATTGAAAACATATTTGTGATATGTTTCAAATGCATTTACAACTCAAAAATAACATACTCTTTGTATATTATATCCTAGAAGTGCAGTAAAATACACTTAAAATGAACTTAATAATAGTGTATGAAAGTACACCAAAACTGAACTTATATTTAAAGCACACATAGCACAGTATTAAGTAATCCAATAATAACACATTTTTATATACTTTAGGGGTAGTATACTTTGTCTGAGTACACTTAATATCAATTTAAGTATTAGTGCAAATTAGCATATTTAGATTACGTACACTGAAGTACTCAATGTATTTTTAATTAGTACATTTGTATTATATTTTCTTTGCACTTATTTTTTAGCACACAAAAACAATAATGTGTTAGAAATGTACTTTCTGATATTAAAGTATAGTTTTAGTACAATTAAGTATATTTTATTTTTACCTGGGAGTATTCATTGTTGACCGTCTGCTTTACAATAAAATCAATTTTTAGTTTTGGTATTAGTGCTTGACAGCCTGTAATCCATAAATTCTAAAATATCTTGAGTCTTGTGAATGATGAGGTAATGAAAAATGAAGACTAGGAGTACTTAACCTGAAGGGTTGCAGAACATTCTCAAGAAAAACATTTTGAAAATAATGAGGTTACACTCTGAGACTAAATTACTCTGAGACTGCTATTAAAAGTCTTTCTTTAATCAAGTGTCTTGCGTAAAGGCACCAATGAACTTCATCACAAATAAGAAAGTTAAAATGATTCAGCAATCATCAAGCTGTCTGTTCTGTCGTCTTTTATATAAGGAGTTGCCCCTTAGGGCACACCTACTGTTACAGTAGTTCCTATAGGACTAGTATACCCCAGAAAGGCTACAGTAACCTCACCCTTTACAAATGAAGAAGAAGAATAAGTCATTTAATTTGTGAAATTTGTGAACAAATAAGAAATGGCAAAACAAAAGATTTCCACTAAACTTGAGTAGTACTTGATAACAAAAACAATATTACGCAACACTCAGAAAACAAGATCAAATGGAAGAAAATTAGAAAAATAATAAAAAGAAGCTTAAATAATTAAACTTAAAACTCTAAATACAAAATAAAAAACAAGAACTAATTAAGCCAAAGATTCAAAGGACCCAAAACCTCAATAATAATGATCAGTACAATATACCAAGCAAACAAATCCAGAATTGATAACCAAAAACAAGACCACAAGAAAAGCCAAAATTCTGAAGAGCCTGAAGAACAATACTTTAGTACAATACAAAACACTACAGAATGAACATTAAATATAACAAACAGTACTTTTAGAAAGTTGGGTCGCTAGCAGCATAAAAACCCAGTGCTTCAGCAACAAGGTGAGGTTAGCTCTTACTTTTTGTTATTCCTCAGGACGTCACACTTGGCAGCACTCTTGAGTGATTAACTATAATTAAGAGCTGAGTCATCTTAGCTTGACTCTTAATTGAAAATTCAAAGAACAATTAAATAACACAGAGAATTTACAAAGAAACAGAACCAAAAAGGAATTGACACTCCTATCAAACTGTGACCTTTTACTTGGAATCACTAATATTTTTCATAATGTTACTGTATTGTATTGCCAAAGTAAAAAGATAGTGTACATCCAAGGTAAAGGATTGGAGGGAAATTCCAGCACCTACCATCAACTCAGCAGAGAGAGGCATCTTTTTACAGGATCTCTCAAGTGGAGAATGTGTGAGAGACCAATCATGCCATGTCCATGTAATGAAAATGAAAAGCCCAAATCAAGCTAAACCTACCAAGTACTGCTGGTGAATTGCACACTATTACACCAAATCTAACCTTAACCCACAGAAGAACACACTTTGATTTTTATTATTTTCACAAAGAGAGAAGCTGGGAGCATGTGCTGATCACAGCTCGTTGCCACACCCACCACACTGCCTACCACCCAGATTGTGATCCAAGTGCAGCCATGCAACGTGTGACACCTCAGTGAGGCTTTTTACAGTGGCTGGAGTGCCACAAAGATTGTAAAAATGGCTGCTTATGGGCCATTGTTCTACAGGGATTTAAAAGGAATACTCCACCCAAAAATTTTTTTTGTAAATGTCACTTACCTCAGGTTGATTGTAGGGATGGCCAAGAACATTTTTTAATCTAATCTTTTCATGAAGAATGAAGATAATGAAAGTTTATGAAATAATACAAGCCAATTGTAACCAATGAGGCACAGTAGCAAATGATGTGAAAAACATCCATAAAAAAATCTTGTGTCACATAATCCGCATGTCATTTACTCAGTTGTATGCTCAAAATATGCAAAATGCATGCATTTTTTGCTAAGGTATGGTTAAATAGACACTTCCAGAAAATTCAGGGCACATCACAAACAGAAAATGCAAGTTCCATGGGAATTATTTTTCTGAATTGAAGAACAGCTCTTCCCCTCATTCACTGGTCAAGAGTCAAATAGTGAGTAATTATGTCACTTGAGTAAAAAATATCTCATCTTTGAAGGGCATTATGAACAAGTATTACACAGACTATTTCTGCCAGGAAGCTCACAGTGATGGTGCCGGAACAATTACTATTTCATTTTGCATTCCCATAAACTAAAGCATATATATTATGTTTAAGCCTTTGAACTAATCTGACTAGATTAATATAGTCACAAAATCAATGAAATCGAAGTATACAAAACATTAACCCATGATTCTTATTTACTGTATTCATGCTAATAAATGCAAAGAATGCAATAACACCATTCATGCGAATGTGATGAGTATAATTCAAGTCTTTGATGGCGGTAAACAACATAGAACAGTACATGTGGAATTTAAACACATGTTTTAATCTAAGCTCATTTGAGAGATGCTTGTATTTTCAATAAAATGTCTCAGTGTCTACAGTTGAAGTCCCATTTCTGAGTTGTTTAATTTTACTTTTCCACATCTGTGTGTTCTAAGCTACACCAGTTTGAGAACTATTATTAGTAGTAGTATGGTTGTTGTTTTATTATTATCTGCGTCATAGCTTTTCATATTTTGGTGCCACACCCACCTCATGTCTGTGATGATTTGATGGCATACATGTTGAATACTAATGATGTCATTTTGTTAATTTCTGAATTTTTTTTAAGGTGCCAATCACAGTGTCTGTTAAGAGTCTCTTAATTGCACACCCTGCATGTTTAATTACAAAGGGCAGCCACCTTTTAGCTTGCAGGCCAGAGCCTGAGGCAGCCAAGGCATTGAGAGATATGCATGCAGGAGGAGCGATGTAGCTGAGTTTCTTTTTGTATTCAGTTATGTATTGCACATTTGTATTGTTGTTAATGCCTATTTTGTGTTTTATTGTTTTAAGCCTAATCTTTTCCATAGTTTCACATTTTATCCAAAAATAATATATTATTTATTTTTTGTCATTACTGCTTCACAAAGCCTGTATAGCAATATATAGTGTATGTGATTAAGGATCTGATTATAATGCAACTTGTAAAAATATTTATGAACAAATCAATTTGATTTTACAGTTTCATCACAGGCTGGTAAGTGAATTGCTCACAGTCACAATATGCTTTACAGATGACATTGAACTGGATGCCTTTATGGTTTAAAGTCCGCAGACTCAGCCACCCAACCACATTGTCTGCCTATTATATGTATGGTAACCAAAAGTGTGAACACTTTACCTGGTTTGGAAAGGTGAAGCCTGAAATCCACAGCCTCTTGTTGGAGAGTCTGATGCTTCTAACAGCAAAACGTCTACTAAAGCAGCAGCAGCTTCGGATAACCTGGCACCACAGCTCCTGTCTTCTGTTAAAAGTTATGATTGAAAACAAAGTTACAGAGCAATGGCTGTCAATGAGTAACACCTTTAAGAGATGCTACAGATGCTCAGAAACAGTCCATAGAGATTCCTGATGTTGATTCTGAGGGCAATGGCCTTAAACTCAACTGGGCTTGACAGCCCGAGGCAGTGTTCTCACATGCAGGGTCTGATTTTGCCATCCTATGAGACCACCTAGTTCACCTTAATGGTAGAGCTGGCTCAGCGTAAGACGCAGCTAAACTAAAAATCAGTAAACGCTAATCCATTCCCTTTAATTTAGTAAAAAAATATCAGTATGGTTTGGGTGTTAAATTAATTGCAGAGTCTTGTTTGAAGGGTTACACTTCCTACAAGTCAAAATGTGATTTGTGTGATATTTGAATGTTTTCTTGGTATTTTATGTTTTAATTTAACTATACTGTAATTCCAAATATAAGTAAGACTTTTGTTTGTAAATGAAAGGGTACTTTATATTAATAAGGTTGCTTTTAGTATTGAATTCTGTGATGCACAAAGAAGTCATCCAATGTTGGTTCCTGGATTCCTCGTTCTGGCACTGACTGAGAAGGATGAAAAATGATTAGATGGCATTAAGAAAATTATAAAATACCCAAATACGTGTGTGTATATATTTATAGCATGGTAACATGTATAATAGATAGATAGATAGATAGATAGATAGATAGATAGATAGATAGATAGATAGATAGATAGATAGATAGATAGATAGATAGATAGATAGATAGATAGATAGATAGATAGATGGGTGTATTTTTATATATGCACACAAACACACACACATAATGAGTTTTTTATTTTTATTGGTAATTGTTTTGATTATTAATATATACTAATAATTGATTAAATTTTCGAACACATATAATTTCCTCATTTTAAAATACTGAGTTAAAGTTATATTCTATTTATTATTAAATTTGTGGCCACAGTGTGTTCAATGATTACAGGAAATGACTAGCACTGTTGCAAGAAAAAAAATAAGTGTGACCAATCTTAATATTCATTTGTTAGGTATGAAGAAAATGAGTATTAAGAGGAGATTCACTGAGATTCTTGTGAAGCAGTTTTTATTAATTGGCGTGTGTTTTCTTAGCCATTTTCTGGTAGGACAAATGAAATACTCGATGAAGATGCAACACCAGAGTGCCCATTTGCCACTGAGTCATTTCCTAGCCTGGCGTCCTTTCAGTGGCTCTCACCATGACAGCGGGTCACTAGAAGGTCAATGCAAATTCACACAGAGCATGCGGGTTGACCCGGGGTTTCAGATGTGGTTGTGGGTCGAATTCTGTTAAGTGGCTATGGAGTGACATGGATGTCAAAGCTCAGCTCTGCAGGTCATTTAAAAAGCTTCTAATGTGCTTGAGAGTGCACCGCGAAAGGAAGAAATGGGTTAAAAAAATGAATGAGGGGAAGCTCTTGTGTGGGTAAGCATATGTACTTTACTTGAGCACATCTGCAGTGGTCACTTTAATACTTGACCTAAACGTTTTTAGGGCTCTGCTAAGGACCAGTCATGGCCCTGTCCAGATCTAATAAAACATGGACCTGCTGCTCAAGTTTTTGCAGTAATGGAATTGATCTTAACCTTTACAGTCAACACTGTTTTTCATTTTTATGAGATGATATATTGTCTTTGATATGTTCCACACAAACTACTTTACCTCTTTAAAGATTAATGGATCAAAAGTTACAACAAGACCAATATGTTGTTGTTGTTGCTGCAGCTCAAGATGCGGCCCCTCCTGGAGCTAGAAATTGTTCCCCCTGGAGAAACGAGAAGAGAGAAAGGCTTTTAAGATCTTGGAGAGTTGGAAGCGAAACTTCACAAGGAGCCGAGTTGATTGCCTGCGCAACTGTGATGATAAATTTGTTTTCTAATATCTTTAAGGATCTTTAAGTAAAAGATGGAAGGGCAGGGCTTGGATCGATAATAGTGACTTACTTAAGAAGTCGTTTAGTGTCTGATCATTGTTATCAGGGCACCTCGGAGATACCACTGTGAAAGAAAACCCCTTTCAGAGCAAATAAAAAGCAAAGGGAATGATGGAATATCAAAGTGTGTCTCCGGTTGAAGAGGAAAAGGCAGATTAAGTCACCTTTCGTATTGATTTTATCATTTAGGAGCCATTATTCTGTAAATTAAAGTTACTTGTTCGGCAGGGCTCAATTAGATCCAGTTTTTGTCTCTGTCTAATTGTATTTGTTTTCAGTCATGAAATTGAAAATAATGGTGCCCCTAAAAATTCAATAAAAGACCATCTTTGGCTGATGTAATGATTCTTGAAGAATTTCAATGAATTAAACCATTGGACAATACCTGCTAACTGTCCTTCGGTCATTCAGA
The DNA here is from genome assembly GCF_900747795.2 of Erpetoichthys calabaricus. NCBI lineage: Eukaryota > Metazoa > Chordata > Cladistia > Polypteriformes > Polypteridae > Erpetoichthys > Erpetoichthys calabaricus. The sequence continues at coordinate 61,419,509 of NC_041407.2, forward strand.
TATTAGACACCTCCTTATGATCAGTTAGCCTGCCCTTGCATGCTGTCAGCAGCATAACAGCCTACACACCATTTTAAACAAGTCATTTCAATTCTATTACAGTCGTCATTAACCTATTAGTGTATATCTTTCACTTTGTGTTGCGTTTTGTTTCTGCAATTCCTTCTGTTTCGTTTTTCTGTTTTTCTATTTTCCACTACAACTGTTAGTGGTCCTCCTTCTCACAAAATATTTCAAAGCATGTTTTTTTTTTTTTTGGTGGTTTAAATGTGTTATTTGCTTATTTAACTGAAGAATGTTCTTCTAATGCTGAGTGGCAATTTAACAGTATCTTACACAGTGGACCAAGAATTGTCAATAAAAGTAAAGAATTTTCCTTTATTTAAGTTTTTAGTAAGGGGGTAGAAATTAACCCAGCCACAGGGGATGCACAAACCAGTGTGTTTCTTCGTGCCAGTCCCAAGCCCGGATAAATGGGGAGGGTTACATCAAGAAGGGCATCTGGTGTAAAATTTTACCAAATCAATATGCGGACAACAATACAAATTTCCATACCAGATCGGTCGAGCCCCGGGTTAACAACGACCGCCACCAGTACTGTTAGCCAACAGGGTACTGGCAGAAATTGGGCTACTGTTGGCCGAAGAAGAAGAAGGGAAAGAAGAGGGGGGAGACATGTCCGGAGGCAGGAGGAGAGGTGGAAAGTAAAGAGAGTGGAACTGAGGGTAGGAACTTTGAATGCTGGCAGTATGACTGGTAAGGGTAGAGAGTTAGCAGATATGATGGAGAGAAGGAAGGTTGATATATTGTGCGTGCAAGAGACTTAATGGAAGGAAGTAAGGCCAGGTGGATTGGAGGTGGATTCAAATTGTTCTATCATGTTGTCGATGGAAGGAGATATGGGCTAGGAGTTATTCTGAAGGAACAGTATGACAAGAGTGTTTTGGAGGTGAAAAAAGTGTCATGCATAGTAATGATTATGAAGCTGGAAATTGGAGGTGTGATGATGAATGTTGTTAGTGCATATGCACCACAAATTGGGTGAGTAATGGGTGAGAAAGAAGATTTTTGGAGTGAGTTGGACAAAGTGATGAACAGTGTACCCAAGGGACAGAAAATGGTGATTGGTGGGTATGTATGGTGTCAAGGAGAGGAATGAAGAAGGTCAGAGGATAGTGGATTTTGCCAAAAGGATGGACATGGCTGTGGTGAATATGTATTTTAAGAAGAGGGAGGAACATAGGGTTACGTATAAGAGTGGAGGAAGATGCACACAAGTAGATTAAATCCTATGCAAAGGAGTTGATCTGAAGGAGATTGAAGACTGCAAAGTGGTGACAGGGGAAAGTGTAGTTAAGCAGCATAGGATGGTGGTCTGTAGGATGACGCTAGAGGTCAAGAAGAGGAAAAGAGTGAGGGCAGTGCCAATGATCAAATGGTGGAAGTTGAAAAAGGAAGACTGCAAGGTTGAGTTTAGGACGGAGGTGAGACAGGCACTGGGTGGCAGTGAAGAGTTACCAGACAGCTGGGAAACTACAGCAAATGTAGTAAGGGTGACAGCAAGAAGGGTTCTTGGCATGATATCTGGAAAGAGGAAGGAGGAAAAGGAAACCTGGTGGTGGAATGAGGAAATACAGGAGAGTATACTGAGGAAGAGGATGGCAAAGAAGAAGTGGGATAGTCAGAGAGATGCAGAAAGTAGACAAGAGTACAAGGAGATAAGGAGCAAGGTGAAGAGAGAGGTGGTGAAGGCTAAAGAAAAGGTATTATGAAATGTATGAGAGGTTGGACACTAAGGAGGGAGAAAAGGACCTGTACCGATTGGCTAGACAGAGGGACCAAGCTGGGAAAGATGTGCAGCAGGTTAGGGTGATAAAAGATAACGATTGAAACGTACTCGCAAGCAAGGAGAGTGTGTTGAGCAGATGGAAAGAGTACTTTGAGAGACTGATGAATAAAAAGAATGAGAGAGAGAAGAGGTTGGATGATGTGGAGATAGTGAATTAGGAAGTACGACAGATTAGCAAGTAGGAAGTAAGGACATCTATGAAGAGGATGAAAAATGGAAAGGTCCAGATGACATACCTATGGAAGCATGGAGGTGTTTAGGAGAGATGGCAGTGGAGTTTTTAACCAGATTGTTTAATGGAATCTTGGAAAGTGAGAGGATGCCTGAGGAGTGGAGAAGAAGTGTACTGGTGCCGACATTTAAGAATAAGGGGGATATGCAGGACTGTAGTAACTACAGGGGAATAAAATTGATGAGCCACAACAATAAGTTATGGAAAAGAGTGGTGGAAGCTAGGTTAAGAAGTGAAGTGATGATTAGTGAGCAGCAGTATGGTTTCATGCCAAGAAAAAGCACCACAGATGCAATGTTTGCTCTGAGGATGTTGATGGAGAAGTATAGAGAAGGCCAGAAGGAGTTGCATTGCGTCTTTGTGGACCTGGAGAAAGCATATGACATATGGTATTGTATGAGGAAGTCGTGAGTGGCAGAGAAGTACGTAAGAGTTGTACAGGATATGTACGAGGGAAGTGTGACAGTGGTGAGGTCTGTGGTAGAAGTGACGGATGAATTCAAGTTGGAGGTGGGATTACATCAGGGATCGGCTCTGAGCCTTTTCTTATTGGCAATGGTGATGGACAGGATGACAGACGAGATTAGACAGGAGTCCCCGTGGACTATGATGTTTACTGATGACATTGTGATCTGTAGCGATAGTAGGGAGCAGGTTGAGGAGACCCTGGAGAGGTGGAGATATGCTCTAGAGAGGAGAGGAATGAAGGTCAGCAGAAACAAGACAGAATACATGTGTGTGAATGAGAGGGAGGTCAATGGAATGGTGAGGATGCAGGGAGTAGAGTTGGCGAAGGTGGATGAGTTTAAATACTTGGGATCAACAGTACAGAGTAATGGGGATTGTGGGAAAGAGGTGAAAAAGAGAGTGCAGGCAGGGTGGAATGGGTGGAGAAGAGTGTCAGGAGTAATTTGTGACAGACGGGTATCTGTAAGAGTGAAAAGAAAGGTCTACAGGATGGTAGTGAGACCAGCTATGTTATATGGATTGGAGACGGTGGCACTGACCAGAAAGCAGGAGACAGAGCTGGATAGGATTAGAAATGAGTACATTAGAGGGTCAGCTCAAGTTGGACGGTTGGGAGACAAAGTCAGAGAGGCGAGATTGCATTGGTTTGGACACGGGCAGAGGAGAGATGCTGGGTATATTGGGAGAAGGATACTAAGGATAGAGCTGTCAGGGAAGAGGAAAAGAGGAAGGCTTAAGCAAAGGTTTATGGATGTGATGAGAGAGGACATGCAGGTGATGGGTGTAACAGAGCAGGATGCAGAGGACAGAAAGATATGGAGGAAGATGATCCGCTGTGGCAACCCCTAACAGGAGTAGCCGAAAGAAGAAAAAGAAGAAGAAGTAAAGGGGTAGAAATTATCTACTGTAAAACAGGCCCTCAAGAGATCTTTACACATCTATTGGGATGTTTTATGCTTCTGTTGTTCAAAACATATATAAAAAACATCTATAAATTTGCTGAACTATTATCCATGCATTAATTTTTAACGCAGTTACTGAATTCAAGGCTGTGTGGATTCAGTTGTTTTGCCTGAAACATTAAACACAAGGAGGAAATCAACCCTGAACAGAGCATCTGTGCATTACTAACTCACACTGGGCCGGTTTAAAGTTGCTATTTAACCTAACACTTATGTGAGTGGGATATGGTAGGAAACCCTATCGGAAAAGGAAAACCATCTCAGCAGCACTCCGTCAATCAGACGTTTATGTTAAAATGGCTAGATGGAAGCCACTCTTAAGTATAAAGCATATGCCGGTTTAAAGAACTCTAAGATCATTATGGAAAAAATTCTCTGGTATTATGAGACAAAACTTCAAGCACTATATCTAGGAAAGTTCAGGCATTGCCCATCATTTGCCTAATACCATCCCTATTGCGAAGCTTGGTGGTGACAGCATTATGCTACGCAGGTACTGCTCAATGGCAAGGACAGGGAGACTAGTCAGATTTGAGGGAAGGGTGAATGCTGCCAACCACAGAATGGTCCTTGAAGAAGACCTGCTCCAGAGTACTTGTGACCTCACACTGAGAGACAGTTCACCTTTTAATATGACAACGATCCCAAGCACACAACCAAGAAAATGCTCAAATGACTTTGGGACAAGTTTCTGACTGTTTCAGAGTGGCCCATGCCAAAGCCCTGTCTTAAACACTTTAGAACATTTGTGGAGAGAACTGAAGATGGAAGTCTAATATAACTTGGGAAGACCTGCCAGGAAAAATGGAATAAATTGCTCAAATCCAGGTGTATAAAACTTTCAGAGACTTACCCAAGAAGGCTTGAATCTGTATTTGTAGCTAAAGTATGCCCTACAAATTACTAAATTAAGGGTCTGAATACTCAGATGAATCAGAAATTCCAGTATTTTGATTTTTAATAAGGGGCGGCACGGTGGCGCAGTGGGTAGCGCTGCTGCCTCGCAGTTGGGTGACCTGGGGACCTGGGTTCGCTTCCCGGGTCCGCCCTGCATGGAGTTTGCATGTTCTCCCCGTGTCTGCGTGGGTTTCCTCCGGGCGCTCCGGTTTCCTCCCACAGTCCAATGACATGCAGGTTAGGTGGACTGGTGATTCTAAATTGTCCCTAGTGTGTGCTTGGTGTATGGGTGTGTTTGTGTGTGTCCTGCGGTGGGTTGGCACCCTGCCCAGGATTGGTTCTCTGCCTTGTGCCCTGTGTTGGCTGGGATTGGCTCCAGCAGACCCCCGTGACCCTGTGTTCGGATTCAGCGGGTTGGAAAATGGATGGATGGATGGATGGATGATTTTTAATAAATTTGTCAGCCTTTCTGGGTCATTATGGGTTATAGACTATAAATTGATGGGCAACAATTACAGTCTATCCAGACTTCTAGTAAAATACAAGCACTTGCCATTTACAACAATTTGCAACTCAACATCAGCAGGACAAAAGAGCTGGTGGTGGACTTTAGGCATGCCAAGTAGCCTTAGAGACCAGTCACCATTCAGGAAGTGGTGCAGAGCTGCAAGTACCTGGGGGATCACGTAAACAACAAACCGGATTGGTCTGAAAACACAGTGGCCGCTGTATAAGGAGACTCAGGTTTTTTGATGTGTGCAGCAAGCTATTGGAAATGTTCTATCAGTCCATAGTAGCCAGTATGCTGTTCTATGCAGTGGTCTCCTGGGGAAGTAACTTGAGCTCAAAAGAAGCACAATGCCTGAACAATCTTATCAGGAAAGCCTGCTCAATGACAGGGCGATCCCTGGACACACCGGAAGCTGTTGTGAAAAAGAGGACGGTTGCAAAATTGGATGACATCATGAAAAATCCCCTCCATCCCATCCAGGTGGTGCTCTCTTGGAGCACTTTTAGCCACAAGCTCATTCCACTAAGATGCACCTCTGGGGGTCTTTTCTGCCCACTGCTATCAGGAATTTCAGTGCTCCATCCCGGGGTACTTGTTAAGTTTATTTTGAAATGCCATTTTGAAATATCTAAACATTATTTATTTATTTTTACATAGTGACTTATTGGTTGTTTGTCCTGTAGCTTCTATGCTTTTTTATGTTTCTGCTGCTGTATGCAAGTAAATTTCCCCTTGGGATTAATAAAGTTTGTCTAATTCAATCTAATCTTAAACACATTAAACTGTCAAGAAAATGAAGGTATTTGAGTTCTTTCTGAATCCCTGCACATGAAACGTATTTTCAGTAACCAGAATGATATGCAGTTTCCTTTGTGTTCTCACCTTTGTGGTGACCTCTGGGGAATTTATTGTGGTTTCTCCACAAGGCCCATGTTCTGCTGGTAAATAACGGGAAGGCTGGAGAAAAGCACATATAAAAGGAGGCAGCCACCATTCCGACCATTCCGATATTCTATAGGATAAAAAAATATCTAATCTAAACAAAAAATCTAATTTTGTTGTTACATAGGATGTAAAAATGTTAGGTTTGAATACACAATGGGCGGTTGGAAAATCGAGAGTACACCTTATGAGAAGGGTTTAGGAGTCATAGTGGACTCTAAGCTATTGACTTCTCGACAGTGTTCAGAAGCCATTAAGAAGGCTAACAGAATGCTAGGTTATATAGCACGATGTGTGGAGTACAAGTCCAAGGAGGTTCTGCTCATCCTTTATAATGCACTGGTGAGGCCTCATCTGGAGCACTGTGTGCAGTTTTGGTCTCCAGGCTACAACAAGGACATAGCAGCACTAGAAAAGGTCCAGAGAAGAGCGACTAGGCTGATTCCAGGGCTACAGGGGTTGAATTATGAGGAAAGATTAAAAGAGCTGAGCCTATACAATTTAAGCAACAGAAGATTAAGAGGACACATGATTGATATGTTTAAAATTATGAAGGGAATTAATACAGTGGTTCAAGACTGTTATTTTAAAATGAGTTCATTAAGAACATCGGGACACAGTTGGAAACTTGTTAAGGGTAAATTTCGCACAAACATTAGGAAGTTTTTCTTTACACAAAGAACAATAGACACTTGGAATAAGCTACCAAGTAGTGTGGTAGACATTAAGACATTAGGGACTTTCAAAACTCGACTTGATGTTTTTTTGGAAGAAATAAGTGGATAGGACTGGCGAGCTTTGTTGGGCTGAATGGCCTGTTCTCATCTAGAATGTTCTAATGTTCCTAATAGACTACTGTTGTGATAAGGTTAAATTATTGTTGATGTATTTAAATGTTTATGGGAGTCTCTGATAAAAAATAAGTAAATAATCTAAGTTTCTGTAATAAAAATGAATGTGAATAGAAAACACCACAACGTGGGAAAATAAAGCAAAACTCCCTGCCAAATACTTCTTGGTAAAGGTGTGGCCATTGTCATTGATATATAATAGATTGAAAGTCAAAAAAGACATAAATAAAACTAAAGCTATTTAAATGACATGTGCTTTAAGTAATTTGTTGACTGTGTAGATAAAATGCTTGAACAGAGTGGTCACACTGATATAAAGTAGCTATATAAAATAAAGATTGATTGAATGATCAATGGGATCGGATCCGTGTCATATTCCGATACTTGATAAGCACACTTACCAGCATGCCACTGCTGGACTCCTGTTGATATTCTGACATGAGGTAACTTTGTCTGGTACTGCTTTACGTGCGTAGACTCCTGTATGGTGCCACTTTTTTTTTTCACATACTCTACATACTGAAGAGTATCTATAAAATGACTTAGAACAAAAGAAGTCAAAGCATACAATATCCAAGCTTTCTATTAATGTTAAACATCTGTTACTAGTGTGGGCTATTTATGGTTTGTTGACATTTATATTGACAAACCTACTCTTGGGCCATTTAGTAAGCCTGATCAAGTTCTGTAGTTCACATAACTATATTCTATCTTTGGCTTGTCTGTTTTTTAGGTATTTGCCCAGTTTTAAGTACAGCAGTGATTAATTTTGACTGCTTTTTGGGCAAAAGGAAAAATAAATATAACCAAAACTGGAAAGCTGAATGCAAGTTTAGCTATAGGTGTTTCAAATTAAGACATGTTACTTTAACATGTTTTAAAATTTATCCAATAATCTCTATGTAGGGTGGCACGTGGCGCAGTGGGTAGTGCTGCTGCCTCACAGTAAGGAGACGTGGGTTCGCTTCCTGGGTCCTCCCTGCGTGGATTTTACATGTTCTCCCCATGTCTGCATGAGTTTCCTCCGGGTGCTCTGGTTTCCTCCCACAGTCCAAAGACATGCAGGTTAGGTGCATTGGCGATTCTAAGTTGTCCCTAGTGTGTGCTTGGTGTGTGTGCATGCCCTGCGGTGGGCTGGCATCCTGCCCGGGGTTTGTTTCCTGCCTTGCACCCTATGTTGGCTGGGATTGGCTGCAGCAGACCCCTGTGACCCTGTAGTTAGGATATAGCATGTTGGATAATGGATGGATGGATCTCTATGTATACAGTATATAAAGCTATAAAAAGTCCATCTGTCCACCCATGCCCAGGCATAATGTTGTCTGATATCTACAAGAGGGAGGGAATGTCAAATGAACAAAGACATGTGGCCAGTGTAAGATAGTAAACCATGCAGCCTGCAACCAGGCATCATGTCATCCAGTGTCCACAACAGAGCTGGAAAGGCAATAAGAAACATAAAGGAAGAGGAATCGAACATCTAGAATGTCCTGTGCCTGAGCGTAATGTCATTGGATGTCTACACGAGAGCAGGAATGTTCAATGAACAAAGGCAAGTGGCCGGTGTAAGATAGTAAACCATGTGGCATGTGTCAGAGTGTCACATCATCTGGCGTCCACAACAGAGATGGCATCCCTGACACAGAAAGGCAACATGAAGTACAACAAAAGAGGTTCTTAAATGCATGGTGTGATGGAAACTGATGGACTTTGCAATGCTCCATTAAGCCTGTTTCACTATGCTCATAATTGATAGATAGATAGATAGATAGATAGATAGATAGATAGATAGATAGATAGATAGATAGATAGATAGATAGATAGATAGATAGATAGATAGATAGATAGATAGATAGATAGATATATGAAAGACACTATATAATAGATAGATAGATAGATAGATAGATAGATAGATAGATAGATAGATAGATAGATAGATAGATAGATAGATAGATAGATAGATAGATAGATAGATAGATAGATATGAAAGACACTATATAATAGATAGATAGATAGATAGATAGATAGATAGATAGATAGATAGATAGATAGATAGATAGATAGATAGATAGATAGATAGATAGATACTTTATTAATCCCAAGGGGAAATTCACAATTTGATATAATCCAAATTTGTCTAAAATGGTTTTATACATCTATACATCTTGATGGCAACTGTTTATAAAAGTCAAGTGTCTCAACTTTGAACAGTTTTGCAATATGCTAATAATTCTCATTGTGATTTTGTTATATATCAAATGTCAAATTTCAAGATGATGTGTAAAAAGGTAAAGCCAGAAATATATGAAGATAAAAAAAAAAAGACGTCCATAAATACAAATTCCCACTATACTGCTAGTGTGTACATCTTCACTATTTCAGGCATCCATCAGCTGTAAGTTACAGCCTTGCCTTAATAGTTCACTGACTTATAGCCTAAGGGTACCCTTTACCGGGTTGCATGACATTATGAAACACAGTAGAATAGAACAGCCAAGAAGAAAGGTATTCAAAATAAATACATCTTTTATTTTATTAACCCTTATTCCAAGTCAATGCCACACTTCTCCACTTTTCCAAGATGCCTTATTTGCTATCTAATCGTTGGTCACCTTCACAAGAGTCAATTCGCTGTGCCACTGGACCGTTCCCAGATTTGTAGTGATATGTAATATGCTGGGTGAGTGGCTGAGAGGTGGAATTTGAGAGTAAAGAGTAACTTTCTGTTTAGAAGATTTTAAGAGTAAAACTCCATTAACTCTATAGAGCTGAAAACCTCTAGAGGCAGCCACCAACAACTGAAGAGACAGCAGAACCTCTGTTTTCATAACCTTCTTTCATGCATGCATAAAATTTACATACAAATAATTATCACAACATATTTCCTGATCTAAGTAAGAAGATGGATAATGATGTCTGACCGACATCCTAGATTAAGTAATAAAAGGAGAAAAAATAATATTACATTCGGACAACATTTCAAATGCTTCTGTCTGTCACAGAAACCATGGCAGGTTAACAGTAATGCAGGCTGGTTGTGGTGGTACTGTGGGGTGAGGTGTGTTCACTTTGCACATACTTCATACTGTTATGTGATTGGCGCATACAGAATATTACAATATTAGTGCCAATCAAGGGCACTCTTTCAAGGCTGCATATGTTGTTCAACTCAGATCAATTTATTTTTATAAGGCTTAGTGTGCTGCATAACAATTACAAATATAATATGAAAAATGAAATTCAGAATAAACTAAAAACATTAATTTGAAACATAAACAGAAAAGTACCATGCATTCCATGCAAGCTGATTCATATAAATATGTAATACAGTGTCACACATGTGTGCCTGTGGATCACCCTTCTGACTCATCTTGGGTAAGCAGTCTGACCCCAGGACAAAAGGGGGCGCTGTAGCCAACTGTAGCATCTTTTTCTATTCCCACAGTAAGGAGAAGACGCCCAGTAAGGGCAATTGACCCCACCCCTTCTGGTTCGAGGAGTGTAAAGGTGGGCGCTCACAGAAGGTGGCATCTCATTCTGGACTGATGCTTGAGAGAGATGGCACTCCAAACCAGACTTCATTATTATAAGTTACCAGCAGTGGGCTTTTTTGGTTTCGTAATAGCAGAAACGTGCACCATTTTTGTTTGAGATCCATAGTTATTCTTAAATGGGGTGACGCCTCAACATTTCTCAAGGTCAAGTGTCGTACCTTCCACAACCACAACAACAAAGGCAGTTTGAATGACTTATAAATGGCAAGTCATAAAACTAATTACTACTTCTAATTACAAAGCAATATAAGAGAGTGATTTGAAACAACATCAGCATTAGCACTTACAAAACTAAGGTATGATTAATAATGAGACACCAGACTTAATTTAAAAGAATGATTGGGCTTCTCATTTTTTAAAATAGATTTTATTTATTTCCAGAAATATCAATTCCAAAAGAAGTGTTATAACATGACAGTCAAACACAGATTTCAATAAATGAAAAAATATGTCAACCAAATCAGAAATCCAAAAAAATCACAGGAAGGTTTAAGTTTTGTAATCTTAAAGGAATACTCCACCCAAAAAAGATATTTTTATGTTAGTTGCCCAATGCAGTTTGTAGTGATGGCTGAGAACAATTTTTAGCCTCATGCTTTCATTTAGAATGGACATTGCAAAGTTTCTTGTTGAACGAGGCCCAGTGGTGACCAACACTGGACAAAAACAGCAAGCAATTTCAAAAACATCCATAGAAAAAAATCTCACGTTACTTGTGTCACACAGTCGACACATGAAATTATTCAGTTGTCTTCTAACAAGATTCAAAACGCATGTATTTTAAGCTAAAATATTGTTAAATATTCCAGAAAATGTAAGTAGTCCACAAACAGGAAGCCTGTTCACACAGGATTGTGCTTTTAAATTAGAAACTTGCCTCACTCCCTCAATCTTTGGCCAATAGTCCAGTCGTTAATTCAAAACGACTTTTTTGCTTTTCCAAAGCAAAGAAGAAAATAGTCATTAAAGGAGGCCCTCTGACTTGTACCTCTGATTGGGCTTCTCTCATTGGCAGGCCGATTAATTCAAACATTGGAGGTCTTCAGCTAAAGTTTTATTTATCTTCAAAATATTAAGGAGGTTTGCATCTTGCGATTACAATGCACACTCTGGAGTATTGTCACTAATAAGTTCTCTACGGTAAGTGGAGAGCTAAACTATTTATGGCATTATAAGTAAGAAGAAGAAATTTTAAATTGGCTCTAAACTTAATGAGAAGCCAGTGAAAGGAATTAAGAGCTGGAGTTATACTGTAAAGTCTTATTTCTTAGTTCTAGTTTTAATGCATGCTGTAGTGTTTTGAATTAATGGTCATGTACTTAGTGATCGATTCAAACAGCCAGACCATTAAGCATTATAACAATCCGCTTTATGTAAGACAAATCACTCCACGTACCCCTGTAGTAATTTCAATTAAATTCAGTTCCGTTTATTTTTGCATGGAGCTTTTCATTAAGTATAGGCTCTTAGCACTTTCATAAGTTCACAACTATAATGCATGACAAAAATTATTAGACCATACGTCACTTACTTACATGAACACTTGATGTAAGTTGAACAGGCAGTAGAACAGAGCAATTTCAGTGTGATTAACATACAGTACAATAAACTATGGTAATACATATTTATTAGTATTAAAATTGAAGTATTGCCACTTGACTACAGAAGAGAGAAAAACCAGAAACTCCAGTCAGCAGCATTCCTAGAGATAATAAACCTCTGGGGAATCCACAGTTGGTTTTGACAGAGAGGCCACAGGCTAAATCAGAACAAATCACAGTTCAAGTGACCTAAACCAACATGACCATTCTTGTGCAAATTCTGATGAGGGTACAATCTCTTCATTTTTGGATTTCAAGGTTGTCACCATCTCAAGCAAGGTAGCAATGACACCAAGTCCCACAATAGGATACCAAGAAGAGAAACAGAAAGCAGCCAGTCAGTGATAATTCATAATGATTGTCAGCTCATACTTTTGTGAAAATGGGTTGCAATATAAACAGCAAATCAATATTTCTAATCAACTATTCTAGTCTAACTTAACAATTCTTCACGATCTTGTGTTTTTTGCCTCTTCTCGGCTTCACTGTTGCAACGGACTATTCACTGAAGTTAACCAGTCATCCCTTGTCCATCTTTAATTAGTCCAGAAAACTGCTGACAGGCTTCTCACACTCATACGAAAAAATAATCACATCACACCAATTTTTAGCTTCTCTTCACTGGTGTCGTGTTTGCTACAGGATTGAGTTTATTTATTTATTTTTTTAAGTCTCTATATGGCTTAGCTTCTTCTTATCTTATTGAACACTTACTGTACATCCTTACTCCCCCTTACGATCACATAGCCCTTCTGACCAGTAGTTGTTGGTCTTGCCAAGTTCTAGACTTAAGCTTAGAGGGGACGAGGCCTTTGCAGTGGCTGCCCCTAAGCTTTGGAATTGTGTACCCTTTTATATTAGGTCAGTATCAACTTTGCTTATTTTTAAATCCAGCCTGAAAATCTTTTTGCCTCAGCCTTTTAAACTTGCATGAGATTAATGTTTTATTCCATTTATTAATGTATTTTGGTATATTTATTTATTTATTGGTTTATTTATGCAAAGTGTTCAGCAGTTTGGTCAACTTTAAATGTGCTCTATAAGTGAAATTGACTTCACTTGACTTGATTCCTCAGCCTGGATTTAAATGCTCAGAATGATGGGACATGTTTTGAACAAGTGTGCAGATCAATCTACAACTCAGATTCTTGTTTTATTCATTTTTGAATCTTTAGTATACTGGCATCTTGAGACCATATGCCTCATTGTGATTATAGTGATAAAGTTAGTGTAAGGACTTAACAACAGGAGTTATTTGGTTGTCTTCGCAGCAGCCTTTTGAATTAACTGAAGGCTACAAATCAAACAATTTGACCAGCTTGAATAATACTATACTGTGATCAGTTTTACAAGACTTAAATGCATGTATTTATTTCTCTCTAACTGACCTATAGTTAGAAAACATCTTAATTTTTAAGATGAAAAAAGCAAAACAGTGTTCAAACTGTGTAGTAATATGTTTAGTAGAAGACTATTGTCAAAGATAATTTCTAAGTTGTGTGCTGCTTCGTTATAACTAAATGTTTAGACTTGCTGAGCTGTAAAGAGCCAGAATCCTGTTTCTGTCTGTACGATTCTCCAAAACTTAAAAGATCTATGTTTTTACTACATTCAAGGAAAAGTAGTCAATCTTTGAAATCTTTGGCACAATTACTTAAGAACACAATGACAGAAAAGTCAGTTGGTGTGTGTTATAAGACATTTAGGTTGCGGGACTAAGAAATGAACAGGAGATGAAAATGAGAGCAAGCACAAAGAGGCAGAGATCACAGGCATGAAGACGAACAAGAGTCAAGTCAAAATCAGAGTCAAAGATCAAAATGGGATTCTAAAACCTAATAAAAGGGTATACTTGTAAAGAAGCTAACCAACGCTAAGAGTCTTGAGTGTTTTTTTGAGAGATGTTTGAGAGAATCCCCCAAAGGATAACTTATGCACCATTGAAGTTATATGATCACATTCAGTGAAATAATTGATGGAACTAAATAAATCCTAACTTTGTAAAACTAAGTTGAATTAAAAAAACACAAAAACAGAATCATTGAATCAAAAAACTAAACATAGAATAAAAATATGTGTAACAGTACACTCTGAAGGCAGCATGTAAAGTTAAAACAGTAATGAACATGAATATTGAGCCCTGAGGAACACCATATCCAGCTTCGGGATGTAGTGATGAAGTGCTATCATTACATTTCTGTACATAATGAAATCAGTTAGAGATCTTTATTGCCTCCTGCGGTGGGTTGGCACCCTGCCTGGGATTGGTTCCTGCCTTGTGCCCTGTGTTGGCTGGGATTGGCTCCAGCAGACCCCCGTGACCCTGTGTTTGGATTCAGCGGGTTGGAAAATGGATGGATGGATGGATCTTTATTGCCACATAAACTGCAAGAGCATGGTGAAATTCTTGGGCCACAGTTGCAGTGATGTAATAATAAATACAATAAATAAATAAGAGTAGCAGAAGATACATAAATGAATAAACAACATAAATAAACCCAGTAAATAAGATAAGAGTTAAAAAAGTAACATACAGTACAAGTACAATTACACATAAACCAGCAGGTGGGTACAGTACACAGTGCAGGGTAGGTAGGATCAGGTTACTGGGAGTTCAGTGTCCTTATGGCCTGGGGCAACAAGCCTGAAGTGGATGGAATGAGTGGTGAGGCTTCTCTAGTGCTTCCCAGAAGGCAGAAGTAAAACTGAGATGAGCTGGATAGCTGTCATCAGAGACAATGGATTCGGATCTCCTCAGACATCTGGTTGAAGAGATGGTATGAAGCTTGATTTCAGAAGCTGTATAGACAGTCCTTTGGAGGAGTTTGCAATCCTGGCAAGTCAAGTTACCAAAGCACACAGAGATGCATCCAGTCAGGATACCTTCAATAGTGCAGTTGTAAACATTCACTAATGTTTTGGTTCCCATCCCAAAGCTCTTTAGCCTCCACAGAAAAAGAGCCTTTGCTGAGCCTATTTGAGTATGCAGATGGTGTTGACTGACCACAAAAGGCAGTTGGTGGTCTGGACACCTAGAAAACTGAAGCTGAACTATCTGTCTGAACTGGGGAACCAGTTCATGGAATGGACTGCCCTTGTTCTTTCTGAAGTTGTCAATAACCTTCCTTATTCTGCTGGCATTTAATTGTTGTAAAAGCACCATACAGTCAGGTCTTTTACTTTCCTTTTATAGGTAGCCACATCACTGTGACTAATGAGGCCAATCACAGAGGTGTCTGTTGATGATGCTGTTGCCCTCATGCTTACTTGCACAATCTTATGTGAATAAACTGTATAGCAGTGGAATGAGGCAGCAGCCTTGTGAAATGCCAATTTTGGTGATCATTGTGGAGATATTATTTTGCCAGTCCTCACTAACTGGGTTCTATTTGTCAGGAAGTCAAACAACCAGCCTCAGATGTGGCTGTTGTGATATTTGCCCGGACACCATCAGACAGACACCGCATCTTTATAAAAGACATGCTTCTTTATTTTCTTCCAGTTAACACAACACAACTCAGTCCCACACAACACACAGTGCCTCTAGCTCCAGTCACCTTTCTCCTGGGCCTTTCTCTCTCTTAACGTCCCTGGGCCACCTGTCCTCTCTCTCCAGGAGCTTCGTCCTGCTCCTGCTCCCGACTCCAGCTCCCCGAGTGGATGGAGGCGGCCCCTTTTATCTTTACCCAGATGAGCTCCAGGTGCTCTGCCTGACGTCACTTCCTGGTGTGGCGGAAGCATCAGGAGAGCAGCCGGAAGCACTCTGGGTGACCCTGGAAGGATCAACGTCCATTTGCGTGGCGGAAGTAAATAAGCCCCAGGCTCCATGAGGCTTGGGGCGCCCCCCGGCGGTGGAAACGGGCCTCCATGGACTTGAGCCTCCCTGCTCCCCTTCCGTGGCCCTCTTCTGCTCCAGGGCGGTTGCCCCCTCGTGGCCCGGAGGACAAATATGCCACCACCTGGTCATTCCAGGTGTCCCGACCGGGTCTGACACCCAGCCTCCTTTGACACTGTTCAGACCAGAGCCTCTGGGCTTTAGCAGCAACCCAACAGTGCTGTTGAAGGCCGAGCTACAGTATACTAAATGAATAGAATACTGACATAAGTGTTTTTCCTTTTCAGATGTCCCAGACCAGTGTGTAGTGCGAGGGAGATGGTACCATCCACAGATCTGTTATGCTGGTATAAAAACTGTAGTGGATCCAGGTTAGCAGGTATGTTGTGGATCATGACCAGTTTCTCCAGACACTTCATCACTATGAATATTAACGCAATGTGCTGATAGTCATTCAGGCAGGAAACAGCATATTTCTTTGGCACTGGCAAAATTGTGTTTTTACTTAAAAAACTGCAGCACAGTACATAAAGTCAGGGACAAGTTGAAAATGTTAGTATAAACCTGTGACAGCTGGGTGGCACATGCCTTCAGGATTTGGAACAGGATGCCATCTGGCCCGGCAGCTTTACAGGATTTAACCCATGTAAAGATTTTACTCATGTTGACCTCCGCCATCTACAGGATGGCACCGCATTGGTAACATTGCAACACTCATGAAGTCTAAGTTTCATGACTCAAAACGAGCAAAGAAGTCGCTTAGCTTATCTAGGAGCGAGATGGGGGTGTCCATGAACATAGCTGTCAATGATTTGTAGTCCAATATGCCTGTAGGCCTTTCCTGTAGACCTGTTTTCCTGTTATACACTTTATTCTTCACTGTTGCACTAATTCTAGTTTTAAAAAATGGATCGCATGATGCATGAATATATGTGCATATATGCATGGCAAACCAATTGTATACAATACAAAAAATTAATTATGCCTTCAACAACAAGGATGATAATAAGGATAACACTCCAGGCAAGTCCTGACAATGCATTCATTACTGTATGAAACCTGAAACTGTACATAATATGAGCATAATATATTACTTCCTTGATTACTCAAACAGGTATTTAATTAAAAATATTGGTGTGGCTGCTGCTTTGCACAACTTTGCATTTCCAAATCCTCAATGCTGACATCCTTTCTTACTATTAACTCATGTCATTCAGTATGTGATAAACTCTTAAGAGCCTTGCCCTTGTGAACCAGTATTTTCTCATCTTTTCCTTGTAAGTGAGCTGTAATTAATCATTGGATAACAATGGTAATAATAATAATTGGCGGATGTTATGAGTTCAGGGCGCCAGTTCTGTACTGTGCATGCTGACTCAGAGTAGAGGCAGACTGCTTATGAATTATTATGACCTGTATGCTTACAAAACTAACTATATTTCAATTCATTTATTTCTTGATAAGCCAATTAAACTTTGTCACACCGCTTTAGTGTCCTGCAACGAAATAAAACTGTAATAAAGGCGCAGTCAGCTGTATTACATGACAATTTCTCCTTTCAACTCACATGACAGAGTGGAACAAGAAAGCTCATTTTAAGCAACTAATATAAAATATTATTTTGATTTCTAAATTCAAATAATATTAAAAATGTTAGTTTAAAAAAATAAGGTTAAGAAAATGTAAGCATTTTTAATTTTTCCAAAAAAAATAAATCCTAGAATAAGAGAATGTAAAAGAACATACAGTATCACTAAACAATGACAATTAAATATAAGAATGGTACACTGGCTGATTGTGAAAAGTTTTGGAGGAAAAACCAAGCCACAGGGGTCCACCAGGACTGAACTTGGGAGCCACTGACCTAAACCAAAATGAAACTCCAAAAATTAAGGTTAAAGGTACATAATAAAAGGTCCTAAATAAAACCTTCTTCTTCTTCCTCTTCATCTTTTTCTACTTCTATGTGGGGTCAATGTGCTTTTCAACCTTCACCAAACAGCTCGGCCCTGCACCTCCTCCACAGTCAAACCCTTCTCTTTCAAATCTTCTTTTACTTGATCCATCCTTCTCTGCTTTGTCCTCCCTTCCCCTATACTTCATTCCCAACTCTCTTTTGCCCACAAACGCATTAATCTATCCTCATCACATCCCCATACCACTTCAACTTACTTTCCCTTACTTTCTTAGATATCTCTCCCAATTTTGTTGTACCTCTGATTGTCTCATTTCTTATTCTGCTCTTTTTTGTAACTCCACATACCCATCTCATCATTCTCATTTCTGCAACGTCTAATGTCTTCTCCTGTGCTCTCTTTACTGCCCATATATCAGCTCCAAACACTATTTCTGGTCTCATCACTATCTTAAAAACCTTACCTTTAACCTTTGATTTAATTCTTCAATCACACAATACTCCTGATATCTTCTTCCAATTGTTTCAGCCACTCTATGGGTTATCTATTCATCTAATTTTTAATCTTGAGCTACCACTGATTCTAGATATTGAAATGTATCCCCTCTTTTCAATAGCTCTCCCTGTAGGTTAAGTTCTAAATCCCAATCATCATTTAAACCTTATATACTGTGTCTTCTTCCTATTTAGCTTCAGTCTTCTAGCTTCCAAAGCCCTTCTCCATTCTTCCAACTTCCTCTCCACTTCCTATTTTCTGGTGCTACACAACACAATGTAATCAGCAAAAATCATGCACCAGGGGGATTGACATTTTATCCCAAGTCTTAAAAGGTCCTATCTACAATCAAATCACCTTTTTCCTAACTTTCATAAATCAGGTATAGTCCAGAAACATTTATTTCATTGTAGTTTACCCAAAAGCCTGAATACAATGTAATGGATGCTGCCAAATTATATAGTCTTTGCATGCTGACATCACACAACACATTGATGTCCAATCATGTGCCCTGAAATAGACATCATTGTTGTAAACAATGTGTTGAAAGTTGGCAGTGTCCTTATAAAAACAACAGAGAATGTGCAACCATGAAATAATGATAAAAAAATGATGGTATGGGCATAGTTCATGACAAATAATGCATAAGATAATTCTAAAACCTAAATTCTATACCATTACAAACCTGTCCTGTGTGTTATGGCGAACAGGCTACCTGAGGATTGCCAAACCCTTTATAGATGAGCTGGAGCTCAGGCTTGCAGGGCTACTTGAATTGAGTACTGGGAATTCTAGTAGGATACACCCAGGACTTCCAGCTGGTTTCCCTGGATAACAGAGATCCTCTTACGTTGATCCCAATCTGAGACTTAATGTCACTTTCGGAAATGTTGAGCAAGTTTGGAGTCCAGAGGTAAGTTAAAGCAAGAGGATCAATGAGAGAAGAGACAGAGGAATGCATGGTGCATTACCACAGTGGCATGAGGAGCAGATACTCAATGTATGATTTTTATTATTAATATGAGAAGGAGGGGAATATCAATGGTGAAAAACACATCAAAGAGGCTGCAGGGTTGTTTTCCTTACATATCTATTTGTACTTTATTTATGTCTTTGAATTTTGCAATAAATAATGCTTTTTATAATAGTTTGGCCTCTTTAACAGCATTCTAGGTAAAGGAACAACTCCTGAGCTCCTCCTGTCATCCATGCCGGAATGCTGGAGTGTGTGCTCCGTCCTTGTTCTATCAATAAAGGTGTGACTAGACACAACAGTAATTTCATCATCATGCTTGCTGATAACATTACCACTGCAAACTTGATTACTACTGATACAATAAACTCCCTCTTAACATCAGCTAATCTGAAGAACTGGTTGATGACTTCAGGAATCATGGCTGGGACCACAATCTATTCACTCAACGAACTAACATATCAAGGATCAGTAGCTTTGTTAGGTTTTCTCAGAGCACTAGGCATCATGTGTAATAACACTTCATAAATTAAATTTCTTATTTTATTGAAGGTGATGTTTTTCTCCTCTTTCAATAATGTTGGTCAGGTTTTGGTGAGATCATTGTTAAATGCCATTTAGCACCTTTGTGTATGTACAGCATGATGCACATGTGCCACACAGAAATATTATTGGGTACTTTGAATATAGTACTCTAAATATATATATATATATATATATATATATATATATATATGTTATATAGTGCCTGCTAAATAATACAAAGAGTAGATTACATGTGATTTTCCCTATTTGGGGATCATCAGGTGTATGCACTTTTGCTTCCCCTTGTGGGAATCGAACCTCAGACATCAGCGCCTGAGGCAAAGCCTGAGACGTTGCACCACAGCGTTTGGTTCACTTTTTTGACAGTGTGAAGATTGGAGTATTACATTCATAGGTCTGATCACAATCTGATATTTAGGTGGTTACCTACGAGGTAACGCGTGTGGTTGGTCAGCCAGCCGGCAGACATCCCCCATGTCCTCTTAGTTGCAAGAAGCAGATCATAGATTTGTGATACAGTACTTGCCAAATAATACCAGGAGTGTACACAACACGTGTCACACCCTATTTGGTTTGTCTGTATTATTTTGCAGATACTGTGTAACATATGATCTGCTTCTCATAACTACTTAGAGGATGTGGCAGATGTCTGCCGGCTGGTTGACCAACCACACGCGTTACCTGGTAGGTAACCACCCAAATATCAGATTGTGATCAGACTTATATAAATATATATTGTTAGTGCACAGTTTTGAAAGCAATAAGCTTGAACTTCATCATCTCCATGAGTGAAAAATTTAACAAAATTAATTGATTTGCTGAACTCTCTATGGAAATTCTGCTTGAAATTTAATGATAATTCTGTGTGTTCCCCTTTACTTGTGTTTATGAAACATTTGGTGAAGGATTGGGATTGTTTTAACTACAAGCAAATCCCACAAAAACCCTCCTATAAATAGCACATCGGTGCAAAGTGATTAAGTTTGTAAAATCTTTTCATTAGAAATCTACCCTGATCTAATTATAGCACAAATGTAGTAATGCAAAGTGTGCCAAAACATTGTGTACATCTTCATGAGAATTTTCCAATTTCTACATTTCCATCCATCCATTATCCAACCCGCTATATCCCAACTACAGGGTCACAGGGGTCTGCTGGAGCCAATCCCAGCCAACACAGGGTGCAAGGCAGGAAATAAACCCCCGACTGGGCGCCAGCCCACCACAGGGCGCACACACACACACATCCACACACCAAGCACACACTAGGGACAATTTAGAATCGCCAATGCACCTAACCTGCATGTCTTTGGACTGTGGGAGGAAACCGAAGCACCCAGAGGAAACCCATGCAGACACGGGGAGAAAATGCAAACTCCACGCAGGGAGGACCCAGAAAGCGAACCCGGGTCTCCTAACTGCAAGGCAGCAGCGCTACCCACTGCGCCACCATGCCACCCATTTGTAAATTTGTACAACTTAAATTGCACTTACTGCAAGTAGCTGAGTTTCTTTTCAAATTATGACGATACCATCAAGTGATCTAGGCAGCCAGAAACATTATTTATTAGGCCTTTACACTAACCAGAAACATGTTCACAATAGACAGCCTTAGGAAAAAGGTAAAATGATCAAGGACACAACCACCCTGATCACACACTTTTTTGCTTGTTGCCTTCTGGCAAGCAGTTAGGAGGTGTAAAACCTTTCACCATCAGATTTAAGTATGGATGCCAGTGATTTTCATCTTTGAGCTGACCATTCAGCACAAGTTGCTCATCAGCCTCTCTCACTTACAGGTGTCTTGTATTGTATTTGCTGCTCACAAGACGGCATGTTGATCTTGTAAATTCAAGCATTTATGTTCCCTGTTTTAGGAGTGAAACAAAATAGAAGCTTCTTGTTCCATCTATTGACCCAAACTTCTTAAAAAGTGTATGGATGTTGTCTGACCCCAAGAATGCTATGTGATATGTTTGAGATGCCAACAACCACTGTGTTCGATCTTTTGTCTTTATTCAACACTATTCTATTAAGACTTTTATTTCTTTTATAAGAAACTCATTTTTATTATTTTTAATTTAATAAATTTAAATTATCTGCTGCCCTGAACTGTATTTAATACAGTTAGTTTAATGATGGATGAATATGATTATGATTTAATGAAATAAAATTTTGAAGAAAAACAAAATAAAGTGCAGAATCGAAGGAGGCCACACACACAACAAGCCAGCTAAGCTCGACTGAGTGTGACCTGCCAGTGATCAGAATCAGTCGCTATTCATTATAAGCTGAAATGGAAAACAATGTCACTCCGTCCTGGCAGTTAAGCACCAAATCATATAGCTATTGTTTAATAACTATGCTGGCATGGATTTAATATTCACACTCTAGCTGCAGTGTCTGTCCTTGAAAAAAAACTAAACAGAAACAGATTCTTAGGAATTAAAACAGCAAACTAAGAATAAAACTATTCACATTTGTAAGCTAAAATATATTATTTCAATATTTTTCAATATTCTTATCCCAATACAAGACTGAAGTGCCAAAGTATATTTTGGCAGCATCAGAGACAAGACAGGCGCCAACTCACAATAGGATCCCAGTTCCTTTCATTTATTAATTTATTTTTCCAATCCATTTTTTACAATGCAGGGTTGCAGGGGTTTGGAGTGTATCCCAGTAGTATTGGGCACAAGGCATAAACCATCCCTGGTCCGCAACACACTTCCATTACCAATCCTGTAGGGTTTTGGCAAAATGAGAGATGCTTCATGCAGAAATTGTACTATCCTTTTCTTGAGCCCAGCTTTTTGAACAAAGGGTTGCAGCAAGCTTCAGTGTGACAGTGCGGGTCTGGCTTCATGTTCCCTGGGAGCCTCTTGAACCTAACACCGTCAATAGTCATGACCAGGATGAGCTGTACAAATGAGGACACCACATGTAGCAAGGGGAAGGTGCAAAAGTATTCAGTGCTTTTATTACAAAGCATATCAAAACAGTGTCCAAATAAATAGTGCGGTGCTCCAAATGAGAAGAGGGAGCATGGAGCCGGATCCACACCGTGACATGGAGCCTATCAAATGCCAGCAGGGATGCCTTTTCATTGCAGGGCACACTCACTCATACCAGGCCAACTTTGGAGAAAGTGTAAATGGCAACATCAGTGTAGTCTGATGAGAGAAGAATTGATTGATTTTTGTCAATCAATCAGTTAATTAAATTATCACTTTTGCTTTTGAGAATTCCAGTAATTAATTAAATAATTTGGTAAGGTTCACACTTTATTTTCCTAACCCTTTTCTGTAGGTTGAGTGTCCATCCATTAGACTTATATCATGTCCATCCATTAAACTTATATCAAGGTAACTAAAACTCACTTGTTTAAAAAAAAAACAGAATAATACCATTTATTGATAAACACAAGGACTATAGAAAGATGATAATGGTACATGTATTGACATAGAAGACAGGACACAAGGCAAACAAGACAAACAAACATATAGAACCGAAGAGCCTGGTTGTTTTCTGGCTATTTAGTGTTTTTAATTATCTTGTCACAGACAAGTAGTTTTATGATTCCAAGTTTTTAAGGATGATGTCTGATGTTGTGTGGAGTTGTTGTTATTGCTCCGGGTTCAAGTGGGGGATTCTTCTGGCATTGGAGTGCACTGTTTGTCTTTGCGGTCCTTTGTCTATGGTGTGATGTGATGCTGCCTTCCTCGGCTCACTGTTTGGCTCTTTACCATGTCCTCTTCAGCTTCACAGGAAAAAACATTTTTCTTACTGGCTCAAGTGTGTAGGTTCCCTTCTTGATGGAATAACTGCTTCTCAGACAGGGCTCAGTCACTGGCACAGAACCTGGCTTTGATTTTGAGGGTGGCTCTTCAAGCTAGAGCAGGATGTCCAGCTCCAAGGCTCTATGGAGAGTAGCTTCCAGGCCAAAGAAAGTTTGACAGCTTTTTGCTCCGCAGAGAATGGGTGGTTTCTCTCCTCAGAAAGAATGGTTTATCCGCTTTTAGCTCACCGGGGAAACAGAATGCAGCTTGTTTTGAAGGAAGTTGTAACGTGGTGATTGGATTAAGGTCACTTTCAGTTACATGTGCTCCAGGTGTTCTGTGATGGTCTTCCGGTGGCACTTCTTGGTGTGGAGGAAATGCCGCATGAGCACTCAGAAGCACTCCGAGTGTCCCTGGAATTCCTTCCGGCAGCACTTCCGGTTGTGGCGGAAGTGCTGACATCCAGGGCTCTCCAATCCTCCAGGCGCCCCCCTGTGGTGGCCACGGGCCCCAGTAGGGTTGAGCTTCCATGCTGTGTTCCCGTGACCCCCATACCAACCAGGACGGCTGCCCTCTCGTGGTCCAGGGGAGATATAGTCCCTCTCCTGTTCCTTGTAGGCGTCCCAGCCGGGCATACGTCCCGGCCGTCTGCCACAAGGTGTTTAACTTTGCCCATCACATCCGGCCAGAGGTCAGTTTTGTGGTTGTAAACCTAAAAGGAATGGCCATTTTGGTGCCTTTTTGTCTAAAGAGTCTCTGTAGAGGAGTCACAACTCTGATTTGCATTTTTATTTTCAGATGAAGTGCAGAGCTGACCAAAGTGTTGGTAGAGCTGCAGTTCAGCCATTCACATTAGTGTTCAATCAGGAATGCAGCTGAATTTCTGCATCTGGTGTGAAATCTGATGTTAACAATGATGATTAACAAGCCTTATGTGCCATTAAAACCAACCAGAATGGGCAATGCCCACTTTGTCCTACATCAGTGATGACTGAACGCTGTAGATATTAGTCAACAATGGTAACCAATGCTAAAATTTCTGAATGCTTGTTTAAGCTTCTTTGTGTTTATACTACAGCTGTCCTATTATGGGATTAATAAAAAGTTATTTTTATTTTGCACTTATTTTTAATAAAAATAGTTGTGTCATTTTTGCTGCTATTTTGTTTTTTAGGGAAGCTACAATGTGGTGTTGGTTGCTACAGAGCATGTCTCCAGAAATTAACATCATCAATGTGACAATACAAATTGTGGAGCATCAAACATGTGAATTTCTGAGTTTGTAGATATATTGAGTGCATGTGTATTTCAAGTACTTTAATATTCCTGACTCTTTACTTTTGTTTTCTTACTACAGTACTTTGATTAATGGTCTGGTAGTGACGAAGAATACGGTAGATCTCTGGTTTTAACTTTGGCTTCATTTAACATTTCTGCTCCTGGTCTCACCCATTTCTCAATCTGAGAACATTGCAGTTAGCCTTCTGGGTACAAATCGTGGCCGGCTCACTGTGTCTGAGCGAGTTTTTCTCTTCCTAAACCTGATTTTCCTCTCAATTCCAAAGGCATGCATGTTAGGCAAATTAGCAATTCTAAATTAGGCCGCATGAAAGCCTGCGTGAGAGAGCTGTGTAAGAAAGTGGCACTCCATTTAGGATTGCTTCATGCTTTAGTGTTGCTTTGATAAGCTCTAAATGTAAATGGTATTAAGCAGATTTGATTAAATTGTGTTATTTTATTTTATCTACCTGATATCATCATGTCCACGATTTTAGTCTTCAGCCAATCCATTACACACTCTTCTAGGATGATGGTGTCTAAGTTCTTTACAATACAAAATTGAGCTATTGTCATTTATTCCCATTCCTTATTGTTATCACTTTTTTGTTGGTTTTTAATGACATGTGCTCACAGTTTATACATTTTCCTGGAGAGATGCACCCATCACATTCCTGGCTCAATAAGTATTTTTTCCATACTACTTTTCTGGGGCTTTTTATCCCTGATGACTTTCTAATATCCACTGTGCTAACAGAATATGGTTGTCATTAGTAAAATAAGAGATACAGTTATGGTGAGCAAGTTCATTCTTGTTCATTTCTTAAATCCTCCTAGATGTTGCCAGCTTTCAGAAAGTCAGATAATTAAAAATGAAATATGGACAGACAGAGGTCACGGCAAAGTCAGAGATAGACTGAAAAATCAAGTGGATATATAGTGACCTAGGAAGACAAAGAAGCAGAAGGACAGACAAGGAAGGTGGGAGATGTGAACAGGGAGGACCTGCTAAAGGCAGCCAGACTGCAAGACACACGGTGGTTGTGGCCAAGAAATGGTCGGACAGACTTACAGCTCCTCACAGCAACACATTTTTAATTCATCTTTTTTTTGTTTCATCTTCCTTGAGGTATTTAGCTGTGCATGATTTGAGACGAGCTGCTCTTTTCTGCGTCTATGTACAGTACAGAAGCATTGCCCAGAACTGTTTCCTAATCCATTGCAATTCTCTTTGTGTCTCCGGAATTTGCCTAAGAGGAATTAGTCCCATTAGAAATGTAAAAGTCAAATATAAAGAACTGAGTGGAAGCCTCTGATTGTGCAACACACAGGCATGAACACACTGGCTTTGAAACACATCTTCACAGCGCAGAAACGCCGAATGTGCATTTTAACCATTTTTAAAACTTCGACTCCCACATAAAACTAGTAGACTTTAGACTGATTCCCCTTTGAAGATCTTTTAAAATATTGTTTTCTTTTTTTATTTTATTTACCAAACAGATGGTTCACTTTTGAATCTAATCATTTCCAGAAGGGCCTTCATTTGATTTTTTTAATAGCTTTGCATTATTTCTTTTTCAGTAGAGTTGCAATTAAACATTATTTCACATAAAATCTGCAACACATGCCTGAGAAAGGATGAAATGATGTTTTCAAAGCAATCTGCTCGACCCTGAAAGTACACAGGGTACAATCTTGGTTTTATGTTGTCGGATAGCCTGGGGGAAGATAATGGAGAGCAACACAGTGGAATATCAAGAACGATTTGATAATTATAAACAGGCTGCATGAGTCTTCAGTTGCATTTATTTATTTATTTGAATTGTGCATTTTCTTGGAAGATAAGATGGGTAAGGTTTTAGACTAGGAGAGATATCTAGGTAAGTCAGTTACTGCTATGAAACCAAACCTTAACCAACACTGTGGTTTTAATAAGACTTACTGTACAAGACAACTACACCTTAGAATAGATGCTGCCATGAGTGCACCAGTTGAACTGAAGTTTTGTTTGTGTGATAGAGCAGTGTGTAATAGATGCACTACAACAAGCCCTTAAAGGCCCTAGTCTAAAGTGTTAACTGAATATTTTTCAATATTTGTCTATCAATTACATTTTAACTACCCCTCTAGCTTTGGAATTCCTCCATTCCTCTGCATGTTTGATCACAGAGTCACAGGAAATGTGACAGCACCTGGCACACTCTCCAATTCAGATTTACCAATGCATCTTTAAAATGTGCAAAGAAGCCAGACTTCCACATAATCAAGAGAGAACCCACAAAATGTACATTGTTCCCAAACTGAGAATTGAACTTGAGTCTCTGGAGCTGTGATGCAGCAGCACAACTACTACACCACCCATTCATGATGTCAGTTCATCCATCATTACTTTCTCGTATACGAAGTATAGGGAAAGTATTGTAATCGTCCAAAAATTCCATTTTGAGATTTTGATGAATCTTGACATTTTAGACATCTCTGAGTCCGAAAATACCATCTTTGGAATTATGTCTGTGTGTCTGTCTGTGTGTGTGTGTGTGTGTGTAAACATGATAACTTGAGTATGTGTTCACTTAGGTCAACCAAATTTTGCATACAAGTATTAGGTACAAAACATAGATTTCTAACATCCTTTGGGTTCCATCCATCCATCCATTCTCTTCCGCTTATCCGAGGTCGGGTCGCGGGGGCAGCAGCTTGAGCAGAGATGCCCAGACTTCCCTCTCCCCGGCCACTTCTTCTAGCTCTTCCGGGAGAATCCCAAGGCGTTCCCAGGCCAGTCGAGAGACATAGTCCCTCCCGGTTGGACGTGCCCGGAACACCTCACCAGGGAGGCGTCCAGGAGGCATCCTGATCAGATGCCCGAGCCACCTCATCTGACTCCTCTCGATGCGGAGGAGCAGCGGCTCTACTCTGAGCCCCTCCCGGATGACTGAGCTTCTCACCCTATCTTTAAGGGAGAGCCCAGACACCCTGCGGAGGAAACTCATTTCAGCCGCTTGTATTCGCGATCTCGTTCTTTCGGTCACTACCCATAGCTCATGACCATAGGTGAGGGTAGGAACATAGATCGACTGGTAAATTGAGAACTTCGCCTTGCGGTTCAGCTCCTTTTTCACCATGATAGACTGATGCAGAGCCCGCATCACTGCGGACGCCGCACCGATCCGCCTGTCGATCTCACGCTCCATTCTTCCCTCACTCGTGAACAAGACCCCGAGATACTTGAACTCCTCCACTTGGGGCAGGATCTCGCTACCAACCCTAAGAGGGCACTCCACCCTTTTCCAGCTGAGGACCATGGTCTCGGATTTGGAGGTGCTGATTCTCATCCCAGCCGCTTCACACTCAGCTGCGAACCGATCCAGAGAATAATAATAATAATAATAATAATCCTTTGGGTTATTTCTGCTAATTGAAAGTAGTACTTTATTTTTTATTCATGCAGCTGCAGAGTCCGATTTATTCAACTTTACTTTTATAATAATTGCTCAATGTATTATTAATGTTTCCTCCGGGTGCTCCGGTTTCCTCCCACAGTCCAAAGACATGCAGGTTAGGTGGATTGGCGATTCTAAATTGGCCCTAGTGTGTGCTTGCTGTGTGGGTGTGTTTGTGTGTGTCCTGCGGTGGGTTGGCACCCTGCCCGGGATTGGTTCCTGCCTTGTGCCCTGTGTTGGTTGGGATTGGCTCCAGCAGACCCCCGTGACCCTGTGTTCAGATTCAGCGGGTTGGAAAATGGATGGATGGATGGATGGATGGATTATTAATTTGATTTGATTTGTAGTTGATAATTCTTTAATTTTCATAATATAAAAATATTATTATTGTCTTGTGGTTTACTCGTCAAATACCCATTCCCTTATCTAAGTATATGAGAAAGTCTAGGGGAGACCATTCCTGATTTTTTTTCTATTTCAAGGCAGCATTGGGCAAAAGGAATGAAGTGGATTGCCAGTTTATCTTGCAGCACATTCAAATACACAATGAACCAAAACCATAGAGAAAAGTTACATAAATATGTTTGTAATCACTGGACTGGGGATTAGTCACCGGTGTGCAGAAGAAACAGGATCAACCTTTAAATTATTCTACCTTTTCATCTCCAGAACCTGTTTTTATCCATTACAAGGTAACTTAAATTATTACCACAAACTTTAAGGCAGGTAGCAACATAGGAAGGGGCTCCAGTTTATTCACATATGTACCTACTCTGGGAAAAGTTAGGGATAACAATGAAGCTAATATATGTGTCTTTGGGGTGTAGGAAGAAACTGGATCACCAAGTGGAAATTCACATCAAAAAAATAAATATGACCAAGCTGAGAACTGACCCCCGGCTACTCAACTTGGGTTGTGCATCAACAACCACTTCACCAAGTGGTTCTAGTCATACAATAACTATCTGACCCTTTTTTTCATTACAAGGTCACAAAGAGGTATATCTTATCCATGTAATATTAAAACATGAATCAGTTCTGGAATGGGAAACCAGTTTATTACATGGTGTACACATGCTATTCCCATTGCTAATAAACATTACATACGTAGGTATCTTTGGGACGTATGAAGAACCAGCATTATAGAATGGAAATTTACACAAAAATGGTAAGTATATGTAAAATCAAGTCAAGGGCAGGAACCAATTCCCTGGAGATGTGGAGCAGCAGTTCTAATTACTTCTCCACACTATTCACAATACTAATTTTTCCATCTATTTTCTTTGTTGAAGCATCACAGCAGTATTACGCACAAGACATGAGCCAACCCCAGACACAAGCCAACATAACCTGAATGTTTATGGGGATTGGTTGGAAAAAGAAAATATCTGCTGAAAAACATGAACCTAGGGAGAACATGCAAACTCTAAACGGACAAGTGCCTGAGCCCTGATAACTAGAGTAGTGATGCAATATCATTAACCACTGTGCCATCCCTATGATTTTATTATTCTACCCATCTAAGACAGGTTGAAATCCAAGTAAGTAACGCAGACCTCAGCGTCAACATTTGCAGGGCACCATGCAACACATGTTTCTGTTAGGGGATTCGTAAAATCTGTGGTAATGTTTGTGATGCACTATTGAAATTTGTTACATTTTCTTACTAAAAATGTTTGTTTTGGAAACTTTTGGAATGACAGAGACATAGCAACCGGACAGAAACACAGACACTTATCCTCTTAAGGTGGATTACTTCTCATGCGTTTAACCTTTCTAAAAATCATCCACACTGAACATTGTCTAATGTTATAGTAACAAGAAGCACTCTGCAGATTACTTTCCCGTTTTTAAAATTAACAAGTGAAATTAAACACATCTCTTTTCAGCACTATTGTGCAACACAGTGTAATTATCTCGAGATCTCTGACTGTGTGTAAATAATGCAGCCTGTCCAATCATGTCTTGTCAAGGTCTAATCCAACATCAATCTCTGAGCTGCAAAGTATAATAAAAAAACATTCAAAATATATCAGAATGGCATCAATATTGATTTATTAATGCTAGGGAATGCTGCTCTAATTGAATTGCGATCCAGGAAGTAAGTTAATGTAGCTGACAGCGATACAGGAATTTAATCTCCCAAGTGCACAGAATTAGGACTTCTTTCTATCTTTGCTGTCAGCTGGATAAATAGTAAATCAATCAGAGTTTCAGTGGGTCACTAAAATCATCTT
Source organism: Erpetoichthys calabaricus (assembly GCF_900747795.2). NCBI lineage: Eukaryota > Metazoa > Chordata > Cladistia > Polypteriformes > Polypteridae > Erpetoichthys > Erpetoichthys calabaricus. The sequence goes on from NC_041407.2 coordinate 61,449,878, forward strand.
GACCACTACCGAGAGGCACATATGGTGTTTCGCCCTGCTCATCTGTTGTATTTTCAAAGTGCCAATAAGTCAAAGTAATCGGTGGATTCATCACATATTCTGATAAAAGTCAAAACTACTTCAGGCCCAGAACAGAAACAACAAAGCCCTACTGGTCACAACATTCAACAGTGAAATGAAGATGTGCCATCAATATTAAGTCTTCAGCTTATCATAATGTCTGATCTGCTTCAGTGTGTCCCACATTCTCTGCCTTTACTTGCACATCTCAGAGAAGAATTTGACATTGATCTCACATACTGCCATTTGTATTACTTAAATCTGTGTGTCTCTTGATAGCTCTTAGACACTGCAGACAACCTCTTCATGACATATTTGAAAATAAGAATATTTCCAGCCTATGAATAACTTATTCATATACAGAGATGTGCACTCTATGAGCTTTTTGTAATACATCAGAAACCCAATTCACACTCACTCATGCCAGCCAAGTTCAAAGCAGCTAATCAGCCTGACATGCATGTCTTTGGGGTGTGGGAGGAAGGAAATGTAAAAAGCACAAAAGGGTTTAGATATATGTCTCTATATATTATCATGAAATGGCAGCAATCTACTGATCAAACTGGGAACACTGGAAGGAGTGGCACGTAAACCCAGAAGTATAACGTGTTTATCTGTTTCCCCTCATCTTCAAAATCATTGATCTGAAAGAAGACCTTTAATAGCTGACCTGATTCTGGCCACCTGTTCAATCTTAAATAGGTTTCCCAGAAGACAAGTGGCAGTTCGATGAGTAGGGATGAAAGAGGCACAGACTCCTCTCTCCATGAGAACACACCACTGGGTATAAGCATTATGCAGTAGTGGCTGTCAGCAGTGAACATGAACACTTCTCATTTTCTAAAAAGGAAAATGGGTGGAGAGTCCCAGTGAGATCCTTAAGGATTTTGTGCTTTTGCATACTTGTTTCATTTCTATTTGTTAATACAAATTAAAATTAATACATATGCACACTATAATTCAATGCTAATTTTCCTTAGATGTTTATTTTTTTGTCCTCTGATTTACTGCATCAGCAGAAAGGAGCAAATTTCAGATGTCCATGTTTCCATGTTACGGAGGAATTATTGTGTTTCATTAAAGAGCACACCTTATTAAACTTGAACACTAAAAGACAGAAACCTGTTTGCTTTTTAGATACAGTATGTAGCCAATGTATGATTAAATATAGATGACACACAGGTGCTAATGATCAATGGCATACTGAGATGATTAAACTAAACTGATTAACTGAAACATAAACTGGATGAAGGTAAACCAAACGTACAGGTGAGGATGCAGTAAATGTGATGGCTTAACTTTCAGATAATCAATACTTAACCCCATAGAAAGAATGAGCAAAGCAGTAAGACACAAGCCGGTCATCCCGCATCAGCAAGATCTCTCTCAAGCGGGTATTTCATGGTAGAGAGCAGCTTCAGAATGTGTTGTTGTCTAAGTTCTTCTGAAGAAGCACAAGGAAACAGACAAGGTTGATGAGGTTGATACACAGCATTACTGGCAATCATAAGAATTATAGCACTGCTATCACCTCTGATCTCAGAGAAATAACTGGGGCCCAAGTGTAACCCCTACAGTCTGGAGATAATTAGTCAAAAGTGGTCTTCATGAAAGGTTTGATACCAAAAACCAATTCCTCCAAAGTGGAAAAAATAAAGCCAACTGATTCATCTATGTTTTAAAACACAAGAATAAAGATGCTGAATGATGGCAGCAAGTGCTCTAGACTGAATACTTGAAATTTGAAATGTTGGCTCCAACTACAAGCAGTTTGTACATAGAAGATGGATGAGTGTCTGCAGCTAATAGTGATGCATGATAGAGCTTCCCTGCAGGTCTGGGGCTGCATTTCTGTAAATGCAGCTGGTTATCTGGTTGGAATTAATGGTATTCTCAATGCTGAGTAGTAAAAGAGCATTGTCATCTATTATATAATAGAATTCTGCAAAAAAGACAATGACCCCAAAACAGAAGGAAACAGTGTCATAAAGAGCTATGTTCAGCATTAGAAGAAAACATGTTTTGTAATACTGTGGATGGTGTGGCCTCCATGGAGACCTTGTAGCTCTTTGAGATTATCTGGAGAGACTGAAGCAAAAATGAAAGCCAAAGTCTGCAGAAGAACTGGGACAAGTTCTCAAAGATTCTTGGAACAAATGACTAGGCAATTGTCTTAAAAAACTACATAGCACTGTAGCTAAAAGAACTGATGCAGTTTTAAAGGCAAAGGATGGTCACACCAAATATTGATGTTTAGAATCATTTCATTTTGTTTCACTTTATATGTCCCAAAGAGTTCACACAGTACTACACATGATTGTATGTGTGTGATATGTGAACAGGTGAAGAGTCCTTTACTAAACAGGAGTTGGGCTTAGCAGTCACAGAAAGAAAATCACACTGGTTGACGCATACTATAGGAGGAAGGAGCAGAAACCCTTAAAAAGTGTACATTTGCAAAGACAATTTATTCCTTTTCTATGTTAGAACATATTTTATGAGCTCAGGATGATCCTGTGTTGATCCAGTTTTAGTACGTGTTTATGGTAAAAAAGACTAACTTTTGGGTTTAGTGTTGTTGCAGTGGGCCCAGAGCTGCGGACTGGCAGTGGACCAAGACTAATGCTAAGTGGAGTTGCCGTGTGCTTCCAGGAGTGTGCAAAAGAAAACAAAATTGAGTACTAACGTAGACCATCTCGTGAGCAGATTTAACGGACTTAATATGGAGGGTCTTGCTGCAAAATTAATTCTGCACGATCTGACACTCCTTTATTAATATGCGCAAAAAATACAAAAAACATATTTATATTTATATTTGGATTGAAGCATAGTGCAATACCGAATCAAATATATTTCACTCAATGCCATAGAAAAAGACAAGCGATGCTTGGAAATTTTTACATTGTGTAATATTTAGAAATAGAAAAATATGGATCAACATACATTTAACTATTAATATTCAGTAAAAAGATGCACTGCTGGTGTCCCTATTTAAAAAATGAGTGAAGTCTGAAGGAGCTATTGAACAGAAGGTAGTGGACTGTAGTCCAGGGTGCAAGTGCACTGGACCATGTAAATCTCATATTGAGATGTTGTCTGTGTGGAGTTTGTATGTTCTCTATATCTTCTTGGAGCCTCTCCGGTTTTCTGCCCACATTCCCAAAGATATGCCTGTTAGGTGAATTCCAAATTAGTCTTGTGTAGAAGTGTCTTTGATGTATTGCTGTACCTCCAGAGCTGTTTCTCGCTTACATCCAGTGCTGTCAGGATGCTTAATTTAAAACTGTTATGTCAGTAATCTAATCAAAATTAACATTTTAAAACTCCAGATAAATATTGACATTGTTAAGGAACTTAAGCCAGAAGCTTAACCAATATCCTTTCCCCTGCTACTGTCTCCAGCAAGATCAGGCTAATTCCCAGACTCTCTAATTAACTTGCGGAGACTGTTAGTATCTCTTATTCTCATACTACTACCTCAAAACATCACTTCGTAAAAGACCACACTTGTAACCACAGACGGCATATATGAGGAAATGTTTAACCCACTCTAAAAGTAATGCCTTCAATGCTCCACAAAGTTATCCTTCAGGCCTCAGTGTTCATCCTCCTGTCTGCCATCCATATACCTCAAGGCTGCAGCATGAACTTCTGTAGGTGACTTGTCTCAGAATTGTATTAAAAAATCTGACAGGTACCAGGACCGATTTTGTGGTCCCAGTGTTCCTGACCACTCTTTTTGACACAGAGCTGTTCCAAATGCTACAGCACTGTTGGTTTTCTATGGTGTTATGCAATACTTTATTTCAAGTAAAGCTTGTTTGGCTAATATATAGTTATAAAAATAATTTGTTAAGACTGTGTGGCAGCAGGTACTATATGCACCATTTTGTTAAACATATACACATTTACAGCTTATATGTAAAGCCATTCTCAGCAGTATAAGAAGAAAGGCAGGAGCCTCCTCTGGATGAGGTAATACTCCATTTCAGAAAGATGCTAAGCAATCATCAGCATAGGGAAAGGGAAATAAAGTCTTAAAATTGAGTAGAATTAGCTATCTAATCCAGTACTGGAAAAAATCATTTTAAGAATTCTACATATTATAAAAATAACAAGACAAAAATCCATCCCTCAAAAGCAAGTTGTGTCGCTTGATCACACAAACATTTGGGTGATTACAGGAGCCAAATTTCAACGGAACTGAACTTTAATTGTTAGTTCTTTTTCGGAAAAAGCAACCTATTATATCCCTTTTACTGACTACTTTTACAGTTCCATAAAGGTTGAAACAGGAGGCAACATGTGGCATTTATTGGAAAAGCCTGCCGGATTCTAATGTTTAAATGTTACACAAATATATCTGAGCCATGGCTCACTATTTCTTTTTTTAAGTTACAAACTAACGGCTGCTGTTTCCATTTAAGATTTCATCTCTTCTTACTGGAAACTATAAGGTTAGTGTTTATTTGTGACTGTCATTTTATTTACAGTGTGTGGGCAATACAGTGGCTCAGTGATTAATGTTGCTGCCTCACAGCTTCCGTAGCCCAAATTCATATCCAGGCCCACTCACTCTTGGTGTGTACTCGGATTTCCTTCCTTATCCTCTCCCATATTCAAAAGACTTGTGTTATATGTTGAGCGAATGCTCTAAATTGATCCTAAAAGTATGATTATGATGACATGGATGCCTATGCCCTTAAATAATCTGGTGTCTCTCCCTAGTTGTTGGGTTCAGAATTTAGTTGGATGGATGCAATTTTAATTGTCTAAAAACTGTTAAAGAAACATGACTTTAAAGTTCAACAGTTCTTGAACAGATACAATGAAATATATTTTAATGTTGCAGTTCCGGGTATGACCAGAAAATAATGCATATCGGAGGCAAGAAAGAGTTGGTTTTAAATTAAGGAAGAGGTCAATGTGCAAGCCCAGGACCAGAACTGGCCACCTCTGAAGTACTCGTCAGTAGGTTGTTTGAAACAAATGACAGAGACATTGACACCTACAGACTAAATGAAAGTATGTTGGGGTGATGGTTACTTGGCATGAGATTATCATCACCCTCAGCTAATGTCAATTCATTGATGAGCTGCTATTCCAGACCAATTGTGTCTTCTTTGTTTATTAACCAACACCGTCATAATGAAAGAATGTAAAAATTTTGCCAGAGTCAGGGATGGTGTTACAGGGTTCATTTCGCATAGCTGGCTGCCTTTTCAACAAAATCGCTCTGTTTTTGTGTTGCTTTTCTTTTTTTTTTCAGCCTTTACTCTGCATAGAGAGTGAATAACAAACATACAGTATTAGCCAGTTGAACCAAAGAACAATTCTTCAACTATTCAGGTGGAGGTGCCAACAAGCTCACTTTGTAACAGACTGACTTCGCTTGTGAACAGTTACAATGGCACCATTGTAGATGACAACGTTTTATCAGTGGCTCCAAATTTGCCATCAGCTATAGTAGGGTTGGAAGATCTCACAGTATCCAAGCTAATTTTCCTCATGTCCTACTGTTTGCTTTAATGATCTGTCTCCAGTCATGTGCTTCTGCCTTATTCAGCCCTACGTCTTCGCCGAAAATAAAACCAGGTACGAGACAACATGAGCAGTTATGCTGAACTCCAGTCAATGAATCGGATACAAATAAAGACAAGGAGATATCTAAATTAGAAGGAGTCTTGATTGTCTGGACCTATTTTAACTAAAGCAAATAGGATACTAAACAATCAGAAGTCAAAAGTAAACTGACGAAGAACTGCAACTGTGACAAAATGTAACACAAGCAGCCATGTCTTGGAATATGAGAAAAAGAAAGAGCCAAACTGACAAGCTCACTCACTGCCGAAGTGATTTCCCAAAGCAGCAGTCTTAAACATAAGGACATAACTAATGCTATTATGTACTTCATTCTGAAACTTCACAAGGCATGTAAAAAATAATGCATTTTCTGATAGCAAATCAGGCAACTTTAACTGTTCTTTTACTGTTACTCAATTTAAAGCTGTGATTTGATGTATACAATTTCTAGCGTAATTTGGATGAAAATGTATAAAATGTGAGATGCATAGATTCATTTGTATGTGATAAATGTTCAGCATTTTAAATGTGCAGTTTGTTAAAATGTTCCATGAATGTTAAATAAGCATTATTGTTTGTATTCACCCAGATTATGTTCTAAAGTCAGTCCCACCATGTCTACAGGTTTTTGTTCCAACCAACTCCTATTTTTAATTGGTTTCTAGCCTAATTAAATGAGTGGTTAATTGCCAGTTTCTGTGTTTGGGGCCAATGTAAAAATTGCAGAGCTAGGTTTTCATATGGGAATAATGTTTTTTTCTTTCATTTTTTAACAATATTTTCATCCTGATTTTCATTCTATTTCTCTAGGTGTTCTGGTTATTTAATCCATTATTTACTAATTAGTGGATCTGAAGCTGAAGTAATTGCAGACTTTCACCATTAAGTGTTGTTTGCCTGGGTGTCAGATTTAATTGTTTTTAGTTGTCATCTTTAGGATACAATGAAGAGAGGCAAACTACACAGAAAGTGCAAAATAATAGAAAACAACAAAAGAGAATTATAGATTTAAATCTATAGCAAAATCAGAAATATTTCTAAATATCTTATATACAGGGATGGACAAAAGTAGGTTTACAGTTGTGAGTACGTGACACACAGAGTTTATTCTTGTATTATTATTTATATAATATTTTTTGTATGATGTATTTGTATAATTTGTCTTCTTAAAGTTAATAAAGCTATTGCATTAATAAAGCTACTGTAATAATCATAACCTGCATGTCTTTTTCCATATGAACAACTTTCAACCTACTTTTGCTCACCACTGTATGTACAAATCATACTGCGGTGTTTTTCTGAATGCAGAGTAAAAGAACAAAAAAGGGTCAGCTAATTAAATTAAGTCATTTATTATCAATTATTATCACTGAATGTGAATCCGGTTGAAATAAAAACCTGCAGACATGGAGGGTCCGGTGAGCTGAGCTTGGGAATCTCTGCCTTGAATTATTTTTAAGACAATGTGATGAGGTGTGTGCAAGCTTTAATAGTTTGGCATATTTAAAACATAATCTTTCAGCATATCATGTAAAAGACATGTTTAAATGTCTGGGTGCTTTAACAACTAAAAAATGTTAAAAAAAAAAAAGTGGCATTTCTGAACTAGGGTTGTTATTAACATTATCGTTAATTTATTATTCATTTAAGTGAGTTAAATTTTCACGATATTCACTTAACACCATACCTCTCAGACCCACGTTGTCTAATTTTTCTCTTTATGCTAACTTTGGTCGGAGAATGATCCTAATTGTGACTAAGTGGCTATTAGCCATCATCAATAATTTGTTTTTTACTACATAAGAAAGTAATCCTGCACCAGCTTCAATTTAAATGATGGTATTGTTTCTCCAATAAGCCAAATTGGTCCAATCATTTTAAAAGTATGTTGTTAGAATCCCTAAATGTTCACAAATGCTGCCATATTTCACACAAATGGAAAAGACCCAACACGGGCACATGATCACTCATAAATGACAGAGAACAGCACATTATCAATCAATCAAGTAGGTAATGCTACAGTTCAGAGTGTTCTCAACAGACAAAGAAACTCACAATGGCTCCCCATTGATTTAGAAAGGCTGACAGACTCCCATGTGCCACTACAAAGGAAACAAACTGACATCCAAAATGTAAACTTTGAAAATCAGAACAAACAAAAGAAAAAAAGCTTGCTCCACTTGTTCCATGCTGGCTGACTGAGAGTCATTGAGCGTGATAACAATTATTTCTTGCCCCACTATAAATATAAATAAGCTTATTTTCTCATTAAGATTCTTCTTGTTTTTTCACCTTAAACGTGAGTTAAGTTTATTTTCCTTATCCTTCCTGTTCACTTTTATAAAGGCTAGTTGCTATCTGCTTACATGTTTCTTAATGTGGCTTATTCCTTTATATTATTTTTAATGAACGTCCTGCATGGTACAGTATTCCACCTCTGTGCCTTTTCATGTTTAAACTCAAGGGTTAAAAGCTATTACATCAGCCCTGGCCAGTGTACCAAGTCCTAAATGTAAACCAGATAATCCTACTTAAAGTCAAAGGGAAGAATTTGTAACTGTAATTAGGTGTAACAAGAAATTGCACACCACAATCTTGAATTGAAAACCCACCTTTCTCCTCATTCATTCATCAAGAGTTTTGTCTTCAACAGAAAAAAAAAACTGTACAGGGGTTTCCTGTTTGTGGAGTATGTTCATTTTTTTGAGTTATTTATTTAACAATATATTAACAAAATAATACATGCATTTTGCAAGCTGTAAGCATGTGACTGGATGTCTTGGTGTGTGTATTACACAACACAAGCAATATTCTTTTTTCAAGGGCATTTTTGATATTGTTTGCTTATGCTCAGCATTGGTTATTATTGGGTCATTGAGTTCTATAAGAAATTTTGTTCTGTTAGTTCTCCACGAAAACATGAGATTAGAATTTTAGCTGAATTTACTACAAATGACTTGGGGTAAATACGCGTAACATATAAATATTAGGAATGTAGTAATTGGCACATGCATCCTATCAGTTATTACATGGCAGTGCCCATAAAATCAAAACAAATTGGTAAAATACATTAAATCAGGCAAACAAAAATATTTTTCGTTAGAAATGAAAAGCTAAGTTCCTAGTGACTTAGAGACGATACAAAAAAAGCAAAAAGGTCAGAAAAATGTATAATGCAATGAAAAAAAAAATCTCAACAGTCATTTGAAGAAAGACCCTGGCTTGAGTACCACCATAATGGGTTTGGTTTGCTTACCACAACACACTAGGAATCCATTTACTTCCACAAAGAGACAAGAATTTGTAACATTAAAAGGGAAGGTTCAGTTATGGGACACATTGTGGACTTCCGGAGGTAGTCTGCAAAGGCAAATATTAAAACAAAACTGAATGTTATTATGAACAAAGCTCTCTCTGCCATAATAACACTGAGGACTTTCAAACAACAAATTATTTAGCAGAAGTGTATCAAGAAATGCTACTGAGGCTCCTTTATCCATCCATCCATTATCCAACCCGCTATATCCTAACTACAGGGTCACGGGGTCTGCTGGAGCCTTTATACCAACAGCAATGTCTGCATATCTATTATATAGTCAATTTAATCTATCTATCTATCTATCTATCTATCTATCTATCTATCTATCTATCTATCTATCTATCTATCTATCTATCTATCTATCTATCTATCTATCTATCTATCTATCTATCTATCTATCTATCTATCTATCTATCTATCTATCTATCTATCCTTTTTTGGGACAAGTCAATAGCGAGTAATCCTACTGAGATAAAGAAATGTTCAGATGTTCTGTAAATGTATTTTTGATTTTCAATTTGTGTTTTTCACTGCAGATCCATGACTACCAACATTTTCTGTATTTTTTATCGCAAAGTCCTTTTGAGTCCCATGTCTGTATCTCTTTCAAGCTGCTCATAATATAATGTTATTTTCTTAGCATTATGACAACCTTAAGATCATTATGCCCACACAGCCCATACATGAGATATTGCAAAAACAAGTGATAATCATTTTGAAATAAAGAAACATTCATTTATTTGAGGAGTCTGTTTGCATTTTTGACTGCAGGTCTATGCTTTTCTGCAGGTATTAAATTAATATGTTGAACTCTCCTCACATCTTTTGTATCTTGTACTGTATTGCTTGCAGTTGGCTTAAAGACCCCCGCTTAACCACCCTTTCTCCCCAAATTGTGGCTAGAGTATGCAATGGGTATCGCTAAATCAGTTAAAATGTGTTGGACAGGACAGACAAAACCGATGGTCCAAAGTTTAATTGTTTATGGGAATTCTAACTGTGATCTTCAATAGAGTGTGCCTTTAAGGATTTATTGGCTATGGAGTATTTGGACTTTTTGTTTTGAGTGAACACCAATAAGTTAAAGCCTTTGGAGGAAAATAAAAGCCTTGGGAGCTGTTTGAGTGGAATAGCTGGGCTTTGAGATGATCTTACTCAGGGACCCATAGGTGCCAAGATTCGGCCGTGGTGGAGGTCTATCCTAGCAGGCCCTTGTTTTTTTCTACACAAGACAGATAGGTAGACCTCCTTGATCCTACTGCAAGACATAAACTGTGACCTCAGCACTTCTTTACATTCAATGGAGCAGAACAAAGGTAGCAGTCATCCTTGTGAGTTAAAGGACCATCCCTTTAGACTGAAAGTGTACTTATGGTTTTAACTGTGCGTCCATCACATATAATACTGCATTACAACTACTGTACTGCATCTCTTTTAGGCAGCTTATGGAGGTGGGCTCAACTCTCAACATGGATCTGTGACATTTTGTCTTCATTTTCATAAGGGTGTTGTTGTGTCAATTGGTCTGATCAAATAAATTGGTGTTGATTTATTTCTTGAGGAAAGCACACCTAAAAGCCAAGAAGATGATCTCCAAATGCTTGACTGATAAAACAGGGAGCTTCACCATTTTCCTAGACAATGTATTTTTAAAGTAAAGTAATACAAGATTTTGAACCTTTCATGCACATAACCAAATACCTGTGCACAATGTGTACTTTCAAGAGGATTTTATTTCTTTACCTCCTCTAATTTCTTCTCCTTTTAAATAAAGATTATGCTACTATACAATTCTAAGTTTGGGCCGGTAACATGCAAGTGCAAAAATTTAATAAAATAGCAGGAAACAATATGTGGAAAATTCAAAAGAAAAAAAAAATTCTGCATTAAAAGTAAAATTTCAGAAGCTGTGCAAACAATTCTTCTAACTGAGGCCCCCTTTATTTTTTTAGTATAATAAATTGAGTAGCAGCTCCTTTTTCACCAATGGACAGAGATCTCGATGTGTTCTGTATTCTGTCTTACCCACAAACTGAGGGGGCTTCCTTACCATGTGGTTAAAGGGACAGCCTGTTCCTCAAGTGTTTTCAATTTAAAACCCAATTTTGTATCAAAGACTGTTAATGGAACATAATTGGGCTTGATTTGTGGTGCTCTGTGATGTGGAACTGCTCATACAACTGGAAATGGATTAAGGTCAGGCGGGTGGGGTGCTGGAATTGGAAAGGCAGATATTTTAAAGAGCTGGAACAAGAGGGACCTTGTTTCACTAGGGTGTGAAAAGGGAGAATGCTGGTAAACAAATTGGAAATATGAAGGTCAGAGTGGTGCCCAAAGGAGGCTTGGAGAGTGCCCGTCATTCAGGGCCTTCAGTCAACACTTGCTCTTTAACAACATCAGCTTAAAACAAAAACTGTCTTTGACTCGTGTGGCTGCTTCTTGTTGGCTAAGGCAGGGAAACCCAGCAGCAGTTGTTCACTTGTTCGTGAGGAGGGGGAGAACTGCCTTCAAACTGTTCATTAGCAATTGCTGTGGCCATCAAGGTGCTGCAGTGCATCTTTGCTGGTTTAAGGGAAACTTGTCACCCGTGGACAGGGAGGCCAAACAGCTAACATCTGGTTTCCTTCGTCAGAGCAAGGCTGGAGACTGTCAACGAAAAAAAAGGAATTAAAGCGAACATTTGTGAAATTAAACATACATCCTAGTTGTTCATTAAATATAGCCTATTTATTTATTTTTTTACATAATGGCCTTTCAGCATTAGTGAAGCCATGAAGAAGCTTTTCTTTTAAATGCTTCAACAAACTATTAGTTTGAAATTGCTTGAAATGCTCCTGTTGTCTGGCTAGATCATTTGCCAATATTCTCTAGATGATACATTTTATAATAAAAAGTTCTCCAACTCTTTAATGGCACGCAACATTTAATATAATGTACTGCTGAAAATATAATTTAAATACATAACAGCTGTAATTTAATGTGTAACAGAAAAAAAACTCTGTGCCACTCCGTGTATTTTGTTCTTCAGAGCCATAACTGAAATTATCTTCACAGTGGGGCACGTTATACGTGACCACAGGGATTCAAAAACACCAATCAAAATAAAAGAGTCCAAGCTAAGCTAATTCTTAAATTCAGTTCATAAAGTATTACTCACACTTAAATGACTGGTTAATCTTTCAAATTTACATTTTTCTCTTCTCAAATGGCCGGCCTTTTATCTTCTTCCCCTTCCTCACTATATTTCTTTATGTTATAAAGCTATTTTTTCATTATTAGCAAGTTTTGTCTAGATCTTTTTATCCATTTGGATTTCTCATGCAAGAGTCCTCAGCAGTGTAGATTACAAATTAGCTGTTACTTTCTGCGATTTGAATTTACAGTGATGTTATTATTTTATTTATACCATCTTTGTCGCCATCTGGGTAAGTATTCCTGGCAGTTATTAGGGCAGCTCTAATATTTCTATGGGTGTGTTCTCTAAGGTTCTGACCTATAATTAATTACTTGATAGAGTTAAAAGTCACTTAGAAAGGTCACGTCCTTATCCAAACTGACAGATTCACGAACAAACCCTTTTGCCTTGAACCTGTGCATCATTCTTTCTCCTTTTTTTATTATCCATGCCTGTTTTATGACTATGACTTTAGTTTGTGTTCTTGATTAGGTTATTGATCATTAGTCTTCTCAGTTACAACCTTTTTTATTTGGGTATTTTTGACTATGTTTCTTCTACTGGTCACAAATATAAAATCCTTGCTGGTACTCCTAGCAAAACATACACAACCTTTCATTAGTAATATTCTCTTCGAAGGTTTTCCTGGTTAATGATTTTTTTGGCTCTGAAATTTTGACTATGATTTTTTGTACATGTTTTAGAATGTGAGGACAGTATTTTAATACTCCCAGTTATGACATTAGCTTTTGATGTTTTTTTCCTTTGGTCCAACTTCTTTTTCAAAACCACTCGTTTTCTGCCTCTAGCTGATCACTTTTCTGTGTTCTTCACTTCAGACACATAGTTTCTGCTTTTACTTGTGAAATTAACATTCATCTTTCCCCCCTTTCATTTTCTTCAAGCATTTTTGTTTTATAACATAAGATCACAAGAATTGCTTCCCATGCTTTATTATTTCATTTAATTTATTAAAGGATAAAGGCAAACTGCCAGGGAAATTACTATATTAAATAAAGAATAGTCAAGATCACCATTACATATTCCCAAGAGGGACATCCTTTATTACAACAAGCTTGAGGGAGTGTGTGCCGTGTACACAGGTCAGTTCAGCATGACAAGACAGGAGAATATTACAAAAATTAGGTTAATTTGAATTACAGAGTTAAGAAGCACATCAGTTAGCACCAATCAGCATACAGGTAAATGGTATAATCTTTAGCACAACCTATAACTTTTGTATATGTAAAGGTACCAAAATAGTTAAAAAGGTTAAATGTTCTTGGTACATATCTAAAGAGTTATTATATACAGATTCTTATTGAGAACAAAATAAAAATGATTTCTATTATCTAATCGTTCTCTTGGTAATTCACAGGGTATAAATGGTACAGAATTTCTTAGTTAAGCAGGCAGGCACAGTCAGAAACTTGTCCATACTTTTATCACATCCTGCATTGATTCTTGTAACTCCCTATAGGCAAGTGCTGCTTCTAATAATTGATCACAACTCCATATCATTCAAAACTCCTTACACAGACCTGCAACAGCGATCACATAACGCCCATCCTGCTTCGCCTTCACTGGCTCCCTGTGTCGTACAGGATTGAATATAAAAATCCTATTAATATATATTGCTTTAAATATCCTTCCACTGGACTAAATTAGCGACCTTCTCTATCACTCTGCTCATGTTCACTCACTAGGGTCTACTTATTCTGACAATCTTGTTGTGCCCCACACTACACTGCACTCTATGAGAGAAAGTACCTTCAGCTGTATAGCACCCAGACTTTGGAATGACCTCCCGAAATGAATCAGATCAGTGGACTCCTTTCATTCTTTTAAAAAACAACTTAAAGGTCATCTGCTCAGGAAGATGTTTAACTTACCTAACATTCTGCCCATTCTTGCAGTTTACTTCTGTGTCCACATGCGCAGGATTATTTGTGTGTGTAGTATATCATAAATTATGTTCTTTGTGGCTTTTCTTCCAGTATTAAATTTAGCATTTTACTCAGGTTTATTGTCTTTTATTCTATTTAATCTTTGTACATTTTGTATTTACCTGTTTTTAGTGTTTTATTTGGATGGTTTTTTTTCCAATGTTATATATACCTTGCTGTCCTTTCTGAGACTCTGAAGCACCTTGAGCAGGACAAAGGTGCTGTATGAATAAAATGCGTTATTATTATTATTATTCATACATAAAATGTTTCTGCTAACACTTTCCCTATAAAAAGTGTTAGTACGGGAATGATAAATTCACAAAATGTATCAATGACTATTAAAACAATGAATGTAAAACAACAATAAATCATAAAAGACAGATTATAATAATGTGTGAAAGGTTGGTATTTTCCGATACCAGTATAGTTCCATTGATCATTGGAGCTTTATTATTATGATGCTCGTAATTATGAGACTCTCATAAACTCAAACACGCCCACCAATTCTGCCACTGAAGATCAAGCTTCCAGATATGTCTTTATTCCTTTCTCTCTATCTATGGCTGAAAATTGTTCCTTCTTCTGATTACACTCAGAGTCTGTTTCTAAATTATCCATTATTGTTTGGTCTGGTGCTATGTCTGCCCACCCTAAGGGCAGACTGCAACATACCATCTGTTCTGCAGAGGAATTTATCAGCTGCTGTTTTCCGTGCATTGGACTAGACAGGAAGTAAAGCAGGCACAAAAGATTTGTTGCATCCCTCCAATGCAATAACTGGTTAAAAAATCTCAAGAAAATACTGCAGGTCTTTTAAAACCAATATCACCTGGCATCTGAGCAGCTATTTTTCACTGAACTCAACCACACTTCCTAGATGCTAGTATCTTTTATTCCACTAACTCATATTTAAGCCATTCCAAATACATCCAGTACTTATTGGCATAGATATAGAACATTTGACAACCCACACTCAGCAGTATGTTGCTTTGATACAGCAGTATCATTATTTATATATCATGGTTCATTCTGTACCCAATTTAGAGGACAGAAAAGCTGTTATCTATAATGTTGTGAAGAACCTGCTGCCAATGCGGAGAATTGACCTTTTCTGTGAACTGGCCACTCTGTACCATTGCTTACTGTCAGTATTGGGCCTCAAATATCAAGCCATATGATTTCCTGCTCCTTATTCATCTTTTGCTGCCGTATCAATGGTGACAGCAGGCTCTACTCTTCTACTAATATTACTTAGCAGTTATTAAATAAAATGGGCTGAATTACTCTGGGTTCACCTTAGGGTGTTTCAGATTTTATTTTATGTCATTTTTGTTGAATATTTTAATTTGTCATTTACAATTGTTCTGCAATCGGGCTTTGTTTTTGGATTAGGTGTGTTTCGACTTGACTAAGGCAATCTAAACCATAATGATGTTTGTTCAGTTCCTACCACACTATGCAATCCTTAGCAATTTGTTTTACCTGTTGTAAAGAATTTATATAAACAATTGCATTTTGTCCTGGGTTTGTAAGTTGCTTTGAACAAAACACCTTATCCAAACTTAAACAAATAACCATAATTTTACTATTATTGGGTTTTTTGTAACCCTCAGGTTTTGATCCTTTCAGTTTGACAATTCTGCTTCTGTCTATTTCCCTTATTTGATCTTAAGCCAGGGGTGCCAGGTTTTCATGCCTCTTTCTTAATTAGTAATCAATTACTGCTAATTTATCATATACCTTTTGCATTAACTTTTATCAGTTTTCTTTTGAAAATTCAGAACCTTTGTTTCTTTTTTCATTAACCATCATCAAACAATAATGAGATAGAAAGTGACTCAACTTTCTCCCATTTATAGTTAATTGTCAGTCATACAATATCAGTTTGAGGAATATTGATCTGCTGTAGCCCACAAAATGTTGATGGATCTTAACAGAAAAAAAGGTAAATCAACAATTGTGGAAATGTCTGGTGTGACAGAATAAGAGCATTGACAAACCACAGAATAAAATTATAGGTTTTATTAACAATAGGAAATGGCTTCCCATTAAGATATTGGTTGGAATGTAAATGGTGGGCCACCATGAACTGATTTAGCTGATCATCTGTGAGCTGTCTTTACATCTCATTATTGTTTCAGTGAGGGTTAAGGAAAAATAAACAATGTGTGTAACTTGTACAAAGCAAGTCAATTCAAATTAAGGCAAATTAAGAAAGTTTTCCAACCTCCCATAGTTCTTAAGTGATTTAAGCAGGTTGGAAAATAGATGGATGGAATACTCCAATAGAATTTCACTCAACACATGCAGTTGTATTAATATTTTCATGTCTACAGAGTACAAAGGAGTTCTTACCTGCATGTCTGACCAGCATGCAACAAGTTAAATTAAATGGCTTAAAAATAAATATCTATGCATTTCCTCATTCACACTCAGAAGTTAACAAAGCTTTAATGAAACACAAGTCTCCATGTCTTTAAGCCTTCCTAATATTCTTTTTAACCTTTGCTCTCATGCTCTCAATTGCCCTACGGTACACGCTGGAGTTATTAGTCCTATACACTTTTATATAGGTTTTTTTGATGTGTTTGCATATAACATGCAAAGCAGCTATTGCAATAGCCATGTCAACCTGTCTGTCTGTCTGTCTGTCCACATGAAACAACTTGCTCCCCCCACATCCCTGCCATGGACCAAATTTGTTGAAATTTGGCACACTTACTCTTCAAGAACGTTTTTCATGACAGTTCAGTTTTTGTTGAGAAACCTTGAACAGATTGTGCTGTACACCATATTAACATTCCAAAATTTCCCATTTAAAAGCATTTGCAAATTTGCAAACTCATCTATGTTAAAATGGAGAAACGTTCTGTGTGACTTCAACCACAAATAAGTTTACTGTTTCAATTTTACCTTGACAGCGGTTACACCAATTTAAATATTTTGTATATTTACCATTTTTCATTTCCTCTAGCCGCAAACAGATCCTCAGTACAAGTTAATGAAACACCAGCTTGTGCAGAGTAGGAGGTTGCTATTTGGCTGTACTGGCTGTTTGCCCACACACAGGATGGCAGTCATCTATCAGGAAGTCCAGCTTGGTGCTTGTACAGATCTCTGCATGCATCTCACTCTTCCTGATGCTTTAGACTGTAACAGGTAAGTCAAATGATTTTACTAACCATAAAAGTATAAAATGCAAGCAAGGAAAAAAAAGAGTTATCGAAATATAAATGAGGCACCCTGTGGCGTGTGAGTCATTTTACACAAAGTAAACCAAACATTTACTCATTAAACCAAACTCAGAGCTGCATTATCTCCAGATTATAATGATTCACTATAATTTACTAGAGTAACCAGATGACCTACTCACAATTTCAAGCTATGCATCCCAATAAATAACTGACTAAAGAATACCAAAATGTTGTAATAGTGCGGTCACAATTCCAATGGGGAAACTTGATTAAGAACTTGCTTTAAATTTGAATAGTTGACCAAGAAGCAGACAAAAACAAAACAATACTGCCATTCATTTCTTTCCACATCAACCACTGTATGGAATCATATGCTTTCATTTGTTAAAGTGTTGGTTTTTTTTCCATTCCCTGATCTCTCTCCGATGACGATGACATAAACATTAAACAAATGACAATGAGCTTTTTGCGTGGGCATACATGTTAAACAAGTATTCAGGTTTGAGATTCGGATAAACTGGTCACCCTTTAATTTCCCATCAGACTGCCACATTCATGTGATATCAGTAATGGCCAGTTGCTGTAATTAGCATTGGCTTTCACTTTTGTTATTCCTAAACATTTGTCATATCTCAATAGCTTTGAAAGTCCCATTACATGAAAATTACAAAGGTCAAATATTCTCAATCAACGAAAAAAATAATTACCAAAGTTTCTTTGTTATTTGTTTTGTTAATTGACAATTGCAAATTGTCACTCTGTGTATGTGTTTGTATGTATGTGTGTGTGTGTGGTCTTTGTAATGGGCTAGAATTCAAGTCTGGCTAGAGTTCAAGTCTGGTCTTTGGCACCTGCAACCATGAAATGGATTCAGAAGGTTCTAAAACTTAACCCCATTGAGGGCTACAGTGCCTGCATAGTCCTTGAACACACCTGAATGGAATGCCATACATTTCATCCATTTTCTAACTTGTTTTCCTTTATAACATCCTTTTTAGTCCCTTATTTATCCACCTCTGAGTTTTTTTTTCATTTTTACTGCATCTTCTTTTTGGGATGAACTTGTCCTACATTATACATACTTTTTATACTGTTCCTCATACCCTCGACTGTCTCCACACTTGAAAGTGTCTCCCAATTTATCCTACTTAGGCTTTGCTACATCTGCACAAAGCTTTCTCTACTAAAGTTAAACTGTTTTTGTTTTTGAATGTGCACTCTTTCAAAACACTGTGAAGTTTAATTTATTATGGTCACTAGATCCTAATGATTCAATCACCTTTACCTACAATATTCTAGTCTATTCAGATTATTACAGGATACAGAATCATCAGGTGATCCTGCCTCCTTTGCCTCTACTTTAAGGAAGCAGGGCTGCTAATTAAATCTAAAACATCCATCGTTAGCATAATACAGAACAGCAAAATAATAAATCAAAACAACATTAATAACAAACAAAATATAACATAAGCACATAGAAAAGGCAAAGCCAATAACATAAAGCACAAAATAATATTCAAAAGCTGGCAAAAATCTCTCTTTATAATAAAAAAATCCTGGGATGAGACGTGACTTTTTCAGAGAGATACATTCACATTCCGCGAGACGAGACTTTGTGCCAAGAGATTTAGCCACGACTGGGACCGGAAATAAAAGACAAAGAGTAGATGACAAAGTAGAACGTCGTAAAGAATTCAAAAACATTGGCGCGATACACATGCAGAGCAGATTAGAGATAATGAAAGTACTAAAATCGAAAGTCTCAAAAAAATGACAGTAAAGATCGCACTGTCCGGGGGCATCAACCCCAGAATTTGAAGTGTCAAACCGTTATCATGTCCTTGCGGAGCTGGACGGTGTCTCTGATAATTCTGAGGTGGTAGGTAGGGATGAGGAACCCCAACGGGCCACCTCAAAACCAGATCCCAAAAAGAGAGAGGTAGTGATAGTTGGTGACTCAATCATTAGGGGGATTGAAGCACAGGTGTGCTCCAGAGAGATAGAGAGACTCGCACAGTGTGTTGCCTTCCGGGAGCACAGGTGGGAGACCTCCCTGGAAGGGTGGATAGGCTCTTGGCCAGAGCGGGGGTGGATCCAGTTGTCATTGTCCATGTTGGAACAAATGACATACATAAGGGTAGTCTGTAAATTCTGCAATCCAAATTCAAGGAGTTAGGTGCCAAGCTGAGGAGCAGAACTGACAAGGTAGTCTTCTCCGAAGTTCTGCCAGTGAAATCCATATATGCGAGCAGCAGAGACGCAAAGTGGGGGGGGGGTTTATGGTTGGTGAGCAAAGTGAGCAGGGGGCAAAGCCCCTTGTATTTAATTAAAGAAATCTTTACAGGAGCCAGAGACAAAGCCTTGGCTAAACCATAACAGGTATTTTTTTAAGTCTTACTTTTCCCATCATGTGACTGCCAGATAGGTGACATTGCCAGGCAACCCCAAAAGAGGTGCAGGATTAAGAGCAAGTACAGAGAAACATACACACATGGAATAAATCACCAAAGATTGTGTTACAGAGTTGGACATCAGCCACCTTCACAACTCCACTTGAGGTTATTTTGGAGAAATGTGGCAGATAGCATTAGCAGACTATGCTGGGCTGAATGACCTATCATTGTCAAAATTTTTATTATGTTCTAATGGAACGCCAGGCAATGCCTGACACAAGGCACCAAAAAAAAAATTCAGTAAATAAAATTTATGAGTGAAATACAACGGCCAAAGGATCCATTTATAGGTGCTCTATATATAGCAGAGTTCAAAGGCTTTTATTAATGTACCTGACTTTATCCAGTATAAAACCTTTGTTTTCTTCCTGTCTGACATCTGCGGCTTCCGTCTTGCACCTGATGTGTCTTTAGTTCACTGTATGAATTAACATTGACCATTTATCTGCTCTTAAACCACATGTGATCTGCTGGAAAAAAAAAAGAAAAACTCCGGGGAACCACAGCGAGAGTAAAAATGGAAAAAGTATCATCAGCTTTATATCACTAAGCCCTGACAAAGAGATTGGAGTATTAATTGCTTTTGACATGATTTTGTTGTGGGTAGAAGGCCATATTGTGGTTTACTGGAGGCATTTTCTATTTTTTAAATAAAAGACATCACTGATAGAAAGAAGGACCATATGCTCCTTCTGGAGAGTTGAGTAAAGGACAACAGGCAGTGCCCTTTCTGGTTTATGTGGCCTCAGCATGCTTTTGTGTGCATTTTAGTGCAGTATTGTACTGACACACACAGCCCCTTAAATTATACTTCTCAATTTGTTCCTGATGCAAGATCATTTTCCTTTCCAGATAAGCTCTTAATCATTGAATGGTACCCTTAATTAAAATAATAACTTGCATTTCAGTTGTTTTCAATTATCCTCATGTTTGAATCAGCAACTGTGCTCACAATCATCTCTGTCAGACCAAAAGGAGCATTTGATGTCACCTTTCATACAGGCTGTTTGTTCTTGTGGAGAAAACTGAGCAAGTTAGGCATGTATTGCAAGTCACAACATTTTCTAAACTTGTGGAGTATTTACAATATAGTCGTTCTAAGGGTTCACCTGCCGGCCTTGTCATTGGAAACATCTTGCAGGGATCAGTGTTGGAGTTGTTTAATGTATTATTCACCTGCTCCTTTACTTAGCCTCCACTTCATTAGCATTATTTCCCTTTTCACAATTAGACCAAAAACATGCAAATATATTTCAGTCTCATTGTGGTGACCCAATTCTTATCTGGAAGGATTGCTAGTTTTATAGAATTAACATTTGACAAGACGAAAGACATTCAGTATATCAATACATAAAGGAAATAAACATGTGTATACCAAAACATTTGTAATTGCAATAATTTTCTGGGAGAAATGGTGCATTTTCTGGGAAAATTCCAGGGGTGCCGATAATTTCGGCCATGACTGTAGATAATTAAAGGCACTATATAAAACTGATAGATAAACATACTTTGGTCTGAATAAAGCAGAACATTAAATATAAAGAAAATGTTTGTTTTGGCAGTCACATTCCCAGTGAGGCATTATGCAGGCATATTCCTGTTGTTATAAAGGAGCCCCAGTTGCGTTTCTTGACACTTCTGCTTAATAATTTGTTGGCTGAAAGTCCTCAGTTTAGTGTGTCAGAGAGAGGGTGTGCAGCATTGATCATAATGGCACTCAGTTTTGTTTTAATTATCTCCTTTGCTTTGACCTCCAGGGGGTCCAGATATGTGTCCTCTAACTGAGCTTGTTATTTTAATTTGCTTTTTGATATTGGTCGGCTTATCCTGAAGTGATGTTACCAGCTGAGCAGACTACAGCATAGAAAATTGCACTGGCAATCACAGAGTTGTAAAAGATGTCAAGGTTATCACTTTCCACATTGAAGAAAAAAGGAAAAGAGCCATTGTGCACTCTCTTATGTAGTTCCTCTGTGTTCTGGGACCAGTCTAACCTGTCACTAATGTGGACCCCCAAGTACATGTTGGAGTGGACCACCTCCATATCCTCTCCCTGAATAGTGACTGGACATAGATGCGTTTTGATGCTGTGAAAGTCAATAATGAGTTCAGTGGTTTGCTGATATTAAGATGCAGACAATTCTCTTTGCACCAAGCAACAAACTTCTCCATATGTCTCCTACGCACTGTCTCATCCCGCTTATCAAAATACCCTATAAGTGCAGAATAATCTTATAATTCTGAAAGTGACATGGCCTGTATTATATTTATAGTGTGAGGTGAACAGAGTGAAGAGAAAAGGAGAAAGGACTGTTCCTTGTGGTGCTTCAGTGTTGCCCACATCCACATAAGAAACAAGCCCTCGAGGCTCACAAACTGCGGTCTGCCCGACAGATAATCCATTATCCAGGACACCATAGACTCATCTACCTGCATATCTCTGAGTTCACCCCTTAATAGAGATGGGTGGATGGTATTGTGGGCTTTGGAGAAATCAAAAAACATTTGATGAGACTTGTTAGAATTATCCATCCATCCATTTTCCAACCCGCTGAATCCGAACACAGGGTCACGGGGGTCTGCTGGAGCCAATCCCAGCCAACACAGGGCACAAGGCAGGAAACAACCCTGGGCAGGGTGCCAACCCACCGCAGGACACACACAAACACACCAAGCACACACTAGGGCCAATTTAGAATCACCAATCCACCTAACCTGCATGTCTTTGGACTGTGGGAGGAAACCGGAGCGCCCGGAGGAAACCCACGCAGACACGGGGAGAACATGCAAACTCCACACAGGGAGGACCCGGGAATCAAACCCAGGTCCCCAGATCTCCCAACTGCGAGGCAGCAGCGCTACCCACTGCGCCATCGTGCTGCCCTTGATAGAATTATTAATATTTAAATACAAGAAGTTAGAAAATGTATGTGTAGCATAACATTGTGTTTAGGGCCTTAGTTAACTGTTTTTTTTAATTAATTCAATGAGTAAGTAAATACATTTTTGGTTATTAAATGTTTTATAACAGTGAGTCAAATTTAAAATTAAAACTGATAATACAATGCAATTACATGCATTGGTAAATTACACTTAAAACTTTCTTTTTATTAGCACTTAACATTACTATGTAGCTTAAGCTTATAAATAAGCTTTGGGTATCTCAATAGCTTTTACAGAAATGTCTAACCTGGGCTGAAAATTGCTGTTAACTCAACTTCTAATAATGATTTCCAAACAATTTGTCTTCAATACAAAATAGATAGATAGATAGATAGATAGATAGATAGATAGATAGATAGATAGATAGATAGATAGATAGATAGATAGATAGATAGATAGATAGATAGAACTTAATTATCCTCAGGGGGAAATTTGGCTTTTTATAGAAGCTCTTTAAATAAATAAACACACACATTTTGGGCTGAACATAGAATAAAATTAAAAAAGAAAGTAATGTAGGTACCCATGCATATAATACCCGTTAAACTTGCAGTGCTGTACACTTTTACAAATTAAATCAATTCAAATTTTATTTGTCACATACAAATTATACATACAGTACAATATGCAGTGAAATGCTTAGTTGCCCAACTGCAATGACTGCCTTCAAGAAAAATAATACAGCAACAATAACAATATTACCAATAACAGGGCATGTATTTTTTGACAAGTGGATGGATTGTGGGAATAACTCTAAACTAGAATTAGGTAGCAGCAGATTTTACCTGACCACAGTACGGAGAAGAGGGCATTGCTTGGATGGCTGGAATAATTGATCATTTTCTTTACCCTGGTCTGACATCACCTGGTCTGGATGTCACTGAAGTTAAAGGGTGCACACCCAGTGACACGTTCAGTTGACCGCACCTCTCTTGCCTGCTGTTCCCAAACCAGGCAGTAATACTTCCTGTCAGAATGCTTTCAATTGTGAATGTGTACAACTTCTTTACTAATTGAAATCCCTGAGGCGTCTGAGGTGATAACGATCTTTACCAAGGTGTCAGTGTGTTTAGACTAGGCTGGGTCCTCTGTGATGTGGACACAGAAACACTAGAAACTGTCCATCCTCTCAACTTGGGGGCTGTTAATACTGAGGGGCTCGTAATGCCTCTGCTGTTTTCTCTGAATGTCCACAATCAGCTTATTTGTTTTACTAACATCCAGGAGTAGGCTGCTGTCCCGACACCAGTGTGACAGTCTCTCCTCAATATAAGAGTTAAAATAATTGTTAACAAAATTACAGAATTACCAGCTGCTATACATTTATTTTGCATGCTGTAATCTCATAAACTGTTTGGATATTATAGTAGCTTGCAACTTTCCAAGTTACATTATCCACATATGTTATTATTTTATGTTTTTGATTCTATACTAATATTTTATAGAAAATATGTATTTATTTTATAAATGAAGCTTTCACAAACATTTACTAAAAATCATGCATCTCCTACAGGAGTTCCTACTTTTAAGCCATTATCCTGACGTTTAATATTTTAGTTACACAATAACACCTTAGGTCTTAAAGTGCATTCAGATGCCTTAGTGGTACAGATTTTCATCTAAAGACATTTTTAATATTATTAGATCACATGTGATACCACAAAGGTTACCAACTAACCTCTTAGGTTTTTTTCCTTAATGGAGAATAGGAAGAAATGTGTAAAACAGCTTTACACTCATTATCTGTAACTTCTTACCGGTCTCACTCTCTGTATTCAACTATAAGAACCTTTATGGTAGGCTTCTCACTTAATGTCTTTTATTTTCACTCCTTCACTTCAACCCAGTTTGCCAACAAGAGACAAGGAAAGATCTATTGTAGCACTTGACTGACTAATAACAGAAATAGGACACAGTGACACTGAGTTTAAGCTTTTGCTTAAAAAAATCATACTTATTTCCATAATAACTGATAGCAGCAAATATATGCAATACAAAGAATTATACCACCTGGGTGGATTCATGTAGTCTTCATTCAGTCCCAAATGACATTTCCAAGGTGGTCCAGTACCTTAGTTACAGATAATATATCCTTAAGTGAAAAATGAAAGGAAAAATTTCTTGCCAGTGAGAGAGCTCCTTTCAAAAGTGTCCAGCAGATAAGCCAAATATGGAAAGTGTCAATTTCTGCACCTGTGCCAAGCTCTTTACCAAAGGGGCTGAAAGCCACATACATTTTAGCAACAAAACACCAACTGAACTAAACTAAAGACTGAGAGAACTCTTTTGAAAAGAGTCTAATACAAGGCAGTCAATTTTTCGTTCTCCTCAAATTCTTGCTCCAAGTGAGCAACTGGCTTTCTTCCTCTAGCAAAGTGCTTCACATTTTTACGCTTTCTCATAAAAACAGGAATCTTAGTAATTCATTCATACAAGCCAGTGTCGATCCTAATGGGAATCAAAAGCTACAATTTCTAACTTAGTAAAACCCCCTGAATCTGCTCTGTTTTTCAGCTTTCCCAGTATACACTGCACTTCTATTCAGCTTTTCTGAAGTCTGTCTGCTGAAAAGGTTAAAGCATCTCCCATACAGATGTGTCCTGATTCATTTTTCAACACGATCCTATCAGTGTTTTCTCTCTGCCATTTTGTCCCAATTCAAAACAAAAATTAAGCTTGCATGCTTTATTTTTGCCATGATGATTATTACAAATGCTATTGTTTTTTTTTTTTTTCATGGAAATTATTTTTAGTTTGAAGACTTGTCATGGGATAATGAGTCATTTTAAAGAATCAGAGGCGTGCTTTTAAACAAAGTACAATAAACATAGTTCAGAAAAACATTCAATAGCTTTGGTTTAAAATGTTGAATCATTAGATTTAAAAAAAATTCAGTCTCAATTTTTATGTCTCCACCTGGAATTAAATATTGAAACTACCACAGCAGTAGCAGCAGAAAACTGACCAGCACAGTAATTAAAGCCCAGTCTCCAGTCCAACATCACAGTGTGCAGATTTAATGGACTGTCTTCCTTTGCAATTTCTTCTTTCATTTGTTAGCCACAGGCAGTGCATTTCAAATCCTTGGCTGAGATTTCCTGGAAGTGTTATGCTCCACCCGTTTTGGGATGAAGCAGAATAAAATTCTAATAGTGCTGGCAGAGTCTGCAGGCTGGTCCTCAAGCATGTGCTTTGGCTAGTTGCATTTCATTTTCACTCGCTCCAGCTTACTGCCATGGGCTGGGTGAGCCAAAGAGCAATTGCCAGAGTAATTAAATTGAAAATAACAATATGTGAGATTTTCTAATCCACACAGCATTGAACCACAGCACCCTGAAACCACAGGCCTGACACCAGGCTAAATGGAGGCAGAAACCACACACAGAGGTAAAATGGAAAAAGAGATCCATGGCTCATCTGCAGAAGGAAGCTCTTTAATTACCGGTTGACCTGAAAAAACATGAAAGGAAGAATGGATTAAATATGAAACACTCATTCATATGAAACACCAATAAATGCTGCATTTTATGAGAGGATTCGAGTTTGTCACATTTTTAGCAGCCATAAAATGCAGATATTTATATACATAATACACCATGTTGCTTCATGTTATAGCTTTCTGGACACTTGCTTTTAAAATGGACCTTAAAAAACATCATCTATTTTTATTTGTTTTCTTTTTTCTTTTTTTTTCTCCCTGCTGTGAGAATCCCAAAGAACTGTACTCGTAGCTTTTCCAAGCAGGAGTAGAGACTGAAAACATAACAACCACAAGGCGAACACCCACACTGGGCCAGCTCACTGTCTGAAGTCATACAAAAAACACAGAGTAAAAAATGTTAGACTCCTCCAAACTGGAAATGAAGTAACATCCAAAAATGATGAAGAAGACATGTCCCTTGATGGAACAGATACAGAACACTACAGATGGCAACATTACTTTTGATCTTATGTGGACACTTAGTTTGGAAGGGAAGCCATGTATTCCTTGCTTAATTTCAGGTTGAATGTATCGCTTAAACAGAGTCTATGTAAGTTAAGTACATATTTTCTGCTTTTTTAAGTAAGCAGGTCTTTGACTCATGCATAGTTAAGAAGCTTCTTGTGGAACTGTTGATGTAAGCATCATTCACATTAAGGAAAATAAGCTATAGGGTCATGGGTTCAGCTATTTTTAATATATGAAGCCATCTAAAGGTTTTCCTTATGCATCAGAGTTATTGTTTATGCAGTAAGCTGTTATTGTTTATGCAGTAAGCTGTACATTAACACAGAGTGTTAAGGATCACCCAGCATCCATCTTGAGGAAGAACATTCTGGTGCAGAACAGTAATTTGCTTTAAGATTGGTTTAAGTTTCAAAGTTTTATTAATTTGCTGCTGACCATAATAATACATGCAGTGCATATATTATTAATATTATAATATGCTAACATATAGTTACATGAATCTATATTGATATTATTATATGAAATATTTTTAGAATTCTATCTATCTATCTATCTATCTATCTATCTATCTATCTATCTATCTATCTATCTATCTATCTATCTATCTACAGTTAGGTCCATACATATCTGTTAAGTATCTATCTATCTATCTATCTATCTATCTATCTATCTATCTATCTATCTATCTATCTATCTATCTATCTATCTATCTATCTATCTATCTATCTATCTATCTATCTATCTATCTACAGTTAGGTCCATACATATCTGTTAAGTATCTATCTATCTATCTATCTATCTATCTATCTATCTATCTATCTATCTATCTATCTATCTATCTATCTATCTATCTATCTATCTATCTATCTATCTATCTATCTATCTATCTATCTATCTATCAGTTAGGTCCATACATATCTGTTAAGGGGTAAACTCAGAGATATGCAGGTAGATGAGTCTATGGTGTCCTGGATAATGGATTATCTGTTGGGCAGACCGCAGTTTGTGAGCCTCGAGGGCTTGTTTCTTATGTGGATGTGGGCAACACTGAAGCACCACAAGGAACAGTCCTTTCTCCTTTTCTCTTCACTCTGTTCACCTCACACTATAAATATAATACAGGCCATGTATTTTGATAAGGGGGATGAGACAGTGCGTAGGAGACATATGGAGAAGTTTGTTGCTTGGTGCAAAGAGAATTGTCTGCATCTTAATATCAGCAAACCACTGAACTCATTATTGACTTTCACAACATCAAAAAGCATCTATGTCCAGTCACTATTCAGGGAGAGGATATGGAGGTGGTCCACTCCAACATGTACTTGGGGGTCCACATTAGTGACAGGTTAGACTGGTCCCAGAATACAGAGGAACTACATAAGAGAGTGCAAAATGGCTCTTTTCCTTTTTTCTTCAATGTGATATCCTTCACATCTTTTACAACTCTGTGATTGCCAGTGCAATTCTCTATGCTGTAGTCTGCTCAGCTGGTAACATCACTTCAGGATAAGCCGACCAAATCAAAAATCAAATTAAAATGACAAGCTCGGTTATAGGACACACTCTGGACCCCCTGGAGGTGGAAGCAAAGGAGATAATTAAAACAAAACTGAGTGCCATTATGATCAATGCTGCACAACCTCTCTCTGACACACTAAACTGAGGACTTTCAGCCAACAAATTATTCAGCAGAAGTGTCAAGAAACACAACTGGGGCTCCTTTATACCAACAGGAATATGCCTGCATAATGCCTCACTGGGAATGTGACTGCCAAATCAAACGTTTTCTTTCTTTTTAATTTTCTTCTTTATTCAGACCAAAGTATGTGTACTTATTTATTTATTTTCTTACTCATATTCCTATTTGTGTATGTATTTATTTATTTAAAGATCTTCTGTAAAAAGCCAAATTTACCTCTGTGGACAAATAAAGTTCTATCTATCTAAAAATAAATAATCACAACTGGAACTAACCAAGGGCTAAATACTGTGAATACTCAGTTCTGTTAACCTCTTCCTTTGTTCAGTATTTTATGCAGATTATGTTTGTAATAAATTACTTAATTTTCAAGCTGTATTGTGCAGTGTGACTGCAGGTGGTGTTGATGCCTAACAATTTTTGGACCACAGGTTTAAACCATACTGGGGTCCAATCCCTTTGGTGTCTGCATGATCTCCATTTTTGTGTAATACTTTACCATAAAGATCCATTGTTTTCATCTCCAGAAGAAGATATGTTTCTCACACATGCCAGCTAATCACATGAGTATGTTTGTGAAACAAGTTTAAACTCAAATTCAAAATTCTACATTGAAAGGGTGACGCCCATACAGAAAATTCCTGGTTTGAGTCCTTTTCTCTTGAGTTAGACTCCTTTGCACTGTTGACAATCTTCAGTAAGACTGAAAATACACGGCAATGTTGTTTTTCCACAATATAAATACATTTTTATCAATCAAAATGACATTGCTTAAGGGGCCTCATGTAATAATAATAATAATAAATTTTATTTATATTGCGCTTTATATTTAACAATCTCAAAGTGCTACAAAATAAGAGTAAATAAACAAACAAAATAATCTATAAAAATAATTTAACAAAATGTCTTTCTAAAAAGATAGGTTTTTAGGTTTCATTTAAAAACATCAGTCGACTATGGGGCTCTCAGGTAGTCAGGGAGAGAATTCCACAGCCTCGGCGCCACCGAAGAAAAGGCCCTATCACCCATACTGCTAAGCTTAGTTCTGGGAACTTGAAGAGTGTTAGTATGCACAGAACGGAGGGTGCGTAAGGAAGTGTGAGGGATAAGGAGTTCCTGTAAATACAGGGGAGCAGATCCATAGATGCACTGATGGGTAAGGAGGGAAACCTTGCACTCTATTCTAACTGGTACAGGGAGCCAGTGAAGGGTTTCAAGATAGGAGTGATGTGGCTATGTTTTCGCACCCTCATCAGGATCCTGGCAGCGCTGTTCTGAATGTACTGGAGTCTCTGGATACTCTTGCCAGGAATCCCAATGAGGAGCGCATTACAGTAATCCAGCCTGGACGAGACAAAGGCATGGACAAGCCTCTCTGCATCTGCCAGGGTAAGTGTTGGACGAAGTTTAGCAATGTTCCTGAGATGGTAAAAA
The DNA here is from genome assembly GCF_900747795.2 of Erpetoichthys calabaricus. Taxonomy (NCBI): domain Eukaryota; kingdom Metazoa; phylum Chordata; class Cladistia; order Polypteriformes; family Polypteridae; genus Erpetoichthys; species Erpetoichthys calabaricus. Next base: position 61,479,636 of record NC_041407.2, read on the forward strand.
GATGAATTACAGAGATGTTTAATGTGGGAGTCAAAAGTGAGTTGAGAGTCCATTTTAACACACAAATTGGTAACAAATGTAGAAAGAGGACTGTTTTGACCAGAGAAAGTGATACTGGTGATGGTAGAAGAACGAAAATGGTGTGGTGTTCCAACTAAAATGGCTTCTGTTTTAGATCTGTTCAGCTGAAGGAAATTAAGCCTCATCCATGCCTCTATTTCCTCCAAACAAATAGTCAGTGTAGATGTTGACAGAGGAGCAGTAGAGGAGGTGGGGGTAGTCCTAAGATAAAGCTGAGTGTCATCGGCATAGCAATGGAAAGATAGACCATGTAAATGATGAAAAGGATGGGGCCCAACACAGAGCCCTGTGGAACACCACAGGTAACATTATAGGTGTGAGATTTTGCGCTGCCAAGGGCGACATACTCAGTTCTATACTGAGAGTATTTTAACCCATTTTATCTGTGTGTGATATCAAAGCTGCACAGCAGCTGATCGGAAAGTTCAACAGCGGGTTGACTGCAGAGGATTATCGGGATACAGCTTCCAGGCCAGATGAACATTTATAGCTCACGCTGCCTCCAGAAAGCCACCAGCATCTGCATGGATTCCACTCATTCATGCCACAGTGTATTTGAACTTCTCCTATCCAGAAAATGCTTCAGAGCCTTTTCTGAATGGACCTGTATACATTCAATGGATGTTCTTCTGAGTGATGAATGTAATGTATTCTGTGTGGTGATCACTGCCTGCGTGCTCCTGTTGGTGTAAGAGAAAGCCCATTTAAGAAGCACGTATAGATTAATGACTGGGTCAGGGAACACTTAGAATATGAACCATTTACATTGGGGTTTGAGAAACTCTAGTAAATTAAACATCGATTTTAAGATGAAGTTTAAGACATTCTACTTTAATGACAAAATAAACTACAAGATTAAAGCCTCCAAATAGTATGTTTTTCCTTGCCGATACTTCACTGAGCAGAACCTACATTCCATATTCACTTAAATTCTTCATTTTTCCACATGCTTTTGCCATCGTCATTTAACAAAACACTGAATGGAAGTGGCTATTTATATTGATTTGCATATTCAAATATGTGAAATTCTGGGAGGAGTCGGGGTGGAGCTGTAGGTATGTGCATGTGCGTTAAAATTCACATTCATTGGGATTTATAAAGGGGTAGTGTGTGGAACTTTGCTTACACACAGTTTTATGCATCTGATTTTTTTTGTGAGTATGCGCATTTCTGGTTTTGTCCTTACGCCATGTTTTAGTGTGAATTCTATGGACGATGTTATACATGAGGCCCAAGATCTTCTAAGTCAAACTGGGAAACAAATATGCCTCATTTATTCCTTCAGACTGCCCTTTTTTGCCTTCTTACACCTCTTTTACCTCTTTTTTCTCCCCATATGTTTGAAATAAGTTCAGTTAAAATACATTTTATTTTACATAAATAGATTCAGTGCATTAAGCTTGTGATTGCACAGGATTACATTTGGAAAGCAAGCTGATATTTTAGTGGGATTTAAACATGTCTGATAGTCCTAAGTACAAATCTCTTGTAAAAAGAGGACAGCAAATGCTGTAAGTTAAAGAAAGAGTAATTAAAATAACAATGTTACTTCTTTTTGTATATTTTAACAATGATAAATATGTCCTAAAACTGTTCTAAATATATTTAAGAAAAAATTAATTATTTAATTTCTTTTATACTTCAGATTATTCTAAACTAAAGGCATATTTCCACAAAAGCGACAACCTAGAGGGAGCTAAATGGTTGAGGTAAAGAATAAACATAACTGATCTTTTACCAGAAATAATCTCTGACTTACAGGATATTAATCAAAACCACTAACATTGAAAGTTTCGATAGATGAGAGTTGTGATTTCCTGAACAGAACATGGCTTCTTGATACCAGTGAAAGATTAAGACTTGCATTTTTGGGTCTCAGAAAACCAATTTCTATAGAATGGCAAACAGACATCCTGCATTTTTCTGTAACAATTGCTTAGAAAGAAAAAAATGTCAGCTGCCCATAACAAAAAAAAGTGGTATAAATTGGGTTATTAATTTGAAGATCTGTCAGCATAAATATTTGCAAACATTTTCTCTAAAGGGTCTTTTCAGATGAAAAAAAATATGAAAATGACCTAGCAGGTATCTTTTTAAATGATAACATTACAACAGACAACTCTTGTAGATTTGTGCATGCATGGCTTCCAATGCGTCAAAAGGATGAGTAAAGATATTTGACCGAAGTAGTTCAATAACTACCATTAAGTGCTGCATGTCCAGGTTCAAGGGGCACACACCCATCAGCACTTCACCATCGATGGACTGTACTACTATAATTAGTCGGGGGACCCAAGGGCCTTGTGGTTGCGCATGTTGATATTGATTGCTTTTTTCTTCATTTTCTCTTACAGCATCCTTATGCTTTATTATCTCTGCTCAGGACAAAACATTTAGAATTTTTGCTATCCAAACTGCTCAAGGCTAGTTTTTACCCATGTCAAACAGAATTTCACATTTGGGACATTAATTAATGAAGCTTTCAATCTGACTGTACAGAGCTGCTCCCCATTGTCTTTTTTTCTTATTCCATTACTTTTTTTGACTCCCTTTTCATTCAATTGTACTTTTTTCATTGTAACATTAAAACACTTTTTATGAGTAAGAAAAAGCTTTGGAAAAGAAGTCAGTTTACTGCAATAGAAATACAATCAGAAATGTACTAAGAATGCAATTATTTCTGATTATCATTATTATTCATTTATATAGTAAATGCCTAAGAAAGTTAAGGTATCAGGAGCACTGTATGATTGTAGAATTAAGGCAAAAGTTAAAGGTAAGGTTTTTAAGACAGTGGTAAGACCAGCAGTTATGTACGGATCTGAGACGTGGGCAGTAAAAGGAGTGCAGGAGAAGAAGTTAGATGTGGCAGAAATGAGAATGTTGAGATTGATGTGTGAAGGGCAGAATTACACAATTAGAGGAACAACAAAAGTGGGAGAGATATCTAAGAAAGTACAGGAAAGTGGTATGAACATGTGATGAGGAGTGACAAGTAATACGGGGGCAAAACAGTGATGGGAATGAAAGTACAGGAGAAGAAAAAGTGAGGGAGGCCAAAGTGGAGGTGGATAAGTAAAGTTAAAGAAGATTTGAAGGAACAGGGCTTGCCTGGAGAGGAGGTACAGGAACGAGCTGTTTGGAAAGTAGATCAAGCACATTGACCCCACATAGAAGTGGGAAAAGATGAAAAGGAAGAGGAAGAAGAAAGTAAATGCCTAAGAAAAATAATGAATATACTTTGTAGAACACATACTTGAACTGTACAGAATATGTGAACTTCATAGTGGACATGAGTCCCATTCTGTGTGGTGCTCAGTGTTGTCATAGCCATGTAACTCCATTATACAGACATAGAAACTGACTTCACTTCTTGCCACTTTATCCATGCATGCAACCTCCTGCTGTCATTAAAAGAATTCAAAACGCAAGTAATGTAATATCAAGGAAGAATGAGGCAAACTCTCAGTATAAGCATTTTTCTTAAGACTTCATTCTTGTTATTCTTTTTATTTTCATGTTTTTTAAGGTAATAAACTCATCAGTTTAGAAAACATAATATCCATGGTCAGAATCTCATACAAACTCACTTTTGCTTAAGGGAGTGAATTGCACTGAAGTGCTGCAATGGGTGAACTAGTGTTCTGCACTACCTCAGATAAATGAATTCCATTTAAATAAAATACATAGATGTTTTAGATGGCTCTTTAACAACACTGCGTGTAGATGATGCTCTCATTATCAGACAGGGATCTCCGATGTGAGCTGGAATTGTTTGTGGTTGAATGTAATGCAGTGAGCATTACAAACAGCACTCGAAAATCTGAAGTTATAGTCTTTCCCAGAATAACGGGGCTCAGTATTTGCATGTCTTTGGGGAGAAACTAACCCATGTGGAGAAACTGAGATACCTCAGGGCTGGAGAGCCAACAGGAATGGAAACGGGAACACTTGTCCCAGGCCCTGGATGGTCTGTGCAGAAATTCATTATTTTTGTAACGAGGCAATAAGCAACAATACTGGCAAGAGTGGTGGTGACAACTGCATGCGGCTACAGAACGTCGGAATGTATAATGACTTGAATTGAGTGGAAATTGTGCAGATCAGCTCCCTGCTTCTAACGCCTCACAGCCCACCACAAGACAAAAGTGCCCTCTCACCTGAGCTGGACTTCATGTATTCCACAGTGGCTGACCAAGCAGTCCTGTTAAACAGATCAATCTAAAATCAATGAGAAACTACGTACTTACATACAATGATGTACCTAGAAAGGCTGAGCAACTTTGTGATCTTGTTGGAATGGGTACTTGGGTGTTACGTGAATTTTTTGGATGTCATTAATGACTTTACAACTGTGAAAGCTCAGAGGTAGGGACTGTAAAGCATTAGTGCAGTACAATCGGATCTGTTATTTACTGTGTTTGTTATATGTGATGTTAGAAAGATAGTTTGAAGTGTAACAGAATATGAACTGACAATCACACTGGCAATGTTTTCAATTGGTATCAAAATATTAAATAATATGCGTTGATAATGTTTTAAATTATAACCTGCAATTGCTGAGCGCTTTGAGTAGTGAGAAAAGTGCTATACAAATGCAAAGAATTATTATTATTATTATTATTATTATTAATTTGGTTTGTAATATTATAAAATGCATGTTGATAATGTTCTGTACTAACTGCTTTGTTTAATTCTAATAAATTGTAAGGCTGAGGTTGAAGACGGGCCCATTGTACTATTCTGTACTGGGCTCAGAGTATAATGATGGCTCTGCCTCAGGATCTTGTCACATTTGAGAGTAGAGGTGATTTTGAAAATGCCTGACAAATCTGTGGATTCAGTAGCAATTAAGGAGCAAAGGCTTTGTATGAAGCTTTATTCACCACTGTATAGAACATCTCCATCCTCCCTTGTGGTCATAAGTTCTAGTTTATGGCAGAGAAAACGATAGTACAAGTAGCTAAAATAAAGTTTCTGCACAGTACTGCTGGTCTCAATTGGTGTGATAGGATAAGAAGCTTATCAATATGGGATGATCTTGGGGGTAGAACTTCTGCTTCTCCGTGTGGTGAAAAGTCAATGAAGTATTTATTGAGGATGCCTCAGTATGTGTACTTGACAGAGCATCTTGGAGAACCTGACAATTTACTAGAATTAACAAGAGACCAATGTCTGGCCTGACCTCCCCAACTTGTTTCCATGGTACAAGGAGAAGTAGATGAAAAGTCAGTGTAATATTGCATTGGTAAATGTACACAACTCTCTGACTATGCCCATTAGCAAATTTGACATATAAAATAATGCAGACTAAACTTAAGTGAAAGACATATTGGAACAGTTGTCCATGCTGATACCTTATAAATGAAAAATCCATTTCTGTCTGGAGTGTTCATTTTAGTAGCTAGTGCAGACTTTCTTTGGTTCTTTGGGTGTCCTTAAATAATTCCTAGGATATTCAGGTTTGTTGCCAACTCCATGTTGTCTTTATATAGTAGAGTGCAAGTGTGTGAGTGAGCAAGCCTTGGAAAGGAGTTCCAATCGATCCAAGGTCAGTTATTGCCTCATGTCCTGTTCTACCATGATATGCTTCACTTTCGCACAAACCCATTATGAAGATGATGGATAGATATAAACTGAAAACAAAGTTGTGATTCTAAGCCATGTGAAAGAGTTCCAGCCTGGTAAGGAAATACCAGGAGAAAAGGGTACAAAAAAAGAAAGGCCATTGGAGATCCCAATATTGTAAATACTTCACTCCCTGAAGGGTACAAGCACCCATTAGAGGTTTGTCCAAATATAAGTAGTTGTCATTTGCAATGTATTAGGGAGATGACCCCTCTCCTTAAGTTTGTGTGCCTCCAAATTTGGTATTCTGGTAGCTCAAGATTTTTGGGTAGGTTGTACCAAACAGGCTAGTATGTGAAAGTAGTGTTCCAAGCTGCACAGTGACAAAATAGTAAGAGATCCACATAAGGGACTGAGTGCCAAAGAAACAATAGGAGTCTGACTCTTTAATGTATGAAGAAGCAGTTATTGCAGGACGACCTGGAGCATTTCTGGGGGTATTCCTAAATATGTCTCCCTGGGAATAGCTCACAAAGGGAGCATAAAGCTGGTCCTAACCAAAGAACCATTGACCTCGTATTCAGGATGTGAGCTACGGTGAAGGTCTCAAACTGGCAGGAAACTACTGGTGGTTTAAAGAAAGAGGGAGAGAGGCAGAATGTGAGACTTTGTTTGCAGGTGAATGGGAAGAGTAACTTATTCATTTCATTGCTGTATTTTTGTGATTTCCCACTTAAATTCTTCCCTATTGTTATTTTGGGTTTCATAAATTCTATATCATGAGGGGAATTTAGTTTTTGCTGGGGAAAAGTAGCACTAGAGGAGCACCATAACCAAAGCAAGCCCCAAATTATTCTGTGCACCAGTTTAGTCAGGTCAAGTTTATTGTCGTGTGTACATGGTGCAATGAAATTCATATTGGCTTGTCTCCTCAGACAGCTGGCAAAAGTACAATACAAAAGTAAAAAATAGATAAATAGTAAACTTAGCATGCAACACATATATACTGTATAATATGCTTTTGCAAAGAGGTGAGAACTGTTAATTTACTAATCACATTATTATTTTTATTACTAGTAATTTAAAATTTATAAGTGGTTCCTTGACGCACTGACACAAATGCTTTTTTTCTACAGGATGTATGTGAAAGATAAATGGCATCATGTTACTGATGGTAAAGATTAATATTGTAGTTTAAAAACAAAATTGCCAGAAGGTGTAATGTGTGTTTTTCACCTCTTGAAAACGTAAAGAACTTAACCATGAAATTAAGTGTTTCCTGTGGTACACTTGTGCTGTAATGGTTGAAATAACAAATGATGTTGGTCACAAGTTAGATTTCTCTGTTATAGTAAATGAAAGATTGTCAGGGTAGGCTCATGGGTCAATAACATGCAGTCCAATTACCAGTATAATTATTTCTATAAGCATAAAAGCATGGTCTTTCAACATAACAGTGATTCAGATTAATGCACTAACATCTCAATGGCAAATAGTACTTTTAGCTACCAGCTCAAATCAATGATACTCCAACCGGAGACATTGTGTTCAGGAATATTAGACCACAAAGGTAGCAGTCGATGCAAATAAAGGAAAGGAACTTGTGGTCAGTATATAAATGCCAGTAATGTTATTAATGAATGAGGTTTGAGTATAGTGCAATTTGTGAGACTAAAGAATCCTAGGTTATTATGATTTGGAAATAAAACTTGAACTGACCTTTACCTAGTTTGAAACATCATAAGCGAACTGATTGCATTCTCAGTTATATTATTCACTTTATATGTATTTCTGTAGCCGATTCTTAAGAACTTTATCGTTGCAAGCAAACTAAGAACAATTTTAAATTGAACAGAAGCATATGCACTATACACTGGCACAATGACAAATGAATGGGAAAGGCACCATGCTAATATAACAGACTCCAAAGTGCTCAGGGCAGGACTGTACGCCTAGTCATTAATGAAAACGACATAATCCTTTGTAGAATCTAACCATTTTCGTCCCAAGTAAGAGATATGGCAGTTTCATTAATTTTAGTCATACTGAACTAAAAAGTTAAAACCTCTTTTATTCTACACTCCCAGACAGGCATCTGTAATGTGTCACAAATGTCAATACAATCATGATTAGAACAGAAGGTCTAGAAACCGTCAGAATTCCTGATTACTATGATGAATCTCAAGTTTTTAAACCCCCTGGTTTATTGAAGTTTTGCCAACTTCTGGCTGGAAGAATTCATGTATCAGCTGCTGTGGTAAATTGATTTGCTGTGAAGACCATCCAGTAGAAAATCAATATGGCAGGTTTGCATCTCAAATGAGAGCCCTGTGTGCAAAGCAGGTGCCTTCCGTCTGAGTCAGCTGGAACCTGTGCATGGACCGTACTGAAGATATTGAAAAGTGTGAGCATGTGATGGGGTGGTGGTTATTCTCACACATCCTGTCATGTGAGGCCCTCTGAGGGTCTCAAACCTGACAGTGCTTGCTTGAGGGGTCTTCGGAGTTCTCTTAGGACTGTTTTATGAGTAGTCATTAGTTCTCTAAAGGTCTTTGCCTCCTTTTTGAAGTTTGGAAATACACCGCTTGATGAAGCGTAAAGCTTTGAGACTGCTGTTTTTTGACAGAGCAGTAATCCGCAAGACCTTTTCTCTGAAAATGTGGTACAAGAGAGAGGAAGAGATGAGCTTTGATTGTTCTTCTCTGCAAAGAGTCAATCTGTACCGTGCAGTACTTGATTGTTCACTTTTTTATTTATTATGCCTTTGAATGGACTTTTGACACTCATTTTATATCGCTGTTTATTTGACACATAGAGTTAAAGTTCACTCCACTATTACAAGAATTTATTGTTTTGAACAATGAAGCTTTCTTGCAATTGCACCTCTGTGGTCTGCCTCAGTCTCTCTACTAGATGCTCTAGTCCTGAAAGTTGATGACACAGGTTGTCACATTCCCCATCTTCTATATATATAATTCACTAAGCCGGAAAACAAGTAGCCACCCATGGAAAGCATGCCGGAAGGGGCGTGGATTCACTAAGCCGCCGACAAGTAAGCCGCCAATGGCGCACACAGGAAAGAACCACGCCCACCAACTCTAAGACCATTGGATTACGACAACTTGCAGAGCAACACCCACCAACTCGGACGCGTCGACTGGGAAAAAATGCCGTCATTTATCTTCATCTGGGCTACAGTACACATGCACCTCTGAGCCACGTTGACTTTTCGCTTACGACGCACGACCGCGTTCACCATAGCAAACTGTTTTACACGCTACATGCATCAATTCGTTTCCGCGACAAACATGCATCTTCTTAGATGGTCCTGCAGGAACAGGGAAAACGTTTCCCGCCCACCAATGCAGGACCATGTAAAAAGAGGCATGTTTGTCGCGGATGTCAATTGCTGAATGCAGCGTCTAAAACAGTTAATAGGCTGCAACAAAATTAAGAAAGTACGGGAGCATTTTTTCACACAAGCTGTGTGTGGGTGGGTTGGTGTTAGTTAGTTAATTAGTTCCTCGAAAGAGTTCAACATTTAACATGCACAAGCGGTAATACTACAAAATCAACCCAAACCAGAAAAGACGACTGGCAAAAAATGGCCGACAAATTAAACGTGTGTGCATTGTACTTACTGAAAGCAGCGTTACGGATTTTGCAAATGTTAATTTTTTTCCCTCTGCTTAAAAACATTTAAAAAGCGGCGTGATTATGCAACGTATACTACGCCGCGGCTTGGTATGCAGCATTTATAACAGTTTGTTTGTCACGGATAATTTGCCTTTTACTATATAAACGCGTGTGCATTGTACTTACTGAAAGCAGCGTTACGGATTTTGCAAATGTTCATCATATATAATCCACCAAGTCGTCTGACTGTGCGGGCGCATTTTTTCACACAAGCTGTGTGGGTGGGTTGGTGTTAGTTAGTTAATTAGTTCCTCGAAGGATTTCAACATTTAATATGCAAAAGCGGGGTTGGTGTTAGTTAATTAGTTCCTCGAAGGATTTTAACATTTAATCATCATCATATATAATCCACCAAGTCGTCCGACCGTGTGATACAAACGACAGAGCACCGCCCAAGAACTCGAACCGCTAGAGAGACACGCCCACCAACTTTAAGAGCACCAATTCTATACGCCTGCCCGCCTGACTGTTACCAGCGTTCACCGCAATGTGCTGGAGTGTAAAACCATCACAACTATGATAGTTGTATCATCAGTTGAACTATCAGACGCTGTCTATATCTAAGAAGATATATAGATACTCATTATATAGATATATATATATTATATAGATACTCATTCATCCGGCACGCGTCCACCCACACTCTTAAGGCATTCACAGTGCCTGCTCATATGCTCGAACACAACAACTCGCCACACACAAATCTTGCTTTATTTGACTCAACACGGAAAACCTCACCCTGCCCGGACACGGAGAGGATTGACAGATTGATAGCTCTTTCTCGAATTGTTCCCCACGAACGAGGAATACCCACTGAGTGCAGGTTATACGCTCCCTCTGATACGTCCCTGCCCTGTGTACGCTCCCTACCCCCCTCCTACTACTGTGGTCGGGTGACTTGGTGGATTATATATACAAAAGCAGCCGAAACCGCAAAGATCAATAAAAGGACAACATGGCTCAGAAGTGCACAGACGACAGCGACTCAGGTAAGGAGTTGGGGGCAGCAAGTCTTTGATAGGCTGAAACAAAATGATGAAAGAACCGGCGCATTTTTTTCACACAAGCTGGGTGGGTGGGTGTTAGTTAATTAGTTACTTGAAGGATTTCAAGATTTAATATGCACAAGCGGTAACACTGCAAAATAAGCCCAAACCTGAAAATTAAACGCGTGTGCATTGTACTTACTGAACGCACCGTTATGGATTTTGCAAATGTTCACTTTTTTCATTCAAAGTGCTATCCACACAGGGAGGAACCAGGAAGCGAACCCAAAATCTTCCACAGTCTCCTTACTGTTAACCAGAAACACTACCACTGCGCTACAACGCAGAAAATGCAGTTAAAGAATGCACCGGGCTCAATTTTATTTTCACTTCTGTTTGGACAACTGTGTCGTTCAGGAAGTGTTCACCCATCAATACATAATTATGCGGCGTATGCTACGCCGCGGGTTGGCTAGTATATTGAATTTTTCTAATTTTAAGTAACACAATCAATTTTCTTACCTTTCTAAAGTCTTAAGTGTGTTTACGATTCTCATATTTGTGCAAAATTAGACGGTGAGCTGGTAATGTATTGGGAGTTGGCATGTGAGAGTGCTCATTTTGCCTTGGTGTTCAATCAAACCTATATAGAGCTCTGTAATTGGCTGACAACAGCAGTCTAAGCCAAGGGCATACTCAAAAAAAATCTATGTAAAGGAAATGGACATTTGCAGACACCTCTCACAAGGATGTGTGTGGGGCAGACTTTTATCACAAATCAAGTCACAAGATGTGTAGTTGATGCTCATTTTTGATCTGAAGTAGCATATGTCTGCCACAATTTGAAGAAGAATATTAGAAAGGATTCCATAAAAACAGACCAGTCAATCTAAGCCAATTTTTCAAATCCTATTCACCTAATATATGTAAAGTAATGTCAGATGCGACCTTCAACTACACAGCTAGGTAACCTGCTCCTATATCTGCTGTTCTTTGTGAAAAGAGATATTCTGAACTATTTGTATGAAATTTGTGATTCATCTGTTTCCAACTATGCCATAAATCTTATTGAAGGACTTATTTTGAAGAAACAGCTGTCACGCATCTTTCATTTTCCATTAAATACTTCTACAATGCCTCTTTTTACAATAATCTCCATTTCCTTAGTCAAAATAAATTCAACTCCTTCCATCTTTCTTACTAGCTCTGATTCCACAATCCTGGAATAAATCTAGCTATTTTTCTCTTATAGTATTGAATTAAAAATAGCCATCACTATTTAAAATGTGGTCCGCTTGTGAGTTGTCTGGTATTAGCATAACTTTTCTTGACTCGCACTTTGCACAGTGTGCTGCATAACTCAGAATATCTGTCATGGTTGTTGAAAATAGGTACAGTTTCCTTTGTCTGTTTCACCATCGATGTTATCTCTGTTGGTGTCTCAGCCATATGTTTTGTTAATAGTTTTATTTTTACTTTTTGAATACGTGCAGATCTTGAAAATCAGTGAAATGAGACTTTAATTATACTAGGATGGCTACTTTTTTTACCTTCTCTTTTACAATTGCTTCCATTTATCAACATGTGACATATGTTAAGAAAACCAACATGAAATTGTCATTACTGTTAAAATATTTCCATATATGTTCCAGTGGACTACTTTTATTAAACTGAGTGTTAGAGATTTAAGGGATTTTATGGAAGAAAAATTGCCATTTGCCAATGCCAATCAGTAGATTCTTGGTTGTGTTCAAAGGAGTGTTTGAATTCAAGGTTCATGACAAAAAAAAATGCCATGACTGTTATAACACCATGCACCAAGTGTCCAGTAACATGCAGTCTCATGGAAACTTGAAGCTCTAACAGGAAGGCACCCATGAAAAACAGACACGCAAAATGGGGGCACCAATGCACAAATTATTGTTCAAAATGGTGGTAATATGATTTCACTTAAAACAATATTATAAAAATAATATATAAATTATAAAACATTACAAATTATAAAAATTAATCATAACAATCATTATTAAATAATCAAACAAAACAGAATATTATTTTTAAATTCCTGTCAGTTATAACCAGTGATGATACTACCTTCTTTTATATATAACTAGCTGTCCCCTGCGGCTCTGCCTGTGTAGCAGTGAAACAGGACAAACTTTAAAAATCAAAAAACAAAATAGGTATCGCTAGCTAAGCGGATGTAAGGTACGCTCCAACACATGGCCAGAGATACTGCGATTCGAATGAAGGTTGGCGCATGACTGAGGATGGCCCCGCCCGGCTCCCCACTCCTGACATCATGCTTCCCCCTCTGTCTCAGATTAGCGTGAATAAATCACACCTGCAAGCGAACTATGATTCTTAGCGCAATGAGAGAAGTTGCAAAATCATCTAGAATGTTCAAGCAGATTCTAGAAAAAAACCTGATCTAAATCCGGTAAGTTGTTCTCTTGTTTGCTAGCTAAGCGGATGTAAGATACACCCCGAGGCTGGCACGTGAGTGAGGAGGGCCCCTGCCCCCTCTCCCCTTGGCCTGCTGCATCTCTCTTAGATTTGTGCGAATAAATCGGTACCGCAAGCAAACTATGATACTTAGCGTGATGAGAGAGGTTGCAAAATCATCCAGAATGTTCAAGCAAATTACAGAAAAAAACCCGATCTAAATCCATTAAGTAGTTCTCTTGTGAAAAGTAGACAGACATACAGACAGACAGACGTTGGATTTTGTATATATAGAGAAGTAGTCTTTAAATGTAGAATTGTTTTTTATGTCTCCAAATGCAAGTCCGTTGATAAGGTCAGATAGCCAGGGTGGACAGAAAACAAAAATAAAATAAACAGTTAACCTGGAGAAAAAAAACACAAAATCTGCTGGCGTTCCTGGCCAAAAGAACACCCAGCCTCCACTGGGCATTTTGCATAACAAAAATGTTCTTAAGTAGTTCTTTACTGTTTTTCAATTTATTTTTTTAGGCTTTATCTTAGAGGATTTGACACAGAGGGTCTCATGGCAAGTCGGGGTACCTGCTTTCATTCAAACATTACAGGCAGATGCACAGGACTTTGATCAGGTGGTCAGGGCACAGAACACCACCACAGAAAAAAAAACAAAGAAAAGTAAAGATTAAAATGATTGCAGATTCATTGAGTACGATAATTCTATACACACTTAGTTTATTACGGGAAGAACTAGAATAAAGCTAAGAAATTCAAAGTGTGCTCAGGTGTTCAACTATATAACACAATTTAGACCATTTTACTGACCCAACTAGAAGTGAATCATAAGAATACTGTATGTTGACAGTTGCACTTTACCTATAAAGAATCCTATAATGTTAGTCACTATGTAAAAGCACTAAAAAACTGCATAATTTATCCAAATAAGAGTGCCACTGCAATAAATACAGGAGAAATGGGACCAAATAGGACTTCAGGAAACAGATAGTGTTTGTCCATGATACTTGATTATATGTGGAAGATGGTTTATGTGTTATTATATGTGGAAGTTGGGCAAAGGCATTATCATAGTCTGAGTACAATCAAGGGTTCAGAAATAGAACTGAAGAAGAGAGAGGTTGGGAGGATACACTGATACCACACGACAAACCACCTGAATTGGGACCCGAGTGCAGTGGGTGACACCTCAGCACCACACTGGAAGAGGGTGAGGTTTTTTACTGTGGCTGGAGTGGCAATCCTGCTACCAACCCCGAAGTTTTTCTTGCAAGTCAGAAGACCTGATTGCAGAACTGAAGAAGAAGAAGAAGAAAAAGGCAGAAAAATGAATAACAGCAGTCAAATCATTAAGAAAGTGCTTATGCATAAATCAAAATCCCTATAAAATTTTCTGAGTATTAGTTACAAACTTATACTCTTGGAAGGGATACGTCTGTCCTAAAAATATCTTTAAAAATGACCAATTGTGACTTCCATCCTCAAATAAGACTGTGTTAGTGATTAAGGTTGATGGTACAGTATAACCTGTGATGACATTACCTTCTTATATATATAACTAGCTGTCCCCTGCGGCTCTGCTTGTGTAGCAGTGAAACAGGACAAACTTTAAAAATCAAAAAACAAAATAGGTATCGCTAGCTAAGCGGATGCAAGGTACGCTCCAACACAAGGCCAGAGATGCTGTGATTCGAACGAAGGCTGGCGCATGACTGAGAGAGGGCCCCGCCCGGCTCCCCACTCCTGACATCACGCTTCCCCCTCTGTCTCAGATTAGCGTGAATAAATCACACCTGCACGCGAACTATGATTCTTAGCGCAATGAGAGAAGTTGCAAAATTATCTGGAATGTTCAAGCAAATTCTAGAAAAAAACCCGATCTAAATCCATTAAGTAGTTCTCTCGTGAAAAGTGGACAGACAGACGTTGGATTTTATATATGGATGCACCATACCTGGTTTTTAGAAATTTCCTAAAAAAAAAGATATTAAAGTTAAGTAATTGTATATAACACCTGCTGTGCTACTTGACCTTGCATTGGGCCGCAGTTACAGTGCTGTCTGTGCTGGTAACTTGAAGGTTGCCAGTTCGAATACTGGTAATGACAGAAGGAATACTACTCCACTGGGCCCTTGAGCAAGGTTCTTAACCTGCAATTGTTCCTGGGGCCTGTACAAATAGCTGAAAAAAACTCTCTGGAGAGTAAGCTGGGGTAACTAAAGAATGACAAATTCCTAATGCATAAAATTTTAAATGACAAATAAAGGATTAATCAGATGTGTCAGAAGTAGTATGTAACTGAGCTGCATTGATGATCATTATAAAACACAATTTTACAGGAAGCTGTATTTTTTTGAATTGAAACAGGTAAATTAGTAGGAATCATGGGAATTTTAGATAAAAATATAATTTCTTTTGTATGACATCCTTTAAAAATGGTAGCTTCCATGTGATTTGAATGTTACGCTTTGATCTGTAATCCTGTACTCTTGCAAAGTTTTGGAGGGTTTAGATCAAAAGAAGTATACAAATTGAAATAGGGCTAATGTATGGAAACAACAGGTTACTTCAAAAAAAGAGGGGAACTAAAAATTGCAACCAATAAGAAATTAAATAAACACCAAATAAACTTACAAACTTAAAATAATGGAAAGTCAAATAAAAAGTACGGCAAACCACAAATCTAACCTTGCAGTGAGCAGTATATATACATATCACACGATGTTAGCATGCCGACTGTACTAGAGCTCAGCTTCAGATGTTGGTTTTTACCTTCGTTCACTAAACAATTTATTTTCAAGTTTGTCACCAGTCATATTGTCATCTGGGGTGTGCATGGTATAAAAAGACACAAAAAACAAAGATAAAGAGTGGGGATAACCGCATATAATTTAACAGTTTAAGAAGAATAAACTTGCAGTTAGTTGTGGAAATGTCTTTACAAACATGAGTTAAAAAAAAATGGTTTACCAGTTTATGAAGTAAGATGGTAGGAAGATGCAAGGCAAGAAGGACGAACACCGGAGATGACTTCGGTGATGGAAGGGCCATCAGTCACCTGGGGCCTCATGTACTGTATAAATGGTGTGTACACACAAAAATGTTGCGTATGCCTGTTTCCACGCTCACATCACGATGTATAAAAACTGAACTTGGCATAAAGCCATGCACATTTTCACGCCAGCTCAAACCCTTGCATACGCAAGTTCTCTGCTCGGTTTTGCAAACTGGCGGCATTTGATTTTGGATTTTTAAATATAAGCAGCTCCTTATATTTTATGTCACCTGAACAATCAAAACACATTCTGCAGATATAAAGCCATAACAAAAGTGACTTTACCTCTAAACTGCCTTTACTTACGTATTTCTAATAGTGCTGACATAATTCCCTTGAATGTCATGTAAACGTGTTTCACTTATATTCAGTCAAATCAACAGATTTAATTGCTTTAAACAGAGGCATCACTCAAAAATTATTAGTGGGGTATGTAGCCCATACCCATTATAATAAAATAATTTCAGGTTGGGTTGAGCCATAATGAAATGAAATCAAGCCCAGTTTAGGCCGTGTTGAGTCAAACTTGTGCATGCTGTATATTAAACAAATGATTTTGCTTATGTTGCTTTGCACTCCTTTAAGTTTCTCTGTATTGCACATGTTGGTAGTGATGACTTGGAACAGAGCTTTATTTTGCCAAATTTCCCCCTGGGGACAAAAAATGTTCTATCTATCTATCTATCTATCTATCTATCTATCTATCTATCTATCTATCTATCTATCTATCTATCTATCTATCTATCTATCTATCTATCTATCTATCTATCTATCTATCTATCTATCTATCTATCTATCTATCTATCTAAGGTTGATTAATATATTGACTTTGGCTTAAATTAATGCCTTTCTAGAGTATAACTGAGGAACAGTAGATTTTTAGTTGTCTTTCTCTTCTTTGCAGCTTTACAACTGAAAGTGCATTGTAAGGTGAAAAAGAAAAATAGGTCATAAGCTCGAATTTGCTTTTCAACATAACAACCCACATTTCATAAATTACTTTTTGTATTCTAAGCCAATTTTTTACTGTCACACACATATTGACATACAAAACCTAGGTGATGCTTCAGAGTTTTACGTTATCTTGAGGAGAGTGGCTCTTATTATTGGAAATATTGCATTTCTCATAATACTGTAACCACCAAAATAAGCTGCTCCCTATGTCACATGGCAGCCTTCATGCTTGATCAGAGTTTCAGACTGACAATGACACTGGCAACTTTAATTCCTGGCATTGATGTGGTCTTTTTTTTAGAAGTGTGAAAACCAAAATCAACAAAATTAATGGCAAGAGTGTGATAATCCAATTGATAATCAGGTGCAAAATGCAAATTCATACAATACCTGCAGTGATTCTTTCCTTTAGCCCTAATTTACTGATTCTTCCTCTTTTAAGCACTTTAAAGCACATGTATTGTCTTGAGCTCAAAATGCATTTAGAACTCTACAAGTCCCAAGTCTAATTTTTTTCAACCATTTCGGGGACTGGGCGCCGAGCTGATTCTCCAAATTTATGTAAAAATATTTTATAAAACAAATTAATGTCCTGCGGTGGGTTGGCACCCTGCCCAGGATCGGTTCCTGCCTTGTGCCCTGTGTTGGCTGGGATTGGCTCCAGCAGACCCCCGTGACCCTGTGTTCGGATTCAGCGGGTTGGAAAATGGATGGATGAAATTAATATCTTTTGGATATTGTGAGCATATGACTAGCTAACTGACGTGTGGATCAAGCAACACAAGTAATTTGAGATTTTATTTCATGGGTAATCAGATATTTTCTGAACCTGTTATATCATAAACTTTGTGATCTCTGTTCTCCATGAAAACATGAGATAATTTTTTCTGCCCTCACTACAAACAACATGGGGAAAGTAACAGATAAAAAAAGTATCATTTTGCAGTGGACTATTCCTTTCAAGGGAAGGCTTCAGTGAAACAAAAATATTTTCATTGGCAAATCAATTTAAGAGAACTGATTTTTTTCATTTCATTATTTGTTGGAAAACCAATAGAATGGGCTAAAGCAATCATTCTTGCTGAAGTAATACAAATATTTTTTCCTGAGACAATTTAAATAATGTTGTGATGCTCCAGAGCACAAAGATATAACTGCTAGCTGACAACTGAATTTTAAACATGTAGATAAAATTCTCAAAAAATATAAATTTAATATTGCTTTTAGCAGATGTGGGAAGGACCAAGTCAAAGTCAGACAGCAAGCGAGAGGTATAAACACCAAAAGAGCCACCAAAAGAACCATCAAGAGACACTTGATTTAGTACTGTCTAAATCAAACCAAATTGTTATCAAGAAAAATGTTGTCAGTTCCTAAGTCTAACTTGGTTTATTTGCTCCTAAATTAAACCTTAAATTGCATTTTGTTTGAATGCTGCCATTAGGCAGCGTGTGATGACTTTATAAATCATGTCATCTTCATGTCATGTCACCAATAAAGGACATAACAACAACAAACAATATGGCCTTCTCCAAAAAATGCACACAATATGGAGACCCTGTCATGACAGTAAAGAAATAAACTTAAAAAAATGCAACACATGGAATCAAACTCCCAGAAAACATGAATACTTAACAAAAACATGTAGAGTCATTGTAAAAACTGCCTTTAAAACAGTGTTGCGTTACGTTGATTAGCTCATCCTGCCTTTTGGTATAGCAAAAGCTCCTGCACTTTGTCACTTCTTTATAAATAATATTTATTGTGACATTATTGGTGGTTATATTTTGATTTGTATATATCCTGTTTTCATTTTCTCCACAGATATAAATACTTAATTGTCATACACATGCGCATGGGAGATGGTTGATGGGCTGAAATTGTATTTTTATTCAGTCAATCTCTGTTAGTCAGATCTGTTTAGGACTCCGATTTGTAAAGACGTGTTTCGTTTGCCTGTATTATTTTTCAGAATATGGGGTGTCTATCCTCAAACCTTTTTCGTGCTCTTTGCCTGGTTCATTTACATTACATAGGACATGTTCAAAAATATATATGATGGTTTTGGCAGAGTCAAGCCAGTAGTGCAAATTTCATAAATCCACAGTGCTCTTCCAGGTGAACAAAATTTTACTAAGGAGCTCAGTAAGGTGGAAGGCATTTTAAATGGGTCAGTTCACAATTTGAGGAAATATTTAGTCTTTTATAGGTTTCTCTAACTGCTAAAGAGAGCTTCTGAAGTAAAAAATACTAATAATAAAATAGTACAATATAAAGATATACATTACAGTTTGGTGTTGAAGTTGATGAACCAAGTAAGGGAATGGGTGTGGTATTATCTTATCAATTTTTGCATTAATTTATTCTAAAATCTTCTATTCTTGAAAGACAACTTTACAGACGATTATGATTTTTGGATTCACAAACTTTTAGTAATATAACTGATTCTTAAGAAATTGAAGCATTAGTTAGAGGGTGTTAACATCCTTTTACAATTTTTACTTAGTATAACAAGAATATTTTAAAGAAGCAAAGTGACGGGCACATCAGGGGCTTATTTTTTGACTGTTTCAATGTAGTAATCCTTTATTAATCTGGGGATTAAAACAAAAAAGCAGGTGTCTTGTCTCATTAAAGTAAAATGACTAAATAAATGGAGGCAGCTGAAGTCACTCTACTGTCAAAGATATTTGTTGCAAGTATGAAACTTGATCACCACTCAGACTTAGAAAAGGTAGTTCTGGAAGTTCACCCACCATCTGGGTTTGACAAGAGGTACTTACTTGAAATCAGGATTTGTTTTATACATGTGGGCATCATTAAGACCAGTATGTCTTAGGGCTTGTTTATACTTCACACTCAGAACACGTACGCACCCTCATCATGGCTGCCATGTGTTCCCAGCGTTCATTTGACGTGTCCTCTGAGCAGGTCCTCAGAAATTAACGCGCCGCGTGCGCGAGTTGCAGTGCCAGCAAAAAGTTGGGTGGTGCGTGACGTCAGAGTCTCTGTTTACTATCTACATGTGATAGAAAGCCTCTATGCGGATACTACGGGATCGATGTGCGCGCTTCAATGTTTAATGAATGGTTCGATGTGGTGAAGCAAAATGCAGACATACAGATGCATTCGTGGTGCTTTAATATTCAAGCGTCACATATTCCCAATTGTAATGACACAATACATTTTAAAAGTCTCACATACCATCTTTTTTTTTTTTTTGCAACTTCACAACAGCAACATAATGTACAGCGCTGTATTTGAGCCACTGAGAAAAAAAATTAAGGATACGGTAAAAACATGTATTTTGTGATTAAAGTGGAAATTTCAGCTTTAATCTCAAAATGTCCACTTTAACCTTGTAGTTTACTTTATCATTGAAGCGTCATCCCAGTTTTTAATTGCTATGGCAAGCAGCAATAGATCACCACACAGAACACATTAAATGTATGATATTCCAACTCTCTGCAAATTTAGAATCTTTAGATTTATACTTGATATCACTTTCATGATGAAATGCATCAAAGTATGTATGTTACATTTTACAGATAAATCGTTAATTTCATTTAAATAATGAATACTGTTAATAATTACACACAAGGGGGTGACACGGTGGCGGAGCGGTAGCACTGCTGTCTCGCAGGGTGTCACATAGCTGGTATTCCCTGTTTGGATTCCACACTGTGCTCCGGTTTCCTTCCAAAGATATGCAGATTTGGGGATTTAGTGCCGCTAAAATGACTCCAGTGTATGTGAGTGCTTGTATTCACCTTGAGATGAGCTGAAGCCCCGTCCAGGGATTGTTTCTGCCTCATGCCCAATGCTTGCTGGAATGGACACATCCCTGGATTGATGGATTTAATCATTAGACATCCTTAACAGAGATATTGCGGTAAGGTGTCATCGGAATTTAATGGATGTTCCAGGCAATTCACAACACAGAGAAGCCAAACCTGTTCTCACCGTGATAATATCTCACACTGCTACCTGCTGGAGTCCTCCAGATTTATGTAAAGTACGCCGCACAAGTATAAACAGTAAAACGCTTGTGTACCAGGAGCGTCCACTGTAGCATGCATCGCGTTACGTGAATTATAAACCCAGCCTTAGACATGTTAAGGACCACAAATTTACAACAATAACTTCCTGATGGCTGACAATGTCTGTGGACAAAATGAAGTTCAAAAAAGAATTTGAAAATGTTGCCGTGCAAAATCAATGACCTGTTTTCCAGTTGAACTGCTTCAAGCCTTCACTGTTCCAAATACATCATGAGCTCATATCACTGAGGAACTTATTTGTGACCTGTTGCCTTTCTGGGGTTACACTGACACTTTAGTGGCAGATGATAGATTTATTTTTTGAAAGCAGCTTCTTTTATTATCTGCAAGAAGTTTCCGTCTGCCTCTGCTCTTGCTGGTACCTTTATCTTAGAAATGATCAAATTCTATTGTTTCCTGTCAATAATCATATATATCTGTGGCCACATTTTATTTCTTGCTTTTTGTTCCTGTTTGGTTGTTAGGTTGAATTTAACATCTGGATATCTTCTGGAAGCTAATAGCCAGCCTGAAGGAGTAAGCCAAGACAAATATTTAAGGGGTAATAACAAAAACATATAATCTTATTGACACAAAGTTCTTCCTTAACGTAAATATTCCAAAAATGCTAAAAAGGTTACTGATTCAGGATATTATCATTACAGACAGAACGTTGAAAGGCATGCTACACTTGACAAATAACACCTAACTTACTCAAATATGTACACACATCAGTCCAAATAACAAATATCTTTGATCTATGGGGGAACACTAAAATACTGGGAAAAAAAGGAAAAACTTTTCAATGATATACTAGCTTGGGCACAGAATTTTAAAAACATATTTATGCAACTGATTTGTTGTCTGAAATTTTGCTTTTTTTAACTTAGTACAATCAGATTTCAGTCACCGGTTAGTTTTTCAGGGTACAGCAGTGCACATTCAAACATCAAAAACGACATCATGTGCTTCTGCATAGGGATCGATACAATGACGTTAACAGGCTATGTAGTGAAAACTATGACATCCATGAAAAGGTGCGGAAGATCAATTTGAATCCCATTGTAACAGCCAATTTTAGAAAGTTAAAGTTTTGAGTTAAACTTATATTAATGTTTGCTTTATTTGAATAGAATATAATTTCTTCTATAGTCATAGACAATTTAGTCTTTTCCCCCTATAAGTTAGTAAGAGATAGAATCTTCTTGCTATAACTGAGAAACAATGTGATATTAGAACTTGTTGTGTTCAGAACAGGTCCCAGTAAACAGGGACTTGAAAGACCCATTTTCAAGTTAGAAATGGGATAAGCATACAGTTTTCTGATCGCTTTGAAATGGTTCAGAAATTATAAGTGATTAGTAACGATTTAAGATGTAACAAGATTAAGCTTAGAGCTAAATTTTTCTTATTATAATTTTTCCCTTTTTTTGCTATTTTAATTTTCTTTTTTGTGTGAACTGTTTTACTTTGAAACTTAACTAAACTTTTAAAAAACGAAGATATTTTGTCTGTGGAATCATTTCTGCGCGTCAGGCCTTTGTTGAATCCCATTTTTTGAGTTAGAGCTGCTGAATTTTGGAAACTTTGGGAAAACGCAGCTACACCCATTTTAATTGAATTTTTAAATAAACCCTACATGCAAATGAAATGTACATGGTTTATAAGTGCCTTGTGATTTTACTAGTCTCAATGACTTCTGGTGGGTTTGGATTTTTGAATACGTTGAGCGCAAAATGGCTGCTTACAGATTTTGCTGTTCTATGTACAGTGCCCAGCTAGAAACAATCGCATGACAAATGATTTCAAGTTAAAGTTGCCTTTCATAAATGGACTTATCTCACGATCACAGTTGTGAAATTTCAAATTTGGGTGAGCTATTCCTTTAAAGACACAATACTCAATTAGTACCAAGGTTTGATAAATGTTAAATATTCTCCATTTAAAACACAGGGAATGTGTGGCTTCCATTCCCTCTGCAGTATGTTCACTTTAACACTTGAAAAAAATGCCATCATTTTATTAACAAGCAATTTGCAAAACATACAATGACTATTAAAGACTGACATGCTGACATGGGTACAGATTGCTTTGTGCTCTTGATTGCAATTGCGTGGCATATGAGATTTGTGCACTGTTGACACTAATTACTATACTTACCGAGAAGATGCTGCTGATTAATATCAAGACAGGCAAGATTACTGGAACAGCAAATTGGCTTCTTTAAAATTAAAACCATCAAATCACTGAGTTTGTTTTTAACTGTTTAGCGAAATGGAATAGGTTGTAATGTTAAAAGATCCCATATACTATGACTACCATCATAAAGTGTACCAAAGAAAGCATTATAATAGTAAAAATAGTCAAGTAGCTGTGACAATGAATTAAATAGTGAATGACAAGACCAATGGAGAAATGGAAACTCCACAGGCATAATAAGAGTTTGTTATTTTCAGAGAATGATGGAAATTGCTGGTAAAATGCATTAGGGGTCCATTACAGTGTGCAGATTTTAAAATGAAAGCAGTCTGCTGAGGCTCAGGTCAGGCATAGGTGCAAATGATAGCATGGAAGACTGGCCATGGGGTGTTGATGGGCGGACTGGTGGAGCATGCTTTCATGTGCAGACAGGTGTAGCTTGGACAATTATTTCTTTAGTGCTCTGCAGTGTGTGATTAGTCACCTGCACATGCTTGAGCATTAAAGGAGCCTGCAAGGGAGACTGAGGAAGAAACATCAAGAAGATCAAAGTTAAAATGAAAATGAAAGGTGGAGAAAACAGAGGAGTGTCAGAATCATATGAGAGCTGTTGCAGTTGTGGAGAGGAGGCAAGTGGTCGGTAATGTGGCCATAAGACAAGCGAGCAAGCAAGCGCATGGTGCTCATGGGCAGGGTCTCTCCTGCTAAGTGACCAAGTGTGGGCTCCTGCAGAGGTCAAGGGAAGGTGGCGAGAGAAAGGAGCAGAGCTCACGGGGTCCTGTAGATGGCGAGGAATGGCGGTGAGGACACAAGTCATTATAAGGGTGTTATACTATGTATTATTAATTTTAATGTCACTGTTCTCTGTGCCCACTGTTATAGACTCATTCATACAGGCAGACCAAATATGGTACAGAGGGGCACAGCTTCAGTATTTAGAATTGCCGAGCCAAGCACAGGACTAGAGAGCCACAGACAACTGGAGAATTGAATAGTCAGCCTAAAGACAGACTAGTATATTTCTGTCTTCTGTCAGTACACTATTTTCTTTCCTTGTTGGGAGAATGAGAACTGTATATAGGCATTGTGCTATTCCTGTAGTTTTTGAAGGTGGGGCTGGAATCCTTTCTGTCCTTGTTTGGATCGGAGCCAAGAGCCTGCACATGGAACAACTGAATATAAGGATGGACACCTACGGCCAACACTTTGAAGCTTCCGGGCGGAAGAGTATGTCTTCCGTCCGAGGCCGAGCAGAAGATTATGTCTTCTGTCCGGCTAAAATCCTTTCAGCGTGGCAATGATAGATGGCAGGCTGCATAGGTCAGGCTACCCACAGGCTTGATATGTCTGCCATAAGCTTCCCGTTTGTAATGCCGTGTAAAACCATCAATAAAGTATCATAGTTTGCTTGTGGTACCGATTTATTCGCACAAATCCAAGAGAGACACAGCAGGCCAAGAGGAGGGGGGCAGGGGCCCTCCTCACTCACGTTCTAGCCTCAGGGCGTATCTTACATTCGCTTAGCTAGTGAACGAGAGAACAACTTACCGGATTTAGATCGGGCTTTTTTCTAGAATTTGCTTGAACATTCTAGTTGATTTTGTGATCTCTCTCATTGCGCTAAGTATCATAGTTCGCTTGCAGGAGCGATATATTCACAGTAATCTGAGACAGAGCCTGATGGCTGAGAGGAGGGGCAAGCATGACATCAGGAGTAGGGAGCCGGGCAGGGCCCTCCTCACTGTCCTGTTTCACGACTATACGGGCAGAGCTGCGGGGGATGGCTAGTATAATTACAGTCGACCCTTGATATACGACCGGCTTGACATGCGAACAACTTGATTTACGACCAAAATTTTTATTTTGATTTACGACCAACATCTTGCGTTACGACCTGAATGCGGTCACGTGTATCCGCTTGCGCAATTGTAAACAAACAGAAACATTCCTATTAATGCGGCACTCATTCAATAAAATGTCAGGTTTGTAAACTCTCTTGGGACCTCCCCCAACTAGAAGACATGCCAAAGTCCAAACTCCGTATGGAAGACTGTTTATCTGTTGCTGGGGCAACAGCCGGCTTAAAGCTGTGCTGAGTCTCTCAGCCAAAGCAAAAGAGAAAAGATATCGATGGGTGATATGCATGTGATATCCCTGCTCGGCAATGGACAAGCAAGCTTCCACAGTCCCGGCAATCGCGCTTCAGGACGCAATTCAGCATGTCGTTCCCATTGAGTGTGGGGGGGTCTCAGAAGAGTTCAGAAACAGTTCCTTGTATCATCGCAAGGAAATGCTGAGAAAAATTCTCGTCAGAATAACTTGTAGGCAGGAGGAGATTAAAATTAACGCAAAAGAAGCTATTGAAATGATTGCAAATGCCTGAGCGCAAATTAAAGAAAGCCTTTAAAAAGCCTTCAGTTTCATTATCATCCTCCTCCCTTCCTGCAGCCCAAAGATGTCAAATTAAATGGTGAGTACAGTATGAAATTGTTGTTTCTGGTAGGCTAGGCACTTTTTATTACTTTTTGGTTAGTACATTAGAAAAATTATTGGTGTTTTGGTAAATTATGCACATTATACAACCCTTTTTTTTATTATGAAAAGGTTAAGTAAGTGTTGCAGTGGGAGGTTCGGACCGCATTATGGGTATTTCCATTATTTCTTATGGGAAAAATAGTCTTGACTTACAACCAACTGGAGTTACAACCAGCCCTCGCGAACGAATTGAGTTCGTAAGTCAAGGGTCCACTGTATATATCTATGTCATGTAAGTGGAAGAAAATGTGGTTTAGAAATAAACATAATTGTTGTTGTTGCAGCCATGCAGTCTATTGACTGATCATCTTTATGGGGATGTTATCTTGAGTGTATGCATATTTTAATGTTTACACAGTAGATGCATATTAAAATAGTAGCAATATACTGGTGAATATATTACATTAAACAGGCGTCGGAGATTGGAAGATAAGTGTCGACCTTTAATAAATCTAGTTTGATCCTGTGATATTAGCGAGGGCAGCACTTTCTCCATCCTTCTAGCTATAATTTTTGAGAGTATCTTAACATCATTATTCAGGAGTGAAATTGGTCTGTATGATGCACATTGTAACAAGTCCTTATTTTGTTTAGGAAAGACGGTGATTAATGCTTGATGAAAAGTTTGAGGTAGAATTTGATTGTCTCTAGCTTCTGTAAATGTTGCCAATAAGAGGGGAGCTAGCTGAGTGGAGAATTTCTTATAAAATTCTACGGGGTAACCATCAGGGCCTGCTGATTTCCCGCTTTCAAGTGACTTTATAGCATCTAGTAATTCTGATAGGGTCAGAGCTTTATCCAGTTCCTCAGCACATAAAGCATCTATTTGTGGTGTCTGTAATGTATCCAGAAATGCATTAGATTGTGTGTTGTCTTCTTTGAACTCAGTAGTATATATATATACACATATCTACATATATATATCAAAATACCCGCGCTTCGCAGCGGCGAAGTACTGCTTTAAAATTTTTATTAAGAAGAAAAGTAAACCTTTTAAAACCGAGGGAAAATGTATCAATAATTATTTGTTAAGGATCTCTTTGTATACCACGTTGTCAGTTCACCCCTCTGCTTGTAATATGACCAAGCTGTGTGCTGAGCTTACTCTTGAGCATGCAACGTACAGTTTGCTATGTGAAAATCAGTCTTGCCTCAAATCAATGCCAACCTTTTGTAGGGTCTGTCCCTGAGACTTATTAATTGTCATTGCGAAGCAGAGCCTTAGTGGAAATTGGAGGCGTTTGAATTGAAATGGGAGATCAGAGGGTATAACGGGGATGCGAGGAATAAACACTCTCTCCCCTGAGCCATCGCCAGTAAAAATAGTTGCCTCAATGACGTTCTTTTGCAGACACTTGACCTGAAGTCTCGTGCCGTCACAAAGTTTCAGTGGCTGTACGCAAATCCACAATCAGTTTCATATTGTTTTTGTACCTTATCAATTGTGTAATGTGTTTTTTGAACAGGTTTGATTCATTGAAGTGATCACTCCTGCTGCGTTCAGTCACTTCACGTGAGCCGCTGTCTTGTGTGATGTTGCGATGTCCATACCTCTTGTTTCTCATTAAACTTGTATCTCGCGAATATGGCATTGCAAACGGCAGCGGGTCAGTTCACGTGCTTACGTGGGAGGCGTGATGACGCGATATATTTTGATATATATCAAAATACCCGCGCTTCACAGCGGCGAAGTACTGCTTTAAAAATTTTATTAAGAAGAAAAGTAAACCTTTTTAAACTGAGGAAAATGAACCGGTTGTAATATGACCAAGCTGTGTGCTGAGTTTACTCTTGAGCATGAAATCTAACGTGGTTTGTGCCCTTCAGAATGAAAACAGTTTGCATTTACCTCTTTAATAAAAGGCGAGCTTTTAAGCCTGAGAAATCACCCCGTAAATGCACACGTTTAATTGCACATGTGTTAATATGTATACTTACACAGTAAAATTAATATCATTTACCTTCGTTCCCGCGTTTGACTCGTGCTGTAAATCTCTTCCTTGTTTTTAGTTCACGTGATTATGTAGGAGGCGTGATGACGCGATACGTGACTCCGCCTCCTCCATTAGAGTATATGGACAAAAAACAGGTTCCAGTTATGACCATTACGCGTAGAATTTCGAAATGAAACCTGCCTAATTTTTGTAAGTAAGCTGTAAGGAATGAGCCTGCCAAATTTCAGCCTTCTACCTACACGGGAAGTTGGAGAATTAGTGATGAGTGAGTGAGTCAGTCAGTCAGTCAGTCAGTCAGGCAGTGAGGGCTTTGCCTTTTATTAGTATAGATATACATATCTACATATACACATATCTACATATACATATATATATATATATACATATACACATCCACATATATATACATATATATATACACATATCAACATATACATACACATACATATACACACATACATAAACACACACATATACATATATACATACATACATAGTGCGTTGTAACACGGGCTGTGATTGTTACATGGGAGGGAGTCGACAAATCACAGCTTCTTGCTTTCTAATCGGGCCTGTGATTGGTGCTTTGACTGATGCCTAGATCCCACAGTATCTCCCCTTAGGAGAGGCGTTTGGCAAGTGTAATTGAATAGCGGTGCTGCAAGTTTAGCTTTACACCTGTTTTTAAGGCTTATTGACTGAAAGGGGCTTTCATGAAAAAACTTAGGGCTTTGCTACAGGATACACCCTCCACAAGTTAAGGAAGTAAAAATAAAGGTATATATTTCTGTTTTATTTAAACCTTTTAAGTTTGTATGCGGGCAGTATGGTGGTGCAGTGAAAGGTGCTAGTTAGGAGACCCGGGTTCGCTTCCCTGCGTGGAGTTTGAATGTTCTCCCCGTGTTTGTCTGGGTTTCCTCCGGGTACTCCGGCTAAGTTTTTTCATGAAAGCCCGTTTCAGTCAGTAAGTCTTAAAAAGAGGTGTAAAGATATTGACAATAAGCTATGCAAACCCACCAAGACATGCAATCGTTTAAATCAAGGCGCGAGTCGAAAAACACCATCCGATACTATTAGTTAACGATTAACACATTTCTATATGTATTGTAAGCATACAATACAACTGATAATATGTTGCGCTTATTTATCTGATGTACCGACATTTTTGCGCATTTAACGGCTGAAATCTAACGTGGTTTGTGCCCTTCAGAATGAAAACAGTTTGCATTTACCTTTTTAATAAAAAGCGAGCTTTTAAGCCTGAGAAATCACTCTGTAAATGCACACATTTAATTCTTTATCACTTCAAACAACTGAACTATCCAGAACATTTCAGGCATACATCCAGCATTCAAACTATGTATAAAAAGCACAACTGTTAAAGGAATTCAGCATTTCTTAATTGAAAATGTTCCTTTAATCCTCAACATGTCTCAATGAGTCGTTCTGGTGGTTTTACTTGACATTTTGATATTCTGGTTAATTGTGTTTGCAGTTGAGATGTTCTTTCCTGATTTATACTTGTTTTCTCGTTAATATTTGTTTCGCTGGTGTTAGTGTTCTGATTAGAAGTTATTGGTCCTTTGATGTCTTGACGGTTTCTTCTTAGAACAGCTCCTATTACGCAATTCCGTCACGTACTGGTCTATTGTTTCTCCGCTTTTCTGGAAACATGTAAAAAAACTTGTGCCGCTCAAATGTCGCATTGCACTTTGGGTTGCAATACGTTTCGAATTTTTCAACTATTTTGTTCAATTTCATATTGTCTCCATCTTCTTCAAACTGAAAATTGTTATACACCTCTAGCGCCTCTTCGCCAATTACATGTAGAAGCATAGACGCTTTCATTTTTTCACTTTTCCTATCTGCTTCAATCGCAGCAAGATACAACTCGAATCTGTGTTTAAATCTTTTCCAATTTTCAGCTACATTTCCCTTTAACTGGAGATTTGGTGGGGGCTGTAATCCTAACATATTTTTTTTTCTCTTTTGCTAGAACGTCTTAGCGCTTTCTGATCACGTTTTCGGGTTACTCACAGACACGCGACTCGTTCAAAAGCTGAACCTCTTCTTCAGATTCCTCTTCCAATCCGTCACTTCTGAAACCATGTAGTGATCTTGTTAGGTTCGTAGTTTAATCAATACACATGATTGAAAGATATAATAACTTTTTAATAGACAGACTTCAGAGACATTTACTGTACAAGTTACTAATCGTTCTTTAGTTCACGCCCATTCTCCTACTTGCATCGGCATTCACAGGCATTACTAATCATTCTGTAAGTATCCCTTAATAGACCTTACTAATCAACTATCATTACAAAATCCAACGTGGTTTGTGCCCTTCAGAATGAAAACAGTTAGCATTTACCTTTTTAATAAAAGGCGAGCTTTTAAGCCTGAGAAATCACCCCGTAAATGCACACGTTTAATTGCACATGTGTATGCTTACACAGTATTAAAAGACACTCAAAAATTAACGTCATTTACCTTCGTTCCCGCGTTTGACTCGTGCTGTAAATCTCTTCCTTGTTTTTAATTCAAGTGATTACGTAGGAGGCGTGATGATGCGATACGTGTCTCCGCCTCCTCCATTAGAGTATATGGACAAAAAACAGGTTCCAGTTATGACCATTACACGTAGAATTTCGAAATGAAACCTGCCTAACGTTTGTAAGTAAGCTGTAAGGAATGAGCCTGCCAAATTTCAGCCTTCCACCTACACGGGAAGTTGGAGAATTAATGATGAGTGTGTCAGTCAGTCAGTCAGTCAGTCAGTGAGTCAGTGAGGGCTTTGCCTTTTATTAATTAGTATAGATTTATAATAATCTCTAAATGTGTGCATTATATTTTTATGGTCAATGATTTCTTCTCCATTCGTGTTGGTGATTACTGGGATTGCATTGCGAACTTCTTGTTTGTGAATTTGTTAAGCCAAAAGCTTATTAGCTTTTTCTCCGTGTTCATAGTAATGATGTTTTGAGTTATAAATAAGTTGTTCAGTTTCTTTAGTTGTCAAGATGTTGAGTTCTGTATGCAGAGCCTGCCTTTTCCTATGAAGAGCTGCACTTGGACGCCTGGCTTGTTCTTCATCTATTCTAGTAATTTCGCTTCTTAGCTCTGACGCTTTCTTGGTTTCTAATTTATTTCTGTGGGAAAGATATGAAATAATCTGTCCTCTTAAGAATGCCTTTAGAGTTTCCCAGAGTGTTCCTGCAGAAACCTCTGAGGGTGTGTTTGTCTCTAGGAAGAAGCTGATTTGTTTGGATATAAATTCTGTGCAGTTCTCGTCTGCCAATAGAAGAGGATTAAGACGCCATCTGCGAGGTGAGTGTGAGGGGCTTAATGAGTTTATCTCCAAGACTAGAGGGGCATGGTCGGAGATAACAATTGTGTCGTATTTGCACGATTTAATCGTAGGTAAGAAATTATTATCTATAAAAAATAATCAATTCTTGAGTAGCTATGATGCACTGGTGAGTAGAACGAATATGTTCTTGAGTTTGGGTTAAAAAACCTCCAGGGGTCTGATAAGTTGTGGTCAGTTACAAACTGTGTAATTGTCTTTGCAGTGTTAGATGTCGTCTCCCCATCACAGGTTGTCCTATCTAAGAGTGGATTTAAAACACAATTAAAGTCCCCAGCCATTATAATTTTATAAGTGTTCACATTGGGAATGGATGCAAATAGATTTTGCATGAATTCCTTATCATCGACTTTGGGTGCATAAACATTTATTAAAATCATTTTATTGTTGCACTTTACCTATAAAGTTTCTTATAATGTTAGTCACTATTTTAAATCTCTAAAAAACTGCATAATTTATCCAAATAAGAGTGCCACTGCAATAAACACAGGAGAAATGGGACCGAATAGGACTTCAGGAGACTAAGTGTTTGTCCATGATACTTGATTATATGTGGAAGATGGTTTATGTGTTATTATATATGGAAGTTGGGCAAATGCACTATCATTGTCTGAGTACCTTAACCAGCAATTGCTGAGCGCTTTGAGTAGTGAGAAAAGCGCTATATAAATACAAAGAATTACAATCAAGGGTTCAGAAACAGAACTGAAGAAGAGAGAGGTTGGGAGGATATGCTGATACCACACGACAAACCACCTGAATTGGGACCCGAGTGCAGTGGGTGACACCTCAGCACCACACTGGAAGAGGGTGAGGTTTTTTACTGTGGCTGGAGTGGCAATCCTGCCACCAACCCCCAAGTTTTTCTTGTAAGTCAGAAGACCTGTTTGCATAACTGAAGAAGAAGAAGGGAAAAGGCAAAAAAATAAATAACAGCATTCAAATCATTTAGAAAATACTTATGCATAAAACAAAATCCTTGTAAAATTTTCTTAGTATTAGTTACAAACCTATACTCTTGCAAGGGATAAGTCTATCCTAAAAATACCTTTAAAAATGACCAATTGTGACTTCCATCCTCAAATAAGACTGCATTAGTTATTAAGGTGATGGTACAGTATAACCACTGTCACACACGTGAGCATGGGAGGCAGCTAATGGGCTCATAATTCTATGCCGAACCAGGGTGTGGCAGAGTGTACTAATCCTTTCTCTTTTGTCCCAGCACACCAAACACGAGAAATTCCACCTGGACTCAATGGCGTCACTTCCAGTTCCAGGCCCAATGATATCACTTTCGGTTCCGGACCCGATGATATCACTTCTGGTTCCTGCCCAGATGACATCATTTCCC
This sequence comes from Erpetoichthys calabaricus, assembly GCF_900747795.2. NCBI lineage: Eukaryota > Metazoa > Chordata > Cladistia > Polypteriformes > Polypteridae > Erpetoichthys > Erpetoichthys calabaricus. The sequence goes on from NC_041407.2 coordinate 61,511,883, forward strand.
TTGTCCGACTTTAAAAACTGCCATATTCATTCTGCCAGTCAGTTCTGTTTTGCCCCAAACCTTTTTGTTGTGTCAAGGTGTTTAAGTTTCACACCACTAAATGTGGAATTATGTAACATAATCCAAGCAAAAGATCAAAATGGTAATAAAATATGAACGAGACCTTAAACGTTAGCCACATACTCTGTTTGACATGTAGGGCATTAGGGAACTTTAAAGGTCAACATGATGCTATTTTGGACAATCCAAGTGAACATTATGGATTTGAATGTTGGGCGGAATGGCCTGTTGTCGTCACAACTATTCTAAGGTTGTGTTGTTGGGACCTTAACACATTTGTTAAATTCCTAAGCTGTATTAAGACCTACTCTAATGATTCAAAAGAGAAGATTTAAATTTAAGAAGAACATAAAGCTGGAATCAGATGATGCTTAACATGCACCACAGGAAAATTAATGGAAGGAATTATTAAGGATAAGATTGAACAACACCTGGCAAGGACAGGAGTTATTCTGAACAGTCGGCATGGCTTCAAAAGAGGGAGGTCGTGTTTTGCTAACATGCTGGAATTCTATGAGGAGGCAATAAAAGGATTTGATCAAAGTGTAGGATATGATATTATTTATCTTGACTTTCAAAAAGCATTTGATAAGGTGCTACATGAGAGGTTGGGCATCAAATTAAAAGAAGTGGGAGTTCAGGGTGATGTTTTTAGATGGGTGCAGAACTGGCTCAGACACAGGAAGCAGAGGGTGATGGTGCAAGGAACCTCATCAGAACTGGCCGATGTTAAGAGTGCTGTTCCACAGGGGTAAGTGCAAGGCCACTGGAATTTTTTTAGAATTCATATAAAAGACTAGCAAAATACCCGTGCTTCGCAGCGGCGAAATACTGGAAGTCCTGGATGTAAGTGTTACAGTCATGGAGCATTTTTTGTAATTGCTTGACCAGGGGTATGTTAAGTCCAGAAAAATTAGCGCAGCGGATTTGTGCTTCCTTTTCATTGTCCCCGACGAAATAAATTTGCAAAAATTTATGTTCCTCACTCGGCATAGGTAAAAGACTGCCAATCAAATGATACACTTGTCCCTGAACTTTAAATGAAGGCATAAAATTTCCCTCAACGATTTGTTTAGCACCAAATGACGTCATTTGAAATGCGCTGTTGTACTTTCGAATATTGTTCAAGAAATGCTTACTTTGAGGATGTTCGCCATTTAACAGGCCCTCAAGAAGGTCAGGAAGCTTACGTAAAGGAGTGAGAGAGACTTTACCACCATTACAGCACAAACCAGGAGACTCGCATTTCCACTTCTGAGCTTGACAATAGTCACAGTGAACATCCATGGATCCAATGTGTACTGTTTTGTCAGACTCATAATGTATGTTTGGGTCATACGCAAATCCACAATTGGCTTTTTTGAGCCAAGCCTGTTATTTTCGTATGAGCCGCTTTTCATTATTGGGATCGTATCTAGAAACAGAAGCGTCCCTATTAACTTGTGGATGTGCTTGCGAGTATTTAGCGACAGCGTCCCTATGAAACCTGCCTAACTTTTCGAGTATTTAGCGACAGCATCCCTATTAACTTGTGGATGTGCTTGCGAGTATTTAGCCACAGCGTCCCTATTAACTTGTGGATGTGCTTGCGAGTATTTAGCCACAGCGTCCCTATGAACTTGTGGATTTGCTTGCGAGTATTTAGCCACAGCGTCCCTATGAACTTGTGGATTTGCTTCTGAGTATTTAGCCACAGCGTGTTTATTAACTTGTGGATTTTTCTGCGAGTATTTGGCGGCAGCTGCACGAAGTTGCTTCCGTCTAGCTGCATCAGAAAATCTACCACGACGCCTGATACGCCTCCTTTTTACTGTGTTCTCACAGCTTGGATTGCTGCTGTCATAATCGGCTCAAGCTGGATTTGTGTTGAACTGACATTCGGTATGTGTCATTCGATATAAGCATACAGCCGCACTTATGAATATGCTAAGCACAGTCCTTCACCCGCGAATATTTACCTTATATGGGCAGGCACTCAATCACGTGGGAGGCATGATAATGCAAGTCGCAACCGCCTCACATGGCGATCGAGCTGCCCGCTATGGCCGTATACAGTATACAAAAGTAGGTTCCAGTTATGACCGTTACGCGTAGAATTTCGAAATGAAACCTGCCTAACTTTTGTAAGTAAGCTGTAAGGAATGAGCCTGCCAAATTTCAGCCTTCCACCTACACGGGAAGTTGGACAATTACTGATGAGTGAGTGAGTAAGTGAGTGAGTGAGTGAGTGAGTGAGTGAGTGAGTGAGTGAGTGAGTGAGTGAGTGAGTGAGTGAGTGAGTGAGTGAGTGAGTGAGTGAGTGAGTGAGTGAGTGAGTCAGTGAGTGAGTGAGTCAGTGAGTCAGTGAGGGCTTTGCCTTTTATTAGTATAGATATAGATAGGAATATAAGTAACAAGCTGGTTACGTTTCCAGATGATACCAAGATAGGTGGATTAGCAGATAATTTGGAATCCATTATATCATTACAGAAGGACTTGGATAGCATACAGACTTGGGCAGATTTGTGGCAGATGAAATTTAATGTCAGTAAATGTAAAGTATTACACATAGGAAGTAAAAATGTTAGGTTTGAATACACAATGGGCAGTCGGAAAATTGAGAATACCACTTGAGAAAGATTTAGGAGTCATAGTGGACTCTAAGTTATCGACTTCCCGACAGTGTTCAGAAGCCATTAAGAAGGCTAACAGAATGTTAGGTTATATAGCATGATGTGTGGAGTACAAGTCCAAGGAGGTTATGCTCAACCTTTATAATGCACTGGTGAGGCCTCATCTTGAGTACTGTGTGCAGTTTTGGTCTCCAGGCTACAAAAAGGACATAGCAGCACTAGAAAAGGTCCAGAGAAGAGCGACTAGGCTGATTCCAGGGCTACAGGGGTTGAATTATGAGGAAAGATTAAAAGAGCTGAGCTTTTACAGTTTAAGCAAAAGAAGATTAAGTGGTGACATGATTAAAGTGTTTAAAATTATGAAGGGAATTAGTACAGTGGATCGAGACTGTTATTTTAAAATGAGTTCATCAAGTGTTGTGTCCCGGCGCGATGAGCGCCATTATTTTTTGTTATATTTTGCGTAAATATTATGTGTGTGTTTCTTTAATTTATTTTACTCTGGCAGCGCCTTGAACAGCGATGCAGGTCTTGTGTGACCCCGCCCCCAACGCAATGGATTTGCTGGACGATCACTGACGAGCTAGTTGGGGCAGGGTTGAGGTAGGATTTAAGATGGCCGCTGCTGTTTGTTGGGCATGCTCGCTTGGGGAAAATGTGTCCTGAAATGCTGCAAAGGGACTAAACCGTTTGAAATTTTTGTAAAGTGGTTTTGCTGCTGGCTGCAAGGGCGACGTCGACCGGACCTGAAGAGAGTGGACTACGGTGTGGTGGTCCAAGTCCAGAGGGAAAAGCAGCGTAGGCGGCAGGGGCAGCGGCCACAGGATATTTGTCCCTTTTTCTCTTTGTGCGTTCAGGTACCCGATCGAGTCGAGTGAATGAGAACCCGGAGGCTGATTGGGTGACACCGAGAGAGATCGGGAGTGGAACCAGGCTGACGGAACGAACGGCGAGTGGACCAGAATGGAGAGAGAGAGCAACTCAGACCCCCGCAATCCCCAGTCAGCATAAAGGGAAGTGGCTAATGGCTAGTTGAGTGTGTGTGCATTGGCCTTATGGCTGAGGAGAGGGAAAAGAGGGTCTGAGGGTTATTTGGCTCTTTGCCGTAGGGCCCGTGATGCGACAGAGGAGAGACGGCGACGGCGGTGTGGAGCAGCAACAGTGATCGGCTGGTTGGAAGGAAGGACTCCATTACCAGATTGCTGCAACTGAAGACCGATGTGGAATGTAGGGAATGTGTTCAGCATTGGAGAATCGGGACTTGTGAGACCTGGGAACTGAGCACCTGAGCACAGGGGACATTGGGTGCTGCCAGAGGTTTTGGTATTTGATGATTTATTTTGGTTTAAGTGAGAGCCTCGTGGTGAGAACACGAAGGCCCAAGAACTGTTTAAGTTTGTTTATATATTTCTTAATGTTTGAGTAATGGGTTATTGTTTATGGAGTTTAGTTATTCGGTTTTTTTTTTCCCCTTTTATGTTGTTTCCCCCACCCCTTAATCGTATTTATAGCGTGTTGTGCTTTCCCAGAGTGATATAACTTGAGTGCTGTGTAAAAAAGAAGTGAGTGTTGTGTTTTGCTATTTTGAACTGCTGTGTCCACCACGGGTGTGTTGAGTGGGGGGCCTGGACCAAGGGGGGAGAGAATTGCCACCTGGATAGAAAAACTCTGTGCATTCAATAAATGTGTATTTGAACTTGCCGCTACGTGTGTGTGTGATCCCTCTCTATTTTGTTGTGCTCCAGGAGGTCCCAAAGGGGTGAGACAAACTTAAACGATAAACCAAAATAAATTGCTGTTGGGGTCTCTTACCCCAGGCCGCCACACAAGAACATGGGGACACAGTTGGAAACTTGTTAAGGGTAAATTTCGCACAAACATTAGGAAGTTTTTCTTTACACAAAGAGTGATGGACACTTGGAATAAGCTGCCAAGTAGTATGGTAGATGGTAAGACATTAAGGACTTTCAAAACTCGACGTGATGTTTTTTGGAAGAAATAAGTGGATAGGACTGGTAAGCTTTGTTGGGCTGAATGGCCTGTTCTCATCTAGAGTGTTCTAATGATAGTACCAGCGTCACTTTATCTCCCAGTCTATCAATGGCTTGTTAACCTTAAGCAAAGGTAAGACTCATTTATCTGTTCTGTGTAAAACTGGTTGTTAAACATCATGATTCTATTTTATTAACTCTACTAAATAATCCTTACATTAGCATTAGTGTTTCACCCTTTTCAGCAGGTAATTACATTCGAGAGGTATGATTTTAGCATATTTACTATGTAAGACCCCTCTTAACAGTTTTTGATAACATCATACTGAACTGTCCATCTATCCATATAAAGAATGTCCATCCATCCATTTTCCAACCCACTGAATCCGAACACAGTGTCACGGGGGTCTGCTGGAGCCAGTCCCAGCCAACACAGGGCACGAGGCAGGAACCAAACCCGGGCAGGGTGCCAACCCACCGCAGATATAAAGAATGTGCTGAATCCAATTTTAAGAAAGTGCAGAGCTGTTGCCTATACTAGGAGGATGGAGAATATAGAAGGAACCAGTCTATTGCAGATCATAAGGCATGATTTTAATGTGTAAATATATGTAAATTAAATGCACAAGATTAAAGGTCTCGGTCATCTCAAAAGGCCACTATCAAGACTTGTTCAGCCTTACTCCTTCCTTCTCCTGTTATCTGGATGAAGACCCCCATCTAGAACAAGCCACCAAGAGGGTTTAGATCTTTCTTTACTTTTCTTTGATTTTGTTATGTTTGCAAGATTATAGGTGATTTTCACCTCAATAAAGACAAGAAAAATTATGAAGGGCACCACTTTATCTTTGCACGATTTTGAATATTTTCTAAATTCCTTATAATTTTTACCCCTTTAAATGTGAGACATATAATGTTATTTCAAAAAGGGTGAAAGCATGCCCACACATCCTTTATAACTAACTCGCTTATTTCTAGGACATTAAACCTGCTTCCACTCCCTCCTAGCAAAGTCAGGAAGTACAGTGCAGGGACATTTTCATATCTTATTGCTTCTGCAACATTAAAACTAAATTTGCTGACTCAAAGAATACTAGAAACACAATAAACTGACCTTGACGTATTTAATTGCAAGGTTAAATTTGCATTTCTTCAATGGTGATGCGGAGACCCTTGGGAATGTACTTTGAATTGTTGGCTGTGTCACTAACTTAATATATATTTTTTAGTAAAACGAATATTCATTTTAAAGATAAAGTGATCCAATTATTAGTAGAAGTAAGAGACATCTAAATTGATACATTAAAGGAATAATCCACCAAAAAGTTATATATTTCTTTAATAGTTACTGTTTCCATGTACTTTGTAGTGGTGGCTGATAAAAATTTTTACCTTCTTTTCATGCATAATGAAGAGAAAAAACTTTATGCTACAATAAATAGCAAATGATGTGAAAGCATCCATAAAACAAGTTAACTTTACTTGTGTTGCATATTCCACATATCAGTTTTTCAGTCAGATACTCAAGACATGCAAAATGAATGCTTTATTTTTTTTGTTAAAGTTATTTTCTGAATAATCAATGTACATCCTAAATGGGACACTAAAGTCTCATTGAACTGAAGACAGGACTCTTGACCAATGAATGAGGGAGAGAGGATGATCTTCACTTCAAAAAATAAATCCTAACAGGTTAGTACCAAACAAAAAGATAAAATTTTATCAATAGAATAATGGAAGGCTTAATATAGTTTGCAAAATAATCTTCTTTTGGACTAACCTTTCGTGCTCCTAATTTGAATGACAGAAGTGATGCAAGGTAATTAGTCAAAAGGCACATTTCAGTTGTGTATAAAGTGAAACAGCCTATCTCAAGCACCATTATTAAATTTCTTTATTGAATTTGCATTTGAACAGAAAGCCTCCCAAACACTCCCTGCATGTTTTCTGTTTTATTCCACAGTATATGCAACATGTTGGATTGCTGGAAATGATGAGTGTGCAAGCAAGTGTGCTGCCCATCCACCCAAATCACAGATTGCATGGTCGGAGCAGCAGCAGACTTCCAGTGCCACCTACACTCAGGTTGATAAGTATTTGGACAGCGTTACAATTTTTATAGTTTTCATACTGTGCAACCACCACAGTGAATTTGAAATGAAGCAATCAAAATGAAATTGAAGTATAGACTTACAGTTTTAATTCAGGGGGTTTCACAAAAACATTGTATGAGCCATTTAGAAAAGAGAGCCATTTTTATACATGGTCCCCCATTTTCAGGTGCTCAAAAGTATTTGGACAAACTAACATAATCATGAATATACAGTAATGATCATTTTCAATACTTGGCTGAAAATCCTTTGCAGTCAATGATTGCCTGACATCTGGGACCCATGGCCATCTCCAGGTGCTAGGTTTCCACCCCAGTGATACTTTGCCAGGCCTTAGATGCAGCTGTATTCTGGTGCTGCTTGTTTGTTGGACTTTCTGCCATCAGTTTGGTCTTAAGCAAGTGAAATGCATGTCCTTTTGGGCTTAGGTCAATTGCTTGACTTGGCTATTGAAGAATATTCTACTTCTTTGCATTGAAAAGCACTTGGCTTGCTTTCACAAAATGTTTTGGTTCATTATCCATCTGTACTGTGAAATGTTGTTCTATCCATTTTGCAGCATTTGTCTGAATCTAAGTAGACAGTAAAGCCCTGTACACTTCAAAAATCATCCTGCTACTTCTGCCAGCAGTCATATCATCAGTAAACACCAGTGACCCACTTCCATTGGCAGCTGCACATGCCCATGCCATAACACTGCCTCCACCATGTTTCACAGATGATGTGGTATTCATCGGATTATGAGCCATTCCTTCTCTTCTACATACTCTTCTCTGTCCATCATTCTAGTGCATGTTAATCTTAGTTTAATTTGTCCAAAAAATGTTCCAAAACTGGACTTTTTAAAAAATATTTTCTAGTAGAGTCTATTCTGTCCTTCCTATGCTTGAGGCTTACGAGTGATTTGCACCATGTGGTAAACCCTCTGTCTTTGCTTTTCTTGATTGTAAACTTTGGCAATGATAGGCCTACCTCCTGGAGAATGTTCTTGGTTTGGTTAATGTTGTGAAAGGGGTTCTGCTTCACCAAGGAAAGAATTCTATGATCATCCAGTGCAGTTGTCTTCCATGGTTGTCCAGACCTTTTGGTTTTGCTAAGCTCATCAGTGTGTTCCTTCTCTTTACAAATGTACCAGATGGTTGATTTGGCCACTCCTCGTGTTTCTACTATCTCTCTGATGGGTTTGTTTTGTTTTCTCTGCCTAATGATGGCCTGTTTTTACTTGCATGGACAACTCTTTGGACCTCATATTGAGAGTTGACAGAGACAGCTCCCAAATGCCAATTGCACACTTGGAATCAACCTGCTCAATAGTTAATTAAATTATGAAGGAACTGCTCTAATCTAGCTATTGAACAACTTGTCAGTCAAGTGTCCAAATACTGTGTAAGTGCGGGACCATGCAAAAAATGACTCATAAAATATTTTTGTTAAACCCTTTGAATTAATGCTGAAACCCTACACTTCAATCATGTAATGATTTCTTCACTATAAATCCATTGTGGTGGCATACAGAGCCAAAATTATGACATTTGCGCCACTATCCAAATACGTATGGACCTAACTGTATGCGAATATAAGAGATTTACAGGCAGATAATGGCACGCTTTTAGACAAAGTATATATCAATGATTTTTTAAAGCACACTGAAAGTAACATGTCTGGAGTTCATTTTACTAGTCAACAGGGTATAGTGTGAAAAACACCCTTCTTTGTTCATCCCACAATATGAAAAAAGTAGGTGAACAGAGCAATTATGCTTTCAATAGGCCAGTTGTCAGATCTATACAAATGTTTTGCTGTGTGTATGTTAGTTATTTCTGAACTAATTATTTTTGGCACGAAAAGTCATGCCAGGGCCATAGCCGATTTTGTTTTATGTGTGCAGTCTCTAATGTTAACATTAACTTACTTGGCTTATAATGTCTGCCCCTTTTTGCTAATGACTTATGTGGATGCCTGGTCTATTTTAATTAGTATCAGATCATTGTTTTACCCTCTTACATTATCAGCATCTGACAAAATACAGAAAATACAAAATATAGATTTAAGCATTAAGTAAGTTAGGAGCCCCACAGCCACCCGCAGCTTAAGAAAATCTATTGGCTATGAACTGTTTATTCTGATTCGGTGACACCATAAATTTAGTATGCATTGGCATTGAAGAGAAAAAGGACAAACCACAATAACATGGAAAGGATATGCAGACTGCATGCACCAATACTTGATGGCAACTGCACACTGCATGTCTGGTAACCGTGCTAACCTCCATGTGGCCAGGTGTTTGCTGGTCATTTTGATGCTAGTAAACAATTAAAAATAAAACTATTTTCTATGTAGTGTGTACATGCCTATTTTTTCTGCACTGAGATTCTGCACTCCTTTTAAACAGAAGTGTTATACTGCTGGCTTCATTTCCATGAAGTGGAAGAAGCACAGGTAGGCTTCCTTGCTGGCTTTTTCAAATTTAAACCTGTATTCCTCAGTGGTAAGTAAAAATAAAGATGGAGCATAATGTCTTGAGCACTAAACATTCCTGATATTGATTTCAATTTTTTTCAATTAAAAGTGGCTAACTTTAAGGATAGACTTTTCAGACCTCTTCACGGAATGGTCCTGCATGGCCTCACCTGGGAATAGGTCAAACTGACAATGCAAATACGTGATTAAATAAAATAAATACAACAAGTGGATCACATTTTAATACAGTTGATGATATTCAAGCCCCATCACTATTCTGAAAAGTTCAGGTGGGACACACACATTCTTAACACAGCCCTACACCCAGAAACAGGCTTACACCCCTTGGCATGAACATATTACAGATAAGTAATTACATTGAGCATATGATGGAAATTTTAAAAAATGCTTAAGAAGACAAAGCTGAGGGTTGTTATACACATTTTAATGATAAGTTAAGGAAAGTATATTATTTATTTATCACAAAATCTGATTGAGCTAACCCTTAATGCATTATTGCCACTACCGCTGAGTCATTTTTTGTCGGGATTTCAAAAAGCACTGATTACCTACCCCACTTAGAGAAGAAGGGCAGACAAAGAGATAAGGATTGCTGCCGCAGAGCTCTAATGTTCTGAATTTGAATTTTGACCTGGATAGTCTTTGCAGAATTTAGCTTTTCTTCCAGTTACTGTGTGGGGTTTTCTGTAATAACTACAGGTTTCCTTAGACATCCTGAAGATCTGAAAGCTAGACCTATTGGCTGTATGTACAAGGTAGTACTTCAGCACTTAGTTGTGAGAATGTCCAAGAAAAAGAAGTTTAACCTTCAGCATACAGAGAGCTCTATAGCTGAACATTGCTGCGTACCTTTATGTTGAACTTCCAGTAAGTGCAACAAGGTATTTAGTTTTCATGCATTTCCCTCTGATGCAGAAACCCAATCTAAATGGATTGTCGCTATCCAGAGAGAGAGCTTTACTGCTAGTCCCCATACCCAAGTTGTAGCCAGCATTTTAAAAAGAGGATTTTCATGAGCCAGGGTCTGTGGCAAGGTGGAGACTGTTGAAGAAGGGAGCAGTTCCTGCATTGTTTGAGTGGAACGATATCTCTGTTCCATACGTAGGACCGAGGATTTGGGAGAAAGTGACCAACAAAGGATGACCCACCGGGCAATGAGAAGGATGATAAAATCCTCAACAACAACAACAATGCTTCAACTCCAGATCAAGCATTTGTTGACCTACTGCTTGATGAAAATATTCCTCTCAGAGAGTAGGTCCTCCAGCTGAGGAAAAATTTTGAGACACTTAAAATGAAGCAGCGATTTGGCAAACAACATTTTGCCGGCACAAACAAAGACATCTGCTTTTTTTACAAGGAAAGATGTCCAACGGACTCATGTTATTATGTATTGTAGCACTGGCACTGAGAGCCACAATGGATAGATTCTGTGCTCTTTACATGGCTCTTTGAGGTGGTTCACTATCCTTAAAAGGACTGCTTGACTTTTGCTGCACTAGTTGGAAAAAGTATGTGCGACTGTGCTGTTGCCATTTTCATAGGCGCTCTTGCTATTGATGATATACAGTAATGCCAGTTCATTCTTTAGTTGTCTCTTCCCTGGCTGATTTAACTTGTCCAGTGCCGTTGCAGTATTAAGCTCACATACATATTCAGCTGTCCCTGAATAAAGTTTAATGATTAATTATTGAAATTCTGTTTTCTTAAAGAAGCCTAATGTAATTACATATTTGTTCCATGCAAGTTCATAGTAGATACAAGTTTTTTATATGTCTGGACCTTACCTTTGTAGTAGTGCATGCAGCTTGAAACATATAGTTTGAAGCCCTTTTCCTTTTTAGCTCCGGACATTTGGGTCAATGATTGAATAATATGAGTTATGTGGTTACCGTAAGTCTGGGCAAGTCTTGAAGTGATTGGGTGAAAAACACAATAGCTGGTTTGTTTTGATGTCAGCACTGGAAGTGCAGCAGCTGGCTGACACAGAATCCGGAAGAAAGTGTGCATATAGCCAATTGGAGACTCTAAATTAGCACCATGGGCATGTATGTGAATGTACCCTGACATGAACTGGCACCTCATCCACAACAGGCCCTACCTGTACTGGGTTAAGTCAATTTGATAATGAAAGGATGGATGGATGAATCTAGAAAAGAAGCACCAAGGCTAATATTGTGGGAATAAATACTATTTTAAATTCAGGCTTTCATTTATTAATTACTAAAATGTCATAGTTGGAAGTGACGTAGTGTCATGAAGGTGTGCGAGATCTGGATGTTGAATGTTGGGAGGACCTTCTGAATAATGTTCAACCTCTTCTTGTTGTATTTAGTTGTTCTTTTGACTGAGAGGCCACACTGTCCCATTAGGCTGTTGGGCAAAGCATGAATGTCTGCTAACAATACTCCTGTCCAAAGAAATCACCATCTATCTGGCTTTATTAAGTAGTACCGAGAATTAAATGTATACCCCTATACCCCAAAATAAAACACAGATTACCTTCTTTTTTCACACTTGTTAGCCACTGTGTTTTCTGATGGATACATTATTGTCCACACTCAAAACAATTCAACCGTATCCTTTGTAAATTAGTGAGCCCAACTACTCCTCTAATGTTCAGGTGAGTTAAACATCCAGCAGAAGTCAATATTCCACATGCAGTAAAGGAGGATTATCTGTTCTCCTCTTTTAAACAGAAAGCATACCCTGAAGCTTTGCCACAGTTTGCTTGGCTATTTCATCTGTTAGAGCTCCTCAGCTATGGTTGTGTCCTCTCTAGCCATAACAGAGTTTAAAACCCCACCAAAATAATGCCATCCATTTTCAATACTCTACTTGTGCATTTCAGGGACAACACACGTAATCTGGTTCTAAAGGTTGGGCCACGGTACTGTAATTTTTGCTCCACCGTTTTGTTGACTTCTGCCATTCCTCATAGCAGGGTCAGTCCAGAAATGTCATTGAGCAAACAACATGGAATTATTTTCACTTTCCTGCCGCTGTTACAGATACTAGCAGACAGTCTTCCTGGCATTTCTTTATTCAGCACTTTCATTATCATTCAGCAACAAAGCTTCTGTTAATCTAAGATGCATTAGCATAGCCGTAAAAAGAATCTGAGCAAGCCCTGCATAGCTCTAAACAACTCTAAGCAGCTATTAATGATCATTGCATTACAAATTATCTGAGCTTGCACATCTTCACCAAAGAGGAAATTTAAAAACACCTGCATTTTTAACATTTGTAGATCACAGAATCTCCTCCTTATTTATCCAATGCCATTTTACTAAACTGCTTCCATTCTGAAGCATCATAAACACACCAAACCAATTCCCACTTGTGAATAAGCCACGCAACTGCTCACAGTGTATTGCTCACTTGGCGACTTCTTTTTTCGTCACTGGCAGTGGAACTTCTGGTAAAGGCCAATTTCCGCAAATTAGATAGCCACAAGCCACCTTTTTGAAAGCTCCCATCTCAAAGTAATTGACTCCATGATAAACGATACTTTAACAGAAATTTTGAATCTGCTGAGAGCTGCTAAAGGGTAATGTGATTTGGGAAGTGAATTTATAACATGTAAGTGCTGGAGATGAAGTGAGGAAAGTCATGTGAGATGGCAATTCTTGTCATTCCGTGCTGAATGAGCACCACAGGGGAGGAAGCAAGTAAAACAATTGAACACTTTAGTTTACATACACTGCTGTAAATATATTTGATAACTTGCACCTCTAAAGAGCCTAACACCTCATGCAATATCTGGAAGATGTCTAATGTGATTTCTTTATTTTGTAGTGTAGCATCTTAGCTTGTGATATACTGCATTGTTTGGTTTTCTTCCGTGATGTTTAAATGCAGAGTCTCAAAATCATATTGTCTAACACTGTCAACTGTAAATCATACAGTGAGAAGAATAAGCATAACTTTCCAATAAACCTGTGGCATGAATATTTACAAGCTAAAATAGATATATATAGTGTAACAGCACAGACACAGTATCACCCAACACAATCCCGGGTTCAAATTAAAGATTTTGGTTGTCACCAACATGTTTCCTAATGAACACAGCCCAAGTACACAATTACAAAACACAAATTTCTTTGCTCTCTCCTTCCTGCCTCCAAGTGAATGTTGCCTGCTGCCTCTCCTCGGAGATTCAGAATCCAGTTTAACTTCTTTTAAACTGGACCTGAGATCATTTCAGGTGTCGCTGCAGTGTTCATCCGGAACACTTCCGAGTCATACAGAAACCAAGGAAGTCTCCCCACCAGCAGTGCCCTCTTGCGGTACCCAAGGACTCAGACAGGGCTGCTCTTCTAAACTCCATTTCCCATGCAAGTCCTAATTGGAACTAGCCTGGAGGGATACTGCCACCAATCATGTGGGGTAGTGAACTGCCTCTGCCCTCCATTAGTATTTAACTCTGACTGAGATAAGAATTACCAAACATCCTAGCCAGGTTGCAGCTCCTTTTGTGCTGTCCTTCCTTTATGGCCTCCAGGCCAGGTAATGGTTCACTCTCCATCCCAATCAGGATGACAGCCAATTTGCCTGGCATCTACAATAGGAAAGCATAAAAAGCTGTAGCAGTTAATGTAGTCTAATGGCTAATGAGCAGAATTCACAAACCAGATGAAACTCTCCTTAGTGTAACAAAGCACAAAGAAGTTAGTGTTGTACATGATTGTTCAATAATGCTTTTGTCGATTATATAATGTTCAGGTATTGATTACTATGGTCTGCTTCTTTTGGGATGTATGACATCCTTAGGGAAGGGTGTGGTTTTAAAAACACGCTGTATGGAGAGTTGGTTAAACAGGGTTAGAAAATAAACAAAACGTTATTCTGAGTGTGTCTCTACTTCAACCTAAAGAACACTATAGCTAGGAAATGATGTGGGCCACCATGGTGAACTCCATATAACTGGATGACAGCAAAAGACAAAAAAAAACACCACAATGTTTTTTTAGATGGGAGTCCTCAAGTAGAATGGCTCAAAATGGTGGTGCATCCGGTCTTATACAGCCCTGGTACGAAGGACTGGGTCCAGGAGGGCGGACAACAGAAGTGACGTTAGGGTTGGTTGGTGAGGTCATCAATCTTCCATTCTGCAAATGCAGAAAGAGAAGAGGCATTATGTAACAGCGTGCAATTACCTTCACTAGAGCCCTTAAGCTGTCTCCCATGGGTGACCGGTACAAACCATATAAAATACCTGAGCTGTTTTTATACGTTTATAGGATGCTTATTATCACGTGTAAAGAGTACAGTGAAAGTTCTTACTCGCGTGTGTTAACCAACACATCACCACTTTCCGGGACTGTGATTAGTAAGTAAAGCAACCAGATCTCGAACATTCTCTCTTCAGTAACTGAAATATTTACCTGCTGGCAGTTAAATAAGTCTTTCCATATAATGGGTTCATGAAAAAATGCAGATGTCTGATGCAAGAACATTGAACATTGTACAAATGCTTTAATGTCCTAATTTAAATGCTAAATTACAGGCTTCCGGACAAGAAATAAACACCTTTCTTCCTGTGTCAATGGCACAAATTTTGCTGGAAGAAAAATGGCATATGTTTCACAAAATTTTTTGTAAAGCAAAACACTGTTTTACTGTGAATTCATTTTTGTGTGAATCATCACCAATCGTTTGTGCATGTGGAAAGAGATGAGGAATTTGATAAGGTGTCACATGAGAGGCTGGACATCAAACTAAAAGAAGTCAGAGTTCAGGGTGTTGTTTGTAGATGGGTGCAGAATTGGCTCAGACATAGGAAGCAGAGGGTGATGGTGCAAGGAACTTCATCAGAATTGGCTGATGTTAAGAGTGGCATTCCACAGGGGTCAGTGCTAGGGTCGTTGCTGCTTTTAATATATATATGAATTATTTAGAATATAAGTAACAAGCTGGTTAAGTTTGCAGATGATTGCATAGGTGGATTGGCAGGTAATCTGGAATCATCACAGAGGGTCTTGGATAGCATACAGGCTTGGGCAGATTTGTGGCAGATGAAATTTAATGTAAACAAATGTAAAGTATTGCATGTAGCAAGTAAAAATTGTAGGACTGAATACACAATGGGGGGTCTGAAAATTGAACATACACATAATTTTTTTAAGTTTTTGCTGATTGTGACAGGTACCTACTGGGTATGCACAAATATAGTTTTGGTTTTACTGCATGACATAGGAACTCTGAGAAATAGGCATTTATATGTTTACTGACAATAACGTATTTAGTCACATTTATGTTTCGCATAAGCTATTAAATTCAACAGAATTAAAACTGTTTTGCTTTTGATTTTCTTTTGTAATCAATGTCTGGTGCATCACGTTGCAGTGTCCAACAGTAGTCAGTAAGCTTTGACAGACTCCAGTTGCCCTGGTATCGTTTCTCCATCGTAGCAATGTCCTGGTGAAACCTTTCACCGTGTTCGGCACTGACAGCACCGAGATTTGCGGGGAAGAAGTCAAAGTGTAAGTGGAGGAAATGAATCTTGAGTGACATGTTGCACTTCATTGTCTTGTATGCTTTGAGAAGATTGTCTACAAGCTGAATGTAGTTTGGGGCTCTGTAATTGCCCAGAAAATTGTCAACAACGTGTTTGAAGGTTTTCCAGGCAATTTTTTCCAGCCCAACTAACAGATCTTCAAGCAATATGTCATAACATGTCTGATCTGGGGGCCAACAAAAATGCCCTCTTTGATCTTGGTGTCAGTTATTCTTGGGAACATCTGTCTTAAATAAAGAAAATCTTCGCTTTCCTTGCTCAGTACTTTCACAAAATTCTTCATGAGTCCCAGTTTTATGTGAAGAGGAGGCAAAAATATCTTTGCCGGGGCGACAAGCGATTCATGTGCCACATTTTTCTGTCCTGGAACTAACTTTTTACGGAGTGGCCAGTTCTGTCAAGAATAGTGCGACTCTTTGGCACGGCTGTCCCATTCTCAGATGAAACAACAGTACTTTGTATAGCCGAGCTGCAGTCCCCATAACAGAGCAACGACTTTAAGATCTCCACAGATATTCCAGCTGTACCTGCTATACTGGACGTGCTTCAGAAACAGTTCCATATTCTCATACGTTTCTTTCATGTGTGCTGCATAGCCAACAGGTACTGAAGGATAAACGTTGCCATTGTGTAGCAGAACAGCTTTCAGGCTTAACATTGACGAATAAATGAAGAGACGCCACTCTTCCAGGTTGTGATCACCAAGAACAATCCTTCAATGTCACAACAGAAACAGAGACTGTTGACTTGTGCAAAAATTTTAGTTATATCATGATGTCGGCCTCGAAACATTTTGTACATTTTTGTACCTGGTGACAGCAAACACCATTCCTGCAGTCTCAAACCCAGCAGCTCGGCTTTTGCTTTTGACAAACCCAAATCTCTAACCAAATCGTTCAATTCGGACTGTGTTATCAGATGTGGATCGCCTGATGAGCATGGTTCAAAATCCAGGTCAATGTCACTGTCAGTACCCTGCATTGCAGTTTCTTCATCTGGTTCGTCTAAGGTCCAGTCCTCTGGTGGTTTTGGAATTGGAAGACTGTCGTCATGTGGCACGGGTCTCATTGCTGAAAGCAGATTAGGATATTCAATTGACTTCTTGTTTTTGGCAGAGAAACCAGGCACATTAGTCAAACAGAAGTAACAGTCCACCACATGGTCATTCTGTTCCCTCCATATCATCGTAACAGCAAACGGCATCGTCTTTCGAGTGCTTCTTAGCCAGGCTCTCAGACTGACAGCACATGTCGCACAGCAAATGTGAGGCACCCATTCCTTGTCTTGATCACCAATTTTGCAGCCGAAATACAGATGATAAACTTTCTTCACAAGAGCAGTCATCCAACGTCTCTGAGGCGCAAGTGTATATTCGCCACAGATATAGCAGAATGTATCGCAGCTGTTACGACATTGACAAGACATATCGCCTGACACCAAAACGTCTATAGCATCAAGCTTATTTACTGTTATATTGCTACAGATACTATACTTTACCATACTGATACTATGCATACACACTGACTATCTATATTAACCAAATGAGCAGGATCGGTGTATGCAAGCCACCTTTATAGCATGCTGAGACAGCATCAAGCTTGTTCAGACCTGTCCAGGCATGCCCAGGATGATTCCATGTCTGGACATGCCTAGGCTGCACAAACCGTTGTTGATAAGTCACTTACAGGAGCAAAAATGTTTGGATATAAGTCATGACAAAACTGAAGATTTCTCTGAAACGGTACATGATGGGTAAATTTTGATGTGATATTCAACACATCAAATTTTGATGTGAGAAACACCCAACAGTGTTCAAGAAGCAAAAACTTTATTGTGCAGTGTTATGAGAAGAATTTAGGAGTCATAGTGGACTCAAAACTATCAACTAACAGACAGTGTTCAGAAGACATTAAGAAGACTAACATGTTAGGTTAGGAATGTTAGGTTATATATCGCTCTGATATGTGGACTACAAGTCCAAGGAGGTTCTGCTCATGCTTTATAACACACTGGTGAGGCCTCATCTGGAGTACTGTGTGTTGTTTTGGTCTCCAGGCTACAAAATGGACATAGCAGTGCTAGAAAAAGTCCAGAGAAGAGCAACTAGGCTCATTCCAGGGCTACAGGGGATGACTTATCATGAAAAATTAAAAGAGCCAAGCCTTTTCAGTTTAAGCAAAAAGAAGATTACACATGATTGAAGTGTTTAAAATTATAAAGGGAATGAGTGCAGTGGATTGAGACTGTTACCTTAAAATGAGTTCATCAAGAACACGGGGACACAGTTGGAAACTTGTTAAGGGTAGATTTTGTACAAACATCTTTGTTTTTCTTTACACAAAGAACCATAAACACATGGAATAAGCTACCAAGTAGTGTGGTAGACAGTAGGACTTCAGGGACATTTAAAACTAGACATGGTGTTATTTTAGAAGAATTAAGTGGATAGGACTGGTGAGCTTTGCTAGGCTGAATGACTTGTTCTGGTCTAGATTGTTCTAATGTTCTAAAAGTTGGTTGAAAATAAAAGACAAGGTCTGTGGTTGGACTTAGGCTGAGAAACAAAGAAGTGTTGGCTGGAATGTTGATGTACAGAGGAAAAGGGGAGATGTTGTAAGGACTGTCAGAAAAGGAAAGGCAGAAGGTGACATGTTGATCTATAATGAAGCAAAGTGAAAAGTGCACAAAGCTTCTGAAAGAGTGCAGCAGTTTAAGAAAGCAGGGCTTGGAAACTTAGCTGCAAAATATGGAAGGAAAGAAGTATGTTTTCTGGATCACAGGAAGATGGCAATGAAAGATAGCACGTATTAGGTGTGAACTTCTTGAAAAATATTCAGAGGAACATTGTGTTTGAAATTAATAGGGTTAAGGATACATAAAAGAAATGCGCTGAGAAGCTGCTAAATGAGAGGACAACTGGAATAATTATGTTTATTGTAAGAAAAAAGTTGCGAAAGCACTGAAGAACTTGAAGGTTGAAGTAGCAAGCTCAAAATCAGTAGAAGGTCTTGAAATTGAATTGTTAACTGTGCGTGAAGGCAAAATTCTTGGAGAACACAGGAGTAAGCAAATTTAACATAGAAATTAAAGGGTGAGCCATAGGAGTATGGGTCATATTGAGTGTTCATGCTTTTGGAGCAGGTAATGAAGGAGATTAAAGAAATGCTAGAGAAAAGAATCAGGATTCTGGTGCAATTTGACAAAATGCAGTTTAGGTTCATGCCTTGTAAGGTAACAACAGATGTGGACTTTGTTTTTAGGCAAATACTGGAAAAAGATCAGACATAGTGAAAGAAGCAGCAGCATGCATATTGTAAAGTCTGGAGTTTGTTCTGTAGATTCCCTGTTTTATCACCCCCTTTATTTTAATTGTTTAAGCTTTCTCATTTCATTCATAGGGGGAAGTCTCATTATGTTTATAACTTTAACTACAAAACTGTCAAATTATATACTAAACCCAAAAATGGCACCCATGGAAGTAACTTACATGGTTGTGGTAGGCAGCTTTGGCCTCTTCTTATGCTAATGTTAGTTTCTCTAATGAACGTGTTAGTCTTTTCAAATGACACACAACACAAAGAAAATTATAGAAACTGGGACTCAAAGATGTGTCTCTTCTCAGTTTTAAATCTTACTAGTTTTTAACCAATACCTTTTAATTACCTTCCAATCCTGACCATTTGAAAACTACTCCCACTTCAGTTTTTATAAGCATACCAGCAGTGAGATTATGAACTCTGTGAAAACATCACATACTGTATGTGATGTTAGCCATTTTCAAATACTATCATGGATCTCCCGTTCACATGGAGTGTGTCTAAATCCACGTTCCAGGGAACTTTTAATGCAATAATATATAAAAAGAATGCAATTCTCTCATCTGAGCACTTCCTGTTTAATGTGATCCCAGTAAACTTTCATCTTACTAGTGTATTAATGAATGTATTAATGAAGTTTGATTGGAATTGTTCTTGAATTAATTTATGTGCGGCCCACAATTTTATTTAGTCACATAAAACCACAAAAATTGTGGTTAAAGAAAAAAATATTTTTTCCTTTCTAGTGCATTTACAAGTAAAGTAAATAAAATCATTTTACTTAAAAAAAATTTTTTATATATTTTTTTGGTCTCTATTTCTCTGTTTAGGCTCTTATGGGATTAGTGCTTCGTCACTGCGAAAAAAAAGTATCAACCACAGAACGATAATCTTACGCCAGTACTTCAAGGCTGCTCCTTCGCAAGAGTAAACAAGTAAAGTCGGCACGCATATTTACCCACTGGACTCACTGGAAGAGGTAAGTCTCTCACTTGTATGTTGTGTGTGCGTTAATTGGAATTGCATAACCATTGATTACGGCAAAATTTGTTATGTAATTGCATCGGTTTTGATGGATTATTGTATTGTCATCGATACTGAACATGTATGCAAAATTTGAAGAAATTTGCTTTGGCATAAGAGGGTTTAAAATCAATTGCAAGATTTGACCCAGACAAACAAACAGTCAAGTCAAGTTAAAAAAAATTGTTTAATAGCCACACACCAAAAAAACTGGAAAATACGTACACTAAAAAAAATCAGATTTATTAAACCTGATGAATGCACACTTCTACACAATTTATCTTTATAAACCCCAATCACCCAGGAAATGTGCATTTGTGAATGCGACTCGAGGCTAATCTTTATATATATGCGATCACAATGCAGCAGACATTCAGTGGCTGGTAGAGCGGCTCCCTTCTGACGTGTTGAGGCCCCACCAACTATATTCAAGGGTATCTGGTTTTAGAGTCCTGGGGCCTCATGTATAAACGGTGCATTTGCACAAAAATGTTGCGTAAGAACATTTCCACATTCAAATTGCGATGTATAAAACCTAAACTTGACATAAAGCCACGCACATTTCCATGGTAGCTCATATCCTGTCATACGCAAGTTCTGCACTCGGTTTTGCAGACTGGCGGCACCCAGCGTCAAAGCAGTGCTACCGTTCATGTGTGGTTACCCTTTCTTTAGATCCACATCCCTGATGCGGTTTTATAAATACACTGAAATTAACTGCATGTTGTTTATTAGTTTAATGCATCTGATTGTAATTAACCTGTAACAATATAATAGTCCACAGAATGGGCAAACTATTCCAAATACCATAACTGCTTTAACGTTGGTACTCTCACTTCACCTTCTTCTTCTTTCAGCTGCTCCCGTTAGTGGTTGCCACATCGGATCATCTTTTTCCATATTACTCTCACTGTACCACTCGGAGTATTTATATCACTGTATCTGAGTGGGGAATCACAGCTGTACAGCAGCTGATCGGAAAGAGAATTATCGGTATACAGCATCAAGCACACGCTCCCTCAGCCATGCTGCTTATTGAACTGCTCTCATAAGGCAAACGCTTCAGAGCCTTTCCTGTACGGACCTCGCGGTTCAGAAACAGTTTCATCCTAAGAGCTCTAAACGCACTCAATCAGTCCATCAAGTGCTCCTTGTAGAACTGTTTGAACCTATAAGTACAATTACCTCACTATAAACTTGCGATACAGTTATAATATTGCACAACCTGAGCCACTTTATAAAGCGCGTATTTACATATGATGACGATATCATTTTTAAGATGAAATTCAGCAAAATATGTTTATTATATTATACAGATAAAACTTTAACTTCATTTAAATAATCTATATTGTTAATAATTAAACATGTGAGGACACGGTGCCAGCACTAGCAAGCCGCGGCGCTGCGTTCACGGATTGTTCCTGCCTCGTGCTGTATTCTTGCAGGTGCTGACGCGACACTGGAAGGATAGATGGATAGAATAATTAAACATGTAATACAAAGATATTTCAATGTTCCTTACAAGATTTGAAGAATCGGCGTTCTAAGCTTACAGATGTCTTAACGTCTATTACAGAGCTGATTGTGTGGCGATTGGGTATTTGGAGAAAAAAAAGTAAGGACAGGAATTGGTGGTTAGTACATTTGAAAGAGACAGTACTGCTGTAATAAAGTATTTCATCAAAGGTCGCTCATGGCGCAGAAAGCATCTTACGTGAGACATGAACAAGCACTGAGCCACCGTGTTCCCATGTTTAATAACACGCTTTAACTCCTATCATCATGAAAATGATATCATATATACATCTCAGTATTTTAATTATTCAGAGAGCTGTAATATCATGAATGTAAAGGATTCTGTGTCCTGTCGGAGGAAGAGAAATCCCAGAAGCACGTAGTGATTCACACACATAGAGCACATAGAATATCAAATACAAAACAAAGCATTTAACGTGCTACTTTAGTTACAATGGGGTTTGAGCAACTAGTAAATTAAACAATTTTAAGATGGAGTTTATGATGTTCTGCTTTAATGACCAAATAAACTACGTGATTAAAGTGCAAATTTCAAGATTAAAGTTGACATTTCGTGCTTTTTTCACACTGTGTGCCTTTTTTTTTCACTGTACCCTAATAAGCTTTCATATGACACTCAGACGGTGGGCTACGACTCGCCTTTTCACGGTGACTTTGATATCTGACAACTTCTTTTTTATTCACTGTGTGACTTTGTGAACTTGAGCTTTCGAGTTTCTCCGACATGGTATGTCACTCGATCAACTTCCTTTTGTTGTTTATATCACTGTCTAAATCAACAAATAGAACGTTTTTCCTTGCCTCCACTTGGTATTTGCTGAAATTCTATTTTCCCTCATGCTTTTGCCATTGCCTTTTCACACAATGCTGAGCTTAACACTAGAATTACCAGAGCCTACAAAAAAAACTCATAAATCCGTCCCACCTTAAATCGCGTCTTAGATCCGTTTGCACCTCTCCGCCAGAGTCCTTTGTCATCTAAATGTGCTGATAAACAAAAGTTACTAGCAGCCAGCTATTCCATCCCCCCACCGACTTAGAACGAATTTCTCCTAGCTCATGGCTTGCCTTGATTTGATTATCTGGGATTGAAGTGGAGTTTTAGAGTGGAAATAATATAGTGTTATTTGGAATACACGCATTTCATGTGTGTTCCGTTTCTATAGTAGTCTGTGCAAGCACATTTTTAAAACAGAAACGTTTTTCATATTCTAATAGTAAATGACAAAATGTAGGCATAAACTATACAACATATGAAGCCTGAAGTCCATATATCAAAGAAACACTTTCACAAAAGGTACAAATAAGAGAACACGTGTGCTTTTATTCAAAAATATAACTGCACAAAAAAAAAGCCGCGTTAGCATGCCACATTGACATTCTTACTACAACCGCCGCGGTGGCGTAATGGTATCAGCTCAGTTCGATCCCGCACTTCTTCGTATCTCACCGTCACTTGAAATCAGCAGTTCTTAGCTGCTTATCAATCCATACAACCCCATCTGACACAGCTGTTTTCACATAAATAAAAGTGTACTTTTATTCAAGACTATAACCGAAGAATAAAGAAAGCAAGTTACAGTTGGTGGTTGATACGACAGCTTGCGTGGTGCAATGCTAAGAACTGCTGATTTCAAGTGACGGTGAGATACGAAGAAGGCAGCTTCGCCAGCGTTTGTGTGTCAGAACCCTTTTTGGGGGGGGGGGGGCGGTAGTATGCATTGTGGTACACTGCAGACCTATAGCGCGTCTTTATGTCAGATGGGGTTGTATGAATTGATTCTGAATGCGACTGCGAGAATGAAAAGTGAATTAAAAAAAAAAAAAAAAGCTAACCTTTACCAGTATCATAAGTTACACCGGCTGTTACAGACTGAAATCAAATTTATGTTGTTATTCTAAAATTGTAAGAATAAGAGCAGTTCATTTCTCGAAGTGGAGCCGTGCGGGATCAAACTCGCCACCCTCTGATCCCCAGTCAGGAGCTGATACCATTACGCCACCGCGGCGGTTGTAGTAAGAATGTCAATGTGGCATGCTAACGCAGCTTTTTTTTTTGTGCAGTTATATTTTTGAATAAAAGCGCACGTGTTCTCTTATTTGTACCTTTTGTGAAAGTGTTTCTTTGATATATGGACTTCAGGCTTCATACGTTATATAGTTTATGCCTACATTTTGTCATTTACTATTAGAATATGAAAAACGTTTCTGTTTTAAAAATGTGCTTGCACAGACTACTATAGAAACGGAACACACATGAAATGCGTGTATTCCAAATAACACTATATTATTTCCACTCTAAAACTCTACTTCAATCCCAGATAATCAAATCAAGGCAAGCCATGAGCTAGGAGAAATTCATTCTAAGTCGGTGGGGGGATGGAATAGCTGGCTGCTAGTAGCTTTTGTTTATCAGCACATTTAGATGACAAAGGACTCTGGCGGAGAGGTGCAAACGGATTTAAGACGCGATTTAAGGTGGGACGGATTTACGAGTTTTTTCGTAGGCTCTGGTAATTCTAGTGTTAAGGGCTATTTATATTGATTTGCATATTCAAAGAGGCATAATTCTGGAAGGAGATGGGGTGGGGCAGTAGGCGCATGCACGTACGTTAATTTTCATGCTGACCAGGATTTATGTAGCGGAACAACGTGGAAGCTAGCGTTTGCACAGATTTATGCATCTGGATTTTTTTGTGCGTAAGCACATTTCCGCTTTTGTGCTTACATCATGTAAATGTGTGAATTCTACGCACGGAGGTATGCATGAGGCCCCTGGTGCGTCCTGTTTTGCTATATGGTTGCGAGACATGGATGTTATCCAGTGACCTGAGACGAAGACTGGACTCCTTCGGTACTGTGTCTCTTTGGAGAATCCTTGGGTACTGCTGGTTTGACTTTGTGTTGAATGAGCGGTTGCTCAGAGTCCCGAATGAGGCACATTACCTGCATTGTGAGGGAGTGTCAGTTACGGCACTATACGCAACTGATATAAACTCACAAAAAAACAGAAACGTTTTTCAGTGCAAATACACAGCATTGGCCCTCTTAAAAAGGAAATAAAATAAAGTCTACGTATTGCTTTTAAGGTTTAGCATGTTTGTCACGGCAATGCACATTATAATAATGGCTCAGTGATATGAATTATTATATGCTTGAGTCATCATTTAGCAGGTTTGGTTTCATTTCCCTGCTTCATCAAAGGTGTTGTCATTTCATAGTTTCTCCCAAATGTTGCATACGCATGGGTCAGAGTTGCTATAAATATACGCAAACTTTCATGTCAAGTTTTTGTTTACAAATCACAATGTTTGTGTGAGAAGTTCTGTACGCACATCTCAAGCCTATTTTGTGCATACAAAAGGTTTATAAATGAGACTCCAGATCCATGGAGCTTGAAGTGGCAACACTGATCACAATGTTGGCATGAATCCTCAGCCCAGATCCTGTAAAAAAAGGTAAAGTTTTGTCCAATTCAGGTTCATGGGACAGATTCTATAAACAAGGCCCCCCTAACCTATGTGAAGTCTCTCCAATTCTTTGGGGCTTTCAAGTTCTACCCACATTAAAAATAACATCATGTTAGACTGATGGACAAGTTTAAATTTGCTCAGGCTGATTGATGACGGATGTTTGTATTAGTGTGTCCAGTGCTGGACTGCATTCACATCCCAATGATGGCAGGATAGTCTGTACAAAAAAATGTTTTAAAATAGCATTTCATGGTTTGAACTTAATATACATTTGCTTGGTACATTACATTTGTTACAGTAGTTGGCAGCATAGGCTAAAGGCTATTACACAGACTGTAAACCCTAAGACAGCCAATTCAGACTCTTTGTTTAACTCTCTGTGTGGTCTGGAGAATGACATATGCCAGGCCTGAGCTCCCAGTGAAAAAATGTGTAAAATGACTGTTTAATATTCTGTCTGTAAGGTACCTTGTGATTGTGTGTGATAAAGAAAGGTGTTTTATTGATTAAATGTTATATATGCACAGTTAAAATTAATAGATCAGTAATTTAGAAAATTAATTTTTAGATAGGCAACGCCATGACATTGTGGTTAGCACTGTTCCCTTACAAAGTCCTGGGTTGAAAGCCAGGCATTGTCTAAACGGAACTTGCACATAGTTGGTTCCTTATGACTAAGTTGGATTTTCTCCAGAAACTCCAATTTTCTGTGTGCTGCTGAAGAGTGTGTGAATGGGCAGAATGACAGGCTTGTGACCAGCCAAGGGCTGGTTCCTGCTGAGATGGCCTCCAGGCCCCACAGCCAAGAACATAACTGAGCAGGTTCAATAAAGGGTTAATGGATGGATGGAATTTTTACAAACAAGGATAATGCATTTGCATAAAAATGACTAGTCCCTCAGCAACATTTTTCAAAATGTATTTAATTATCTTCCATTCCTGTTATTTTTATATCTGCAATGTTTTAGCACTTCAAGGAAGGAGCCAAAGCTGGATAGTTCACCAGTCTATCACCGGGCAAATCTCCCATCGCCAGCCACAAACGTATGTCTTTCAAATATAGAAGGAATATAAAATAGTAGAGGGCGGCACGGTGGCACAGTGGGTAGCGCTGCTGCCTCGCAGTTGGGAGACCTGGGGACCTGGGTTCGCTTCCTGGGTCCTCCCTGCGTGGAGTTTACATGTTCTCCCCATGTTTGCGTGGGTTTCCTCCGGGCGCTCCGGTTTCCTCCCACAGTCCAAAGACATGCAGGGAAGGTGGATTGGCGATTCTAAATTGGCCCTAGTGTGTGCTTGGTTTGTGTGTGTCCTGCGGTGGGTTGGCACCCTGCCCGGGATTGGTTCCTGCCTTGTGCCCTGTGTTGGCTGGGATTGGCTCCAGCAGACCCCCGTGACCCTGTGTTCGGATTCAGCGGGTTGGATAATGGATGGATGGATGGATAAAATAGTAGAAGTCAGAGTAGTATTGTCATGTGTACTGAGTAACCCAGCCACAGGGGATGCACAAACCAGTGTGTTTCTTCGTGCCGGTCCCAAGCCCGGATAAATGGAGAGGGTTACGTCAGGAACGACATCCGGTGTGAAATTTTTCCAAATCAATAAACAATATTTAGGTGAGAAGGCAGAAAGATATGGAAGAAGATGATCCGCTGTGGCAACCCCTAACGGGAGCAGCCAAAAGAAGAAGAAGACTGAGTACAGTGAAATTTTTACTTAAATGTCCAACCAACATGCAACACATCACCACTTTCCAGGCTATGAGACACAAGACTATACTGAAGTACATCATTTTATTCAATAGAAGGTTTCAAACGTTACAACAGAAGACAACCCAGACAAAAAATCAAAGCAGAATTCCAGTGCTGTATGTCTTATTTCTCAAAGTTCATCTGCATTCTGCACAATAATCCTACTGGCTCGGCACATGAGAGGTATTTGTGTTGAATATTGATAAGCAAAATGATTCATATTGAATTTGCAGCGAAGCTCAGCATTTTGCTTCGCAAAACTCTGCCAAATGCAATGGCTTCAGTGAAATTCCTACCATTCACACAGAAGAAAGACGTTTAGTCCTGTCTGGAAGCATTTTCATGCATTAGTTCTGCATGCCTCTGCTTGTCATTTACTATTTAAATAAAGATTCTATGGGGAAAAAAAATTACCGAAGGTACACACATCCTCAAGTAGAATAAGGAGGTTAGCAGATAACAGCAGGGAGGGAGGCTGGCAATGGTGACTTTTCGTGGGCTGAGTTTTCCCGTGAAGAAAACTCAGTTATGTGCATAATGGTGTAGTTTAGTGTCTCTTTGTATGGAAAACATGCAATATGTCACTTTTTCTGGTTTTAAATGTACCGCACTCCTCCACTGTGATATGAATGAGAGGCATATATGGAATTGATGTTACCGGTGTGGTATGGATTTCATGTGTTACCCGACTGTTGTAAAGAACACAGATGAACAAGCTTTAGGGAGAAACACACCAAAAAAAAACAAACTTTCAATCCTCTAGTGAGTTTTTTGTTTTAGCAATTGCAAAATTGGTTGCAAAACAAATTTTATTATCAGTGTTGGAAAATTGCATGTGAGTGAAAGTTGCCTGTCTAGTACTAGCATTGAACATCTAATACTGTATTGTTTGACAGTAGCACATGGAACATGGCTCACCTTCCTGGTTTATCAGCAGTAAGCCATACTACCCCAGGGCAAGACCCCAGTCGCTAACATTTTCGCCTCTTCTGTCATCCATGGCAGCTAGAAAACGCCCACCGAGAGCCATTGACTCCACCCCTAATGGCTGGGGGGCTATAAAAGAGTGAACGCCCAGGAGAATAACGTCTCAGATGAGACCTGGATTACGATTAGCATGGAGCTCCTGAAGATGACCCAATTGACTGTTATGAGAAGACTAAGATCTCTTTTTAGTTTGCTATAATTTTCTCACTTTCTATATGCCATAGAGCATTCTTTCTGTTTACTGTTATTTTCCTGGATTAAAAGGGGTGACCCAGATGGCACCCCAAAACTTTCTTATGTGATGAGTGTCCTGCCAATCGCCCACTTTAATAAACATTCTTAAACCTGTTTACTTCAATTAATTGTTGTAGGGCACTATTGTGGTACCTTCTAATGCCTAGAAGAGTACACAAAAATATAGTCGTAACCATTTTGAACTGCCAACTAACCCCAAACTAGAGTACTCTCCCTGCCACCAACCATTAAGAAAAGGCTTACAAAAAAAAAAAAAAAAAAAAAGAGGAATCCAACATGTAGTCTTTATTATTTCAGCTTTTTCACATTACTTTATCTTTTCTTGGCCCACCCCTCTGAAAGGCGTTTGATTTAATGTTGATTCGAAATTTTGAATTTTTCTGTGTCATTTAATTTTCCAAAAGGGTATCACCATTGGGCAGAACAGTGGCGCAGTGGGTTGCGCTGCTGCGTCGCAGTTAGGAGACCAAGATTCGCTTCCCGGGTCCTCCCTGCTTGGAGTTTGCATGTTCTCCCCGTGTCTGCATGGGTTTCCTCCGGGTGCTCCCACAGTCCAAACACATGCAGGTTAGGTGCATTGGCGATCCTGAATTGTCCCTAGTGTGTGCTTGGTGTGTGTGTGCCCTGCGGTGGGCTGGCGCCCTCTCTGGGGTTTGCTTCATGCCTTGTGCCCTGTGTTGAATGAGATTGGCTCCAGCATACCCCCGTGACCCTGTGTTAGGATATAGCGAGTTGGATAATGGATGGATGGGTATCACCATTCCAGAAAATGTGATGGATGGTTTCATTCTGGGCTATAAAAAAAAGATATTTTTAGCACTTAGAGGAAACCATTTGACACTAAGCAAGGCATTGCCAAATGTGCAGATATCAGCAACTGTACTGTATATGTCAATATGTGTCACTAAGGACACACGTGCTTACACTTCTCTCTCCGAGTGTCTGTGGTGCTCTGAATTTTTTATTAACATTAAGGGACTCTGCTTGATTACTTATCTTTGTTTAGAATGCTTTTTGTGTCGGTGAAATCATTATTATATTGTTATGCTGATAAATTAATTGTACTATAAAAATAAATTATTTAGCAGAACTTGAGTCCTCATGCATGATATCAGTCTCTTCACAATCAGCTGGTCCCGCTCTGTGCTCTGGAAAGCCCGTCTACAGCTGCTAAGGCCTAATTAGAGGTGATTACAATTATTAGCAGTCGTTATGTACAGTCACTTATTGGTGCTTAGACTCAGGGGGCCGTAAAGTGAAGAAAAGACAATCCCAGCCAATGGTGCTGTCATCCCCCAGGCTTAATGAGCACATTAAAAACAAGGGGACTAAAGTAACAGTTTATTTATATCAATGTGCACAGTCTCTAAAGGCAGCAGTGTAGAACAGTAAAGCATCAAAGCGGAGAGAGGTTATAATGGGTCGTTAATGTATTATAAGTGAGAGGCAACTTTATATTTGGAATGCTTTGAATCAGGCAGGCTTTTATTGCAAATTGCACAAGAGTAGCTTTTGATAATTGACTCCAAATTGCCAACAAATAAACGAACAATATGAAATAAATGAATAATACATATATCAGTCGATTAGAGACTATAAAGCAGTAATAATACGTCGCCCTGTACGTCTGCCAGGATATTTAGTTAAAGGTTAGAAAGAGAGTGTGAACAAATATATGGAGATGGCTTACACTCCCTCTGCTTGCAGAGGAGCAGAACAGATTGATTTTAAGCATTTACAAATGAGCATCCTTAATAGGGAGTGTTGGCTACTGACTAAGGACCCTGACTTAAATTCAGAGTTCGTTGCTGGCTTCATTGCCTCCTTAGGCCATTTCGACTTCAACACCAGTGTAAGAGTAGGTATCCCTTTAAACTGAGTTACACCACTCATTGCACATGCTAGGTTCAAATAGGCTTATCAAGGAACAGTCCACTCTCCTTTTCACTTCACTCTGTACACCTCAGACTCTAAATATAACACCAGGTCATGTCATTGGCAGAAATCCCAAGATGATTCTGCATTTATGAGGTGTATTGATAAGAGGATGTGACAGAGTATAGGATTCAGATGGAGAATGTTTGTCTGCAACTTAACATCAGCAAAACCAAGGAACTGGTTATTGACTTTCACCCTATCAAAAAAACTGTATGTCTGGCCACTATTCAGGGAGTGGATGTAGAGGTGGTGCGCTCCTACAAGTACTTGGGGGTCCACATTAATGACACATAGGACTGGTCTCAAAACAATGTGGCGCTATATGCAAAAGGGCAGAGCAGGCCTTTTTTCCTTAGTAGATTGCATTCCTTTAATATGGGAAGTGACATCCTTTGCATCTTTTACAACTCTGTGATGGCCAGTGTGATTTTCTGTGCTGGGCTGATAACATCACTTCAGGAGAGGTCCACCGAATCAACAAGCTAATTAAAAGTACAAGCTCAAGTACCCCCTGAAGGTAGTAACAAAGGTGAGAATTAAAACAAAACTGAGTGCCATTATGAACAATGCTACACATCCTCTCTCTGACACACTAACACTGAGCACTTTTAGCCATTAAATCATTCAGCAGCTATGGGGGCTACTTTATACCAACAGCAATATACCTGCATAATCTGTCTAGGGTCATTATTGTCATGTCCCAGTCTGATCTGTCAACAGTTTGAACTTCTTTCCCATGTGTGCCTCTGTTTACTAGTTTTCATCTCATATTCCAAAGATGCATATGCTAGACAAGGCTAATGATAGACCTGTATTAGAATATATATATGAGTGTTTTACTAGTACTTCTGTCTTGTAATCAATGCTTCCAGGGTGAGCTATGGTCCTTGTAAATCTAAATTGAAATAAATGGGTTTAAAAAATGGATGGATAAATAGATATTCATTGTAAGTAACTGGTGTCACAATGCTCATTGGGCAGAGTGGCATAACTGATAGTGCTGCTGCCCGACAGATCCACCATTGTGACTTCACAAAGTTTGCACTTTGCCCCCCTTTGTCTACATGGATTAACCCCCCTCCCCATGTCACTAAAAATGCACGGGTTAGATTGGTTGGTGAGTCTGAATTAAATCTGTGAGGGCAGGTGTCTGAACAGAAAGGACTGGTGCCCCATCCAAGGTTGGCTCATGCCCAGCTGTCATAATAGGCACAAACCTCCCATAATCCTAAACTGAATTAAATGGATTTCAGAAAATTGTGTTTATTGTGCTGTTTTTTTATGGCTTGATACTCTGACAAAGAAATACACAATGCAAAATACGTTCTCATTTAAATTGACCATTTTAACAACACAAAGTATGCATAGTGGATGTTTTTCCAGTAGATTATACTGTAAACCATTCCTTTTCAGCCAAAGATGATCTAATGTGAAGGCTGATATCTTAAACAGGATCTCAACAGAAATGGCATATAGTTTAGCGTTCACAAAGGAGTCATTCAGCTCCTTTACAATGGTGCACACCATTCTGTTTCATCAGCCCATAACACCACTGGTGTTGATGTGGCAATTGAAGTTAAATATTTACTATGTAGCATTTGATTCATTCTTTATTTTAATTTATGCTGGTCAATGTGTTATTAATAGCAGAATGAGTTATTCACTCTTACCGATTCTTTAGCAGTGGACAAGTTGGTGACTACTTAGCCTACTATTCAATTCATTGTCATTATACCTTAGAGATCAATGCAAAGTATGTATTGTTAGTACAAATACTATCTGGTTTAGTGGCTGCATTGTGAATGGCTATTGATACAAATATTTGGTACAAATATCATTGGTACAAAATCAACATTATCCAAAACTGATCATTTTTCATTTGTTATTGATAATTCCTCTGTCTCCCCTTCCCCACAGGTTAAGTGTCTGGATGTCATCCTTGACAGTACTTTATCCTTTCAGTCCCACATTGATAACATCTCCCGGTCTGTCATATTTCCACTTGCGTAACATTAATCGTATTCGCCCCTCCCTCACTCCCCACACCACTGCTGTCCTTGCTCATAGCCTTGTCACTTCTCTTCTGGATTATTGCAATTCCCCTTTCTTTGGTCTTTCTTGCAAATCTCTTTATAAGCTTCAACTGGTCCAGAATTCAGCTGCCCGCATCATTACTAGAACCCCCTCTGTTCACCATATCACTCCCATTTTGCAGCAGCTTCATTGGCTTCCAGTTCAGTTCTGCATTCAATTGAAAATTCTTTTGTTAACTTTTAAGGCTATCCACAACCTTGCCCCTCCATATCTGTCTGACCTCCTCCATGTTGCCATTTCCTCCATCCACTTTACTGTCCCCTTCATCCGTCTTACCACTATGGGGAGCAGAGCATGGAGCTCTGGAACTCACTACCATCTGAGCTTAGAAATATTGAATCATTTTCACTTTTCAAATCTAAACTTAAAACTCATTTGTTTAAGACTGTTTTTTCTCTTTGATTACAATTGCTCTGTCTGATTTAAATTTTTGTATTTTAGTTTTGTTTAGGGTGGCATGATGGCGCAGTGGGTAGCACTGCTGCCTCGCAGTTAGGAGACCCAGGTTCGCTTCCGGAGTCCTCCCTGCGTGGAGTTTGCATGTTCTCCCCGTGTCTGCATGGGTTTCCTCCCACAGTCCAAAGACATGCAGGTTAGGTGTATTGGTTCTAAATTCTAAGATTCTAAATTGTCCCTAGTGTGTGTGTGTGTGCGTGCCCTGCGGTGGGCTGGTGCCCTGCCCGGGGTTTGTTTCCTGCCTTGCGCTCTGTGTTGGCTGGGATTGGTTCCAGCAGACCCCCGTGACCCTGTAGTTGGGATATTTTGGGTTGGATAATGGATGGATGGATAGTTTTGTTTATAATCTGTGTTTTATCTATTGTTCAGTGTCCTTGAGTGTTTATAAAGGCATCTACAAATAAATAAAATGTATTATTATTATTGTTGACTGATAACAATGCTCACCTGGATTAAGTCTGTAAACGTATAGAGAACTATTATTTGTTAAGCATTTATTGAAAGCACTAGTACTGGTTTATAATGTAGTTAGTACATCTTTCCATTTTATTTTATTTTTTTCAGAACAGATACACACAGAGGGCGGCACGGTGGCGCAGTGGGTAGCGCTGCTGCCTTGCAGTTGGGAGATCTGGGGACCTGGGTTCGATTCCCGGGTCCTCCCTGCGTGGAGTTTGCATGTTCTCCCCGTGTCTGCGTGGGTTTCCTCCGGGGGCTCCGGTTTCCTCCCACAGTCCAAAGACATGCAGGTTAGGTGGATTGGCGATTCTAAATTGGCCCTAGTGTGGGTGTGGGTGTGTTTGTGTGTGTCCTACGGTGGGTTGGCACCCTGCCCAGGATTGTTTCCTGCCTTGTGCCCTGTGTTGGCTGGGATTGGATCCAGCAGACCCCCGTGACCCTGTGTTCGGAGTCAGCGGGTTGGAAAATGGATGGATGGATGGATACACACAGGGTCTAGGATTATATTCTAACAGCAGTCATACCAAGGCAGAAACTGACCTTTGGAGGGTTACTGGTCTATCAAATGACACTCACCCTCAATCGCACAGGGCTAATAAAGAGTTACCAATTAAACCTGCACACATTTGGGGGGGAACTGGAGTATCTACATGGACACAGCATGAATGGGCAGAATCCATTAAAACAGAGATAGGATTTGAACCTGAGTGCTTAAACTCTGTGTTAACCAAGGCTGCTTAGCATATTTTATATTTTCAGTGATTAATTATATGTTAATATGCTGGAAAATTTTACAAGTAACTTAGTTACATTACACATTAGTCACTCATTATAAAATATGTGTTACAAACAATGTAATCAAATTTGATAATTTTGATAATGCGTAGTCCTTCATGTGCCATGAAGTAAATAACAACCGTCTCCTTTTTCCATCCCCAAAGCAAGCCCCTGAATATTTGTGGTATGAAACACTGGCCAATGTGCCGCACGATCACACTGTTTCAACATATCCATAAAAACCAAACTGACACTTTATTTATAGTTTTCTCTGACTAGATTGCAGGCAGACCACTTTTTTCTGCATGGATGTGCCCCTGTAAAAGATTGGCATCTACCACGTTTACATTTTGCTTTGTGATGCCAATGTTGCCCACAGTTGGCATACTCCATTGAATCTGTGACCTTGATCTGGGACAATTAAATTTGTCCCTCAGCACACGCAGGATTACGTGTATATATCCTGTAAAAATTTTGTTCACTTCTTTTCACTTAATTGCACACAACACATGTACTTAACTTCTTTCCTCACCAGCTGTCACCAGCACACCCAAACTGAATGAAAATAATACTTGTGCTAGATAACACAGTAAGCTTTTTTTTTTGAAAAGTTGGGAATAAACTTTGGTTGTAATACAGTAGTGGATATTTGAGTAGTGAGAATGCAGGTATTTTTACTTCAATAAAATAAGTATTGCATTATGCTACATAACACACATTATTTTTAACATGTTACCTCAACACTGCACGTTATATATATGTGTTATTTTTCATAATGACCGTTAGTGAATCACTCCCAGCCATCCTACTCAGAAGAATTCTCAAACTCTAATTCAATTCGGGGGTTAGGAATTAGCTATGGTGGCAGTATAAGGAGCAAGATGGGATCATCGGGTGCCAATTCATCTTGGGGTCAGTTCATACATACACACACTGAACCAATTCAGAAAAGACAAAAAGCACAAATGCCTGGAGAAGAATCCAGATGCATTGAGAACATGGAAACCCACACAGGCTGCAAGAAGGCATGGGATCTGTGAGGCAACGATTTTAATCACTGGGCCACCGTGCCATCACTACTGCAAAGAGTGTTATTCAAAAATAAATAGTATTGCATTGAACTGTATGCTCCTTCAGTCATTAAAAAATATTTCTGTTTGTCAAAAGTACAAAACCAATTTATTAATGAGGAAATTAGTTAATCTGTCATAATTAGCCTCTGATTAAGAAACCACTGTGAACCCAATCCAGTCACAGCATGGATTCTTAATAGGAAAGGCTTGCAAGTGATTAATATGAACAAGACACAACAATGCACTTGACCACATCATACATTCTAGAGGAGCACAGCTGGATACCCTGCTGTTTTTGGCATATTTCTTATCATTTTTCAGTGTCATTCAGTTTAATGATAAGCAGCACAAGACACCAGCTTCGGTCACTGACAACACGTTATTTGCATGATCTGTGTGGTCTGAATTTATTATGTTGTTTTAAGCCTGTGCTGTTTGTGGTGTATGCCCACACCGAAAATGTATCTGATTAGCTGTGGCACTTGCTGCAAACCTGTTTATTACTGAATTTTCATGGACAGCCTGAGGCAATTTTGGGGCAGATGGAGAACATGGCTGTTTAGCACAGCATTATTTTGTTGAAGTAAGGTTTGTCATTTGGTCGCAATGCAGCATTGCCACCTCTGTGTGTTGTGTTTCTTTCTAATAGCACAAAATGTATGGTTCACTCCTTGTGGGATTCAACAAGTTTCATATTATTGAAGGTGGGCATTGTGGGTTAACTACAAGCAAATGAGGGAGAAGCAGATTTTCATTTCAAAAGGTTGTTCTCGTTTGAGTGCACTCACCAGCCATTCATTTTCTGGAAATTGTTTATTTAACAATATCTTAGTCTCTTGTGATCAGTAGTGCACAAGATGGCAATAGGGGTGCATGCCACAAATTACTCGAAAAGGCCGGACCAGGGGCCTCATGCATAACGCCATGTGTAGAATTCGCACTATAACATGACGTAAGCACAAAAGCCAAAATGTGCTTACGCACAGAAAAATCCAGATGCAGGAATCTTTGCGTTCGCCAACTTCCACGCTCTTCCGCTACATAAATCCCGCTCAGCGTGGAAATAAATGCACGTGCACGCGCTTGCTGTCCTGCCCCAACTCCTCCCAGAATTACGCCTCTTTGAATATGCAAATCAATATAAATAGCCCTTAAGCCCAGCGTTCTGTGAAAAGGCAATGGCAAAAGTACGAGGAAATATAGAAGAATTTCAGCGAATACCAAATGGAGGCAAAGAAAAGTGTACTATTTGTTGGTTTAAACAGTTATATAAGCAACAAAAGGAAAGTTGATCGAGTGACATAGCGTGTCGGAGAAACTCGAAAGCTCAAGTTCACAAAGTCGCACAGTGCCTGAAATAAAAAAGTTGTCACATATCAAAGTCGGCGTGAAAAGGCGACTCGTAGCCCAACATCTGAGTGTCATATGAAAGCTTATTAGAGTACAGTGAAAAAAAAGGCACACAGTGTGAAAAAAGCACGAAATGTCAACTTTAATCTCGAAATTTCCACTTTAATCATGTAGTTTATTTTGTCATTAAAATAGAACATCAAAAACTTCATCTTAAAATCATTTAATTTACTAGTTTCTCGAATCCCATCGTAACTAAAGTAGTACGTTAAACGCTTTGTTTTGTATTTGATCTTATATGTGCTCTATGTGCCTGAATCACTACGTGCTCTTCCTCCAACAGGACACAGAATCCATTACGTTTGTAATATTACAGCTCTCTGAGTAATTAAAATACTGAGAAGTATACCTGATATCATTTTCATGATGATATAAGTTAAATTATGTTATTAAACATGGGAACACGGTGGCACAGTGATTGTTCGTGTCTTACAGCAAGATGCTTGCTGTGCCATGCGCGACCTTCGATGACATGCTTTATTACAGAAGTACTGTCTTTTTCAAATGTACTAACCCCCCAACTCCTGTCCTTACTTTTCTTTCTCCAAATACCCAATCGCCACACAATCAGCTCTGTAATAGACGTTAAGCCATCTGTAAGCTTAGAACGCCGATTCATCAAAACTTATAAGGAACATCGAAATATCATCGTAATGTTTAATTACTCTATCCATCTATCCTTCCAGTGTCGCGCCAGCCACAGCATGAAAACAGTGCGAGGCAGGAACAAACCGTGAACGAAGCTCAAGCTCGTTAGTGCTGCGGCACCATGTAGTTAAAGTTTTATCTGTATAATATAATCAACATATTTTGCTGCATTTCATCTTAAAAATGATATCGTCATCATATTTAAATATGCGCTTTATAAAGTGGCTCAGGTTGTGCAATATTATAACTGTATCATAAGTACAATTACCTCACGGTAACTTGCAAGTACAAACAGTTCTACAAGGAGCACTTGATGGACTGATTGAGTGCGTGTATAGTTCTTGGGATGAAACTGTTTGTGAACCGCGAGGTCCGAACAGGAAAGGCTGTGAAGCGTTGGTCAGATGAGAGCAGTTCAAACAGCGAATGGCTGAGGCAGCGAGTGCTTGATGCTGTATACCGATAATTCTCTTTCCAATCACTGTAGATCTGTGATTCACACTCAGATACAGTGATATAAATACTCCGAGTGGTGCAGTGCAAGTAATATGGAAAAAGATGATCAACTGTGGCAACCCCTAATGGGAGCAGCTGACAGAAGAAGAAGAAGGTGCAGTGAGAGCAACAACGCTAAAGCAGTTATGGTATTTAGAATAGTTTGACCATTCTGTGGACCATTATATTGTTACAGGTTAATTACAATCAGATGCATTAAATTTATGAACGATAATTTCAGTGTATTTGATAAAGCCGCCGTCGTGGATGTGGATCTAAGAAAGGGTAACCACACAGGAACAGTAGCACTGCTTTGACGCTGGGTGCCGCCAGTCTGCAAAACCGAGCGGAGAACTTGCGTACGACAGGGTATGAGGTACCGTGGAAAAGTGCGTGGCTTTACGCCAAGTGTAGGTTTTATACATCGCGATCTGAACACGTGCGCACCATTTATACATGAGGCCCCAGGACCTCAGGTCTTAACAAAAAAATGTAGTCTTAAAAATTCAAATATACCTTTAAATGTTCAAAATACACAACAATATACTTCACGGTAGAGGGAAAACTGTAAAACCTTTGGCTGGAGAAGAAAAGGCAAATAATTCATCTTTATAAAGGAACAAATCACTCATTTTAACAAAAAGGTGGACAAAATGGCAAAACAGAAAAAAAAAAGGCAGCTGAAGGGTTACAAATCCACATCCATTAACCAGTAATCAGAAACCAAGAACTATAAGTAAAAATCCAACAAACCAAGAATTAAGATTAATACTCACAAAACAATGTGTAGTGGGGTGAATGATGAGGCAGGGTGTGTCCAAAAATAGGGTGCCAAAAGGGCAAACCCTGTTTAATTTGAACAAAAGAAAAATAAATGAAAACACAGCACTCGATGGTGCTTATGATAAACACTTGGCTTATCGCCTTTAATTTCACTCTAGTGCCATTCTTATAGACTGCTGCTTTGGATCGTCATTGCTAGTCAAGCTCTAAGATCCAAATGAGACGCCACCTTCCAGAAAGTCTCCCTCTTATACCAGGCGGGCTGGAAGGGGTGGAGCCTCTCTGGCTTCATTGCCCTCAAGAGCTAACCGTCGTACAATCAATGAACGTCTGAGGGGCCCACTATAGAGGAAGTGGGTGGTGGTGATGTAATTGTGGCCCCACCCCTTGAGGCTCCACACACAGAAAACAAGGAATATAAAATGAAGTTAACCTGGAGAAAAACCCTGGATGAAACATGAGCCAAAATACATGTGCTTGAGATGCTGTGAGCATACAACAGGATATTTGACATATGAGTTATTCGACACATTAGAAGTTTTTTTCTTAGACATTTTGTTTGCTGTTTATTCAGTTTTGGTCCCCATTGAAGCCTGTTGTGTCAGGAACTTTATTATCACCATTCTCCATAAAGCCTATGAGATTAATTTATTTTCAGCCATTACTAGAAACTGCACAGAATAAATGACAGATATAAATATTTTTGGGCGACGTATTCCTTTAAAATAGAAGAGAAATATAACAACAGCACAGAAACTAAAAATAACAAAGTTAGGTCGAAATTTTGTTCTGTTCTGTTATGAATGTTACTAAGTGTTTTATTTTTTCCTTGACTAAATTCATTTTTTTTGTGAACTTTGCATTTTTGAATAGGCTTTGAACTATGCTTTTGAACTGAGTTTTGTTTTTCTTTCATTTTGTTCTGAGACATATTTATTTATTACATCTTTATTTTTTTGAATTACCACAAGACATCTTGTTTTTTAGTTGGCGCTGACATTTAATATTTTTTGCAGTTATGACATGGTGGTCTATTTTAGGGAAGTGCACCCTGGGAGTCCTGTCACATGACATCATTAACACAATGCTGTTTAAGCCAGTGTCGCGAGTCAGCCTTTGTCCGTGTTTTTGAACATTTAAACAAAGTGGTTGCCATTAGGTTTTATGGCCTTTTGACTTGCAACTAAGATTTTTGGTTATGTATCAGATTTTGTCCTGGCTCAGACTCCTCTGTGTTTTTCATGTTTCCCTCTCCAGGTCCTTTTCTTTTTACCCTGTGGCTTACCAAGTCCTAGCCTTTGGCAGAACACTACTAAGCAATCAGCAACAAGCAGGCTAGGTGAAATAAATAACTTCATTTGATGGTAGGGCATTTAGGAGAGCCATAAAGGAACTGATCCTGAGATCACCAACAATATTCACAGTCTGGGACAGAAGGTATCACAATCAACTTTTTTGTCAAAGATTTTAACAGATACAAATCTTGAATTGGCACCAAAATAGAAAGTCTGGATCTGAACTTACTCAAAATGAAAAGATGAGCTAACAGTGTTCCAGAATAATGTGTTAATAATAAATGAGAAAAAATAAACTTTTAACACAATAGTAAAAAATAAAAGTGTGGATAAAGAAACTGACTTCAAATGATCCAAAACTTATCCTTTCATCTGAGTAACACGGTTGGAGGTAGTGTAAAGTCTTGTGCATGTATGGCTCCTTCTGGAACTGATTCATTTGTCTTTAATGAGGATGTAAATAATATTTGTAGAAGCAGAATGACTTCAACAGTAGACATAATCAGGAAGAACTTGGAAA
Organism: Erpetoichthys calabaricus; assembly: GCF_900747795.2. Classification (NCBI taxonomy): domain Eukaryota; kingdom Metazoa; phylum Chordata; class Cladistia; order Polypteriformes; family Polypteridae; genus Erpetoichthys; species Erpetoichthys calabaricus. Next base: position 61,551,945 of record NC_041407.2, read on the forward strand.
GTCTTACACAGACAAATTCAGTTCCTTGATTTAAGCCTCCCCTCTCCTCAGTGTTTTAACTTCATTATTCTTTAAATATTTCAGGATAGCCCTCTTTTTTTATCCCCCTTAAGTCTTTTTGAATCACAGAGACCACTATGCCTTCAAAATATAGAGTACAGGACTAAAAAAGTGTGCATGCACTGTATAAGACATGTTTAATGTTAGTAAGAATGTCTCTGCACTCTCTACATAAGACAGTATTGACCCCATACATCTTTGAAAGTATAACCAGAAATGCAGTGGTCTGGTTTGGTTCCAACATACTAAGATTTGCGAAGTGCAGAAACACTGCACTTTTTATGTTTTATGGGAACTCAAGGCAAATCCCTAGTCACAGCCTAACACCCACCAGCCCAAATCTTCAAGAAAACCAACATAAAACTGAAATAAATATAAAAAGTGTCAATTATGAAGAATGGAAGGTTAAACATAAAACTGCATTATTCTACATTATCTACAACATTCATACAGTATTATCTACAACATAAAACTACATTATTCAGTTTAGTGACATCACAATACACCACTACTATACTGTATATACAGGTGGCGCAGTGGTAGTGCTGCTGCTTTGCAGTAAGGAGACTGTGGAAGATTGTGGGTTCGGTTCCTCCCTGTGTGGATAGCACTTTGAGTACTGAGAAAAGTGCTATATAAATGTAATGAATTATTATTATTACCATAATCACAGAGTCCAATTGCAAGTCGCTTAATCTTGAATGAAAAATACTAACCAAAAGAACCTTGTGCTGGTCTCCTAACAGGTAAATCAGTTTCCCTCACCATTAGATTAATGGAAAACTTGCAAGATCTTGCAAGAACATTACAACCCCACAGATGCAAAGCCTTGCCCTGCTTGGTCCATTTTAACATCCAAGTAAAGTCAGAGAAGTATACAGTATATTCTTGGGCTGTAACCAGCCAATAGACACTGAAAACGCCCTGTGCTCTTCTTGTTTGCTCTGTCCTTCTACTTTCTCCATTTCCTCTTGTATTATTGTGTTCAGGAGAGTTGCTTATGAATACTTTGAACTTGTTTCAGGTTTTTTTTTTTATGTGGCCTGTGCCTCTTGACTCACCAGCATGAGAAAACTCCCACATATGACATACTGTTTGACGCGTCTTGATGTCTAGTTATGCAAGATGACAAGCTTTTTGGTTCCTGCAATTCTGGACCAAATTTTGTGCATGAAATGACACCCTTATGATTAAAAGTAAACCAATAGGTGTCTTCAGCAAAAAGCATCTCCAGTACTTGAAGCTGTGAATGCCACATCATGTGACCCCAGCGGTTGACCCTTTTCGAGCACTTACTCTGGCTATTTAAGGCCAGAACTGAAGAAGCTAAAATCAGGAGAACATCATACTGAGTATTGCCCATTTGTTTGGTTTTGCCAGTTCTTTGATCTTTTTGCGTTGGTCATTGGATTTTGTTACCTGGAACTGAAGATTGGGATTTGTTTGATTAGGATGACCCTTTAGGCAATTCCCTTTTGCCTATTGTTGTGCTTTTGAGCATTCTGCTTGTATTTTTCTATATTTTCTAACAAATTCTTTTTTATATATATAGATTGTGACAAATAGAGGCACTGTTGACCCCTTGGACCCTCAGACCAGACGTCAGACTCCAGATAAAAGTCCAAATATAATATTTATTAGGACAATAATGTGCACAAAGCACCCTCCACTCCACTATACTTAATAAACAATAACAAATCACTAATTAATACAATCCTCCACTCCCAGACGCTTAGCCACCCTGCCTCCCAACTCAGCTCAACGTCTGGGATTTCCCACAATCCTTTTATAGTCCTTGACCCGGAAGTGTTTCGCCGTCTCTGTCCATGTGACCTGGAACACTTCCGGGTCAGGTAAAAATCCTTCTTTCTTCACCCCGGAAGCACATCGTTCCCCTTGTCCATGTGGCTTGGATGTACTTCGGGGCATAAGGCAAATAGTCTTTATTCCTCCCAGCAGCGCCTTCTAGTGGGCCCCAAGGTATCCAACAGGACTGGGGATAAAAACTACATTGTCCAGGATTCCCTGCTGGCATTTGGGGCACCTCCATGCTGCAGGGAGGGCTCCACCTGGCGGCCTGGGGGTATTGGCCGGGATGAAAGGCCGGCTACATATCACAAGATATATATATAAAGATTTCTTGTTTTCCCTGTTCATTCAAGTGAAGGGTTTCAGTTATCCTTCTTCTGGTGTGTCTTTTGCTACATTTTGGGACATTTCTAATTGCTTTGCCAATTTCCCATTTTTGTAGTGTGTTAGGCTGAAAGCCTGCGGTTAGCAGTTTTGAGGATTGCTGGATTTGGAGTGAGTCTCCTAGGGCAGGCTGTTTAAGTTAAGACCCTGTCTTTATGGTCCCTTTAAGGAGGCCACACACCCATTTTGCTGTGTTTGGGACTACTATTCACAACAATGACCTTTGTAGCTACTGACATAACATCAGACCCTAAGGGAGTTCTGTTATGGAGATTGGGTAACTCTGTAATCCAAAACTATTCGACTTAATATAAGTACATGCAACAAATTTAGATTATAAAGAACTCTTTGTTAAATGTTTTATGTTTTGTCCCAATATGAGCTCTTATGAGCTTATGCTGTCATAATATTTTAATTGGGTATATAATTTTAATTTATATAGGCCATTGATAGCTGCAACTGCAACATGCAAAAGTGCAGCAATAATCTTGCATTTAATAAAGAGTTATAACCTCCTGGATGGAGGTTCCCCTACCCATACTTGACAAATATGCCTTTCATTGCCAGTATATCATAGACCTTCACAGATTCTCTATTTTTAGATTAATAACAACTTTCTTCCTCCTCTTAAATGTGGTAAATACAATAGGGGTTCAAATCATTGCACTCTACTAATACAACTTATCAATCACAATTTTTACACAACTTGTTAATTGTTATGTTTCAGTCAGGGTTCATCCCTTGACTGGAGTTCAGATGCCTTTTTGATGTCTTTTTTGTTCATTTTTAATTCTTCTGTTTATGTTAATATTGATTGTCATTTAGTTTCTAGGTATTTATGCATGTTCTGTTCCATGTGTTTCGTGAGTGGTTCTCTAAGAGCCAGGACCTCCGGAGCATCACTGTCAAAGAACTGCCCACAGCCTAATAAAGGCTGATAAAAGCCCAGAGTGCCTTGCAGTACACTGTATGGGTTAGCATTGAAGACTTCTTGTGATTATTACTATTGAGCTTGTCGGTTACTGGATTTAGTGACTTTAATGGTCAGTTTTTTTTAACCTTTCCAGGATTGTGTACTGGGATTTGTTTTCCTTTGATTGCTTTGTTACTTTCGGGGAACGTCTGCTGTGCCTTTTTTTTTTTTTTTTTTGCTACAGTTTTAGGGACTTTATGATTAAGTACTGCCCCAAGGAATTCATTGAAAACTCTCAAAACATATCTGAGGAGATCAATCATTTCACATCTTATATATAAACATCTACTCATGGAAGTGTGTGTGTATGTCTGTCCGGCCTGGAAGTGCGAGGCGGCCCGGAAGTGTGAGGCTACAGCATGAAGCTCAAAGAGCCAGCAAGACAGCCCCAAGTTAACGAGTCAGAAGAAGAATGAAGTGCGAGGCTACAGCATGAAGCTAAAAGAAAGCGACTCCATCTCCAAAGTGAGATCGCTGAGGAAAGACAAACTCACTTAGCTGCTCATACACAAGCGAGGTGAGCACATCGGCAAAACAAAACCTCCAAGGAGAGAGCAACTCTCTTTGCCGCTGACAGACAAAGGGGACAAGCTTGTCTGCAAAAAGAAACCGCTGACTCTGCATTTCAATTTTTTTTTCAATAGTTTCTAGGAGCTCAGGCTCTTTTACAGCGCGGGCTTACACAGCTAGTATTCATATAAATACATACATCATGACATTCACATAAAGGTTCTGTTCCTTCCTCCAAAATGACTGAGCAAAAATGATTTCTCTATGCTGATAGCATGATATTGATATCATGATATTCTTCATTCCAAACTCATCATTGACTATTATTTTAAATCTATTGCATCTGGGTTCAAAATTAATTTGAATAAAAGCAAACTTTTCCCAGTCAACTCTTTGCATGTCATTCTAATTTAGCCTTTATTATTTTTATTCTTTTAGAAAAGATCAGATATCCTATAATTAGAGTCACACGAAGGCTTTATAAAATCTGTTTAACTTTACTTTCTGCAACATGATAGAAAGTATCTAACAAGATGTTAACATATGAGAGAATTAATATTGTTAAAATGAATATTCTTCCGAAGCTCTTACTGAATCTCTTTTCCAGAGTATCTTGATATAAACAGAGCATTTTTAAAAGTTTGATTCAGTTGTAACTTTGTACCCTTGAAATGCATAAAGACTACATATTAAAGGCAACATTGCAGAAGGTGGCATGGTAATATTTTAATTCCAGTTTTACTACTCGGCTGTGAATATTCAGACTATGTAGAAAGAAATAGATGGTAATGGAACAGTGCCTGATTTGCTAGCCATAGAATGGAAATCTCATTCAAATTCTATGTGCTTGCTCTGAAGTCCACCTAACACCCATTTAATAGCAATCCAGTTGTGCATCACTTACTTAAAACTGTAAGGAACACTTCAATTCAGTGTTGCCATATACAAACCTATAGAAACATACATCTTTTTTAGGTACAACTTTGATGTTTAAAGGAACCTTCTCAACTTCCTTTATCTTCATTCACAACCTATATTTAAATATATTTTAGCAAATAGTGATGAGGATCAGTAATATTTCTATACTTTGCCAACTAATTTCATGGGGAACACATTACCTCTCTATGATCTTAGGCAATGGTGGAAGAGGAAACGTCTCAAAAAGGGTGTGTGTTTGATTATTTATAGTATACACAATCTGAACAAAGGCTGAATTCCAGACTAGAATTATCTAAAATCTATATAAAAAAAAGAATTATCTAAATTATTAGAATCATCTAAAATCTATAAAAAAAACAATGATTCTAGCTGTGGATGATTCATCAAATCCTGGCCTTATTTTGGGTTTGTCTCCCAATGACCCATTATGGAAAAATATGTATTTATTTGTTTTAGGTTTAGAATTCCTTCTAATCTTTAATAGAATATCATTATTTGGTATCACAATGATAAATCGACTGTAATCCATTAAACTACATTGCTTGACTGTTGACTTATCTTGCTAAACTGGAAGAATCCTTTACCAACCTTCATATTTCAAAGAAAAACGAATGTCTTATATTGTCTAAAATTAAAGAAAATGAAGTGTTCAACATGAGAAATACTATGAACCTTCTTCAGAATTTACAAAAAATAAATGCTGTTCTAAAGTTAGTCTGTTGAGTGTCTGTTTTGTTGACATTTTGATATTTCATTAATTCATTACCAACTATGTCATAATGAGCTTCTAAATGACAAAGCTTTCGAAGTTAGGTAGTTGTGGGGTGCTAAGAGTTGATTATGATTTATTGCATCTTAATTTTAAAATTGTCTTTAAGCTCAATAAGAGCCTAGAAAAGATCAATTGCTAATTAAATTTGCTGAAAAAGAGATCAAAGTTAGAAGTTTCCCAAACAAATGGAAACTTAAAATGATAAAAGACAAACCTTTACAAAACATTTTAGACAAACTGATGTGACACTTGTACAAGTTTATTCATACAAGGTTATGCAAAGAAAGTTTTTTTGGTTCTTTTCATTAATTTATTTATTATTATTTTATTTAATTTTGTATTACTGTAACCCTTAAAGCATATACTCTGTATGTAAAACTACAGATATTAAAGGTGACATTGCCTCACAGATTTTTCTGTCTACGTATTGAAAAATAGCCGTTTTGACTTTATTGTCCTACTACTTATGGAAGATGCACATTATGAACATATCAGCAGTAACAGAAGTAGACATATTATGGGAACTTGTTTACTGTCCACATAAATAATATATACTATTGATGAGTTATGTTTCCATTTGGCCCATGGGGGCCTCATTTGAAAAGTACCTTAGTGTTGACAGCAGCATTTTATGCTGGAAGGTTGTGTGAATAATGGTATTTATTGCTCAAGCTGACATGAGTTTTGGGTTGCTTTCAATTAATGACAACTTCAATGTGATCAAAAAGAAAATAAAATCAATTTAATGCTCAAAAATGACTGATTAAATAAAACTAAATCAGAAACTTAGAGTTGCCTCTGCTTAATTTTTACAGCAATATATTTACATTGTTACAGTACCTGAGGTTATTGTATTGCATATTCAGTACATGGGCGGCATGGTGGCACAGTGGTAGCACTGCTGCCTCACAGTAAGGAGGCCCGGGTTCGCTTCCCAGGTCCTCCCTGCATGGAGTTTGCATGTTCTCCCTGTGTCTGCGTGGGTTTCCTCCCACAGTCCAAAGACATGCAGGTTAGTTTGATTGGCGATTCTAAATTGGCCCTAGTGTGAGTTTGGTGTGCGTATGTGTGTGTTCTGCGGTGGGTTGGCACCCTGCCCGGGATTGGTTCCTGCCTTGTGCCCTGTGTTGGCTGGGATTGGCTCCAGCAGACCCCTGTGACCCTGTGTTCAGATTCAGCGGGTTGGAAAATGGATAGACATTCAGTACATGCCTATATTTTCTCCTTTTACCCCTTAGGTGGCTGATTGTGTCTTGTGTTGTCTACTGCAAATGTATCCAAATCTATCCATTTTACTATTTAATTGATTTTTTTAATGTAATCCTGGCATATACAGTGGAACCTCGGTTCACGAACCACGAACCTCAGAACACATACAAATCGGTTTACGACCAAAACGTTCGCCAAACTTTTGCATCTGTTCACGACCACGCACTCGGTATACTTGGTTTGTACATGTTCAGTCTCTCCCTGTGCATTCCCTGTGCAGCGAGCAAGAGAGAGAGTGCGACACACACACGAGAGAGAGACACACACACACACACAGGTGCGCAAGAGAGAAACACACACAAACAGGCAGCTCAAGAGAGAGACACACACATACACAGGCAGCGCGAGAAAGAGAGACACACACAGGCAGCGTGAGAGAGAGATCTGGATGCATAAGGTAGAGAAGGCAGTTAAAGAATGCACTGGGCTTGATTTTGTTCTCACTTCTATTTACAGCGATCGGTTTGTAGTGTGCATTGTTGCAATGTTACTTTTCTTGGTGGTTTATTAAATTACAGATTTTTTCAAATGTTCATTTTTTTCTCTGTGCTTAAAACTCATTAAAAAAAACCTGTTTTTAGCCACTGTGGTGGGTTGGCACCCTGCCCAGGATTGGTTCCTGCCTTGTGCCCTGTGTTGGCTGGGATTGGCTCCAGCAGACCCCCGTGACCCTGTGTTCGGATTCAGCGGGTTGGAAAATGGATGGATGGATGTTTTTAGCCAGCAGTTGGTAGCGCTATAGCGCAAACTATTGCAGTGTTAGTTTTCTCTGTTGTTCAAGGTTTGTTTCAGGTAACTTATGAAACCACGATAATGACCAACCATAGCTGGTGCTCCATCTGTTGCAACCGATATTATATTTGTCAATGGAATCGCTTTTTCCCTGAAAAATAGCTCCATTAAATTAAAAATCGATTCGCCTCTGGTGTCAGTTTCTAAAGTTCTAGCAAAAAGCAGCTCTTCATGTACGTCCTGATCTTGAATAAAGCGAACGTACACCAGCAAGAAAGCTTCACTACCGGGTAGTGTTGACTCGTCCAATTGGAGGGAAAAAACGTTTCTGTGCAAATGATTACACAATTTTCCATGTTGTGACTCATTTCGTCGATATGTCTTTGAACTGTGTTATTGCTCAAAGGAATCCTTTTTACAACATCTTGTGCAGGTTTGTGGAGTACAATGTTCAATAACTCCGTGACGGCCGGTAGAATCAGTTTCTCCTCTGTGGTGTGCGGCTTACCAGACTTCACGATGAGTAGGGATATGTTGTTCGATGCCCTTAATCCATCATCAATTTGCTTCGATGCTGACAACAATCAAATTATCTATTGTAGTTCTCTTCAGAATTTTATCTTTACGTGATTGAAAGTATGATAAATCTCTTTCTTTTTTGTCAGGGTGAATTCTGTTCAAGTGATCTGCTAGTTTTGATGGTTTCATAGCATCGTTGCTAAAGACTTTTTCGCATATGAGGCACATTGGTAAATGCTTGTTTGATAATGATGGGACAAATCCTAGCTTCAAATAGTCCAAGCTGTACTGTCTGCATTTCTTTTTTGGTTCAGTCATATTATTATCTGAAGAAATTAAAACTTTTATTAACAAACAATTTCGTGATAAAAAAAAAAAACAATAAAGTATGTACTTACTTGAAACAGAAGATTTTTGTTCAAAATCGAATAAATAAACTGTGTCCTCTGATTTTCTTTTTCGTAGTACTGCTCCTCAATAAATAATTATATTCAAAGTTCAAATCACAAATAAGTACATATCACATCAAACAAACCAATTTATAGTGTTTGAAAGCATGACTGTACAAGACTGATAGATTCTGCTAATATCGAATATCGTCTCATCCCACCGCGAGCAAGTGCGGACATGCAACGGTTTTTCATGTCCGCAGTTGCTTTGATACGTTCGATAAGACAATGCACAGACATGATTGTGCTACATGTATTTTCATGCATTCTTATGTGTGACTCATTTAATGACACATTTTACCTTTTCGTTTGCAAGTTTGGTATGTAATGTGTTTTTATCAAAAAAGTGTTTTTTAAAATTATTTTACTTCTTAATTAGGTACCTATTGGAATCATAGATATTTTGAAGTAACAAACAAATAGCAGTAGTAAGGGGTCTATTTTTTCTGTCATCGACCCCCAAATTTTTTTATTGAAACTATCAACCCCTAGAAAGTTCAAATCAACCCCAGGGGGTCGATATCGACCTCTTTGGGAACTCTTGCTTTAAATGAAACAAGTCTGAATGTCTTATGTTCTATAAATATTTCTAAATTCATGAGTGCAGCAGGACAGTGCTGGTAAGTACATTGTGGCTAGGTGCAATTTCAATAGAGGAAATTAGTTGGAACACCAACCGAGTCGACCCATTTAATACAGTTGTCTAACTTAGGAAAATGCCTTTCTGGCCCGATATATAGCCCTTTTGGGACAATAAAGAAAAACATTCAATTGTCTTATATGGGTCTTAAATAGGGTCCTTCACAGGATGTCTGTCCAGAGGTAGCTGGGCTTCTTATATTATGCGGACCAGACGGGGCAGGGCCAGGTGCCCTCACTGGGCGGATTCTCTGAGCTGCAGGGAGTAAAAAAAATCTTACATAGAGTGGGTTCTGCTTCACCTACACATCTATTTAAAATTCCTTCAGCCCTTTACTTAAAGAACTTCCTTCTGGCTTTTATCTTGAATGCATGTTCCTTTAATTTCTTCTGATGTCCATCAATACAGAAGTCACATTTTTATTAAAATAATCCTGCTGGATCAACTTCTTTAAAGATTTTGAAGACATTGAGTATTGTTTTACATTTATCATGGTGACTGACTTCTTGAGAAAACTTTTTGGCTAATTATTGGTTTTCTTTTCTTGTTTTTTTTTTTTTGTTTTTTGTTTTTCTTTTATTTTTGTTTTGTGTGAAAGACCCAGTTTCAAATAAACTGCAATCTAAATAAAAGTAAACTTTATGTATCATCATGTCTTTTATAGTAAAATAAGCTCACATAAGATTGGGGCTTTACTTATTTTTATTGGATGTTGTTCTGTTAAAATTACAGCATATACAGTATACTGTAGATAAAGGATTAAAGCGAGGATAGAAATTCTAGGTTCATTATGGCTTACATCTTGCCAGAAGAAGGGCCCTGAGTTGCCTCGAAAGCTTGCATATTGTAATCTTACTAGTTAGCAAATAAAAGGTGTCATTTTGCTTGATTTCTCAGTACATCCATATTTTCTAACAATGTACAACATCCTAGCTCTAGGTTCATTATGTTAAATTTGGTCAAATTTTATGTATTTTGCTTTACTGATTGATTTAACTAGGGTTCACTGTGGAAAGAATTAAATACATGCTGCCACAGGACTGTTTTGAAGGTGCCAGTGTATTAAGTGATAGTTTAAAATCCTTTTTGAGGTGAAGGCGCCATTGGGTGCCACTCTTGTTTCATACACTCTGTTGGGGGTGCTCCATGTTTTTCTTAACTATCCCCTTCTGCTTACTTACTCTTCCTATATCCCCCACTGGATGGCTATCTTCTCTTTGACCACTTTGGATGTTCTCTGGCTGTGATGGCAGTACCAGTCATACGTGTCACTGAACTAGGCAGAAGAAAACATCTTGTTTCTTATTTATAAAGTTTTATGTTTAGAGCTTCCTTCTAAACATTTCTATGAAAAAATGGTTTTCTTCCATGATTACGCAGAACAACTTGAAGGGACCAAGATATTTTTGTGGCCAATTGAGTATGTTTTTTTGTTAAGATTATGCAACATTCAAGTTCAAAATAAAAGCCAAAAAATACAAAAAGAGCTGTAAAAACCCCATTTAATAATGTCATGGTTCTCTGTCAGTTGGTAGAACCACATTCTTACTTCCAAATGGTCTAATGATTCTGGCCTCCTCTTCTTCTTTAGCTTTAAGCTTCTACTTACTTGATGAAGGTGACTTAGTAGGTGGAGTCAGAGTTCCTTCTGTGGACTGGCGGCATTAAAACTGGGGAAAAAGCAAAAAGAAGCATAAGCCCCCAGGTCTCCCCCACAAGCCTTCCCAGTCATTTCTTTTCTTCAGTCCTCTGTGAGCCATTCAAATAGCCATGTGTGTGACAGAAGGTAGTTATGGGGGTGGCCACTAAATGTTTTTTGTGGTTTAATGGGTGTGACTTTCTGCTAAAAGATTATGGTCATGATAGTGAAATGAGATTTTGATCATGGGCCCCCCCTTTAGATTAGCTTTAGTTTCAAAATGGGTGTGATTTTGTTTTTCTGCTATGAATGCCCAGGGCAAAATGTGTGTGTGCGGGTGCCTTTAAGGTACTTCCCTGGTGATATTGGTGTGGTTTTCTGCCATCATGTAAAACAACATGAAAAGGATATTTACAGGGAGATCACCACTAGATATTTTAGTGGCAAAGTGTATGTGGTTTTATATCATAAGGAAATTGTTATATGGGTAATATAAAATTATGATTATGGTAGGAACCCTTTCAACATTTTTACTGGCACAACGGTTATGAAGTTTTTCCATAGTCATATGTACAATAATGGGATTTGATTTTCTGCTAAAATGCAGTGTTTCAGAGTATCTTAAAGTTATGTTTATGGGGAGCCTTTTTAAATATTTTTGTAGAAGAATGGGTGTGATTTCCTGCTATGACTGAAAAAGACTGCATGTGTGTGTAGCTCAACCTCTTTCAAATTTTAGTGGTTAAATAGATATAGTTTTCTGCTACTATTACTCATGACAATATTAAAGGCACGTTTACACGTCATGGCCTAGAAAATAAACTTCTCAAAAACAACACTTTGAAAACACATCAGATCTCAATAGGAAAAAAATCCTGCTGGATATCTATACTGATATGGACTGGGTAATGTGCTGGGAACGAAAGGATGCCACATCGTTTGATGGAAATGAAAATTATCAACCTACAGAGGGCTGAATTCAAAGACACCCCAAAAATCAAAGTGAAAAAATGATGCAGCAGGCTAGTCCATTTTGCCAAAATTTCATTGCAGCAACTCAAAATCATACTCAGCACTTTGCATGGCCCCCACATGCTTGTACAGTATGCATGCCTGACAATGTCAGGGCATGCTTCTGATGAGATGATGAATGGTGTCCGAGGGGATCTCCTCCCAGATCTGGACCAGGGCATCACTGAGCTCCTGGACAGTCTGAGGCTCAACCTGGCGGCGTCAGATGGACCAAAACATAATGTCCCAGAGGTGTTCTATTGGATTTAGGTCAGGTGAGCGTGGGGGCCAATCAATGGTATCAATTCCTTCATCCTCCAGGAACTGCCTGCATACTCTCACCACACAAGGGCGGGTATTGTCGTGCGCCAGGAGGAACCCAGAACCCACTGCACCAGCATAAGGTCTGACAATGGGACCAAGTATTTCATCCCAATACCTAATGGCAGTCAAGGGGCCGTTGTCTAGCCTGTAGAGGTCTGTGCGTCCCTCCATGGATATGCCTCCCCAGACCATTACTGATCCACCACCAAACTGGTCATGCTGAATGATGTTACAGGCAGCATAACATTCTTCATGGCTTCTCCAAACTCTTTCACATCTGTCACATGTGCTCAGTGTGAACCTGCTGTCATCTGTGAAAAGCACAGGGCGCCAGTGGTGGACCTGCTAATTCTGGTATTGTATGCCAAATGCCAATCGAGCTCCATGGTGCCGTGCAGTGAGCACAGGGCCCACTAGAGGACGTCGCACCCTCAGGCCACCCTCATGAAGTCTGTTTCTGATTGTTTGGTCAGAGACATTTACACCAGTGACCTGCTGGAGGTCATTTTGTAGGGCTCTGGCAATGCTCATCCTGTTCCTCCTTGCCCAATGGAGCAGATACCAGTCCTGCTGATGGGTTGAGGACCTTCTACAGCCCTGACTAGCTCTCCTAGAGTAACTGCGTGTCCCTGCAATCTCCTCCATGCCCTTGAGACTGTGCTGGGAGATACAGCAAACCTTCTACCATTGGCATGTATTGATGTGCCAACCTGGAGAAGTTGGACTACCTGTGCAACCTCTATAAGGTCCAGGTTTCGCCTCATGCTACCAGTAGTGACACTGACCGCAGCCAAATGTAAAATTAGTGAAAAAACAGTCAGAAAAGATGAGGAGGGAAACTGTCAGTGGCCTCCACCTGTTAAACCATTCCTGTTTTAGGGGTCATCTCATTGTTGCCCCTCTAGTGCACCTGTTGTTAATTTCATGGACAACAAAGCAGCTGAAACTGATTAACAACCCCCTCTGCTACTTAACTGACCAGATCAATAGCCCAGAGGTTTCATTGACTTGATGCTATACTCTGATTAAAAAGTGTTCCTTTAAGTTTCTTGAGCAGTTTATATTGGTAATATTGGTATGACTTTCTACTTTGAACATACGCAACAAGTGGTGGATAGTTACTGGGAAGATTTTGTAGGTACAGTCTCTATAAAAACGTATTCACCCTCTATATATTTAATGTAATTACAGTGAATTTAATTTGGCATTTTTGATCTGATCAACAGAAGGTGACATTGAAGGTGTCAACGTGAATACAGAACTCTGCAAATAGGTCTGAATGAATTACAAACATAAAATATAAAAACTGGACTGTATAAAAATGTATCCCTTTAAAATGACACCTCTAAATCATCACGTGTGCAGCCAGTTGGTTTTAGAAGTCACATCATCAGTTCACTGGAGATCACCTGTCTGTAGTCTGGGGTTTCCATTGAGTGTTGTATAAATGCACCTTATCTGGAAGGTCCAGCTGCTGGTGAGTAAGAGACATAGCCGAATCTATAAAACAAAGACAAAAGAACACTTCAGGCAACTCTGTGAAATGGTGATTGAAAAGCCCAAGTCAGAAGGTGATATAAGAAAATGCCCAAGTCACTGAAAATCCCATGGAGTCCAGTTAAATCAATCATTTAAAAATGAAAAGAGTGTGCCATGAAAAGATCAAAAATTACTAAAAAAAACTGTTTGATCATGCAAGAAAGAGATGAGTGAGAGAAGCCATCAAGAGACCTTTGATAAAGCCAACAGAGTGAAAAGCTACAGTGGATTAAATTGGAGCACCTATAAAGAACACAAACTGCTTTAACAGTTGCAGCTTTACGGAAGAGTGGCAAAGAGAAAGCCACTATTAAAAATAAAACACCCAGAGAGTATGCTAGAAGGCAAATGGGAGACTCTGCAGTCTTTTGGAAGAAGGTTCTATGGTGTGATGAGACCAAAATTTGGCCACCAGACTAAACACCATGTTTGAACACTGTGCATTATTAAAAACACACCATCCACTGTGAATCATTGTGGTGGAGCAACATGCTGTGGGCAAGGTTTTGTGCCACAAGCCTTTGAATGCTTGTGAGGGTACAGAGTAAACTGAATGCAGCAAATACAGGAAAATCCTTGAGGGAAGGCTGGTGGTTTGTTTTCCAGCAAGGAAACGACTCTAAGCATAAAGCTAAGGCTACACAGGAATCTCTTAAAAAGAGTAATGTGCATGTCCTGCAGTGGTCAAGTAAGAGTTCAGATCTCAATCCAGTTGAGAATTTGTGACTGGACATGAAATAGGCCCCATGCAACCTGACAGAGTAGTTTTAGAAAGAATGAGGGAAAACTGCAGTGTCCAGTTAATGCAAAGCTGATAAAGAACCTGAGCACAGAGGCTCGAGCCTGTCATGGCTGCCAAAGGTGCAGCTACTAAATCAGGGATATCCAACTCCAGTCCTGCTGGGCTGCAGTGGCTGTAGGTTTTCATTCTAACCATCTCTCTTTTATATAAAAAAATCCTTTGACGTGACAAGACGTTTTGGAAACAAGATGAGAAATTTTTTCAAGTCATGCGAGGTGAGACTTTTGCCTTGAGATTTTTTCAAGTCACGCCCTCCTCTAAAAACATTTTCAAAGAAGATCACTTTTTGCAAAGATGACAAATCAGAGCCAAACATTAAGGTGACCATCTGTCCCCACTCAGAAACATGTCCCCGTTTTGTCCCCGGTTTCAGCTGGTTCACTTTTTTGAATGTATCTCATCACCACGATAATTTGAACTCGGCGCACATGCGCGGTGTTTTGACGGAGGTTATGCTTTACCGCATCCTGCATCTTTGGCGAGAAATCACGTGATAAGCTTTCGCATTGTACTCTGTAGTGTTTAGAGTCCCTACTCGTGATCTGTAGATTTTCACACACCCCCCCCACCCCCCCCACCCCAATGTCCCTGGATTGGCCCAAAAAATTCTGGTCATCTTACAAACATTCAAAAAAGTCGTTTTATTTAATAGGAATAAAGAAATGAAATTCAATCACAGGCAGCTATACGTTGCATTGATGCATATGTAACAATTCCCAAGAAAATAAAAATCTGTTTAAATTGAACATTTGCATCCATATATGCGAGTGGCAGAATCGCAAAGAGGATAGCACATAGCGCAGGCCTGGGGGTTGGTGAACGAAGTGAGCAGGGGGCAAAACCCCCTAATCTTCTTAATTAGTGAGCCATTTTTTTCTGCTGATTAACTCCGTTTTGCCTTACTGTTAATTGACGTGACTCAGACCCCTTAGTTGTTTCTTTTTCCTTAATGAGCAGCCAAACAATAATGAGACACAAAACAAGCCGCCAAGTAACCAGCTAACCTGAAAATAAAGAAAGGTGAAGGTCTTGGTCATGTTGGTCTGCTCAGGTCACCAAAACATCTTGACAGTGGTCTTAGAAAAAACAGAAAATTGACAGTCTGCTGTGGAAGAATGAAAGCAACAACAAGTCATGATGTTCAATAACGGCTTTAATTAACAGCAAGAATTGGCTTCTCATTAAGAAACTGGTTGGAGTGAAATTGCCTGGAGTTTGACATTCCAAGTTAGCTGGTCATCTGTTGGCTCGTTTCACATCTCATTTCTGCTTGGCCGCCATTTAATGAAAAAACTAATCAATTCTGAGGACTGAATCCTTAAAAACAGGGCTATTAAAATGAAGGGAAAAGGAGTTAATTAGCAGTGAAAACTGCTTGCTGATTAGGAAAAGGGTTAGAATGAAAATCTGCAGCCACTGCAGCCCACCAGAACCAGAGTTGGACACCCCTGTACAAAATACTGACTTGAAGGGGACAAATACGTACGTGATCGATGATTTCATGTTTTATATTTGTAATTAATTTAGACCACTTTGTAGAGATCTGCTCTCACCTTGACATTAAAGAGTCTTTTTCTGGTCGTCAGTATCAAAAAAGCCAAATTCATTCCACTGTGATTCAATATTTTATAACAATAATATTAGAACATTTACAAGGGGGGAATACTTTTTATAGGTACTGTATTTAAGTGGGAAAATAGCAAATGATATTCAGCCACAGCCAAGTGCAAATAAGGGAGCCATTAAAGGGTGATAATTGTTTAATTTGTCCTTCAGGTATTTTAGTGGGGAAATGGGCAATTGCACATGGCAACATAATGGGGCAGTTATGGGGACACCTCTAGAGGTACAATTTCATGTAATGAGCAGGTTCTTTGCTATTATTGCAGGAGTGTAGTCTTACTTTGTTGACAACCTACTTGACTCGTTTTACATATGTCTGTCATCTTTGAAACGTTTTACAAAAAGCCAAAGCTAAGCATGGATGATCTTACTTCAAAACAGGTGCAGTCGATGTTGCCTGAAGACTTGTGTCATCTTAAATATTCTTAACTGTTTAGCTGGTTAGAAAGGTACAGAAAAGGTCTATTTTTCTCTTCAGAACAATATTTACACATTTTTCAGCACAGGAATAATTTGATTTTTGAAAGATACAGTCCCGTAGCAAATACTATAAATTAAAAATGTTTTGAATAATATACAGCGGTAGAAAATACCTATGGGGTTCATGTGACAAATAAGAATTCCCACTGTCCCTTTCCATTAAATCACTGGCAAAATGCATTTGGTAGAATAATTGAAAGAAAAAAAAGAGTAATGTCAAAAACAAGCACTTTGGAACACAGGCGGAAAGAGCAAGGTCTGAAAGATTGACTTTTTTGTCTGGCTCACAGAGGTTAAGCTGTTAAGAACACAGAAGGAATTTAATGAGGCAGCCTTAAAACCAAAAAAGGATCGCGCAGCTGACATAAGGAGCCTCACATGGCTTTTGGGTCAAATGTGTCTCTTGCTCCCATTTACCACCTCACCCTAATGCCATTGTACCAGGAGGTTATTTTATTTATTTATTTCCGCTTAAGCGCAGGAAGAGTGGATATCGCTGCCTGCCACATAAACAACGGTGTCATTAAAAACCACAAGTTCCCTGCAGTTGACATCTCCATTAATGAGTGAATCTTTTCTATTTGCAGGTCAGGAACTGTGGTTTTAAAGTTCCACTAATGAAGACAGCGGTGTGCCCTGAATCCAACTGGATAAGTGCCAACACCCAACTAGAATTTAACCTGTCTATTTAACATTTTTCAATTAAAACCCTTGTTTAAGAGGTCGGAAAACAGCTGCTACCGCCAGACAAGATTAGAAACCTAGCAGCGGTGATGCTGTGGGGTTGATTTTTTTTTTTTTTTAAATTTTATATTTATTTTAATTATCATAAACTTACCACTTCACACACCTAAGGCTGGAAACGCGGAGAATGTTTACAGCTTGATCCAAGAATCTGACCAAACTTGAATAAAACTGCTATGTGCACAGTGGGAGGGTGCTGAAGTCAAACAGCTTTATTACTGGTAAAGAAGTTCACATTTTAAAAGCATTTATCTCTCCATCCTACCTCTTAATCTTTCTTTCTTTCTTTCTTTCTTTCTTTCTTTCTTTCTTTCTTTCTTTCTTTCTCTTTTCTTTCTTCTTTCTTTTTTTCTTTCTTCTTTCTTTTTTTCTTTCTTTTCTTTCTTTCTTTCTTTCTTTCTTTCTTCTTTCTTCTTTCTTTTTTCTTTCTTCTCAAATGCAGAAATGCATACACTTTTACTATTTAATAAAAAAAATGAATTTCAGTTGTATTTATTTTACGTGCAGTCTCCTGCTCTACAACATCTACTTGGTATAATTACAAAAAGCTAAACATTTATTACATATGCATTAAAGTTGCACACATTGTTTTGACAGCTTAATTTTGGAAAACTAGCAGTAAGCCATAGGGGCCTCACGAAAGATCTTGATGGAGAGCCTGTTTGAATCTCTTTACACTGTGCCTACATTTCTGTTTCAATCTAAAACAGATTTACTGTACATATTGCTTCATGATGTTTGTATACTCTACTTCAGCTAGGAGTATTTGAATTGATTTATTTGCTACCTTTTGAATTTTGATTTAGCCACCTGGCAGTAGCTTCTTTAATTGAAGGTAAATTTTCTGCAAACTCAAATAGGGGTGGCACCATAGTCTAAGGTTTTACATAGCCATCACAGATTACTCAACACTTAGGGCTTATTGCCCAGCCCAGTCAATGTCTTTCTGGATGTTACTCATTCTTATTCCCATCTTTTTATTGATGTTCTCCAGATATTCTGTTTTTTCACAGGTTGTCAGGACCTATTCATGCAGCATCCTGTGTAGAAACAAGTCCTTAATGGGGCATCCATCTTTTAAAAGACACAGTCATATACAATACAAATCTATAATTATACAGCTGCTGATTGATCTAACCAACAGATTTTTCAGTGGGGTGTGCTAAAACAGGAGTGCCCAGTCATAGTCTCACAAAATGACCCAGCAAAAACATTTAAGCTTGAGTGAAAAAATGACAAGAGTGGGAATCAGACTCATAAAGATGTGATATATACAACACACATCAATAGCAAAGAGGGCGAGAGCTGCTTCCTGGGCAGAAGTGAGTAACACTGATATGTGGGTTTAATATCCTACCAGGGCAACAGTATGCATGCAGGGTGGACCACCACTTCTGGAGTACTGTGCTCTCACACCAGCATATACAGACTTCTTTTGTTAGCAGCTCTCTGTTTTTCCTGGAAGTTTGATGGAAGACATACAGTTTATCCACTCCGGATTGGTTCCTGGCAAGTCCTGTGACCATGAACTGCATTTAACAGGTTGCACTCTATATTTAAACTCTCTTTAAACTGGTATTTAGTTTACTTCTGTTATTTTTATTTCAACAGTATTTAATAATAATAATAATAATAATACATTTTATTAATATAGCACCTTTCCCATGCTGTTATTGTGATGGACAGGCAGTCTTCTAAGGTTAGTACCTACCTTGTGTCTAGAGCTGTGGGGATTAGAACATGGTCCTCACCATTTCAAACTGTGGGTTAGAAAATCGGGCGGGAACATGGATTGATATTCAAATATAGCAGGGGTATCCAACTCCAATCTTGGAGGGCTACAGTGGCTCCATGACTTTGATAATCATTTGCCAATTCCATCCATCCATCCATTTACCAACCTGCTGAATCCGAACACAGGGTCACGGGGGTCTGCTGGAGCCAATCCCAGCCAACACAGGGCACAAGGCAGGGAACCAATCCCGGGCAGGGTGCCAACCCACCGCAGGACACACACACCCACACACACCCACACACCAAGCACACACTAGGGCCAATTTAGAATCGCCAATCGACCTAACCTGCATGTCTTTGGACTGTGGGAGGAAACCAGAGCGCCCGGAGGAAACCCACACAGACACGGGGCGAACTCGGGTCTCCTAACTGCGAGGCAGCAGCGCTACCACTGCGCCAACGTGCCGCCCTCATTTGCCAATTTCTGCTGTCAATTGACTTCTTTTCCCTTCATGTTAGTTGCTGTGTTTTTAAGACTCAGTCCTCTGAAATGCTTCTTTTTTTTTAATGAAATGAGAAAAATGAGATGTGATGTGAGCCAACAGATAAGTCAAGGCCCCAAACCCCAACCAGTTTTCTTAAATAGAAGCTGATTCTTGTCTAAACCTGTTATTTAATTCCATAGCTTATTGATGCTCTCATTCTACCACAGCAGACATTGCAGGACAATTACTGAGAGTACCGTCAAAGCTTTTTGTGGACCTGAGCAGATCAACTTTCCTGAGACCTTCACCTTCCTTAATTTTCAGATATTGTATAATGGACCTGTGTTGACTCATTTTGTAACTCATTATTGTTTGGCTGCTAATCAAAGAAACAGAAAACCGTTAAGTTTGAGTCTTAAATGGCAAGTCAATTACAATTAAGATTAAAGAAATTAATTAGCAGTAAAAACTGGTCACTAATTAAGAAAATGGTTAGAGTGAAATCAGGCAGCCTCTGTAATCAATGATTACATCTTGCCTGAAGAAGGGGCCTGAGTTGCCTCGAAAGCTTGCATATTGTAATCTTTTTAGTTAGCCAATAAAAGGTGTCATTTTGCTTGACTTTTCACTACATCCATAATGGCTAACATGGTACAACACCCTAGTACTACAGACATAAAGACACCGAAATGTACCGCTACTACAAGGGATACTTTTACCAATTTTAAAATATTCAAATAAACAGAACAATTGTTTGAGCATAAGGCAGGATCTAGCTAAATACATATACAGTATATATATATACACACATATATAATGTATACCATATATACTATTATATAATATGAAGGTTTATTTATTTGTTTATTTTGAATGTTGTTTGGTATTTTTGTTTTTTTTTTTCTATTTTTATAAATATGTGCAATACCCATCTTCCAGCTTATGCAGTTATTTTTGTCTCATAATACTTGTTTTTTTTTTTTATTCCATCTTTGTTGTAATGGAGGTAGACCAGATAGTCACCTTGTGTTAACTTTAAGTGGCACCATTTATCAATAAAAACAAAAACCATCAATACTATTTCGAAAACGCACCCCTTCCTAGTCTGCATATATATGGAGGGGTGGCACAGCTTTCCTCGTTTTGCTCAGATGTCATGGCTTTGGATCAGCACAGGTTCTGACTGATATGTTTGGATGAGTATCATATTATTATTAGATTAACTCCAAAGGAGTATAGTGCCTGTAGAGTTACATTGGCTTTGTGGGCACAATAAAGAAAGCTTGAGACTGTCTATTGCATGAAATGTTTAAAAAACAGTAGACTTCAACAAAAGTAGCATCCTCTGCTTCAGTACAGACTGAACACAAGCCTACAGCAACTCTGTCCTTTGATTCTCTCCATTATTGCAAATGAAATATTTGTATGTGGCAAAATTCTTAGGCAATTGATGACACAGTTTAAAATACACCGGGTTCGCTTCCCGGGTCCTCCCTGAGTGGAGTTTGCATGTTCTCCCCGTGTCTGCGTGGGTTTCTTCCGGGTGCTCCAGTTTCCTCCCACAGTCCAAAGACATGCAGGTTAGGTACATTGGTGATTCTAAATTGTCCCTAGTGTGTGCTTGGCGTGTGTGTGTGTTTGTGTGTGTGTTAGTGTGTGCCTTGCGGTGGGCTGGTGCCCTGCCCGGGGTTTGTTTCCTGCCTTGCACCTTGTGTTGGCTGAAATTGGCTCCAGCAGACCTCCATGACTCTGTAGTTAGGATATAGTGGGTTGGATAATGGATGGATGGAGTATAAAATACTGCTAAACTAAATCAGGGTTTGTTTGCTCTGAATTTGTGGCGATAATCTATGACAACTATGCCGTAGATTAAATATTCTGGAAATTAATAATTTAAAGTGTGAGACTTACAATATTTAGCATAACAGTATAATACAACTCTATAATTCCAGAGTTAAATCCTGACAGAGGTTGCAAGCTTGTTTATTTCGTACTTTTAATTTTAATATCTTAGCATCTGGGTTGCAAAATTAGTCAATAGCCAATGCCAATGCAGACCACTTTAGATACTCAAGACCCCTTATGTGCAGTGCTGTAGTAGAATCACTTCTGCAGACTCTCACCCCTGCGCCATGCTATGGGCTCTAGGCTGTTGTGCAGAGGTGAGTCTCTTGGTTTTGTTCCCACTTTGGAAGAATGGCTTTTTGGGAGCAACTCTTACATGAAGACCATTTCTTTATACACACTTAAAGTTAGCTACATCATATTTGGAAAGTAATTGTGGAGACTTTTTAATTTTGTAGTTTTTAGGCTCTTTATGTTTGTCTAAAATAGAGTTGTTGGTATTTTATGTGTGTCACAGAGGAAACAAAATGAATATTTTTCTTGTCTTTCAATTTTGTTAACTGCTGTTAAAAGAGGACTCAGAATTAAGGCTTTGCGGGATTATTAAATAGGAAAAATCCAAGTGTGAAACAGTGTTAATTTCTCTAATACCGAATCTGATATTACCTTGAATGCTAGTCTAAAAATTACAAATGCATAAAAAGTCATGCATTATCACATCTGTGTAGTCAAGTTCAGGATCATGTCAATAAGATATACAAAACAAAATCTGTTCAACAAAGATGCTTTTAGAAATAATGAGATGAAACATTTCTAAATTTCAAACAAATTACTAGAAAATGCAGTAAAGAATAAAAAAACGAAATCAAATCAATATTTGGGGTGATCACCCATTGCCTTTAGAGCTGCATCATTATTCTTAGGTTGGCAGCCGTGTAGTTTTTGTCAGCTGGTAGTTTGCTCCAAGCATCTTGGAGAACGTTCTCCAGTTCTTGTTCAGACTTTGGGTGTCTCATTTGCCAGGTAATCACAAATCACTTTGATGATTTTGAGATAAGGCCTCCGTGGAGGCCTTGCCATCTGTTTGCAGAACTCCTTGTTCTTCTTTTTGCTGAAGACAACTCTTTATGACCTTGGCTATATGCTTAGGGCCTTTGCCCTGCTGCATAATGATGTTGGGGCTGATCAGACGCCTTTCTGATGGCACTGTGTGATGAATGTATTCTGAAAATTGAGGATTCCATTAATCCCAACCAGATCATCAACTCCATTTGCAGAAACACAGCTCCATATGTGCAAGAAACCTCTACCATGCTCCACTGTTGCCTGCAGACAGTCATCTAATTAGTACTCTCCATCTTATATATGGATAAATTGCCTCTTGTGAATCATAGGTGTAAAATTTTGACCTTTCAGTCCAGAGCATTTGCTGCCATTGTGTAGCAGCCCAGTCCTTTTGCTTTTGTGCAAAGGTGAGTCTCTTGGCTTTGTTTCCAATTTGGAGGAATGGCTTTTTGGGCAGCAAATCTTCCATAAATACCATTACTGACAGCATTCTGTGAGTTTAGTGCAAACTGCAGTGCTGCATTTCTTCTGATTTTGAAGGGATGTCATTTTGATGGATCTCTTGTCAGCTGCACTCAGTTTCTGTGGCTGACCACTGTGCTTCTGGTCCTCAGTTTTGTCTTTTTTTTGTGCTTCTTTAAAAAAGATTGGATAGCGCATCTGAGACTCCTGTTTTATTTAGTGAGACCTCTCTAATGCAGGATGACCACCTTCTGTCTTGTTTCTCTGTTCACTCCTGACATGGGGTAAGAAGTGATGCTTTGAAAGTTCAACTGTCACATCTACCACACCCTCACCGTTTTGTTTGGTTCTCCTTTGCCCTGTTTGATTCCTTCTACCTCCATTTCTGATTCAGTGAATCATTTTGGATCACTTGCAGACCTCAGTATGTTATTGAGCATTAACTTATATTTGTTTAATCAAATACCTACAAAGTACTTAAGTTTTCATCCAAACAGCGGTCTATTATTTAATACTTTACTTTCTTTAATGAAATACAAACATTTCTCAGTAGCATTTAATATTTTGGAAGATGAATGTTTGAAAACCTGAAATTTTTGTCTTTTCTACTCATGCACAGCACTGTATATAATAAATGTAAAACATTAGAGGGAGGACAAAAAAATTTTAAAAATGAAATTTTTAGTTAGGTCAATGCTGCATAGTTGTAACTGTACCTATGGACAGATTTTATCTCTTAGGTCTCTCAAAGCCAACTGAGCTCAAATTTGTTATCATATGTGTCAGCTTACCAAGACGGAAGAATAACAACTTTATTCCAAAGAGTATTTTGCATGTCAGAGCTTTACATTTTTACATGAAATTGTATTTAGTTGATCTGTACTTTTTTTAAAATAACTTTCTTCTGCTTCTCTTTCGTTTATTTTTGCAAATGTAGTTACAGGAAAGCTGTCTGTTATCTTTATAGAGATGTTCATAAAATATCAGGTCAGCAGGTGTTTCCTGTAACGCGTTTGCTCGAAACGAAAAGCGTATTTTGAAAGCAGGAGAAAGCAAACGTGTTTCGTTACAGCGTACTTCCTGATGCCAAGCCGTGCCTAAAAGTTCTGCGAATTTGTGGCAGAAGAAGGGGAGTCTTGTGGCTTTCATTGAAAAGTGGGCGTCATGATGGGGAGGACTGAGGAAAGAAGCCAAGGTCTGAGCACGACCGATGCCAAATATAGAACAAATGTGAGAAAGAGTGCAGCATTCAAAATGTATTCCATTCAAATGAACATTAACTTATTCACTTATATGTGCAGATATATATATATATATTATATATATATATATATATATTATATATATATATATATATATATATATATATATTTATTTGCAGTTGGAGATCCACGAAGGGAGAAAAAACTAATCACGTATCATAAAATAGTTTTATTCCTGAGCTTTCAACCCCTATCAGGGGTCTTCATCAGAGGATAATGCTTAGACTTACAAGAATCAAAGGCAATATATAGCAACACATTCAGTGGGGGGGGGGGTGAATAGGTGACTAAGTCAGTATGATCAAGGGTGGGGGGGGGGGTTGTATAGTTTAATTATTGTGTACATGTCCTTCTTAAGTTGGCATATGCTGGATTTATGTCCAAGTGTCTGTTGATGGCGTTTTCATCTGATAGCCAAGACTCGGCCTACTCTCTGGCACTTTTTGTACTGGCCTTAAATTTAATTTAGTCACCTCCACCCACCCACCCCCATCCCCCGCCCCCCCACTGAATGTGTTGCTATATATTGCCTTTGATTCTTGTAAGTCTAAGCATTATCCTCTGATGAAGACCCCTGACAGGGGTTGAAAGCTCAGGAATAAAACTATTTTATGATACGTGATTCGTTTTTTCTCCCTTCGTGGATCTCCAACTGCAAATATGCAAACCGTATCACAGACCTTCTCTTCCATATATATATATATATATATATATATATATATATATATATACTGTATACTTTGCCTTTTACAAAAATTTTTTTTTTTGATATTTTATTTTTTTATGTTTGTATTGATTTATATAATGTGTATGTATATTATTACAGAGAATATAGAGTTTATGCTGTGCATTCTCCAGTAGTGCTGATATGCAAAGAGAGACAGAGAACAATGTATGTGATCACAGTTTTATGTTGTAAATAATTCAGATATTTCAGACAGTCTCTCTACTGTGAGTGTGCTTCAGAGGCTAATGCTGCCTTACTAAAGTAGCAGATCATTAAAGATCAATAAAGAAATCATTAGCTGTGCAACGCCCTCCCCGGGCTGCCTAAGCGGCAGATCTACCACTTAATCCGGCTGTAAAAATGGCACCATGAGCTCATTTTAATGGGTGTCAGCAAGATTGATTGGAAAGGGTCAGGGGTTATAAAAGCAAAATGTGACCTGGATCACTAATGTACTTGTAACACTTTAAAACACTTTAGTGCAAGTTAAACAGAATGCGCTCTTTAGACCACACAGCAGCTAAGCCAGGCTGAGAGCCCTTCTCCCCGAGAGCACAGGTCCACTGATCACACACAGTAGTCATTGTCACTTTGTGACACCAACACACAGCTAAACAGGCAGAGGGAAGCAAGCTTTAGTTCAGAGTGTAAGATGTAGTATTATTAACCTGCAAACATTTTGTTAAGTGTTTGACTTTTGTAAGTTTTTAAATGTTCAATGAAACGCCTTTTCATCCACAGATTTTCATCCAATAAGAAAATTGAATTGAAATAAACAATTGAACTGGCACCTGTGTCTTTGGTCAACTGCAAACAACTACAGGAAAAGGTAACTATAGAAAAAAGGATGGATAAGTATGCTGGTTTAATTAGCTCTCTTATTATATATTCATTAGTGATTTATTAAAATGGGATTTAATATTAAAAGTTTATTTACTCAAACTAATCACAAAGGGTGTTCATTCCTAAACTAATTTAATTCTTAAGGTTATATCGATTATAAAAACACACTAACATGTATTAGCACACTATTCTAACATCATATTATCATATGATTGAATTCAGTGGCAGCACAGTGGCACAGCAGTTGGTTTTGGTGCAACAACAGTTTAATGCAGCCAGTCATTCCAATGGTTTGGTGTGTGTGAGTGTGGCTGTTGATGTGAATGTGCCTTGCAACTAGCAGCCTATCCCTGGTTGCTCCCTACTGCCAAGACAGACGCTAGTCCTTCATGGCTCTGTACTCAAGGGATGGTAATAGGCATAATTGAGGTAAGCAACCACTTCATTTTTAGGGCCCACAATACACATAAAAAGGGTGAGGAGAGTTGGGGGCTCAAAATAAATTGTAATGGTGCTGACAAGGTCCATCAGCCAGGGCATGACATCACAACAAGTCAGCAAAAGCGTGAACTGCCTTTCCATCATGCAAATAAGAAGCTTCAGAGCCAGCTGCAGGGGAGTCTATAAAAGAAGGCAAGCCTGCCAAAGTGACATGGATTCCAACTAGGACAGCAACAGTGAGTTTCTCTTCTAAGAACAGTGAACTACCTAAAACAGTGATGTAAAGAGTGAAAATCCATTGGGGTGGCATTACAATGTACACTGTTCAGGGTCCCACACAGGTAAGAAATTAATTAAATTAGGTGAATTTGAACCATAGAAGGACAGATGAACGGGTGGATGTCAGGTAGTGTTTGCACATTTTCCTTGTACGTTGGTGGGTTTCGCCAGCACCTTAAGTTTCCTACCACACCCCAAAAGACATGCATGTTTTCTCCTAAACCCAATGAATCGCCCCTTCATCAGACTGCCGCAAAGCCAGCCACAAAAGTATTTGTTTAATTTTGGAAACTAGAAATGAACATTTGTGCATTTTTTAGCTAAAGAAATTGGTGTGCCACATTGTGTGACTTTACAGGCAACAGACGGGTGGGTGCAATCAAACTCATGAAAGCTGTATAAGTTAGTTAGTTAGTAGAAATGTGCTAGCCAGTAATTGGTGCAACATGGCATTGCCAAACTATTTTGTATTATATCACTGGTGAAAAAGAGAGCTGATGAAATGTTACCAGTGTCATGAATGGAGAAGATCATGTCAGATGGTGACCTCTTGTCGTTTAGGAATTTCCTGAGTCATCTTCTAGCCCCATACCAAGACAAAGATAATGATATGCATTATTTGAACAGAAATAAAGAAATGCAACTTACTGTACATTACAACTTATTTTTGTATAGTAATATATTGTATTGAGGGTAATAAAAACACTGGAGTCTCAGAATGTTTTACTATTATGTAACAAACACTATGGTAAAAAACAGGGGTGCACACTTAATAGCAGTTAGACCCAACAACAAGCCTAACGTCTTCTTAACAGTGACAAACCATCCCTCCATACCTTGTGAAGCTTAATGTCCCTGGTCTCACTTTCCCACTGTTATGAGCCATGGAAAAAGTCTCATAAAATAACAAACACTTGCCACAGCTACCCTTCTGACGTCCCCCTGTCGCATAGCATGACCAGGACGTCCAATGGTCCTTCACTGTCGCACTCTCTCATGTGCACCAAAGCCCACAATGTATTTCTTGCATTGGGTTCCTATTTATGCTCTCCTATGAAAGTTAGTGTCTTGTAGGATGTAGCGCTCCATGTGCCCATGTGACAGTGCTCTGTCAATCAGGCATTTAGCCCCGCCCATCTTGTCTACCAGCTAGTACATTGTGTTGACCTCACAGCAGCCAGAATTGTAATAAATTGGCAGGGCACATCATAGATTTAATTCAATTTGTTCTCAGAAAAAATGGTTTATTTGAATAATTCCTGACTTCAGTGGAGAGGCAGGCAGTTTTGGGGCTCAACTTCCACTATTGCATGGGCGCCAATGAAGTTTGCACTACGCCAGTGACTGTGACCCTGTAACCTCACAACAGACAAAACAGATTCAGGAAATGGAAGAATGGACAAACTGATTTATTTATTTGTAATATTAAGGGGCAAATCTTTGTAAAAACTTTATTTATTGGGGAAACCTGGTGTTTGTAGTTTCAAAAAAATATGCCAATATGAGTGAAATGTAACTTTGCACAGCTTAAGGAATACATCTAAATATATATGGCATTTCTGAAAAACTAAGATATTCCTTACACTCAGAAATTTTAGGTCTAAAGCCAGCATTACAGGTGTTTTTTTCTACGAAATCATTGCATATCAGATTTTAAATCAAGTATAAATGAAGACCCTCAGTAAGACTTCTACTAAACAGAGCCATTTATACAGAACATGTTGAAAAAGTGAAACTATAGATATGTAATCTGTAAGACAGAACAGGTTTAGTCATACAGCAAATCCATTCATGTTTAACCCATTTAATCCAGTTTAGGATCTCTGAAGCACTGGGTGCAAAGTAGGAACCAATCCAGGCAAAGACACGAAATCTTTGCAGGTCACATTCACTCACAGCAGACCCCCAGTTAAGCTAACAAGTGTGTCTTTAGGATGCGGCTAGAAAATCCACATGGATATGAGAAGAAATGAAGCAACTTCCCATAGACAGGATCTGGTCTGGGATTTGAAGCCAGTACACTAACCACTAACCCTAACCGCTGCGCCACCCACTATACAATGAATACCCCCTACAAATAATGTGTATTATTGCTTTCCACAGAAGTCTAACAAAAACACATTAAAGAGAAAAATAAACCCATGAAAGTTTTCTTGAACATATCTTTCTAATTATCTTTACAACCAATGACTTTATATCGACTCTTCTCATGGCATTGCATGAGAAGGGCAGAAGGGGGGTGTGGAGGTTGCATGTATATTTTCTATTTATGGCATGGATGTTTTTTAATGGTTTAAGCTACTTTTAGCAGAAAATCCAGGGAACCACAAGATAGTTTTTTCCTGAAATTACACTATCTGTCTGAAGTGGCCACCACTATGGTCGTTAGAAGCTTGGGTATTAAGTGAAGACAGCAGACAAGTGGAGTGACATTGTATTGTTGAAAGTCAGTACATGACTGGAAACAAGCAGGAGCTGATACACAGGACTGTCTTCATAAGGAGAAGACAGAAAGTAGACACAATGTATGCTGCTTTGGGTTCTGTCATCATGTCCAAGGAATAACAAAATACACTGTCTTTAAAATAACATTCTTTAAAAAAAATTGAATTGAAAGATGAAAGACAAAACACATAACAATGTTGTTACCAGAAAGACCACCAATCAAAAATGCCTAGCTAAAACAAAAGCCAAAACTCAGAGTCAAAGAAATGCAGAGCAGATAGTCAAAAAGACACATTTTTAAAGTTCAAAATTGGTGCAAGTAGAGTCTTTTTATTTTTGCCCTAATACAAGGAAGCAGATAGAACTGTGCCTCCATCTTTATAAAGAGGGCATATTATTTCAAATCTCTCCCACAAAAATAAATCAGAAACCAAGAAGGTATCAGAGTTAACCAGTGAAATTACCTGAATAAATCAACAATACGCCAGTTTTCCAAATGAGGCACATTATAGGAAAAGACAGGCTTTGCATTCAGAACTCAAATTCTTGACAACAAATGAAATGGAAAAACTCATTTTTAAATCACAACATCATTACTATGAACACGGAGAGATGGCTAATAAGATCTAAGTTCAAAAAATCCACAAGCAGGACGTTCGCAATGCAATACCGATAACTACCAACGCAGACAGAGACAAAATCATTGACCATAAAAATACAATGCACACATTTACATACTACTATAATTCCTTATATTCTACTCAGTTTAAAGAAGACAAGACACGATCTAAAGCATTTTTGGATGCATTACAGATATCACAACTAGATACTGTCAGTGCAGAGGAATTGAATAAACCTCTGGCACTCTCAGAATTACTAGATGTAATAAACTCACTTCAAAGTGGGAAAGCAGCAGGCTCTGATGGCAAAATTTGAATAATGTTAGCTCCTCTTTTATTAGCAACATTTACTGAAGCCAAAGACAATAAAATTATACCTCAAACTTTTCACCAAGCATTAATTACCATCTTTCCTAAGACAAATAAGGGCTTATTACAATGTGCATAATACAGACCAATCTCACTTCTTAATAATGCTGTTAAGATACTCTCTAAAGTTCTAGCTAGAAGGACTGAGAAAGCTGCTTCTTTCAGTAATATCAGAAGACAAAAGGCAGACACTTAGCATCCAATCTTCGATGCCTGTTTAATGTAATATATTCACCCACAAAATCTAACACTCCAGAGGTATTATTATTGTTGGATGCAGAAAAAGCATTTGATATAGATGAATGGGATTATCTTTTCACTATATTGGAGAAATCTGGGTTTGGTCCGAACATATGCACATGGATCAAACTACTGTATACCAGTCCAGAAGCTTCCGTTTGTATTAACAACATTATTTCAGACTACATCAAACTAGAACATGGCACTAGACAAGGATGCCCCCTGTCACCACTGCTATTTGCAGTCACCATTGAACAACTGGCGTTTCACTTTCAAAATCCTTATGAGATAAAGGGGATTATCAGAGAAGGACTTGAACACAAAATATCACTATATGCGGATGATATGGAACTATATATATATATATATAATACTTATGTACATGGGATTTCTCAGTTTTTTTATTTTTAATAAATTTGCAAAAACCTCAAGTAAACTTTTTTCACGTTGTCATTATGTGGTGTTGTTTGTAGAATTCTGAGGAAAAAAATGAATTTAATCCATTTTGGAATAAGGCTGTAACATAACAAAATGTGGAAAAAGTGATGCGCTGTGAATACTTTCTGGATGCACTGTATATATATATATATATATATATATATATATATATATATATATATATATATCAGATCCACAAAATACTGTGCCTGCAATCCTAACAGCACTGACAGAATTTCAAAGATTTCTGGACTCAAAATTAATTTCAATAAAAGTGTGCTCTTTCTAGCACACTATATTAGATTGGACACCTTCCTTTTTATCATCACTGATCAGTTTAAATATCTAGGGGTAAACATCACAAGTAAACATAAAGCTCTTTTCCAACTAAATTTTGCTGTCTGAATGGAAAAGCTTAAGCAAGACTTGCATAGGTGGTCTACCCTTCATCTCACTTTAGCTGGAAGAATTAACATTATCAAGTTGAAAATCCTTCCTAATCTTCTTTTTCTATTTCAAAACATTTCCATATACAGTAACAAATAATTTTTTAAGAAGTTAGATTCAATCATAACCTCAATTATTTGGAATTCAAAACATCCACGTATCCAATGGACGCCCCTACAAAGACCTAAGGCAGAAGGTGGCATGGCTCTACCTAACTTTCAGTTTTATTACTGGGTGGCAAATATACAAGCTATTAAAACCTGAACATGGACACAAATAGACGAATACACACAGGCTTAGTCTGCAATAGAAATAAAATCCTGCAGTACTTCTTTATATTACTTGCTTTGTACCCCAGTAAATACAAGTTATTGTCAATATATTAACAACCCAATTGTGCTTCATTCTCTCAGAATATGGAGCCAATGTAGGAAATACTACAAGACAGAGAGGCTTCACAGTTTTTAATGTTTGGAAAACATATGGGATTAAATCACTTAGAGACTTGCACATACTGCTGAAAACGTCTTTGCATCCTACGAACAATTACACTCCAAATTTAACTTTCCATTACCAAGATTCTTCCACTACCTACAAATCAGAAACTTTGCTAAACAAAACCTACCCAATTTCCCTCACCTCCCACCTACCTCTTCTCTGGAGGAAATATTGATCAGTCTTGAGGACTCAGACAGCATTTCTGTAATATACCAAAACATTTTAAAGTCTCATTCTTTCAAAGATCCCAGAGTATAGTGGGAAAACAATCTCTTTCTCAACATTTCAGAAAATGAGTTGTAAGGCAGCCATGCACAGAATTCACTGTAGCTCCATATGCGCAAAGCATACAATTATTCAACTTAAAATCTTTCATCGAGCACATCTGTCTTGTTTAAAATTGTCTGAAATGTTTCCAGGGTAAGATCCAACCTGCAAATGTTGCAGTCGAGCTCCAGCCTCACTAGGCCATATGTTTTGTGCATGCACCAAATTAACATAATTCTCGACCAAAATCTTTAAATGCCTTTCAGACAGCCTTGGTATCACAATCTTTCCTAATCCACTAAGAGCTGTGTTTGGTGGACTTCCAGATGAGTGTAAAGTGCAGAAGGACAAACAAGCTGTAATTTGCCTTTACTTCACTATTGGCACGTAGACTCATCTTGCTCAACTGGAAGAATCCTAACTCTCCTCTTTTAAGTCAGTGGCCAACTGATGTTATATGCTATATGAAATTGGAAAAAATCAAATTCTCACATAGAGGATCTGTGCAAAACATTTTAAAAACCTAGCAGGATCTAATCGATAACATTTTAGAATAAGCATTTAAATTGCATATTTTCTCCCCTTTTTTTTCTACTCTTAAAGTTTTACTCTGGCTGTTGGCTTTGCTCTCTTTCTCATGGGTGAGGGTTGATTTGAATATAGTTTTTGTCAAGTTTGACTTGCTTGTATGGAATGCTGCTTGCTTGAAATGTAAAAAAAAAAACGGTGCCTCCATCTTTTACAGGTGGGAGAGGCTAATGCAAAATGAGGGGGCAAAATAAAAAGGCCACACCTATGTAAAAATGTATGAAAAGAACAGGAAGAATTCAAAATGCCATCAAGAAATGAGAAAACAGATCCAAAAATCTTACCAAAACAAGCAGAAAACACAATTTTTACTATGGCTGATATCATTGCTTAATTTTGTACCTTGACAATGGCTTCTAAGTTATTGGTCTACTGGTTTTTATCTTAAGGATTTCTTTAGTAAAGTGTTTTTCTTGCAGAGGTTGCTTTTCTTAAAGTAATTTTCAGTCTGACATCCTTTTTCATTCTGTATTTGATTTTTCTGTGGTCCTCACTGTAATGATAGACACATTTTATTTTTATATTTTCATTTATTTTGTAATTTTTTGGTCTATATATTCTGTTTTAGATTGATTTGTTTACACAACACTATTGACTAGCTTTATGTGACCCTGTTGTTGCATTTGTGACATTATCAGGTCCAGCTCTAGACACAATAATAGTTTGGCGATATTTTGTCATGTCATGTCATTTTCTAAGTCACTTGCTCCAGACCGGGGTTGCAGGGGGAGCTGGACCCTATCCCAGCTTGCAGGGCACAAGGCAAAAACAGACCCTGGACAGGGCACAAGTAAATGCAATGTATCCCTGTTATATACCATTTGATATGGGATTTGGAAAAGAAGTGCTAATGTTTGTGATGTGCCATCTGTTGGAAAACTAAATGCATTACAAATTACATTCGAATAGATGTTGCACTGGAAACTTTAACAGTGAATATACTGAAATATACAGTACATCGATTACTTAGATTTCAACCCATCTCACAGCAGGTATGGTAATAAAACAGGCGAAGATTTAGTGATTAAATACAACAAATCATAGTACAAAACCTTCAAGATTTCAAAATATTCTGTCTCAGTTTAGTACATAAAGACTTTATTACCTTTTCTTCAAAATCTGCAGAGTATCATGTCCTAAAAATTGACAGGTTGCATACTGGGCATTTAAAAACCTTTTACCTGATGAGTTTGACAAGTGAATCTACAGACCACAGTGACCTCTAATATGAACTCTGCAGGCTAACAAGGAGACCACAGGCAGACGAATCAAGTGGCTCTACTGAAATGGAGCAAATGACGTGTGCTGTGAATCTGAAAGATGAGGTTGGAAACATGCAAATAATATGTATCTTTGAGTTTTGCTCTTTAATAAAGTAAATATTATATGTTTTCTAACTTATTTATGGGGCAGCATGCTCTCTCAGGCTGGGTTTGTAATTATTCACTTATTTGTCAGAGTTTGCACGTTCTCCATGTGTCTTCATGGGCTTTTTCTTGAGTTCTTTGGTTTTCTTTATGAATCCCAAATATGTGTGTTAACCTGAATAGATTCCAAAATTTGCCTCACATGGTGTGCGTTTGAGTGATAGACTGCTATGTGCCTTTCTTGAACCTGAATTGGATTTAAGTGAAGAAGTGAGAATGTTATATTATTTTGTTTCGGATCAACAAAACATAAGCCTAACCTAACAAAAGAAGAGATAAAAAGTATCTACATGCAACATGAACGCTGCTGCAGCTCCACTTCTTGGAGAGTCTCCTTTAGTTGGAAATTCTGCATAGTGCTTCCTTTTTTTTTAGTAAGGGAGGATAGCAGTCAATCAAATGTTAGAGAAAATATTTCACTTCTTTCAAAGGAATTTGGCTTTACATCTTTTATATTCATGTAAACTCAACCTCTAATGAATTACTAATTACTTGGAAAAAAAGCTATGGATGGAGCAGTAGCCTGCTGCTCTCTCATAGAGGCTTAATGTGAAAGAATATGTCAACTTTATTGAACTTTGGGCAGACAGACTGTACACAAGGCGACATAATTCTACATTGTGTGCTTTTTGTTTTTGTTGCACCTGCTTGGTCACCTTTGATGTTCTTACATTTTTATTGAGCAGGTTATTTAACTGCAAACTTGTAAATAAACTCACTTTTCATAGATGTAATTAAAGGGATCAAAATGTAAGTTTTGCTTGAGGGGTCTTTGTGTAGGACATGTCATTGACAAACTTGGGCTGAGTTATAAAAATGCAAATACCATGCAAAACAATGAAATTACTACGTTTTTAGTGTAATTAAGCCAAGTGATAAACAATCTTTGGGACTTCTTGACCTATTAGTCGGCTTCTCCCTGGATTATAAATGCAGGGTCTTTAAAGACATCAGTCAGGACTACTTCTGGTTTAGGCCCTGAGACCATTTCTGGAGTCAGGATTGAGTTTAGAAACTACTGGAAACATTTTCCTAGACCTCCCCCAGGAGTTCAAGGTGTCCCATAATCTAAATCTCCACATCTCATCTCACCTATCTTTTAAAGTTAGGAGCAGGGGACCCACATATATTGTCCTGAATCTCTCCGCTGCTATCTAATAACATGGAAAATTCCTGGAATAACACCTCCCATCTCCAGCTTCCCTGTACTTGTACTGGTACCCTAGGAATAAACTCTAGGGTTTCATTCTCAATACTGGAGCATAATGCCAAGTGTTGGAGGTTGCACTTGCCTGTTCACTTGTCACCAAGGCATCTTATGCCACAACTCCTTCACTCTCATAATGTCCTTGAAGTTATGGTCCCAGCAAATTCCTTCTCTACAACAGCCTGATTCTTTATGGTACATACAATATATAACTGATCTTTTTATATCTAAATCCAGCCTCACAAGAACATTTATGAATTTGTATCTGAATGTCTCTGCTCCCATTTGTGGACCATGTCCCACACCTACTGTGTTTTAGATTAAAACAATAAATTCTGGTCTGTCTACCTAGTCATGAACTCCTTATTATAATAGCTAATCATGTGCCTGCATGTACTAGAAAATGATTGGTGATCACTATCTGCCTGCAGATAAATTTTACAGACATAAAAATGAGTTAATTTCAATAGCCAGATGATCATATATTAAAGGTTAAAGAAATCATACTCTGGTTGTAATTCATTCTATTCGTCCTTTATGGCTACGTTCACATTGTAACCCTCCTTACTCAATTCTGATTTTTTGCTCAGATCAGATTTGCCTATCTTGATGGTTCACATTTTAAATACAAGTGATCTTTATCTATAACGTGAAACAGCTCGCATGCGCATATTGATATGTTAACGTCACCACCAACAAAAAAGTTCATATTTGAGAGACAACTCATTGTATTAAAACTGACAAAATGGATGTGCTTACAGCTCGTGTATGCGTTGCATTTTGATTTGGAAAATGTCAGTTTGTCATCTGTACAAAATTAGGGCAAGAAGGCGAAAAAAAGCCAGATGGCTAACTGTTGCTGTTATCACAGCTATTGCTGGCACTACAAGACCAGGAGATGTGTGGGTACAAGAAAGGAGCCAGCAATGGTGGGACTGTGACTGTTGTCACAGCTGTAGCTCTCCTCCATTGCCGATGCTGGCTATTGACGACACTGTTTTTCATATGCGTATAGACAAAAAACAAATGAATTCCGATCTGACCATTCACATTCATGTCTCATGGCCACAATCTGATCTAGAGCCACATATGAAAGTGACTCAAAATTGATTTAAAAAGATCAGATTTCTGTGTCCACTGAGCCCTGAAAACATCAGATTTGTGTCACATTACAATAAAAAATCAGATTTGAGTCACTTCAGCCTGGTGATGTGAACATAACCTTTTATACCTGTCCAAGGCATCAGAGCCTTGTACTTGTAATCCACTCTTGCTCATCTGTCAGCCAGTGGCAAATGCACCAAAACAGGTAGAAAGTGTAATATTAACAAGACTTAAAGTATGTAATTTGTGGCCTCATCATTTAGTGCTGTTAAAGTCCTCTCAGACGGATGACAATCTGGAGCATTACAAGAAACAGAACAAATATAATATGAATACCAGAGGGTTTTTGGAACACCAAGAGAGAGAGTATGAGCGCAATAGTTTAAACCAGGGTATGTTGGATTTGTTCATGATGGGTCATTGACCTTGTAGTTTAAGAAGCTGTTATCAGCCTCTCCAGCAGGCCTCCTATCACTTGATAAGAGGGCAGCTATAGAGGGATGTCCATCTACTCTTCTCTCAACTTCCTTGGGTGATGTCAGACTCCACAGGTGGTCATAGATGTGTCCTAAACGGGGCACTTAAGTCCTCACACCCATTAGAACACTGTCAGAGTGAGTTTCAATTTGATAGCACAATTAAAGCAACATTATATTACTGGGAGCTTAACAATAGCCTTCCAAAATGTACCTGTATTGTGCCTACAGTTTGATGAAATTTTCCAAAACATCTCAAAGTGGCATTAAATTACTTTATGAATTTGTTGGGTTTGTAGATGAAGTTTGTAAAATGCTGGACACGATAGTAAAAGAATTTCTAATCTTGAAAACAAACGGGAGGAAGGCAGCTGAGAAATCAGAACTCTTTTGCTCTGGAACAGGGGTTCTTAACCTGAGGTCTGTTGATCCAGGATTTCAGGGGGTCCGTGAGGGTCAGATGAAAATTAACATTTATATTCACTATACAGCCTGTACTGTTGATTTTTCTCACGTGTTACATCTCTCGCCATTATTTCTTCAGACATTTGGATACTCTGCGGAACTCTTTCAAAGGTTACTTTGGCTCAGGTGACCTTAAAGTTGAAACATGGATTCGTAATCTTTTCTTCGCCGACACAGACTGTATCAGTGATGAAGACCTTGCCAACGATGACCTCATTGACCTGAGAACAAAGGAAATGTTACAAAATGAATTCAACTCGTAGAGTCTTGGAGAACTCTAGTGTACATTGACACAAGCCTACCCTCGTCTGGTAAAGTGAGTGGTCTCATTCCCTTTGCTGCTACATACCTTTGTGAATCAGGGTTTTCAGCACTTGTCTATATCAAAACACAAAGTCAAAATAGATTGGATGTCAAAGTTAATATGCGTGTCACCTTGTCGAAGACCCCTCCACAGTTTCATATTCTTATTCAAGGCAAACAAGAGCAACATTCTCATTGAAATAAAGTAGATAACGAGAGAGTAGATTTAGTAGTAGTAGTGGTAGTAGTAATAATGGTAGTAGAAAACGTAGTAGTAGTAGATCTGTTTTAATTTGCGCAAGAGGATTGTATTTCATAATTTTAATGAGTGGCCATTACTTTTTGCATAAAACGGAGTGTTTTTTTTAGATTGTTTACTTTAATGTTTAACAGTACTTTGTGTATGTCATATATGTATGAAACAATCAAATCTCAATACATAAAGTACATTATGTTCATTGCATGCATGTTTATGTGAATATTTCTGAGGAAGGGAGACCATAGCTTTCGTCAGATTCTTAAAGGGATCCGTATCTGAAAAAAGGTTAAGAATCACTGCTCTAAAATGTGTAAGGTCAGGGTTCTGACTGAATCTCCATAATTCCAACTTATATGTCTGATATCGTCATATTTTTACTTTCCTCCCTAAAACGTAATCCTTCTCTTAGACTGAATGACACAATCCTTTCAGCTCATTGATGATGCCTTCTGTGGAAATTTATCAAAATGTCTTTGTTTATTTAAAAGAAAAGGGCTTCCAAACCAGGCAGACATAAGAAATAAATAAATGATTAAACTAAAACCAGAAAATAACCTGGGGCCGAGCAGTCCGTAGTATAACATCATGGTTTTCAGCTAATAGTAATTCCAATATTGCTTTAGCCTTACTCAGTGTCATTTTATTTTCCTCTGTTGTGACAGCACCCCACATTCCCCCTGCTTTAGCCGCCATTGCCACTTCCTGTAACACTTGGCACACTCTAAAGTTCTTCCATTGACATACTAACCTCACCTAATACTGCTGAGCTTGTGAGGTCTGACGCGACCACAGCCTGGCTTTGCAGATATGCAGGTTGTGGCTTATAAACAGGTAAACTGCAGGATGATGAAAAAGACTAGAAAAGAAATAAGTGTTAAACTTAGACCTTCAAGTAACATGATAGTGTTTATCCAGTAGGGTGTAGTGCAGTGCTCTGGTGCAGAAAATTTGATCAATGTGTCTTGGTTTTATATAGTGAGCCCTAAAACAAAGTAGTACACTCAAAGAAGTATATATCTCTGAGGATCATCTACTGACTTTGAACCTGGGAGGCCTATGTAAAAAAAATCATGAGGTCTTCAAGTATGGAGAAAACAATCAAGTCTTTGTCATTTCTAGAAGAAAGACTGGAAAGAGAATAGCAAAATAGGGCAAAATCAAATGAAGGCTTGAAATGCCTGCATAGCACACTCCGCTGATAAACAAGCTGGCCTTTCCCAGTACTTAGATGTGTTGACCACATAATGGGCTGCGCCTTTCCAAAGCAGTTTCTACTGCCTTCCAGGAATCAAGATGGCTTTTAAATCAGCAAACCATGTTACAGTAATAGTCATTCACATTGACCACATGGTGGTCTTGACCAACACTGACCCTGCAAGGCCTTGTTTCCCAATAAACCTGAAAGCTGCTCTGCTTTCTTTTTAACTGTCTGTTGCAGATGACATCGATCGGCTTCCCTTAGACAGGGCACTACTGTGGCCAGAGTTGTAGTCTGATGCATTAAGTCGTCAGATTCATCGAGCGACATCAAAAGATAATGCCAATACAAGTGGCACCAAATTTCAAAAGCAGACATTTTAATGCCTGTGCTGCTTTGACTGCGCGACTTCTGGATTTAGTGACAGACATGCATATAGGGGTTTGAAAGGCCCACTGATCCTGTTGCAGCCAAAACTTGAATGGGCTGATATTGACAAAGAAAATGACTTTTACTGTGCAAACATTTCCAGACAATTTTACTCCATGTCTTCAAGGTATTTAGGCAGAATAAACTCCTAGAATTGTCACAAACTGCATGTAGGTACATAACACATATTGCATACAGCAGGGTGGGCAGCGCAGTTAGTTCATAAGTGTTCAGAGTCTCTTATCAAAGAACTGCAGTACATACGGTAGAGACGAAAGAGACTTTAACTAATGCAATTGCTCAATGCAGAAAGGCAATTGGCCAATTAGGGATAATCATGACCACACAGTGCTCTGAATACTCAGGAGTCCTCCCTCATTCTAGTGACGTTGGTTAACTAGCATTCCAACCAAAGTGGGTTCCTGATCCTTAACTGATATAACGCCTCCATGCATAAAGGCATCGCCCAGTTAGGCCTAATTAAGGTCATGCAGTAGGGGGCTAGTCTGTGCTAACTGCATTAGGTACAAGGCAGGAAGTAACCATGGCTTGTTGACATCAGTTAATTGACCATTTTAATTTTACCCTCTTTGAAAAACTGACTGACTACCATTTTCTCCAGATTTGGATCCTGATAGAACAGCACCATCTAGAATGACAATTGACAAATTAAGGTCATGCAAATCTGGCGTTATTTTTTCTACTGACTCTGGGCTCTTCTCACATCCCTAATACTTTAGTTAAGCTATCCCTTTTATTTCTGTTTCTTTGAGCAAGTCTGGGCAATGCCTTGTGAAGGACGGTTAGCCCATCCAGGTTTGGTTCCCAATCAAGACACTTGGAGAGTCCATTAAAGCCACGCCATGCTCATATACTGGATTTTCTCAGCATAATCTTATCTCTACCCACATCTTTAATACATCAGTTAACTGACCATTTTCATTTTTGCCCTCTGTGAGCAACATGCCCGATGTGCTGTGATGAATTAGTGCCATATTATGTTTATAAGGATTACTTATTGTGTTTGTAACAATTACTTATGAAAGCTTTGAAATCATTTTAGCTTTATTTGTCTGGCACCTTCTGACTCACCGGAAAGAGGAAAACCCTACTTATATATACTTTTCGATTCATCATGATGTCTAGTTATGCAAGATATCAAGCTTTCTGGGGTTCCCCATATATTTGACCCTGCAGACCTTATTTTTATGGATCATGTTTTGTGCAGTGAATTACACCCTTAAGTAAACCAATAGTTGTTTTCAGAAAAAATTATCAGAAGGACTTGAAGTCATGCATGTCACATCAGCTGCCTCCATGGGTTCAGCCTCTAATGGGATATGAGGGGTCAAACTTACTGCTTTTCACAAAGTTTCAGGTAGTATAGGCATGTGGAATGTTGTTTTATGCTATTCTGTGGTTGCTGATCATGAATATGATAATATTTTTGATATTTAATTCTTCTATGGTCCTAGCCCTCAAACAGCCACTTCCAAAAGGTTAAAAATGACTGTTTTCAAACATAATGCATGTGGAATATCATTGTAGTCTTTTTTCAAGGTCAGTGATAACAAATATGATGTTATTTTTAATTATGAATATAATGTTATTTTTGATTTTTGATCCTTTACTATCGATCTAGCCCCCTGTGGAGATCTATACTTATAAACCATTACTGACCCCTCCTCTATTCTGTTCCTCTACTTGGTACCTGAATGTGCCGCTTAGTACCACTGCTCTACTTCCAGGTTGCTCTCTTGTGTGTCGAAAAGTCATCCCAGATAAAGGAGCATTGGAATCATTAGACAGAAAGATTCTCTCATCAGATTGGACAGGCAGCACAGGCTCTGCTATAGAATACCCAGGAGCGGGTAGTTGATTAGTTGGACGAGGTCTCCAGGACTGAGACTGTGTCTGACTTTATTTTTGACCTTCTCTTTTAACTTCCTCCATTATCAACTGGCTAATTAATAGACAGACATTGCTGGCTTCCATTTTTGTTTATTCAGGTTCCACCTTCTTCTCTGCATGTTTAAACCAATCTGTATTTTTATGTGTGTTAATTATGTATTGAGTAATTACTTTAAAATTATATTTTAACTGAAAAGTAACTCAGCAAAGAGTGTTATACAAAAGTGAGTTGTTATGTATTGTACTGTATTTTATTAGAAACTGAAAATTGACAAATTTATGTTACAATCGAGAAAATGTAGACTTTAAACATTTCAACTGAAGCACACATTTTAATTTTTCAAATATTTGACGCAACTATTCTTGTTTATTATGTGCCTCATGACGTAAATCATTACATTTCCTGTGTGCACCTTGAATTAGGGCGGCTTATGCCAATTCAGACTTCTGTCGGTTTGGTTGCTGACCTTAACTGGCAGAAATACCACAAGCAGTAGGGAATTTGTCCAGCTAGAGCTAGTTCAAGTGACACTGTGCTCTTGTTATTGCTTTCTTCTGCATACTTGGGTTTCCTTCCTTAAGAAACAACTGGCTAACTGAAAACTTTAATTTTGCCCATTATAAACGAGTGCAGGAGTGTGCCCTGTGACAGACCAAGTGCCCCATCCAGGTCTAGTTCTTGCATTTTAACTCAGATTGTACTTCCAGATAAGCTCAGACTCCTATGACCAATGTTTTTGGAGAAGAAACAGATTCAAAAATGGATGGCTAGATATAAAGTAAATGTCTTGAGTGACTGTTGTATTTAAGTACTGAATGTTGTATATTCAGTACTGCATACTTTACATGCTAATGTACTTTTGTGTTGTTTGCAGTTTGCAGTTTTCAGCGTTTTTGTTAATGGTGCAATATATAACATGTGATTGTATTACACATTCTTTTTAAATGAAGTGCTTCTAAATGCCAGATGTTCACATTTTACTGAGCAATCAAGGACACCCTGGTTCCACAGTGATTACTGGTGCTGTGGTATAGCCCCAGAGAGCGGGTTCACTTCCCGGCCCTGTTTCTATCTATGAGGTATTTGATCATTCTCCCAATGTTTGTGTGAGTGTCCCCCCATATCCCTCAGACGTCTGTGTTAGGTTAACTGGTTCTTTAAAATCAGCTTGATGTTGCTAAGTGGACCCTGAGGTGAACCAGGTCTCACTTTTAGGGCTTCTTCTTACTTGGAGACTACTGATATTAAGATAGGT
Organism: Erpetoichthys calabaricus; assembly: GCF_900747795.2. Taxonomy (NCBI): domain Eukaryota; kingdom Metazoa; phylum Chordata; class Cladistia; order Polypteriformes; family Polypteridae; genus Erpetoichthys; species Erpetoichthys calabaricus. Next base: position 61,594,253 of record NC_041407.2, read on the forward strand.
GGATAGAATTGGGTACTGTGAATGCATAAATGGATATGTACATATATCTGCAGATTTTTAAAACTGATTCAGAATATTAATGGACGAGTGAGAGAGCAAACATCACACAAAGTTGAAAACTACAAATACATTTTGAACTTTAAGTTGAATAAGGGTGACCATGAAGTCAGGTGAAGACTGATGGAAGCTTCTGAGCTAGACAGTGGCTCCAAAATTGTTTTGCAAAACATAGAGGTCCTTCAACCAGGACAGGGCATCACCAGAAGAGGTTGGTTAAGGTAAGACTTATGCAGCCAAAGGAGACAGAGCTGCCCAAAGAGTCCGCTCACCATTTTTTTGTTTAATTTATGCTCTTGTGTAAAGCATTCATCTCTACAAACAAATAGGCTCTGCTTATGCCCCAAAGCTGGTGTTGGTATAGCAGACCCTAGGGAGATAATATCCAAAGATGTGAACATATGTGGCCCACTTTCACGTTTTTATTTGCTGGAATAAATTAAACCAGTGGTCAGGAATGATCCTTGTTGGAAAGGAAGGCAAACATGAATGAAAGCCATTTTTACCACGACATTTATTTGCTTTTTTTTTTCTTTTCTGTAACTGTAAGTGATTTGAATGAAAGCCCAAACTTTAGGGTTTTCTCTCTAAGCAGTATTTAGGTCACCAGGCAAGCCTACACCTGTGGTCTGTCTTGGGTTATGGTTGCTTAGAACATAAACCCATAAAGCCAGAACACAACTCTCTGCAAAATCGTTTTTTTTTTGACTGCCTGCAATGCATCACTTTCATTGAGCATACTGGCATTTTACCAGCTGCTATGTTTACTTCCTGCTGGATCACCACCGGCCAAAGGAGGCCAGCCTGGTTAGAAAGGCAGCGCTTTAGGTCTTAAATGACATTACTTTTGGTTTTTGGTGTTTTAATAAAAAAAAATGAAAATGCTAGTAATACTTGTTTTTTTTTTTTTTACTTAAAAAACAGCAACAAGTGTGTCAAATTAAAATGTGGGCTGACAGTAATCAAGAATTTAATAAAATGGGGCACAAAATACTGAAAAATATGGGGAGCAGTGGTTAGCATTTTTGCCTCACAGCTTTAAAGGATTTGAATCCTGGACTGGTCAATGTTTGTGTGGATTTGTCTACTTGGATTTTATCCAAGTCTTTCTTATTTGTTCTAACTCATCCCAGGCCTATGTAGGTTTAGCTGATGTGTGGAAGTGTGCATGAGTGTATCCTGTGATGGACTGGCATCCCATTTGGGGTTCGTTCCTGCACGGTATCTGGTGCTCCAGGATGACCTACTTCTCTCCATGACCCTGCCTACAAATAGTGAATGAAAGAATGATTGGTCTTGCTGGCAGAAAGTAGGTAGAGAATGGACTGAAGACCCAACAATCAAACCATTGCCTTTATGAACTTCCTAACATTTTTTTCATCATAAAATTTTGTTTTGATCTTTCCTTATGTTTTTGGTTCTTTTGAAGGTTAATTTTCTGAATATACTCACTGGCAATCCAGCAAATATATCAGTAGCTTTTGACCTGGTATATTATTTTATTTTCAAGACATTTCTCTAAAATATTAGAACATTAGAAAAAATGTTTTGGAAGCTTGTCCATTCATTTAGAATGTCTAAAATAACATTGAGATTTTAATGTCCCTAAAGTCCCCTTATGCTTGGTAATGTATTCCATGTGTGTTTGGTTCTTTGCGTGAAGAAAAACTTCCTGACATGTCTGTATAATCTGCACTTAACAAATTTCCAACCATGTTCCAATGTCCTTATTGCAGAATTTAATTTGAAATAACAACTGAGATCTTCTGTACAAATTCCATTCATGATTTTAAACACTTCAGTCATGTCTCCTCTCAATTTCCATTTGCTTCCGCTGAAAAGGTTCAAGTTCTTTAATTCCTCCTCATAGCTCATACCTCTTAGTCACAGAATCAGCATAGACACTCTTCTCTGAACTTTCACAGTGCTCCAGGGGAGGACTCACTTGTGTGTTATACAACTTAAGCATAATCTTCCCTGACTATATTCATGATTTATAGCCTAACATCCTATTAGCTGTCTTAGCTTTTCTCGTTTTTGTACACAAGTCAAATCAATTGGGTTTCTTGTCATACCATCCATACACAGTGCAGAAGCATACAATGGCACAAAATTGTGTTCCCTAAGACCATGGTGCAACATACACATAAAAGCAGGACAAGTACAAGACACATAAAGAACTAAATTATACAGGGAGATTCACTCAAAAGAGGCCCTGAATATTCTGTAATAACTCTCGCTAGGATGCAATGTGCTCCTCAGTATATGGAGCTTTCAACATGCCAGGTTGCCCCTGCATTGGAGGAATGAGGTAGGTGCTGGACAGCCATCATGATGTTTAACCTCCGCTTGCAGCTTCTGGGTGCATACCGCCCGTTCTCCTTCACTCAACTTCTCATCAGGATGGTGATGTACAGTATTAAGCAGCGTGTCTTCATGGTGCAAACCTATTGGGTTACCAATTCGGTTAACCCTTTAACCGCCAACTCCCTAAATATTCCCCAAGCCAGGCGAAATCTGAACAATTTTCGTTTTTTTACTTTTTTACATTTTTTTTACATTTTTTACATTTATTCAAGCAGTATTGACCACTAAATGTTGTGCAAGTTGCCAGTGTATACACGAAATCTATAAATGTAACCTGAATTCTCAGCTAAGCAAAACATCTTGATACCAAACCGTGCCCTTTTCAATGGTAGATACTGTCGAAACTGTAAGCGGCCCTTCCATGACAATAAACTTTCATCAACTGCAACTGACGGTCCTGGCATGTAGGGCAACTGAAATGCTTCAAATAAATGATCAATCAAAGGACGTAGCTTGAACAAGTGGTCGCGGTTTGGATCTTTCTTATCTGGCTCGTTTCTGTTGTCATTCAAATGAAAGAATTTCAGCAGCAAAGAGAATCGGTTACGTGTCATGACAGCTGCAAAAATAGGTGTTGCATACATAGGATCTGTAGACCAGTACATCTCAATATGTGGTTTTCTGATTATTCCCATCAACATCAAAATCCCAATGAATTTTTTCATTTCGTTTTCATCAGTGTCAAACCAAGCACGAACACGGGAATGTGGAGGTAAATTGGGATTTTTCTCAATAAACTGTGCTGCATACAGATTTGTCTGATGAACAAAATGTCTGATCAAATCAGGTGACACAAACAGCTCATAAAACTGCTCAGCAGTGTAATTGTTTACATCAACAATAAAGCCACACGTTCCCTCAAACGAATGCAGAAAAGGTAGTTCACCACGGGCAGCAGCCCAGCTGAGATGCTGGGGATACACCCACTCATCGCCGTCATCCGATGCGTCTTCATTCACAGTATCATGCAGCGCACGTTGCTGCTCATCACTGTCGCTAAAATCTTCTTCAGAACTGCTACAATCATGATCAGAACTGTCCAAAATCGCCTGCAAAGCCTCACTTGAAGTCAGTTTACGTTTCGCCATATTCACAGCTGTTACATGCGAATCACGTCACATGACCGGCCAAAACAACCACAGACTTGTCGAAATACAACGTAGTAATAATACCCACGCCAAACCGTCAGTTATACTACTTGCCAGGCATTCATATAACCACAGGCAAATGTGCCGGATAATTCCGGCAGTATGGCGTTAGCAATAAAACAACGGTGCCGGATATATCCGGCAGAGGGCGGTTAAGGGGTTAAGCAATGTCAGAATCAACTGGATGATCGTGAGTTAACGGAAGGTTACTTTCATCAAGATGGAGCAACGTGTCACACATCGGCAAGGAACATGGCAGAAATTGAGTCCTTCTTCGGCAACAGGGTAATTTCAAAGGGGGCTTTGGCCACCATGGTTGTCAGATCTGACACCAGCAGACTTCTTCCTTTGGGGTATGCTGAAAGGAACAGTCTATCGGAACAAGCCTCACACTGTGGAAGATTTGAAGGAAAACATCCAATGTGAAATTGCTACTATTCCCCCCTAGACGCTTGCCAATACATACAGAAACATGGAGCGCTGTGTCAAAATGTGTCTGGCAGAAAACGGAAACCAATTCCAGCATCATTTGTAATGCAATCGATTACACATACGTGTATATAGCGTGTTTTTTTGGTTCAGATTGCTTCATCCTAACAGGAGTTACAACTGAATATTCGAGACCTCTTTCAAGAGAATCTCCCTGTACTATAAATAGATCAATAAATAATAGGTAAATGAATAAATAGCAATAATTTTAAATAAATAAACAATTACTAATAAAAATCAACAGTAGTAACAAGCGCAACTAATATACTGCATATAAGTAAGCTGCCTGGATTATATCTAAGGGCAGGGGGGCAGTGCAGTTTTCTGAATCTAGGCAGCCAAGATGTAGAAGCTGGCAGAACTTGTCCAGATATTACAGAACCCTCTGCAAAATGGAAGTAGAACAAAGAGACTGTGGGAGGGGTAAGAAGAGTCCTTCATCATCCTATAAGCTTTGCACACCCAACATTTTACAAAGATGTATTTAAATGAGGGCAGATAGGTCCCAATGATCTTTTCTGCTGTGTGTACTATCTTTTATAGGACATTGTGGTCAGAGACAGTGAACTTCCACAACCAGACAATGATGCAGCTGGTCAGAATATTATTGATGGTGTCCCTGTAGAATGTGGTGAGAATGAAGGGATGTAGATTTGCTTTCTTCAGCCACCAAAAGTAAGTAGAGACATTTCACTAACTAATCCGACTGTGGGGAACAACTCTGCAAACCTGGGCCAAGTGCCAAAAATGTATCCTAGGTGCATTTCCATAATAAACATCTCTAGTGCAGTCATTAAATGAACCTCTCCAAGGGGAAAAATGTCAGAATGAAACACAGTCTGTGGAACTGCCTTGTAGAAATAGGGGATCTATGCAAAATTTGTTGGAAAAAGGTTCATCTTTATACCAGATAAACACACATTCATTCTAATATATTTGACATAATTTTTATTGTTATGTCTCATTTGGTTTGTGTTCTCCCAAATTCTTTAACAAATCAGAAACTGACCATTAAAAATGTAACTTTCCGATGCTCATCCATAATAAGAGGCAGCACATTGATATCGAGGGTAACACTGCTGACCCCAACTCCAAACACCACACCTCAGTTCCTTACCTTGTCACTGTCTGTCTAGAAGTTCTCCTGTGATCATGTAGGTTATCTTCCTCATCAATTTTATGTAAATTGGAATCTATAATTGGACTAATGTGGCCAAGTATGTACTGTGATGGACTAGTCTGCTCCATTTTAAACAGAGATTAGAGATTTACAGTATTGCCAGTTATTTGTCTGATGTTGTTATTGTATTGCTGTCACTAGTCTGCATGAGACATACTGTATAAGTAAGTAATAATTGTACTGTGCACACACGAGTTTATCTTGAACTCAGTACTGTAAGTCGTGTATCACCTTGGACCATGGATAACCACTGACTCCTCATAACCCTGCCAAAATAAAAGAAGATTGAGAAATTAATAGATGGAAAGACAGAGACTCATAATAATAACAGAATAGCAGTTAAGCTTGTCAATGGATTTTCATGCATTGCTTGCATTTAGACACACAATTTTAAAAAAATGCAAACTTACTGAAGGACAAAAATTATGTGTTCCCTTCAAAGCATCTGCAAATCAATTTTAATTTGTCAAAAATGTAATTCTCATTCCCTTCAAGTAAGGCAGCTTAATAGGGTTTTTGTGCTATACAGCAGAGCCAAATGGCAGGATTTCCTGTAGTGTTTAGGTTTTTGGAGAAAGTCTCCTTGAAAAAAGTAAGCCAGGTTTTGACTTCTTTGTTTTGTACGAATGAACTAACACAGTGTGGAAGGCAACCAAAATGAAATGGTTCTTTGTCAAGCAATGGCTCCACAAGGAACCGCGTAATCCTGTAAAGTGACATTTTAGAACTGTTATTTTTAAGAGTGTACAAAGTACAACGAGAGTCTGCATATCTCCTCAAAATAGTGAAATGAAAACAATTCTGACAAAAGGCATATGAAAAATGCAAGAATATGCATAGAATGTAAAATGTGATATACAGTTAGGTCCATAAGTATTTGAACAGTGACACGATTTTCATAATTTTGGTTCTGTACGCCACCACAATGGATTTGAAATTAAACCATAATTATGTGATTGAAGTGTAAACTTCCACCTTTAATTTAAAAGGTTTATCAAAAATATTAAATGAGCCATTTAGGAATGACAGACATTTTTCTAAATACACCCATTCCCCCCCCAATTCCAGGGGCTCAGAAGTGCATGGACAATTAAGCAAAATCATAAATATAATGATCATTTTCAATATTTTGTTGAAAATGATTTACCATTAATGAGTGCCTGTAGTCTGGAATCCATGGCTATCTCCAAGTTCTGGGTTTCCACTCTAATGATACTTTGCCAGGCCTTTAATGCAGCTGTCTTCAGGTGCTGCTTGTTCGTTGGACTTTCTGTTATAGGTTTTGTCTTCAGCATGTGAAGTGCATGTACAACTGGGTTGACGTCAGTTGATTGACTTGGCCTTTGAAGAATATTCAAATACTTTCCATTGAAAAACACTTGGTTTGCTTTCTCAGTATGTTTTGGCTCATTGTCTATCTGTACTGTGATGCGCCATCCTATCAGTTTTGCAGCATTTGTCAGAATCTGAGCAGATAGTACAGCCTGATACACTTCAGAATTCATGCTGCTACTTCTGCCAGCAGTCATATCATCAATAAACATACCATAAAACTGCCACCACCATGTTTCACAGATGATGTGGTATTCGTCAGATCATGAGCCATTCCTTCTCTTCTCTTCTCCATACTCTTCACTTTCCAACATTCTGGTATATATTGATCTTAGCTTCCTTTGTCCAAAGCAAATTGTTCCAGAACTGGACAGGCTTTTCAAAAATTGTTTTCTAGCAAAGTCTGTTCTGTCCTTCATATGCTTGAGGTTTATCAGTGGTTTTCACCTTGTGGTAAACTGTCTGTCTTTATTTTCATGCAGTCTTCTGTTGATGGTAGACTTTGGCAATGATAGGTCTACCTCCCGGAGAGTGTTCTTGGTTTGCCTAAGTGTTGTGAAAGGAATTCTGCAATCATCCAGAACAGTTGTCTTCTGTGTTTTTCCAGACCTTCTGGTATTGCTGAGTTTACCAGTGTGTTCCTTCTTCGTAAAAAATTTACCAAATGGTTGATTTGACCACTCCTTGTGTTTCTGCTAGCTCTCTAAAGGGTTTGTTTTGTTTTCTCAGCCTAATGATGGATTGTTTTTACTTGTATGGACCGCTCTTTGGCTCTCATATTGAGAGTTCACACTGACAGCTTCTAAATACAAATTACACTCTTGGAATCAATTCCAGATATTTTACCTGCTTAATAGTTAATGAACTAATGAGGGAACTGCTCACACCTGCTCACCGTAGAACAGCTTGTCAGTCAATGTCTAAATAATTTTTAACTCCTAGAAATGGGAGAAAAAATGCAGAAAAAATGGTTGCCATTCCTTAACTGCTTTTACGATAGTTTTGGTAAACTCCTTAAATTAAAGCTGAAGGTCTACACATCAATCATATAATGATTACTTAATTTCAGATCCATTGTAGGGGCATGCAGAAAAAAATGAGTGTCAAATTGTGTCACTGACTAAATACTTATGGTATTTACAATTATACACAACATATGCAATGCATTGTTAGGACCACCTGATAAAGGCTATACAAGTGAAACATTGTATCTCTTACTTTATTTCCTTTTCAATGTGTCAATAACCTTTACCATATTTGCCATTACAAATACATGCTGACATAGCAATTCACTAACTCCGTATTATTAAGAGTTCACAATCAACCTAACACCCATGCCTTGACATATAATATACAGTATAATCCATGGTAACAAAAGGGGGCCCCAAATATCAGTTCACTTTGTTCACCTTTTCATCTGCTGACTTTGGTGAGTTAAATAAGACAGGCTACCTCATTCTCAGCAACCATCTACAGCTCCTTCTCTGCAGTTCCCAGAAGCTCGTAAACCAAGTGGTATTATCCCAAAGTGTGACCTACAGTAGGTCTGCCCCTGTAACATCTTGCATCTTGAAGTAGCAGGATGAATTCTGAAGTGTATCAGGCTGTACTATCTGCTCAGATTCAGCCAAATGCAGCAAAACTGATAGGACAACGCTTCACAGTACAGATGGACAATGAGCCGAAACATTTAGTGAAAGCAAACCAAGTGCCTTTCAATGCAAAATAGTGGAATATTCTTCAAAGGTCAAGTCAATCAACTGACCTCCACCCAATTGGACATGCATTACAGTTGCTGAAGACAAAACCGATAACAGAAAGTCCAATGAACAAGCAGCACCTGAAGACAGCTGCAGTAAAGGCCTGGCAAAGTATCACTAGAGTGGAAACCCAGCACTTGGAGATAGCCATGGGTTCCAGACTACAGGCATTCATTAATGGTAAAGGAACCAGATATTGAAAATGATCATTACATTTATGATTATGCCCCTGTAACATCTTGCCGTGAACCACGCATGCCATAGGAAGACTCCTACATGGTAACTTCAGTGCACGCAAAAATTACCTTCAACTGGTTCTTTTTGACTTATTGACTATGAATATTTTCTGTTTCACTGATCTCCCGAAATTAATATGGAAAATGGACGCCACAGCCTTAGCTATGAATCTCATTTTGGTCACTTTCCCTCAAAATCTCATTGTTTTAGTCACAACCCAAAACTCACAACTCATATTTGTCAGTTTAAAACTAATGTTGCAATGTTGTCAAAAATGGCCTTTCTGCAGTAGTTTATTGATCTATCTTACGATTACCTCTGCCCTTAGCTGTGTACAAGACCATAAAGTACTTGAACTGCTTCCTCTGGATTATTTCCTTATTGCTTAGATATGTGGACCAAGTGCCCTCTTTTCTACAAAAGCCATGATCTCATATTTAGAGGTGCAATTTGTCTTGCAAACCACTACAAACTGCTCCAGAGGACACTGGGTATAACAGAACAGTGGCTCTCAACCTGTGGGTCATGACCAAAATGGAGGGTGCTGAATGACCTAGATAGGGCGTTACTTTAAGAATAAAAAAAAAAAATGAAATCAGCCATCGCTCTAATGTTTTAGGGGGCTACTGATTGCAGATTTCAGTTCAGCACCCAATCAAAAGGACATTTTGCTTCTGCATACTTAAGAATTGAAACGACTGACATTAAGTCCAGTTACGAGTTGATGACAACCTGTATACAACTCACTGTACACTTCGTTAAGAAAGGCAACAAACATGGACAAGTTCTTCAAATATCCAAACTTTTCCAATTCTGTACCAACATCAAAAAATTCATCCCAAATAGAAGCAAACAGGAATGTTAAAAGAACATACAACCCATAGTTTCTGAGGTATAGACTTAGTTTTACCATGATGACAAATGGCGTTGTGCATTATCGATAATGTGGTAATACCAAACAAAAGCATAAAGCCTTCAGTTATAAAGACATTTGGAAACAAGAGATGCTACTTACAGAAGTAAATTGTTGAAGATTTTTAAGTGAAAAGACAAAAATCTTGAGGCTTCACAAAAACATTCTAGTGTGTTTGTACAGTAAAACAAGCCAGCAGTTGCTCAGGGCATCATCTTCTTGCACATTGACCTGCCAAATATAAGAAAGCACACACAACTAAAGAACAGCTCATCTTGCCTTGTGCACCAACGTTCTGCACAAGTCAGTCGGCAGTAAACTAAAACATATAACTTTTTGTCCTCCTTTCTCTTACCTCTAATTTCGACAAACCTGTGAATATCAGAAAAACCCTGTTACCTGTTAAAAAGACAAATTGGCACTAAACTTGATTTAGTATTAAAACACTGTTTTGATGAGTACCGTGTGTATTTCATCTACTATGTATGTATCCTGCATTTAAGTACTGAATATAAGTTTACTGAGATTTGTTAATGTATGCCTTTCAGGGGAAAATGTAAAATTACTGCTAATAAAGCATCTTCACTGAATAAACATCAATAAAACTGGGACCCGAGGACAAAGAGGTAAAGAAGCACTGGCCTAAAGGAAAATGTCATCCACAAACAGCAGAAACGCAACTTCAAGACTAGCAAAGTGAACACATTTTCAAGCTTGGCTTCTTGATATCTCATCCATGTAAAAAAATGAACAGGACAGAAATAGACACGAGAGATACCAGTATACGGTTTTCTTCCTGTAAAATAAAAACAATTAATAGGTAGACTATTTTAATGCATTATACAACCCTGTTTTGCTAATTTTGCAGCTTGGTGTTAGAAATGTCACTTTATTACAGTCTGCTGACACGCTTTAGATGTTATTATCGACATAGGACAGCAGCAGACAGTTCACACAGTTCGCTAACTCAGCCCTTGAATTCTGAGCTCCCAGCATGCTTTTCTTTTGTGACATTTGATCACAAAGCTATTTATAAGAAATCACATGAGATCAACCAGACACCTGAAATTCTGCAAAAGTCTGTGTAACTGACTTGTATCATGTGAATATACTCAAAACAGAAAGTGCTAATAGAATAGATTAATACCAAAAAACATAAAGTGTATGGAAAATAATGAATGGAAAGTGCTAAAAAACATTCATTGTGAGCTTAGTGGTCCATTATTTTAATGGCTGCCTCAAAACTAATAGAAACTCCTAAAACAAAGTTTCTGCCAACATCTGTACCTAAATGCCTGCTAGTGGGTTGTCATCCACTACACTTTCATCACAGAAGATGCATGTGCAGTAATTTTTCATATGCTGTTAGCAGAGCTCATTATTTGTTTTTATAAATTCCTGGTTTTCAGAGGTGTGTCAGTGTGTAACGGGGGATAAGTTACTCTAAATTGCTTTTATTTTACATTGGTGGGAGAGAGTGGGTCTCAAAAATAAATGTTTGTCTGGGAGGTTTTGCTTGAGTTTTGTTTGTGCCCTGTAATTCATCTCTCCAACTGACCAGGAAAGAATGTTTTATGCCAGAGTTCACAGTGACATTTCACTCATATACAGAGTTTGCAAACAATGCTTGCATAAACTCACGTACACCCAGCCAAAGCTAGTTTTATATACTGTAGACGGGATTATAACCGAAAATTGTAAGCCACATGCTAGACAAGGAAGTCACATTCATCATACCTATTTGTACTAATGCTGCATGGAGGATGTGCAACCTTTAATCTTTGGCAACCTTATAGTAAAGCTATCGCTACAGTAAATATTATATTTTGATGCTATATATATATATATTTATATATTTTTATTGTATTCAGCATGTATGACTCAATCATAAGTGATTTGAAGTTTATTTAATTAAAAAGAATAGGAAAAATAACAACTTTCTTTCATGCCTTTGTGCACTTTCACACTACGCTTTCTCTACATCCTTTCTCACACACATTGACCGTCTCATTTAGCTCGGTGGTAAAAAAAAATAAATGACAGAAGCTGACAAACCACTCTGATGGCCATCAAAAACCAATGACTTCCTTAGTCTTCTGCATGCTTCCGCTTTCTGCTGAAAATTGTAGACGCCGCGGCTTTGAGCGAGCTGATGTGCGTGAGAGCTGTTCTGATTCTGTCTGTGTGTTACTGCCGGAAAACATTATTTGTGCTTAAAACCGTTTCTCACTTCTGTCTTTTAGAATAAGGAAGGTCTGGGAAACAAAGTATATTGTCGTCTAACCTTCTGCACTCATGGGATTCCCCAAAAAAAAAAAATCAATGAAGAAACCCAAATATGTAAAATTTGCTTGCTAATAGTCTAGCCATTTGCTGAAATTAAAGTAAAAACTAGGAAAATGCTGTCTTGTGACTTTTTGAAAGTTTAGGGCACTTCAAAAAGTCTGGAGTTTTGGTTATGAAATATGCATAGATAAACAGTACACTTTTACATGAATGATGCTTGAAAGGAAGTAAGAAAAGAAAATTAAGCCAGGTATGTTTAATGAACATGATGGGTCATGGCACTGTGGGTTAAACCCCATTCACCAGTTGTGAACTTGTCATATTAAGAAGAAAATAAATTGGATATAATTGTAACAGATTATGTGTCTGCCGGCAGATGAACAATAAAATTGGTCTAGCTTAAACAACATTTAGCATTTCTCTTTATATGACTTTTCCCAATGGTAAATTCCAGAAGCTGAAACCCCGCCTTGAGAATAACTGTCTTTTTTTTCTGTCCTGAATCTCCTGTCTTAAAATGTACCCCAACATTTGGACTAAGTGAAACTTTTTATATTTCAAGAGTTCAAAGACCTCTTGTTTTCTTACTTTCCAGGTTGAACAGATTCAATTTCTAAATCCTTTTTTTATCAGCACTCACAGTTAAATCTCACTTGCGAATTTAGGAGGTTTTGAGAATGGTGAGGCCTGTCATCCTCGAATGGGTAAAAGCAATGTTCCGTCTAAGGAGTGGCTAGCAGGTGCGATTTATTTTTTTAATGTGAGAAACAAGTTCTAAAAACCCACAATTTGGGAACGCCAGCATTAATAATGTATTTCTGTATAAAGTGACAACAAAATCACACAATTTATTATGTACTATATTCCATTCCAAATTTCTTGTTAATATTAAAAAAACTAATTCAATTGATATAACAAAGTTGTTTTTAGAAAATGGTTATTCTTCTCAAAATTTCACCGAATATTCAAAATCTTTTCTCTTCCGCACGTTTCTGTTTTCCATAAGTTATAAACTCTATCAACATTAACAGTCTACCCAGAATTTAAAGAGTTTGATTCTCATCAAGTTTTCCAAATGCTTGGTATTGCAGTGATTTCTAGATTTTGTTTTAATATTCTTCATTTGACTAAATCCTTTGTTACAGTCGGCACTTAAGGCCCGGATTTTGCTATAAATGTCAAAAAGTGAAAATAACTCCTTGAAGTGATTCTGCTTTCAAGCAAATGTTGCAAATGACACCATCTGTCTTCGAGTATTTGAAAATTTCCCCCAGAAGCACGTTCTGTCTGGCTCCATGTGGTAAGTCCATTTTAACAAAACATTCCATCAAAGATTGTATCGTAAACAACAAATACTCTTCAGCTTTGCACTTAAAAAGAAAGAAAACTCCTAATTTGACAGTCTCAGTCCCAGTGAGGCATTATGCTGGGGTAGTGCTGTTGGTATAAAGGAACCCCAGTTTCACTTTTTGACACACGTCTGCTAAATGATTCATTGACTGAAAGCCCTCAGTGTTACTGTGTCAGAGAGAGGATGTGCAGCATTGTTCATAATGGCGCTCAGTTTTGTTTTCATTCCTTTGTTTGCTATGATGCCCAGGGGGTCCACAGTGCATCCTATAACTGAGCCTGCCCTTTTAATTAGCTTGTTGATTCGGTGGGCCTCTCTTGAAGTGATGTTACCAGCCCAGCACACCACAGCCTAGAAAATTGCACCGGCCATCACAGAGTTGTAGAAGATGTGAAGGATGTCACTTCCCATTTCCTCATTCAGCGCAATTTTGTTTGCAACTTCAGTAATTGATTTACTGTAATTAATTTTTATAGTTTCATTTTATTTGAAAGTCATGTTTTTTTGTGAGCAAACATGTAATGTCTGTGAGTGATGCTCCTCATATTTATTTAAAAAGTATTGCTCATGTGCTCAGCTTAGAGAGAAACTGTGTGAGAGTAGTTTTTGATATTATTAAGGGATGGAATTAAGACTGTGGTAGCAGTCATTTACCCAGCAAACCACTGTGATATCCCCTTTATTTTTGTAATTCTAACCTATCAGTGCACCCTGAATTAGTAAAATATGATCAAGTAGTAGCAGTTAAAATATTAATTTAAAAAATAAGAAGGGATATAAAGTAACAAACTCTACAAAGCTAAACAACGCATAGACGTCATGCGATACAACCTGGATGGACCAATTTAGGACCGATAAAGCTTTGCCTATGGTCCACACACATTCTAGAGTTCTGAAAATAAATTTCATTGGAAGTTACTCTTCCAAGTTGACAGTTTCTTCTTTTATTTAGTGTTGCAGACCGTTTAGCACAAATCCCATAAAAAAGACTCTGCCCTGTTGGTGAAGGTAGGTCAAAATAATCAAAAGGAGTGACAATAAATGTAGATATTATATCAAAACTCTGCATTTTATCTTCATTTCAGTTTCAAAACAAAAGATAAAGGAGAGGCTGAAAGTTTTAAATCTTTTATTTACCAGCAATACTTCAAACAGATAGTGGTTAAATTCTTAAATATGAACAATTTACAGGCACACTTAAAAGCAATGTTTCACTTCAGTCGATTCCTTCCACTTCTTTGTTGTTGGCCTCATCTTCCACATCCGGGGGTGTGACATTTATAATTAATTTTTATTAGCAGTTATAATTTGTAAGCTTTCATTTATTTGTTACGTGATATTAATAGGCCACCATTTGCAGTGAACAGTCTGTTTAATATTTAAATATAAATTTGCACTGTTGGCTTAAATGGAAAAAAATGATCTTGTGCTTCTACATATTCCATTGGCTGCTATTGGTAGTGAAATGATTTGCTCTAGTGTGACAGACGACCGGCTATGGACTCCGGTCGTCACCCCCAGGCCGCTAGGAGGAGCCCTCCGGACAGCATATTTGTGCCCCGAGTTCCAGCAGGGCCTCATGGACTTTGTAGTGTTGTGACACAGCCCTGCTGGATACCTTGGGGGCCGCCAGGAGTCGCTGTAGGGGGGCTAGTGGGCTCTGGCATGCCCTATAACCCGGGAGTGAATCTCAGTCACGTGACTGGAAGAAGCGATGTGCTCCCGGGATGAAGAAGAGGACTGTTTGCCCTGACCCGGAAGGAAAACGGACTTGTGGGTTCGGCTTGGAGCCACTTCCGGGTCAGGGGCTATAAAAGGACTCTGGGAAGCCCAGAACACCGAGCTGAGCTGGGAGGAAGGTGGGCAAAATGTCTGGGAGTGGAGGATTGTGTTTTGGAGAGTTTATTGTAGTATATGAGTGTGGTGAGGAGAGTGCTTGGTGCACTATTGTATAATAAAAATAATTATTATTATACTTTCACCTGGTCTCAAGAGTGGTACCTGAGGGTTCAAGAGGTGGACAAACGCTTCATCTGTTACACTAGTCATTTTGCTTAAATAAAAAAATCTAACTTTTACAATAGCCTATGAAAATGTGTTTAAACATTTGTTGAAATGAAGAAATTAACTGCAAACTACCTGCCATTAGTATACTCTGTTAGTTATTAAAATAAGATAAATGGAGTAGCAGCACACCTTCTGATGACACCTATCCCTGAAAGTACTGGAGGACATCAAGTGACAGGACCAGTGGATCAGCAATAAGAGGAAGACACACAAATCAAATGAATTTCACTGTTCAAAAAGTAAAAAAGGTAAAAATAAATAATTACAACTATAAAACATATTGTAAGTGTATTTTCCCACTAAGTGTTCAATAAAGAGTGATGGAAAAAGTCAGTTTAAAAGCAGGCAAAATCACATCTATTACCCATTAAAATTTTCTATAATACTTTTTCAGTCTGAAAGTTTGTCATCCACTACACTTTTATTACAGAAGATCCATTTGCAGTGTGCTTTTATTTTTTGACATTTGATTACAAAGCTATTTATAAGAAATCACATGAGATCAAACAGATGCCTGAAATTCTACAAAATTCTGTGTAACTGACTTGTATCATGTGAATATGCCAAAAACAAAAAAAGAAAGTGTTAATAGAATAGATTGATGCCCAAAAACATAATATGTATAGAAAAGGATGAATGGACAGTGCTAAAGAACAGTCATTGTGAGCTTAGTTGTCCATTATTTTGATGGCTGCCTCAAAACTAATAGAAACTCCTAAAACAAAGTTTCTGCCAACATCTGTACCTAAATGCCTGGTAGTGGGTTGTCATCCACTACATTTTCATCACAGAAGATCCATGTGCAGTAATCTTTCATATGCTGTAAGCAAAGTTCATTATTTGTTTTTATAAATTCCTGGTTTTCACAGGAATGTATGTACCTTTTCTGTCTGAACGTAAAGTCAAATCAACCATTCTTTTCCCTCAGTCTCTCTCATGCTTCAAATATTCAGAAAGAGATTTTATGAGCGACTTCTCTATAAAAAGTATCTCAGCAATTCCAAGAGTTTTCACCCAAAACCAAGTTCTACTTTATTAGGCCATTTAAACCAAACAGGCACCCTTTGATTTAAGAGCACTTTTGTATCACACATGAATTTCCACTCATGTCTACTTTTTCTTCTGAACGAGGGGTTTTCCTTCACAGCCGAAAGTAAAACTTTACCACAATGTTCCTGTTGCACTGGACACCTCCAAGAAGTGACCTCCAGGAGTCACCACCAAGAACTCCCTGTGAATCACCACCTCCAGTTTATAAACACACAGAAAGAGCTCTAGCTGACCATGATTACAAGACTGACCATTACCTCATCACTTGCACATGTCTCTCAGAATCATCACAATGGAGCTCATTCACACTACTCAACAGCTCATTCAGGCACATCACTCTCACCGTAGGTTCTGATACTCGTTTTCCTTCTTGCCAGTCTTCCCAACCAATCAACTGTGTGACAAGGCCTTCACTCTGTCACCGCTACCTGAAGTCCATCAACAGGGAGCCTACATACATCTGATATAAACACCAGCCCAAGGGCCTTTCAAGCTGAGATGCCTGAATTTCCATCTCCACCTCACCTGACATTCTCCAGGAGCACACAGCACTGCAAACCCCAAACTTTTATCAAATCAAATAGCCTTTTATTGTCAGTTCGCTATATGTGCAGAACATACAGGAGAATCGAAATACTGTTTCTCTCTCATCTTCGTAGTACAATAAAATATATTTTTTAAAAAAAGTATAACATATAAGATAAATAATATTAGAACTTGTAAAGTAGACCTGTGTACAATGTGCAACAGTCAGTAGTGCAAAAGCCAATTACAGTAAAAAAAAAAAATGAGAAGGTGCATCATAGAGTAGCTTATGAGATGTACAAAAAGGCAGACAGTCAGCAACAGATGTAATATTGAGTCAGCTGAGGTAGGGTACTTTTTAGATAGTGACTCTTGTTACGATCCAGGGGCAGGGGACTAGGGGAGAAGGTAGTGGACAGAGTTCAGCATCCTGACAGCTTGGTGGATGAAGCTGATAGACAGTCTTGTGCAGCAGGCCTGGAAGCTCCGGCACCTTTTCCCTGAGGAGAGGTGGCTAAAAAGGGAGTGTAAGGGGTGGGAGGAGTCGCCAGCAATGCTGATGGCTCTATGGGTGAGACGGGTGTGGGAAATGTCCTTGAGGGAGGGAAGTGGGGCACCAATGATCTTACTGGCTGCATCCACTATGCGTTGCTGGGACTTCCTACAGGAGGCAGTGCAGCCTCCATACCACACAGAGATACAGCTGGTGAGGATGCTCTCGATTGTGCCCCGGTAGAAAGAGCACATGATGGAGGGTGGAACTTGTGCTCTCCTCAGTTTGCGTAGAAAGTAGAGGCGGATATGAGCTTTCTTGGCCAGTGATGTGGTGTTATCTAACCAGGAGAGGTCCTTGGAGATGTATGTCCCCAGGAACTTGGTGCTACTCACCCTTTCCACAGCTGCACCGTCGATGGTCAGTGCCCCCCACTGTGGCGAGCTGTGAATGACATCTCCTGAAATCAACCACAATCTCTTTGGTTTTTCCCATGTTCAGGAAGAGATTGTGGTCTTTACACTACTGGACCAGTTGGCTCACCTCATTCCTGTAGTTGGCTTCATCATTGTTGGTGATGAGGCCGACCACAGTTGTATCATCTGCAAACTTGACAATGTGATTGGAACTGTAGATTGGTACACAGTTGTGGGTCTGCAGGGTAAAGAGCAACGGGCTGAGCACACACCCTTGTGGGGCCCCTGTGCTCAGCGTGATGGTCTTAGAGGTGATATGGCTTCCCTGTAAGAATGTCCAACACCCAGTTGCAGAGAGAGATATTGAGTCCCAAATGGCTGAGTTATATACACCATAGGAAAAAAAAACCCAGGTAAGTAAAAAAAAACTTTATGGCCATTTTATATTCCACTAGCAAAATACCCGCGCTTCGCAGCGGCGAAGTACTGCTTTAAAATTTTTATTAAGAAGAAAAGTAAACCTTTTTAAACTGAGGGAAAATATACCAATAATTATTTGTTAAGGATCTCTTTGTATACCACGTTGTCAGTTCGGACCTCCAGTTGTAATATGACCAAGCTTTGCGCTGAGCTTACTCTTGAGCATGCAACGTATAGTTGGCCATGTGAAAAGCAATCTTGCCTCAAATCAATGGCAACCTTTTGTAGGGTCTGTCCCTGAGACTTATGCATTGTCATTGCGAAGCAGAGCCTTACTGGAAATTGGAGGCGTTTGAATTGAAATGGGTTTAATCGATAACTTTGCATCCAGCTTTTCAGAGTTTAAACATTCATAAACATCAAAGTGTCCACTACTCGAATCGTCACCTGTGAATCTAAGATGTTTAAGAGACATTGGCGGTTGTCCAAAGGTGTAAAATATTTGGCCATTTCGGTACACCTGAAAGTGACAACCGAACAATTCAGCGGTAGCCATCAACTCACATGCAGAACCATAGGTGAAGGGCTTAAGCATTTCACTCTTATAGTGCTCCTGTGTAGTATAATTATCTCCTGTACCATCATCAGTCCACACCTTGAACCTGTCCCAGTTATTCAATACATAAGACACAATGTTCCTCCAGATATCAAGAGTGAGCCTGATATAGCCGTGCAATATGTAACACAGAGAATGGAAAAGGCAGTCGCCATGCCATCGGCATGGAAACCACTCAGTAAGTGACAGTTCTTTGATCGATGGTGATCACCTCGATAGACATGTTAATGGGGGTACGGTTGGAACGATAAAGGAAATGGGTACCTGAACAATGTAAACTAAGTCTAAAATACCTACGCAATAACTATAATCATAATAAACGAACAATAAAACAGTGGAGAAGCTGTGGATTAAATAAAAAGGCTGCAGTTATCAGCAGGGAGACATGAATACTGTGGCGAAGCAAGGAAGGGAATGAAGAGACCGGAGCGACGGACAGCCTTATATAGGCAGGCAGCCAACTACGTGGGAGGCATGGGGATGGGGTACCCAACGCTGCCTCACACTGTGACCAAGTTGCAGGCTATGGACGTATATATGTACGTAAGTAGGATTCAGTTAGCGTTGGGAACCCGCGTACCAAATTTCTTGAAGATGGGCCCATAATTAACAAAGACCATTGGGAAGTTCAATATGGCGGCCAACAGTGGCATCATACCACTGAAATAAGTACGTACATTGGTTTTGGTTAGCGCAGGGAAGCCGCCTACCAAATTTCGTGAAGATGGGGCCATAAATAAGAAAGTTTAACATGGCGGACGTTGTCGACCGTTATGACCGTTATGCATAGAATTTCAAAATTAAACCTGCTTAACTTTTGTAAGTAAGCTGTAAGGAATGAGCCTGCCAAATTTCAGCCTTCTACCAACATGGGAAGTTGGAGAATTAGTGATGAGTAAGTCAGTGAGGGCTTTGCCTTTTATTAGTATAGATAACACAGGAAGTCTGGTAAAAGAGATTGTGACTGTCTGGGTTGGCTCCAGCAGCTACTGCATACTTGAACAAGGAACCATCAATAACATGAGCAGGGTGAGCAATGCAATGAGGACACATCACTCAGCAAGAGATGGTGCAAAGTGCTTTGTACTTTTTACAGATCCGTGCAGTGCATTCTTCTAATAAAATAATCATTCGCAAGAAAAAGTGTCCTTTATGGAGGCTAAAATGTCTAATAAATAATCAATAAGTAATCCATAAAGGGGACGACTATCCCTAAACCCTAGCTTGCTTTCTCACCCTGACGTCTCCTAGCTCATCGCAAGATCTCCTCAGCTTGAGGAGACGTCCACCTACAGGTACCATTACCTTTTCATGGGCTTGCACACAGACACTCTTTTGGTCACCTCTGGGGTGGATCAAGCCTGACTCTTGTCCCACACAGCCTTAAGGCACAAGCCCACTCATAGCGGTAGGTCACTACTATTCACTCAGCAAGACTCTTCCACCCTGTTTCCGCCCGACACTCCTTTTATTCTTCCATTGGGCACAGATACTGTGATCACAGACTCCTTAAATATTAATGAGGCAATTGGCCATTGTGCATGTCTGCACATGAATGTTTGGCCACCCAGTTACTCTAATTAACACCTCGGAGCCATTCTACCACACTACCACTCTCACTCATGCCCTTAAATGCATGAGCCTGCCATTTTTTAATTTAAAATTTCTCATTGCCACAGAGCTAAATGTGTCTTACCACAGATATTTAAACATTAGGCCGCTTCTATCACACACTATGTGAAATCATATTTATTGACAGAGTGGTGGGTAACACTTCCACCTCATGGATCCAAAGGCCTAGAATCAAACACCCATTTGGTGTGCTTATGGAGTAGCCACGTTGTTCTGAATCTCAGTGTGGTTAATGTCTATGCGAAGTTTGTGCATGGGTTTACTCCAGGCACTCCTCTTTTCAACCCACATCCCAAAAACATGCACATCAAGTAAAATGATGACTTTCAATTTTATCAGTGAGTTGTGTGTTTGAGTGTTAGCTGCAATGGTCAGGCATCCCATCCAAGGATGGTTCCTGCTGTGAGGTCCATGTTGCTGGAATAGTCTATGATCCTCAGTTAGATTAAGTGGCTTTGAGGATGTTATAGTATGTTGTACTATTATATGAATGAGACAAGGAAAAAGAAAACATTGTCAGAGTGGAACAGGTCAGTTACTGACTGGAAAAAGTAAATGAGTGCAAGGAGCAGGTGAAGACATAGTGAAAAAAGAGGTGTTAACCATTCGAGCAAGCTAAATACAAACAAAATCGTTAGCCATTATTTGGCTGAAGAACAACACAAAGCTCAAAAATAGAATGCAGGGACTTGAAATAGAATCTCAAATAAACACATTAAAGACTCGCTGACTGAGTGTTCTGAAGGATGTGGCACGACAGTAACACCCTATACGGCATGACTTTTACTCAAATTGAAACAAAAACAATTATAAAATCTCAAATTAGAACCACATTTCTCTAAATTCTGAAAAACTGCATATGAAAAGCAAATCTGAGTGAATGCCTAATGAAAATGTCACCAAAACTAAGAAAAGCAGTAAATGTCCACAACAGAGTACCAGAAGTCCAAAGTGAATTGTTTTTGTGAGGATTTATTAGCTTTAGCATTTTCAGGAATTATTTGGATTAAAACTGACAAGAACAGTGGCCATCTGGTAAAAATATGCAAATGGAAATGAGCTAAACACCAGCAAAATTATGGTAAAGAGTTAAACAAAGATCAAAAACACTGGAATGAAAAGAAACTGGAAAAAGCCACCAAAAGTGTGATTTGAAAGGCTCGGTGACTAAGCCAAGGGGTCAGGTCAAAAGCCTCTTTAAATACACCAGCAAATAGGCAAAATGACTTCAGAAGTGTCAGTTTATTGCTGTACATATAAAGGTGTTAATATGTGACTAGAGGCAAATGTCAGCCATGACCAGGCACATTCTAGATGTGTATGCAAACTACCAGAAGTGTAGCATTTGGCATGCTATTTTGAGGTTAATCCACTTTTACCTGTAAGCACTTTGCAGGAAAAAAAGGACAGAAGACAAATAGACAAGGAAATCAAAAGTGTATGACAAAAGACAAAGAAGGCTCAAAACACTGCTAGGGGTTTGTCACCCGGGAGTCCAAAAGTATTGATATTGTCAACACAAAAACAAATCCAAAAAATCAAAGTCAAAAATGCCTTTGTCAAAATTCGGAACCATTGCTAATAATCGTATTCCATAAGACAAAAATAAAGTACAAAAAGTTGTTTGCTTCTAGCAAATCCATAATTCTGGGTGCTGAGGCATGTGTGACTCCAGGTTTTATACTGCTGACATGAATCACGTGACATGCAACCATGGCAACTATGCCTAGCAACTGTAAACAACATGGTGGGGCCCATGAGGGAACATCACAAAATAGTATTGCCTGTGCTGATTAAAAAAAAAAGGTTTTTACTCTGAGTCATTACCTTATTGTGCAATTGTTAAATGTGCATTCTCATCCTTTACAACATAATACATGAGTAACATGACACATAAATTACAGTATTTGCCTAGCATAGATAGCAACCAGATAAACAAAATGCTGGCTCCCAGTGATGAAGTTACTATTTCAAACAGGGTGGGCAAAGCTCCCCAGGGAGAACTGTCCTCTACCCCAATTGTCTCCTTCCTCTGGTGGTACCCATGAAAAAATAATATTTTAATATGGTGATGTTACTGAAATAAATATAATAATCATGAATAAATAATAATAAAATAAATGAAAAGATTTTTATTTGCATACTCCTGTCACTGGATTGGGCTCTAGTCTTTTATTCCCTAACATTTATTCTAGCATTTTACTCAGGATGAAACAAATTTAAATTTTTGGCACAACAGTGCAATGTAGTGCACACCCTGAGAACTAAAGATAGACATTTGGTGGAAAGGGTTAACAAAAAAGATTGGGGTCAGATTTATAAAACTTTAAGAGGCTATTCACACTACAAGAGGCATACGCAACTTTCATGCAGACGTTGGACTATAGATAAGAAAACTTGAACTCTGACCCATCCGTACTCAACAATTCAGAGAACCTGGGAAATAAAGACAACCTTGACCATGTAGGAAAGTGCAAAAAAAACCCAGCTAATTGGTTATTTGTGTATGTAATAATTCATATCACTGTACCCTTATTATAATGTGCATGTGTGAGATAAGTAAGATGTACAGACTCTATTTTAGGTCCCTTTAAGAAGGTCAATGCTGTGTATTTGCACTGAAGAACTGTTTTGGTTATTTGTCACTTTATGTTGGCTACCTGTTGTCACTTCTCAGGTGACTAGCTGACAGGTCAGGAATATCTCAGCCGAGTTTCACTCCATCACGCCTGCTGTGCTGGCAGCCATTAACTGACCAATAAGGCACTACATCTGGTTTTCGTAAGGTGTGGGTGTAAATAAATAGAACATAACATGTTTTTGCCATCATAAAAAGTCAAATTGCAGCAGTGTCCTGTTCTCCTAACATAATCGGAGGACTTTACTGCACTCATATTGCAATAACAGCACCTAGCAAGAATGAAGCTGCTTTTGTTATCAGGAGGCAGTTACATTCCATTAAAGCACAAGTCATTATCTGTGGTTATTGTTGTGTCCTGGTGGTCTGGGTCAGCCTGAGATTAATTTATTTTGAGACAAAGTAGCTTTGACTAATGTGATGGTGCTGTATCTTTTTGGTTGGATTGTTTACATGCCCTCAGTTTTTCATACGGACTGTTCATATGGATTGTAACAGCAATTATGTCACTACATGTGCCACGGAAAAGTGACTACCCGCTCAGATGACTTACCCTTTTCACTGAGCCACAGAATGCAAAGGAGAGGCACCATATATATATATATATATATATATATATATATATATATATATATATATATATATATATATATATATACTGCGGTGGGTTGGCACCCTGCCCAGGATTGTTTCCTGCCTTGTGCCCTGTGTTGGCTGGGATTGGCTCCAGCAGACCCCCGTGACCCTGTGTTCGGATTCAGCGGGTTGGAAAATGGATGGATGGATATATATATATATATTGTAGAAGTGAACAGCCCGGACACAGACAGGCAGACACGTTGCAGTCCATCACCACACGTTTATTTACACAGTACTACTATAATACAAGTCTCTATGTGCACCACACAACCAAACCCCCACCGACTCCCAAAGTCCAGGCTTCCAGCAGCCACGTTCTTCTCCTCACAAACACAACACTCAGGGCCTCTCCTAGCTGCCTCCTCTGACCTCGTCCACCTCCTCACCCGACTCCAGCCTTGATTGCAGGGCGGCGGCTCCTTAAATGGGCGGCTGATTGAGGGCCGCACCCGGCCACCTGCCACAATATATATATATATATATATATATATAAATATATATATATATTATATAGATAGATAGATAGATAGATAGATAGATAGATAGATAGATAGATAGATAGATAGATAGATAGATAGATAGATAGATAGATAGATAGATAGATAGATAGATAGATAGATAGATAGATATTGTCACACATGTGCGCATCTGAGGCAGCTAAAGGGTCTAAATGAGAGTAATTCCACGTCAGACCAGGGGGTGACGGAGTGCACTGACCTTTTTTCTCGCTTTCCTGCAGACTGATCATGGGAAATTCCATCTAGCCCTAATGGTGTCACTTCCGGTTCCGGGTTCTTGGATGATGTCACTTCCAGTGAAGAGCCCATGACTGAAGAGACTTCCTGTTCCGGCCCTTTTGATGGTGTCACATCCGGGTCTGAACCTATGGAAGAGGACCCTTCCACTTCTGCCCTCGATGACTTCACTTCCTTTTCTGGCCTTTAAAGCCGCCATATTTGACTAACCTCATCAGTTATGTTTTGGACTCCATCCTGAGCACATCAGTGCTAGCAATTTACCCATTTGTATCCAGGGAATATTATACAGGTGGCTGCCCCAAACCTTTTTATGACTCTTGTGTCTGCTTTTTGTGACAATATATTGTATATATTGTTACAAACTCCACAAAGAGCCATAGCAAGGTTTGGGGCAGCCACCCGCATAATTGGTTTCCTGGCTGCAAATTGACTTTTTAAATGGTTGCACTGCTGTGCACAAAACCGAGTCCAAAACAGAACTGAGGGAATAGGAAAAAGGTGGAGGCTTTTAAAGGGGAAGACAGGAAGTGAGATCAATGGGGTTGGGCTCAGGAAGGTCTTCAGCCATAGGTTCGAGCCCGGACATGACATCACAGGGGCCGGAGCCAGCAAGGTCTTTTTCCATAGGCTCAGTAGTGACGTCAAGACGGCCAGGTGGAATCTACCGTGAATGGTCTGCAGGCAAGGGAGAAAAAGAGTCAGTGCACTCTGCCACATCCGTGTATGATTCGGAACTATCCTTACTCAAGCCCTTTAGCTGCCTCCCATGTGCACGTGTGTGACAATATATATATATACATTTTTTTTTTCGCATAGGAGAATCAGTCTCATTACAAATGACCCAGACATTTCATAATATGTCAATGTGCCTGTAAAAGAACCTGTGTTGCTGCACTGCCATGCCCCTAAGATATTTGAAACTTTCCAGTTACTTTTGCTCCTTGTTAAACACTTGGACCATTAACAATATGATGGATATAATACACTAATAATTGCAACTGCAAACATGCACTATAAACTTTAAATGCAACCGACATGTTTGTAATAATGCTAAGTAAACTCTGAATATGATTCTCGAGCAGATGCATACAAACATCTAAAATAAATGCATTGCTATAGAGTGCTACTTCATAAAAGTGACAATTAGCCAGGCAAGAAAAACACAAATAGGAACAGAAAAGAGGTGATTGAGGCAAAGCAGTAGCAGAGATGGAGTATGCCTCTCCATTTTTTGTGCTGGTATGTCATAGTGAGTAAGACAGAGAAAGTGCAGGCAGACTGTAATTTATTCTTTCATGTACTATACAAGAAAAATGCATGCCAATTTTAATTTTTGCACTCTTTTCCTTATTTACCTTCAATTAACCAACCACTTAAAATAGAATTTGTGTGAATTTAATTCTTATAAGTCGAGATACAACTATATTGATATTTAAATATCTATATGCTACCCCTGGGTCACATCATCCACCAGCATGGGGATTTCCAAGAACTTCCTCAAGCTGAACAGCACCAAAACTGAAGCTCTTTAAATGGCAATTCCCCCACCCAACCACCCACCATCAACTTCATTCCTCTGTAAATTGTATTTCCTTTTCTGACCGTACCATTACCCTGTCCCCTTCTGTTACAAATCTGGGTGTCAAGTTAAACCCCCATGTGCCATTTGATACACATATCCATCACCTTTGTAAAATTGCATTCCTTCATCTCCGAAACATAGCCAAACTCCGTCCCTACCTCTCCCTCTGTGATGTGGAAAAGCTGGTTCATGCCTTTGTTACATCCAGACTGGACTATTGTAATTCACTCCTCATCGGGATACCCAGCAAGTGCCTTCAAAAGCTCCAATAAATTCAAAATAGTGCTGCAAGAATCCCGATGAGGGTGCAGAAAGATGAACACATTTCACAAATCCTTCGATCACTTCATTGGCTCCTTATCCATCTCCGTATCGAATACAAACTCTGTTTGCTTACTTACCAGTGTATCCATGGAAATACTCCACAATATCTTAAAGAACTCCTTATACTACAATCCACTAAAAGAAACCTCCATTTTACAAATACCTACCGCCTTCGCCCCCTGTGACCAAAATTCATACAATTGGAGACCGAGTCTTTGCAGCTGCTGCTCCACAGCTCTGGAATGCCCTACCAGAGAGCCTAAGAACACAGCAGATTGTGGGCTGTTTTAAAAAACAGCTAAAGACTTTTCTATTTAGGAAAGCTTATCAACAAGAATGCTATAATTATTGTTGTTTTATCTCTGTTTTTATGTTGCCTTGCCTTTGTTTAAACGTTTTATGTTGCACTTTGAGATTAACTGCTAATGTAAAGTGGCCCTATAAATAAAATGCATTATTATTATTATAAATAAATAATAAGCAGAGTGGACAATATACTGGAGCAGTAAGCACTGGTCAACCATTGTTCTCCTCTGTGTCATTGTAGCTTTTCGTCCAGGTACTCCAGCACCCCAAAGATATGGAGGTTAGGTTAATTGGTGACTTCAAAGTGGGTCCACACATGCACACACTTTCTTATTTATACAGTGGGAGCACTTTGGAAATGCCATACTGGTGGTGACTTATGGGAGGTATGAAATGGCATCATCACCATTAATATGAAAAATAAATTAGAGAAAAATAATCCTCTGCTCGTATGAGAGTCAACACTTGACCCTGTTGTTGTTTGGCTTTGAGTAATTGATAATGCAATTTTTAACTTGAAATTAAGCCAAACATCTATATTTTTAGACATCAAATGACACTAATTTTTAAAAATATACTAAATAATCTTTAACAAATCTAGTCTAACACGTAGTTAAGTCATCTTCTAAGAATACATGTGAGATAGTGCCAACATTCCACATACCTGACCTTTGTTACCTTGTATTGTTTTTACATGTTAAAATTTAGTTTTTCGGATGATTATAGAATTTTATCATTTTGACAATGATGTCATTGTACAATTATTTTTGTATGCATTTTGTTTTGTGGGTGCCACCATTTTGTGGTCACTACTAATGTCTTTGGACAAATTGTGTATGCCAATGACAAGAACATGAGAACATAAGAAGCTTTAAAAACTGCGAACCACCTGAAAACTAGCTGTGCAGTGTGTTGGCTTTTGGATACATGCTGAAACAACATTTGCACAGTTCAGGTTATGTGGGTTTCTGTTTTTTTGCTGCAGCCTTTTTCACCTTTGGATTTTTTCAACTTGATTTTGGTTTTGATTACAGGTTGCTTGCTTTAGTCTGCCTTCTGATCATGGCTGACCATGACCAAAGTTTGTTTATTTATTTACCTACCCTAACCCTAACCCTACCTATTTATTTAATTAAAGAGCTTCTGTGATAAGCCAAATTTCCCCATGGGGGCAAATAAAGTTTGATCTATCTATCTATTGTGATGGATGGCCGAGGACCTTGCCCCACCAAAAGGCCTGGAGAAGCAGGGGACAGGGAGAGGGGCAATTCCTTCTCCAGAATGCAATAGGGAAGCCATCCTGGATTGTGTGGGAGCCACGGAACTGGAAGGCTCAACGCTGTGGAGATCCGTGGCCACCGCCAAGAGGCGCCCGAAAGTCTACGGAGCCTTGGACCGCAGCACTTCCGCCACACCAGGAAGTGCTGCCGAACCAAGAAGCAGGTATACCCAGAGTGCTTCTAGGTGCCCATGCAGCACTTCTGCCACACCAGGAAGTGCGGCAGGGAGATCATCAGGGAGCACCTGGAGCACATCTGGGTGCATTATTAAAGGGGCTGCCTCACTCCAATCAGGGACCTGGATTTGGGTGGAAGAGGGCAGAGCTTGCAGGAGAGGAGTGGAGGTGGTGAAGAAAAGAAAGACATAAAAGGTAAGGACTGAGTTTATTGTGCTGGTTTGTACACTGTATGTGCAGGAAAAGAAAATAAAACATGTGTGTGGTGGACATCTAGTGTCATGTCTGTCTGTGTCTGGGACATCTTTTACACTATCTATCTATCTATCTATCTATCTATCTATCTATCTATCTATCTATCTATCTATCTATCTATCTATCTATCTATCTATCTATCTATCTATCTATCTATCTATCTATCTATCTATCTATCTATCTATCTATCTATCTATCTATCTATCTATCTATGCTTTAGCTTGATCCCCTTTAACAGTTTCTCTCTCTTCTGGCAAGTGCTACACATTTTTCCATGTAGAGTGTACATAACAATGGATAGTCCAAAGACTTGTCCTGCCACCTTTGGTGAAAGGTCACTTACTTTTGAGGCTTCTCATCTAGCTGTCTATAAATCCTTCCTTGAGCGACTACATTCAAATTATGTTTCAAACTTTTTCCCTATCTCTTAACATCATTTTAGTCATCTATACCTATAGCTTTATTCTCTGATGGGGATTTTTCAAGGGTATATAAAATTGAGATTGATTGATACATCTGAAATCGATGGGTCAAATATGAGGTGGAGAGGTATAGTAGAGCCACACATAAAAACTGTTGCTCTTCCCCGTTGTTTAAAAACACACAGCATTAAGGAAATGATGCAAATCAGAACTGATATTTACAGCTGGAGATAAAGCTAAATGTTGGCCTGAAATGGCTTGAGTCAAGGGACAGCCCACGTAGAACATTTTAACAGGGTGTTCTCACCATGAAACTGTGCTCTGCAAGTTGTCAGAGGGAGTAGGCATCTTGGTATATTTTTAATTTTTAGGAAAGGAAGGTGATACTTGCAAATATACAAATGTAGTAAACAGATGTTTGTTTTGAAGGTTGGGTTCAAAATCCCAGTATCAAAGAGTGGGCAGTAAGCAACAGAGCTAGGAGAAGAAGGAAGCATTTTGGTTAGAGAAATATATCCAAAGAGAAAGCAAAAGTGAAGAATGGTTGACGTGAGGAAGGAAAGGCAGAAGTTGAGTCTGAGGGATCCCAAAACAAGAGTAAAGGTAATGCCATTGTCCAGATGTGACTGAAGAAATTCATTCAAGCTGATTTTATTTTGTTTGCTCTAATCAGTTTGACATGCTGCAATAAAAGGTTCCTGGTTTTATACATTAATTAAAAAAACTACTCAAAAAACTCTAAAGTGAAGCTATTTCCAGATATTACACATCCTACACATGAGCATGAATATCTGATCTTATGAACACGTGCCTGCAATTTTCATTTCTAAATCTCAGTTAAGACAAGAAGAAGGTACTTATTGAGAAATACCAAATGGAAAGCATTTACGCACATGCTCAAGTGGGAGGTTTAGAAGTTCAAAATACGTTGAGGTCAACCAGAAAAACTGGAATGAGCATGCATGCTGGCATTCAAATCTGGCCCACATGTCTTCTCAGTTTACTTTTGACTTGTTCATCTTCTGCATAGTTACTACTGGGGGCCAGGGGGAATGAAGTAAACATTTAGGCACTCCTGACCCCCCAGCACAACCCCTAAAAAATAAGGAGAAACATAAAAAAGAGTGACTGTAAGATAAGGAAGAATCTTTTAGTAGTGTATGCAAAATATGCCAGCCAGAGCAGAAAAGGTTTTCAAAACACTCAATTCACTTATTATTTTCTTATGTAGGGAACCACCCGATAAGAACACAGAGTGCTGTGCATATTTAAAAGTGCAATGAAGTAAAAATAAAGCATAAAATGCATGACAGAAACAAACTGTGTGTATGCATACATAATAGATGGAAACTTTAAGGCTAAGGATTCAATGTTAAGAGTGTTTTTCTTCACACTGAGAATCATGGAAAATGTAGTATATACTGTGTTTAAGCACAGATATGATAATTATATACTGTACACCGTACATTTAAGAAGTACAAAAGCACAGTAGTTAGTACTGATGTATCATGGATCCAAAGTCTAGGTTTCAAAGGATGCACCACTTGATGCGTTTGTGTTCTCCCTATGTCTGCATGGGGTTTTCTTAAGCGAATCCAGTTTGCCATTCAATTTATTTCATTTACAGCAATGATAACCTAGAATAAAGATTTCTGTGCACATTTATAAGCATGGTGATGAAGTTAAATTAAAGCACAAAATACACACTATATATATTGTGACAGACGACCAGGGGAAGCTCCCTGACCAGGACGCCCCGAAGACAGAAGGAACACTGGAGGATGAACTCCCTGGAATACGTTGGGACCACATGCTTGAGCTTAGAGGTTCAGCCCTGCTGGGTCCTGTGCTCATAGCAAAGGGACGCCTGGTCACTTGAGGAGTCATGGATAGCAGCACTTCCTCCACACTTGGTAGTGATGCCAGGAGACGGTCCAAGGGCACCTGGAGTACTTCTGGGTGTTCATGCAGCACTTCCTCCACAACCGGGAGTGCTGCCAGAAAGTAATTGGATGGCATACTGGAAAAAAATAAAAGAGGCCACCTCACTCCATTCTGGGAGCCAGAGTCGGGAGGCAGAGGACAGAGCTTGCAGAAGAGGAGTGGAGGCGGCAGTATGAGAAAAGAAGAAAGAAAAGGACTGACCTATTGTGGGTTGTCTCTGCACTGTGTGTTGTATGGAAGACTTTGAAATAAAAACGTGTGTGTTTTTGGAACTTTTGTCTTGGTGTATGTCTGCGTCCTGGCTCACCCTCCACAATATATACAATGTATATCTACACATATAACATATATACTGTATACATATATATATATATATATACATATATATATATATATATATATATATATATATATATATATATATATATATATATATATATATATATATATATTTTTTTTTTTTTATATGCATAGTTATTTTATAGTACCTGTGAAATAATTCAAAGAGTACACGACACATGTATTGCCTTATTGGTGCTCATCTGGTGTACACAACTTTACTTCCCTTTGCAGGGATAGAACCTTGGATGTCAGCAACCAAGGGAAAGTCCCAGACATTGCACCATAGCAGCTGGTTCGCTTACTTGGCAGGGTGTAGATCAGAGTATATACCATAACTCGTATAATTTGACAATTTTATAAGAATAAAGTCACAATTAGTTGTGGTAATGTCTTTACAGACACAAGTCAAAACAGAACCAAAGTAGATAAATGGTGCATGTAGGAAGATGGTAGGAAGGGACGGGTCCAGGAGGATGGACACCGGAGATGATGTCATTGATGGTAGGGTCGTCAATCACAGTCTGTAGAGGGAGAAAGAGAGAAAGGATCAGAGAACAGTGCCAACCCCTGTCTCGATGGGCAATTACATTTACTAGAGCCCGTAAGCACACATGTGGCTATATACTGTATATATGTGTATCCACCTTAATAAAAGGATAAATGTATGTGTGTCTAACTGGGTGTCCATCCAGTTGCTTTGACTTTGTCATAGCAACAGAGAGTGTGTTACAAACATTAACACTGCTTTTATGAATCCCAAACCAAATGTGTATATCAGAAACATATGCCTTGCATATGTCATGGCTTACATTTCAAACCATCTTACATAAATATATACAATATAAAGTATATATTCTGATCAGCCACAACATTAAAACCACTTTCTTAATATTATGTAGGTCCTCTTTGTGGTGGAAAAATAGTTGTGACCTTTTGAGGCATTGACTCTAAAAAACCTGTGAAGGTATCCGGCACCAAGAAGTCAGTCTTTAGAACATTTCAGTTACAAGGTTGAGCCTACATGGATCAGACTTATTTTTGCAGAACATCAAACAGGTGCTTAATCAGATTGAGGTCTGGCAATTTGGAGGCCAGGTTAACACTTACAACTTAAAGTAACATCCACATGAATGCCAAAACCCAAGCATTCCCAGCAGAACATTGCCCAGAGCATCGCGCTGACTCCACCGGCTTGCCTTCTTCCCATAGTGTGTCCTGCTGCCATCTTCTTCAGATAACCAACACACATGCACACAGCCTTCTAAATGACCTAAAAGAAAACATGATTCATCAGACCAGATCATCTTATCACGTTGCTCCATGGTCCGGTTCTGACTCTCATGTGCATTTTTTCCATTAAACTGCATTTTCCAAGTGTTCGCTGAGTTGTGAAGTTTGTCCAAGTATTTCTGAACTGTTTTTTCGGCCTCCTCAGTGTCTGCCATTCCTCCAGTTTTAGTGTCATCTGTTAATTTCATGAGTTTATTAACTATACCAGAATCAATGTCATTAATATAAGTTTAAGAAAGTAACAGCCCAAGGACAGACCCTTAAGGGGCTCTACTGATGACCTCACTCCACTTGGAGCACTCTCCTCTTAGCTGTATTCTATAATCTCCATATGACCCTGAATTGGATTAAGTGACTTTGGGATGTTATGCCATGTTGTGTTAATATGTGAAAGAGCCTGACACTCAGACACAAGTTGATGTTTTCAAAAAGGAGAATGTCAGTTACTGATTGGAAAAAATAATGGAGGAAATAAACAAACTTGTAGGCACCATGGCCAATGTTTAAACAAGGCAAACACAAACAAAATCACTAGGCAAACCTAATAGAAGGAGAAAGCAAAGGTCAAAAAAATAAAATTATGTACACCTAGAAATGATACTAATACTGAAACTAACACATTAAAGACATTATACACATATTGTTTTTATGTTTAGTTTATTCTTTGTACAAAGCAGATAAGAAATAGTAGCCTCCTGTGAGACTGTAACTTTGATGACTATTGCTTTATTATAAACACTGATTTGTGAGCATTAATGTTCCAGAGTTTTCCTTTCAGCTGTTAGAGACTTTGTTTTAGTTTTCAAAAATAATATTTGTCCTGGATTGCAATAGTGCAGGGCGGTAAGGGGGTGGGGTTAGTGTAGTTTCCTGAACAAGTAAAAAATAATAAAGTTATTAACCATGCTTTTGTCTAGACTGCACAGAGGCCTAGTGGTTAGCACTGATGCCACACAGCTCCAGATACTAAAGTTCAGGTCGCAGATGAGTCATTGTATGTGTGGAGCTTGAATGTTCTTCGACTATCCATGAGAGTTTCCTCCAAGCACTCTGCTTTCCTTTCACTTCCTAAAAATGTTTAGGGTGGATAAATTCATAACTTTAACTTTGAAAATTATGAATGAGTGTGCCTTGTGATGACATCCAGTACTGTGTCTAGCCTAGAATTGGTTCTGGCTCCACATGATCATCTTTTGGAAAAGGTGGGTTTGAAAATGGAAAGTATAAATTAATTAAATTTTTTGTCAAGGTGATATAGATATTAGCACTTAAGTCCTAAAGGTCCAGATAACAGAATCAATTCCCAAGCGTGTGTGTCATGCTCTGCACATTCCCTTTATGCTTGCTTAGATTTTTGAGATATTCTGGTTTTCTCTCACATATTAGAGATACATGTTAGGTTGAGTACCCAATGTGAGTATATGTGGACATTTGAGTAAGTGTCCTTTGCACTGGACTGGTGTCTCATCCCATCATGCCTGCATAGGGGTGTACATGAAAATAGAAATGGTGTGCATTTATTTGTGAGTAGAAGAGATTATGGTAAGTGCTCTAAACAACTTGTAATCAAGTTAAAAAGTGATTTATTTTTAGGTGAAACTGAAAGGAAAAAACAAAAAATGGATATCCACAATATTGGACAACTACTGTAGGACAACCTCCAGTCATCCCTGCAAATCAGCACAGTAGCAACCATAAATAAGTGGACGAAAAGCAGAGATGCCCAGAGAAACATCGCAGGTAACTTATAAAACTGGATCTCAAGTTGGTTAACCCACAGGAGGCAAAAAGTACTGATAAGAGGAGAATGAGAATGCTCAATGTGGAGTGAGGTCATCAGTGGAGTCCCAGAGGGGTCTGTCCTTGGACGGTTATTTTTTTATGCTTATCAAACTTGGTGTTCTAAGTAAACTTGTGAAATTTGCAGATGATACTAAAATTGGATAATTGGCAGACACCGAGGAAGTAGAAAAAAAGAGTTTAAAAAAAGTGGGCAAGCTTCAGAAATGATCACTTGGAAAATACAGTTCAAAGTGGAAAAATGCAAAGTGCTACACGTGGGCAAAAGGAATGTCAATTGTAAATGCAGGAAGCAACCTCTGAAAAGGATTTAGGGATTCATGTTGACGCAACAATTTCATCATGAATGTATTGTGCAGAAGTGATTAAACAGGCAAATAAAATGTTAGGTTATTTTGAGCATTGTGTGCAATTCTGGTCACCACACTACAAAAAAAAAACAAAAAACGGCAAAAAAGCTGTGCAGTGGAGATCAACTATGCGCATTCCAGGACTTAAGGACATGTCGTACTCTGACAGACTCAAAGAATTAAACCTGTTTGGTACGAGTAGAGGAGACTCTGTGGGGACCTAATCCAGGTAATCAAAATCCTCAAAGGCATTGATAAAATCGATCCAGTAGAATTTTTTCAACTTAACAGTGAATCACGTACTCAAAGACACCAGTGAAAATTAAGGGAAGGTGGATTTTGCAAAGATGCCAGAAAGCAATTCTTTATGAAAATAGTTTTAGGAATCTGGAACAAACTACCAAAACATGTAATTGAAGCAGAAACCTTGAAAACCTTTGGGAAGTACCTGGATAAGTTAATAGGACCACTTAGTCATTCGCTTGTTGGACTCAATGTTCTCCTCTCATCTGTCAAATTTATTTTGTTGTTATAACAAAATGGCCGGACTTGACAACATAAACAAAAGATGAAAATATATCAGCTTGTCCAAACCAAAACTGAAAGCAAAAATAAATGACAGAAATCACGCAATAACAAATCCTGAATGAGAACCAGACACAAATATAAAAGAACAAAGAGGGAAGCCAGTATTTAAGATTCTTCCCCTAAATTTCATTTTCTAAACACATTGTACATCTTGCCACTCAACTCTAAACACAGTTATGGCAATGTACATTTATAAAAGCTCCTGAATTAGAGAGTAATGGATAGTATAAATGTATTAAAAATAAACCATATGTGAAATCTATGAAGTCTGTAGTAACAGTATTTCAAAAACCAAATCTCAGAATGTGGGATAAATACTGTCATTACAAAGATGCACTGAAATATGCAGAATAGTTTATATAGGATTATCATTTGCAGCAGAAGAGTATGGGTGCAAATCCTCTTAAAGTATAAAGAGAAGCAAATCAGGGTCAGTACTTGAGTATGTTTGCTCACTTTGGGAACACCAGCTTTATACCAGAAGCCAGGACAAAACTCATCACTTCCTGTACTCTTGAATCTAGCCTGATGATTATTCCAGAAATGGCTGGCTGCAGAGTCCCAATCTGAATCATGACCTCCACATGATCTGTGAGGATTTTGCACATTTTCCCAATGTCTTTGTGGGATTTTCTTTGGGTTTCTCCAGTTTTCATCTCACAACCTAAAACCACATGTGTTAGGTTATTTGTTAACTTTAAACTGGCCCAACATGAGTAAGTGTGGATGTGTGCCCGGATGTGCCCAGTGCACAACCGACACAGAGTATGGCACCGGTTCTTGCCTTTTACTTAGTTCTTCCAGTCCTCCTGAGATAGATTAGATGATGGATGGATGAATTCCTCCAAAATATGACCACCACTATTATAAACATTGCTAAATTGTCACATTGCCCCATCTTTTTTTTTTTAATTTTGATTTTTGATGCTTGTGGCAAGGTACACTGGTGCCCCAGTCATATTTATGGAAACAAAGCGATGAACTGAAACTGCCAAAAAGTCACTTATTCCTTTTTTCTTAAATATGCAATATTTTTACAGTTTAACCAGTTCTTTAAAAGTATAACAAAGGATAAAAGCAAAAGAATTGGCTGCGATCCGTGGAGAGACATCTGAAAACCATTTTGAGTTTAACAGCAGTGTATCATGAGCCAAAGAAGAACACAAAAATACAGTGGAGCTCACTTATTGTCAGATTTTAGAGGTCGTCTCCAAGAAACTGTGGATTGACAATAACCAAAATAGCATCTCAGCATAAGAGCTCTGACTCACAGCAAAGCACTGCTCTGTCCTTAACAAATCAGGCCGCCATGCAAAGACCCCACACATAGGCGGTCTCAAATATTTGCAAACAAAGAGTCCACCGCTTAGGATATCAGGCTGAAAAAGTGCAGTTTGGATGGATCATGACAAGACAACGCCCTTTTGGTGTTTAATCCAAAAGATGAAGTTTGTTTCTTAGCAAGAGGGAAGGGCGCTGATGTGGCATAAGGGGAGCAACCATCCGCTCCATCCATTGTCCCAATCTGGTTAGCTTCATTACAGGGCTGTGGAGAGTCATAGGGCACAAACAAGACAGGAGCAGCTAACTCATCTCAGGGTACATTCACACTGAATCACTCTAAAGATACCAGTCATATTAAATATAACATCCTTGGGAATGTACAGAGAAAGTCATAACAAGCTCAAAGAGAATGTGCAGACAGGCAAGTCACTGGAGCTCAATCTACTGTGTCACAATGCTAACCAGTAGTGGGACTGACATGAACAAAACAAAGAAGGAGAAAGCCATATTGACAGTCAAGATCACCTCAACACAAACCTGTATGGTGAGAAAGGGGTCCCCAGAGGGGCAGTAGTCATGTATAAGGGGTGAAATTCTCACCAATACACTTAAAAAAATGGAATGACAATGGTCTGGAAGGAAGTCTGCATTATTCTCATGAGACACTAGGTGGCAGCAGGCAAGACCATAGCACAACAGAAAAGTGTGGTCTTATAAGGTGCATGTAGGGTAGGAAACTTTTGGTATTAACTCCTTTAAGAAAGAGAGCAAAAAACAGAGGGTATAGTAATGAAAAGTGAAAAGGGGGCGCTTTAAGTGGTGACACAATGTTGTAATGTTGAATATTGCATTCTTATATTTAATTCTAACAATTCTCAAATATAATTTAGCTATAGTACTTGCTTTATTCACTGTAATGTCATTCAATAGTACTTCGACTACTAGAAGCCACGTGTACAGAAAAGAGTGAAATTCTTACTTACATATCTGATCAACCATCAACACATCTCTATTCTCCTGCACCACGACTAACAAAAATGTATTTTAAAACCATAATTATATTTAATAGAAAACACAAATCAGCTTACCCCATTTAATCCTTACTCCTGATTCCATACCACGTGTTCAGTTATGCTCCCCAGCTGCAGAAAAAAAAAAAACCTTCTACCATTTGGCCCCTCAGCCAAATGTATCACAAGTTGACATTTCAGCCCTGCCTATATTATTTTAAATTATGGG
Source organism: Erpetoichthys calabaricus (assembly GCF_900747795.2). Lineage (NCBI taxonomy): Eukaryota > Metazoa > Chordata > Cladistia > Polypteriformes > Polypteridae > Erpetoichthys > Erpetoichthys calabaricus. The sequence continues at coordinate 61,631,809 of NC_041407.2, forward strand.
ATGCATAGGCCGTACATTTCTGTTGAAAATCTGTCAGCAGAGCCCAGTCTTGGTAAATTAGCAAAGCAAAGAGCTAAAACACTTTTCCCACTGCGTTGACAGAGGTTCCTGAGACCGCCTGTGAAATTTTAAAGCCCTCTTTGGACTTCCACAGTAGCCAGACTTCATGCAGATGTGTGAATGCCTCCAATGAGACCACTGATTGAATTCAGTCTGTGTTGTCCCACAACTCCTTGAATCCACTTGGTCCAGCAAATTATGAAGATAAATCATCTGATTACTTGCCCCCCTACTCAAAGAGGTTTCCGGGTTTAGTTAGCCTTTTTAATGAGGCAATCAGAAGAGTGCAGACTGTGCTTCTCTAGTTACCACTTTGTCACTTGTTTTAGGTAACACCATGAAGATTTCTGAGCAGAAATGGCCATGATGGTCATACCATTTATAGAAATATCAGACATTTTCACTGGAAACTATGTGTGGTTTCATTTTGGTATTGGTGCAGCTACACACTCTTAAAAAAAGTCATTTTATTTTTTGTTTTATAATCTAAGGTTTACTAAGCTGTGCTTTCACAAGAAACACTACCTCACTGGGTGTGAATCTGGTTCTCTCTGGCTTGCATCTGAAATTAACCGGGTCTCATTTTCATGTGGCCCTTTTCATACCCTAAAGATGGCCCTGTTAAATTGTTTGGTATCCCTAAATTAGCCTGATATGAGTATGAGTATGAGTACGAGTATGAGTATGAACACGAGTATGAATAGATATATGTATGGCATCCCAGCTGGGGATACGATCCTGTCTTCTCTGGCATCTTGCCTTCTGGTAATGGACTAAGCTGGATAGATGTAAATTGTCAACTGAGGAAAGACTGTTTGATATAAATGAATCATCAGTCTCATAATTACAACAATAAGGATGAAATGCATACTGCCTGCCTAAACAGTAAATCTAATATGTACAAAGATAAGGAAGCTAGAAAGTGTTTCTCTTTCAAAGTACTCACGTTTTGGCTGTTATTGGATGAGATGCCCTCAATGCTGAAACTGCATGCTTGCTTCAGATTTGTGCAGGTCTTCTCTAGTGTTTCATCCAGAGTAAGTTCTTGTAGGTTATCAATTGCCATCAAATGAACAGGCTGGCAAGAATGGCCAAGAAATAAGAAAGTGAAACATCCCTCATCATATCCTACATTTTGACTTTCTCACATTTACCTCCTTGAAAAAATATTTTAAATAGCTAAATATTATTTTTACTCCAGTACAAAGCTTTTCTACAAACAGGTGTCACTAAATTGCTGCTGTCTGGAGTGTCGAAGAGTTTCTCACTTGGGGAATTATAAAGGGAAAGATAAGGTTGTGACATATGAACCTGACCGCTTTTTTGTTTCCACCTTTCAAGTGGAGGAACAATCGACAGAAGACATCTGACTTCACTTCTGGGTGAACAGCCCTGACTACGCCTCTTCTGTCTACAGAACTATATAAGCCAGAATTTGACTGGAAATCAGCGTTCAGTTTGAATCCAGCTATCCAAAGGGTCAGACCGTCATAAAATTCAATAAGTAAGTGATGAGGCATTGTTTGCCGCTTTGCTGTGATACTGTTTTTGAACTCTCATCATTAAGACGCAATCACAGGTTACTACGGAGTGTTTACCGCAGTCGGTCCCATTCAGACATCTCTAGCTGTGACGCCATTTAAACCCACCTGTATGTCTGGAAATATCATCTGAATTTCTTAAAACAAAACCTTTTCTGTATTTAGCTATGCTCTTGAATTCCCCGGTTTTTGACTTAGTGCTCCCTTGACCAGTTTTTGTTTTCGCTTTGGCATTTTCCTCAGAAATGTCTTTCCGGTTTCTGACCCGTGCCTGTTTTCCCGACCATGTACTTTCTTTGTCCTTTCCTCCTCTCACACTGACTGCCATGCTGTCAGTACAAAGACCTTAAGGCAGCTACTCCTGAACTTGGCATTTGTATTCTCCAAACAGCTTGCTTCTGAGCAGCTTTGCACCATTCTTCTCATTATTATTTTTCATATATTAAACACAGCTTCCCTCAACCTCTTCCTCAACCCTTTATTATTTCTTGTCTATATCATTCACATTGCCTAAATGGGTTCAAATCTTTTCCTAGCTAACAGGTTATGTAGAGTTTATATATTCTAGTTATGCACATGTGGGCTGTTTCTGTACATCCTAAAGGCACCAAAAACAGGATGATTAGGGACCCTATTTGTCCAAATATAATAAAAGTGTGTGTGTGTATGTGTGAGAGAGAGAGCATGTGTGTGTGTGTATCTATTCCAGAGGTGAAACCTTCCAAAAAAATATCTTTGTAGCTACATGTTGATATTTTCTGAAAGTGACAAAGAGAGAATTGCAGCATTTATAGATACAAATGTTGGTTACTACACATTCAGGGGGAGTAAAGTGACAAGGAAGTTGAACATTGAAGCAAAGCACACATAGCTATTAAACTGTTGAAAATATTTAGGGGTAGTTCCAAAACTGAACTTATTTTATTTTTGAATTAGTGCATTAGGGGCACAATCCATAATGGGAGTACACCACACCAATTTATCTTAGCATGTTCATTGTTTCACTTGATTTACATTACCCTAGCAGGTATAGCTCTGTAATCTCAATATCATGAAACGGATTAAACAAGTTCAAAGATGGATGGATATATCAGCTCAGCAAACAAAATGATGCGCATCATCTTGCAATCATTACCCTTTGTTTTTAAAATGCTCAGTGAGGTATATTTAAATGATCTTTATTGTAATGTGGTGTATGAAACCGAACCTCCACTTGAACATTCTGTGTAAAGGCAATAGTCTGATGATTCATGTGCTCAAAGCAAGCAGCTTATTTATCTATTGTTGAGTCTGATATCAGCAGCAGCCATCTGATCAGGAAGCCCTAGTCTATGCGACCGACCATTAATGCTTGTCATACCAGACATTCAGGTTATTCTGATTGGTCACTTCAGATTGTTCAGTGATTTCTAGTCGCACAAAACAACAGAGTGTGAAATAAAAAGTAAACGGTACCACTCATTTTTAGTCACTGAGCTACTTCTAGGCCTTCCCTCTATAAGGAAGCAAATCCATTTTTACTTCACAGTTAGCTGAAGCAAGTTCTGTTTAAAATGGTAGTGACAAGCTAGCACTTCAACCATGTTAAAAAAGAAGCACAGCCCCTCTCTGATCATCACTATCTAAAATTAACATTGGGAAGGAAAAAATAATCAACCAGCTAATGTGGTGTGATTTGTGATAAAGAGGATAAATGGTTCAACTGTGAAATAAACAAGTAGTTCTTGTTTTTTATTGTGTCCTTGCTAAGGCTGTGAACCAACACCCTATATAGAGCTGTACTCTAATCAGCATTTACCAATCTGTATTTTTTATCACGCTCCTCCCAAGTGGAACCCTAGCAGGCGAGTTTCAGTTTGTAGGCTTGTGGTTTACAGCCCAGAGCCCTTATGTCTAGGCCATATTGAAGTACACCCTTCAATAACCTTAGTTTATATTATGCTCCTGCTAAAGCTCACAGTCAGGAAAAGAGTCTACCAAAAACCCTGTGGGTTACAGTCCAGAACCCTAACTGCTAGGCCATAATTAAGCACACCTTTCAACAACTCTTATGTTATATAGGCTCCTATAATTATGGAGGATGCCCTGAGTTTTATGCTACACAGAGGCTACTCCAACCTGGACAAAGCTAGTACCACAATCAAGACCATGTTCTTTGATTTCCCCAGCACCTTTAACACCATTCTGCCTCACAAACGAGGGAACAGGTTAACAGCAATGAATCTTGATGCCCCCACAGTCTCATGGATCATGGACTTCCGGCAGTATGTGAGACTTAAGGGTTGTGAGAGAGAGCTGGTGGTGTGTAAAACTGGGGCAACTCAGGGAACCATCCTGTGTCATTTCATGCTTACCGTCTACACAATAGAAGTCCAGTATAATATTAACTCTTACCATCTACAGAAGCTCTCAGATGACACATCCATCATAGGTTGTATTAACAATGGAGACAGAAGGCTGGTGCAGACAGAACCACCTGCAGATCAACATCAATAAGACAAAAGAGTTGGTGGTGGACTCCCAGCATGTTAAAGAACCCCAAAGACCAGTCACCATCCAGGGGAAGGGAGTGGAGGTGGTGCAGTGCTACAAGAACCTGGGGGTCTGACAACACATTTTTGCTGTACAAGAAGGGCCAGAATAGATTGTACTTCTTGAGAAGGCTCAGGTCTTTTGATGTGAGCAGAAAGCGGCTGTAAATGTTGTACCAGTCCCTTGTAGTCTGTGTACTGTTCTATGTGGTGGTCTCCTGGGGAAGCAAGTTGAGTTCAAGTGATGCAAAACGCCTGAACAAACTTATCAGTAAAGTCAGGTCCATCATGGGACTAACTGTGGATTCTCCTGAGGCTGTTGTGGAAAAGAGAATGATAGCAAAACCAGATGCCATCATAAATATTTCTTCACATCCCCTCCAGGCTCAATGCACCACAGTGTGCTAAGAAGCATCTCTGGAGATCTTTTCTGCCATTAAGCAGTTCACCTATTCCTCCTGATGTTCCTTCCTTCACTTTAGCCAGATGCCATTAGAAGATAGTATGGACTTCAATATACTACAATGCTCAAAAAGTCATGAAGAGTTTCTACTGACAGTCTTGTGATTTGTAGCCCAGCACACTAGCCACTATACCTTGCTGTCTATCTTGTGTCCAACCTCTATTTTATATAGTCTTTTAACACTTAATTCCTTCTTAAAGCAGGTACTTTACAGGTACTGAGCTATAATAAAATTGGTCACATTTTTTTAGTTGATTAAATGCTTTGCAATAAGGTAGCAGTGAGAATGAGGACATCAGCTTTATGCTTAACAGTCCAGAACCCTAACAGTCTGGCCACAGTGCCTTTCTAGAGTCTAGCCTTCAATGGCCTTCACTTTTAATTGTTCCCATGCTAAGGGGCATAGCATCAGGAGCAGATTGAACAGGCAGTCTTTTGGGCTAACATACAGCACCTGAACCACTAGACTCCTTGTCCAGGATCCTTCCTTTATCTGTATTTATTTTATAAATAGCTTTTGAAGGATTTTGGTTCATAGTTTAACCCTAAACTCTCTAGGGCATAATGATATATTTATTTGATATATGTCCTTAGCTAAGGGCAACCCAGGCAAGGAGGGTTTCACCCAGGAGCCTTGTGGTTTATAGTCCAGCATCTTAACCACTAGATCATGCTGTCTCTCTTACTTAAGAAGTTTTGAACATACTTTCTTTTAAAAAGTGCTCTTATAAAGGGTTACACATTCAGACAGGGAATGAACTGACAGCCTTGTGGTTTATAGTCCAACAACCTAACCACTAGGCCATACCACTTGCCTAGCATCCAGTCTTTAGCAATCTTTATTTCATAAAGAGCCTTTCTGTTGTGAATTCTCTCTTTACGAGTACAGCACTATGGTACAAATCATTATAATTTTTTCGTTAAGTGAAACTCAGGAAGGTCCAATGATTTGCTAAGAGTTACAAACTGAGTTAGTAGCATAGTGGATTAAAATCCAGCCCCATTAGTGACAGCCTTTAGAACTGTGTACTTCATAAATGAGGTTTACATAGTCAGTTTTATCCCTACATCTTTATAAAATTCATAAATATAGCATAATTTACAATATATATGCTTTACAGCAATATACCCCACAAGGACAAGGACTGCTCTATGAAACCATAGTAATATAAACCGTTCTACAGTGATTACATGTGCAAGACCAAGCACTTTATCTGAATGACAGAGAAGCATTTTGTGGGTCTTATAAGAGGCTTAACAGTGTTTGTAGGGAATAATCAACCTTATTTGGTCTTAATGGTGTTTCTCTTAACCTCCTTAGTGTTACATTTATTATTGAAAAAATTGGGAGTGGTCTCCCCTAGACTTTCTTGTGTACTCAGATATGGGCATGGATATTTGAGAAGTAAACCGCAAGACAATGAGTGTATTTTTATATTATGTACATTAAATAACCATCAACAACAAATCAAATCAAATTAATAATATATTGAACAATTATTATAAAAGTCAAGTTGAATAAATCAGACTCTGCAGCTGCATGAATAAAATAGTACCACTTCCGGTTAGCGGAAATAGCTTAAAAGATGAAAGAAATCTACATTTTGCACCTAATACTTGCATGTAAAATTTGGTTGACCTAAGTGAAAGCATACTCATGTTATCATCTTTACATACACACACACAGACAGACAGACACAAAGACATAATTCCAAAAATTGTATTTTGGACTCAGGGATCTCTAAAACATTGAGATTCATCAAAATAATGTCGAATTTTCGGACGATTACAAAATTTCCCCATACTTCGTATATGAGAAAGTAAAAACAGGTAAAAAGTGTTGCATTTTTTGGCTTGAAAAATGACATAATTATTAAATAATAATAATAATAATAATAGTAATAATAATAATAATTCACTCAATACCTACAGAGCTTAGAAATATTGAATAATTTTCAACTTTCAAATGTAAACTTAAAACCCATCTGTTTAAAATGTCTTTTTCTTTATGATTGCAGTAGCTTTGTTTGGTTTTAATTTTATATTTTCTGTATTTTCTGATGTTTTAAGTTTTGTTTATAATGTGATTTTTTATTTATTGTTTGTTCAGTGTCATTGAGTGCTTAGAAAGATGCCTTGTATAAATAAAATGTATTATTATTATTATATTTATTAAATCTCAACTTTCTACTGTAAAACGTGCAGAAAACTAAAAGTACAAAGTCAGAAGTGTAGAAAGTATAATAATCATACAAACAATAGTAATAATGAATAATAATGATAAAAATAATGCTAATACCATATACTGTCAAAATGTGTCCTTTGTGTGGTATATCTTGAAGCACGGTGAAATAAACAATCCAACATCACATTCGAGACAACAGTAACACGATTCCTTGCAGATTTTCTTTCCAGACTGCTCAGCTTTTTAACAGCACACTGCACATGTGAGATTGACAAGGGGGGGGTCACTTTCGGATTCATCAGAATCACTTTCGATTGTCCATTTCAATTTGCACTGCCTGAAGACAGATTTACTTTGTCATCACTGCTTGTATCACTGCCAAGAGCATGCAACACCTGTGCTGCTGAAAAACGTTTCTTACAAGACACTGTTACGAGGTGAGGCTAAGAGAAGATGTGTCTGCACCATTGCACCATTGTAACACTCAGGCCTGATGCAAGACACGCTTATATCGTTTCCTGAGCAGCACTCAGCACTAACGCTGTTGGCACTTTAACAGCCCAAGTAAACCTCGGGTCTAATGCTAACGTGAGACGTGTCTATAGAGTTGCCCAAGTGGTACTCGGGACTAACGCTTTTAGCACTGTTTTCACAGCCCGAGTGATAGTCAGGTCTAACACTAAGGAAATAAACAGGCCAGGCACAAAATGTGTGATCACCCCTTGTATATATAATACAAGTGAATTCACAGAAGGTGAGTGAATCAGTCAGTTGTGGGTCTTTGTGACTGAAGCAACAGTTTGTGGACTGTGTACTATGGCTGAATCCACACCACTATGTTTTCATTTTAAAAACACAGACATTAGTTTCTGCTTTTGAATTTTGTCCATACTACCTTGGTGTTTTTACCCCGAAAAGCAGATTTTTGAAAACACTCCCTAGAGGTGTTAACCTCTGAAAAAGCGAGCTTGATGTTTCAATGTGAAAAAAGTAAAAACATGGAGTTTTGAAAATGCACACTCCAACTTGTTTGAGCTTATTACATGGCCCTTCCCTGACTGCATCCTGCTTGTCACAATGTCTCATTCCCGATTTGGTCATCCTTGGAAGAAACCACATTCCAACATGGCAGACGTAGAAGAGTTGCTTCCCATAGTGCTTGTTGTGTTTCTTACCTGTATGTATCTAAATGTTATTTTGTACAGTTTGAATTAATTTTTCACGCACAAAAGGTAAATCATTTACTGGTTGCTTCCGTTTTGCGATAAATCCCTTCAAGGATGTTTCCACTAATGCAACAATGTCCAGTGTAGGTAAACGAATATGTCTTATACGTTTGCAGTCATTTCAGAGTGGAGTGAGATCCTTTCATAAATGATCTTCATTTAAAATGCTGTTTTAAATGAAATTGTAGCTGTGTTGGCCTAGCCTATGTTACTGCATATTCAGATGATCTTAGACTTGTTTAGAAGAATCAGTTTTGTTAAAGTGGTGATAGATTATTTGAAGATGTTGGTTTCTTATTAGGATGCAGTGTAGCCTCATGATACTAATTCGCTTTCCATCTGTTGTGGAGGAGAGAACGAAGACAAAACTGATGGCCATTATGAACAATGTTGCACATCCTGTCTCTGACACACTAGCATTAAGCAGTTTCAGCTGATACATTATTCAGCAGAGGTTTGCCAAGAAATGCTACTGGGGCTTCTACATACAAAGCTATACACTTTTATTGTGTCTCAATCTGATTGCTCTCTTATCATTAGCCAAGTCAGTTTTCTCTTTTATTGTAATTCTTTGAGTATTTGATGGGGGTTGGGGTTGTTGATGTTATAATATTTCTTGAGTTTTTGTAAAAAGTTAAATTTCCTTCTAAGGACAAATAATTTACTACTGTATCTATCTATAGATCTATCTATCTATCTGGGGCATTTACCAGTGGTGCTTATATGAACTCTCTGTGTTTCCTGAAAGTTGTGGAGTAAAGCTGAATGTTCTAGTGTGAGTGAGCATGCTCATTTTTGCCATGTTTTGCTAAAGATATGGTGAGTTAAAGTCCCCCATAATGAAATCCTCCAAAGAATGGGATCTCGAAGTATGGAGTCATTGGTGATCCATTAGCTGCTTCAGTGAGTTAGTCATGTTATACGGATGTCTCAATCTTGTCTCCCTCAGATCATTTTGTATGGAGAACTAGAATCCAGCAACAAGGGACCTGGAGGACATCAAAAGGGGTTTACCTGAAGAATTCCTTGAAGTAAACTAAAGTCTCATCAGAAGAATTGGAGAAACCCACGGTGGACTACAAAATCTGGAAAACTATCTGTAAAGATGGTATGATGTAGTTTAAAACCCCAAGAACAGAATTTTTTTGAAAAGCAATGCAAATAAATTCACCACCAATGGCTGAATCCACTGACAAACCCAACCTTTTAGTGTCTTCATAGTCCAAGAATGTGTGCTAGTAGTATTGGCCTGTTCAGCCACGTTCACTCACGTTATGGAGGAGTAGATAGACAATGTTATCGTCGGGTTGTTGATGGATTGCTATAAACAGTAAGCAAGCCACTAATTCCTCATCATAAGTTGGCCACCTAAATTGGCTTTTAGGATATATAAATCTGATTATACATAAATGGATATATTGTATAATGTCTCTAGTGTTCATACACAATACTGGCACTGCAAGATGTTGTTTTATTTTTATTATTTATTTATCTGATGCCTTTTAAAACAGGTAATCATGGCATATTACAATTACTGATATTTATTTCTTGGAGTCAAGCTAAAGTTAATAGGTTACATCAGGGCTGAACTGGCATCATTTGGGTTTAAGTCACAGTGCCCTAACCACCAGGCAATTCTGTCTATCTAAAGTCCAAACTCAGAAACTATAGCACCATTCCAAGGTACGTTAAAAGTATGGAACTATAATATATTTTTACATATGGAGTACAAACAATTTAAGTATCTGCTTTAGGGTCGTACAACAAGCCCACATAGATTACCCACTAGGCCACACCAGTTCAAAGAAGTTTAAAAAAAATGTAATAACGCTTTCTTCAAGCCATGCATCTCTCCTCAAATCTGATTAGTTCAATTCAACATCACAGGAGGCTCGAGGTTATCCAAGACACACTGAGAGAGTGACAGAAACCAACGCTGCATAAGGCAACAGAGCATTGCAGGGCTCAGTGAAACACACACCCACACTCACCTACATGAAATCAACGCAGAGCAACCAATAGACAACACTCACAGATACCATTAATGTTGTGGACATTTTCACTGTAAATATAATTCTGTGTCTACAGAGTGTAGCATTCATTATAAGACTTACAAAGATCACTGATTTTTGTAAAGTGAACAGTTTGATGCTCAAAAGGACAGCCTTTTCTCTGCTCAAAGTTTGATCAGAATTCTAAATTAAGTATAAAGCCATTTAGTTGAAGGGGGCTTTTTAAATGGCAAAATCAGATCTTGGGATAATTCAATTATCAGTTAACCAAAACTCAACAAAATTGAGAACAAACCATTCAGCCCAACAAAGCTCGACAGTTCTGTCCACTTTCTTTTAAAAAACATCAAGTCTAGTTTTGAAAGTCCCTAAAGTCCTACTGTCTACCACACTACTTGGCAATTTATTTTATGACTCTGAAATCCTTCTCATAAGGTGTACTTTCTATGTTCAGACCTCCCATTGTGTATTCAAACTTCTTACATGTAATACTTTACATCTACTGATATTAAATTTCATCTGCCACAAATTTGCCCAAGTCTGTATGCTGTCCAAGTCCCTCTTTATTGTTTCAATGGATTTCAGATTATCTGCCAATCTACTCTTCCTGGTATCATCTGCAGACTTAGCCAGCTTGTTAGTTATATTCCTATCTAAATCATTTATGTATATTAACAATAGCAGACGTCCTAGTTTTGACCCCTGTGCAAAACTTCTCTTAACATCAGCCAATTTTGATAAGCTTCCTCACACTGTAACCCTTTGCTTCCTGTCTCTGAGCCAATTTTGCACCCATCTTCAAACAACACCCTGAACTCCCACTTCTTTTAGTTTGATGCCCAACTTCTCATGTGACACCTTATCAAATGTTTTCTGAAAGTCCAGACAAATAAAATCATAAGCTCCACTTTGATCATACCCTTTTGTTGCTTTCTCTTAGAATTCCCACAAGTTAGTAAAACATGACCTTCCTCTTCAGAACCCATGCTAACTGTACAGTAAAACGTTTGTACTTGCCATGTGTTGATCAATCATATCCCTAAGAATTTCTTCCATTAATTTACCTGTTATGCACATTAACCTATAGTTGCTTGGATGTGCCCAGTCACCCTTTTTGTATAATGGGGTAGTATTTGCCATTTTCTAGTCCTTCGGAATTTCCCCAGTGTGCAGTAACTTCCTAAAAATATGTGTCAAGGGTTTGTATGTGTACTTGCTAACCTCCTTAAGAACTCATGTGTAAATATTATCATGCCCTGGAGATTAGGGTTAGGATTAGAGTTAGGGTTTAATCTAAGCAGTACTTCTCCCTCTACAATTTCTAAACCCCTCAGGACCTCCTTAGTAGTCCCATTTTATAACTGGGAGGTTATCCATTTCCTCACTTGTAAAGATCTCAGAAAAATGCAAGTTTAGAGCATCTGCTATTTCACTGTCTGTATTTTTTAATTCCCCCTTACTATTCCTAATGTGCTTCACCTTATCCTTAACTGTTCTTTTACTACTGAAAAACTGAAAGAATCTCTTTGGGTCCTCTTTTGCCTTATCTACTGTGTTCCTGTCTAACTGCCTTTCAGCCTCCCTAATATCATTCTTAATGGTTGCCCTCATGTTCTCATACACTGTACAATTCATGTTGAAGTTATTAATCTTATATGCCTTATACAGCTGTTTTCTTCCTTTGCAGCTTCTTTTTAAACTCTTTTTTAACCCACTGTGGACTTTTTTTTAAGTACCTACTAATTCCAAATTTGTGATATATCTGCCGAACAATACATGTAAAACATTTTTAAACCTGTTCCACTGATCCTCAACTGTCTCCACCCTTAAAAGCTTATCTGTCTGTCCTCTTTAGACTTTGCTGCATCTGCTGAAAATTTGCCCCACCAAAGTTAAACTTAACCATTTTAGTCTTTGCATTCGCACCCTTATAAAACTTTGTGAATTGTATTATATTATGGTCACTTGACCCTAGTGGTTCAATCACCTCTACGCCCCCAATTCTATCCTGATTATTATAAAGTACTAAATCTGGACAGGCTTCACCTCACACTGGCGCTGTTAGAAAACAGTCAATGATTATTTCTAACAACTCCAACTCTTATGCTCCACTATTTGCAATGTTATTCATCCCAGTTAATATAATAATCCCCTGTAAACTTGCCTTTTTAATATTACTAAAAAGATGTGTGTTGAAATTACTGTCTGCATTGGGCAGTCTATAACACACTCCTAAAATAAGACCTAATGCTTTCCAGACAAAGTCACATGTCTTCACTAAGATGGGGCTCATCATCCATCTGAAAAGGACTTGCATTTAAATTCTTTTTGACATAAACAGTAACCCCACCTCCTTTTCTACTCTGTTTATCCTTCCAAAAAATGTGTATCCCTCTATGTCATACTCATCCCCATCTTTTTTACTTAGGCAGGTTTTTGTTATTGCTATAATACGAGGTGAGAAACAAAAATAACCGAACTGGGCTCTGGGCTTTCCTGGAAAACTGTCTGGAGGTCAGCTGGACATGAATAATAGAACTATATCCCCTCCTACATGCCCTCTCAAACCGCCAACCCGCTATGTATATTTTGTGAATAGCCCAGTCAGTACTTGCACAACAATCGCTACACAAGTTGCCGCAACAATGTCAGGTGAATAAATCAGCAAATCAATATCAAAATTCTCGCGAATTTTCTCTTTTTCAGTAAAACTCACAAAAAAATTCCTGTGCTCAGTCATACTCCCTATTTACAGTAGCTCCCTGTGATTTTTACTTGTTCCCGAAAATCAAAAGTGACCTGAAGGGAACACATTTTTCTTCAATGGATTGTAGAAGATAGCCCGGCTATAGACAGACACACAGACCCAGAATGTCCAGAACACACATCTTTATTTATTTAAACTGTCCCGCACACAATACCGTGCTCCAATACCCAACTCCTCTCAGTCCTTTCTTCTGCCACCTCCACTCATCACTCGCAACCTCATCTTCTGCCTCCCGACTCCGGCCCCTGAATGAAGTGAGGCGGCCTCCTTTATAGTGCACCTGGAAGTGCTAATCCCATGATTAACCTCTGGCAGCACTTCTGGGTGTGGCGGAAGTGCTGCATAGGAATCCCGCTCCTCTTCCGGCAGCACTTCCGGGTGTGGTGGAAGTGCTGTATGTCCAGATTCTGGAGCTGTCCAGGTGCCCCCTGGTGATGACCATGGACCCCCAGCAGGTTGAGCTTCTACGCTCCAAATCTGTGGCCCCGATGTAAACCCAGGGGGATGCCCTCTCGTGGCCTGGGGGAGGTACTCCTGGTAGTGCTCCCATTCCCCCGGCCTTCTCATATAAGGATCCCCAGCCGTCCATCACAGGATGAAGTGAAGACAAAAACGGCAAGCCTGTTGAAGAGTCTCAAGCAAGATGACTTCCAGCAATGTTTCAATCAATGGAAGATACAATTAGAGCAGTGTAGAGATCAGGAGGGGGAGTATATAGAAGGTGAAAATGTTTAGAAAGCTGTAATTCATCAATAAATATTTTTTTTACCAATCCGGTTATTTTTGTGTCTCACCTCGTATCATATTTATGTTGAGCTACATGCAACTTAACTCACTTGTTTTATTTTTGATACTTCTAGCACTAAGGCAAGTTATTTTTAATATGTTACTCATTTTACATTTGCTTTTAAATATAGGGTTAGAATTTACAGTACTATGCATTTTGATTTTTACACTATTGTTTGTTTCTCCATGTACATTTCTAAACCTGGACTGTCCTAAAGTCCCTGCCCCTCCATACCCTACTTTAAACAATCCTCAACTAGCCTACTCATATGCCTCCCCAACATTTTGGTTCAGATGTAAGCCCTCACGGCAGAACAGGTCCCATCTCTACCAAAAGGAGTCCCTATGCTACATAAACCTACACCCTTCTACCCTTTCACCAAGATTTCAGCCACACGTTAAGCCTTCTAATCTCTTCTGTCTTACCTGGACTGGTGAGTGGCACAGGCAGAACTTCAGAGAAGATTACCTTGTCAGTTCTGCTCATCAGCCTGGCACCTACCTCTTCAAATCTGGATTGCAAAACTGACAGACTACCCTTATGTATGTCATTTGTTCCAACATGGACAATGACACCTGGATCATCCCCCACTCTGGCCTATCCACACTTCCAGGAAGAGTCTCCGACCTGTGCACTCAGAAGGCAATACGCCGTGTAAGACTCTGTCTCTGGAGCAAACCTGCACTTCAATCCCCCTAATGATTGAGTCCTCAACTATCATTACTCTTTCTTTCTGGGAAGTGGTTCTGAGGTGGCCTTTTGGGGCTCCTCATCCCTATCTATGTATATTCAGAATCTATTTTTGTTTTCATAAGAATTACTTAATGTAAAAAAGCTTTGAAATCACTTCAGGTTTTTCTTGTCTGGCCCCTCCTGATTCACTGGTACAAGAAAATCCCCAAATATGTTATACCCTTGATATATATTTTAATGTCTGGTTATGCAAGACGTTGAGTTTTTTTAGTTTTGTGGCTCTCTAGATTAAAAAAAACTCTCATTTTGATGCCATTTTTGGACCATATTTTATGATAAAGAGTAAACCAATAGGTATCTCCAGCAAAAATGATGAAAAGGACTTGAAGTTGTATATGGCACATTAGCTGACCACAAGGGTTCACCCCCTAATGGGATACAAGGGGTAAACATTTTGAAAAAATTGAAATCCGTAATAAAGGCATGTGCTGTGTAATGTTTTATTTATTTATGCTATTTCAAAGTTGCTAATCACAAATATGATATTTTTGATATTTGATTATATACTGGTGGCCCTAGCCTTCTAAAGAGCTACTCTCAGAAGTTAGAAAATTACAAATTTCAGATATAAACAGGTGGGATGTTATTTTAAATTATTTCTAGGTGAGTGATTATGAAAATATTATTTTTGATGTTTGATCCTTTATTAGGAATCTAGCCCTCTATGGACCTCTATCAAATGGTGAAAATGACACATTTCTATTACAATCAAGAATATTTAGATTCTAAACATTTAAATTTAAGCACACATTTTAATATACTTGTTTGTTATGTACTTCTGCCTCATGAAATAAATCATTACATTCCTTATGATCCCCTAAAATGAAGGTGGCTTATGCTAATTGAGACTATTTGAATTTGCTACTGGGACAGCTCACCTATTCACTAAAAAAATCAGACAGAATGATCTCTGCCCCTTTGTAAAATGCATATGTCCTTGAGAACAGGCCAAAAAAGCAAAGACGTGGCACAATAATTGTGTCTATGGGGAGTTTATTTGTTTCAAATCATTCAAAAGCAGTTTCACCAAGTGGAGCAAAAACAACAAAACAGAAATTAAAATTCTACAGATGTACAATCTAATCAAAAGAAAAAAGCAGAGCTGACTGGAAACTGAAACGGTGGTTAAAGATCAATGAATCACAGGCCACCAAAAGCTAAGTGAATGATTCATTCGGTATATACAGTTACAAGAATCAGAGGACTGTTTCTGTGTACGGGGGTTTCTAAATGATAAGTGTGGAATCCATGTGCGTGCAAAAAAGATCAGGAGAGTTCAGTTTTGGAAGACATGTTCCTGGCTTTACACACATTGGGAAAAAAAGTTAATAATCAGCAATTAAAAAAAGCTTGTCAGCTGTAGATCACAGTGAACATATACTTAAATCTGCCATCTATGAGCTCATTGATGTGGATACTAAAGACATCTTCTTGGAACGGCACCTATATACCTCATGAGCATAGGCAGAATGACCACAAGACATAATGTATACAAAATGTTCATCATGTGTTGTTACACACTGAGTCATCCGGCAGGTTGGCTAGGAGGCAGAAAGTTTGAAATCAGTGATAATTGACCACAGAGAGCAAGTGGTTATGGCAAGAAGATCTACTGTATTTAAACAACAAGATGACAAGTTGTTATCAAGAAAGTTTAAGATCTTAAAACTTCTTCCAAATTATTGTCAGAAGTAGTACTACAAAAATAATGCTTGGTAATACATTGTCACATACTGCGAATGGGAGGCAGTCTAACTGGGGGTATGAAGCAGAGTCAAGGTGTTGACGAATGGTACTATTGTCTTTTCTCCCTCTTCCACAGACCACCAGAAGGAAAGCCCAGCTAAGACTCCCCCACTTCCAGTGCTACAACACACTCTCTTGCAGACCTCATTTCCGTCTGAGATCTCGCCCTTTCCTGTCCTGCACCAATAAGCCCCAAGCACTCCATTCTGGAGATCAGTCACTGGTTTGGCTCACTCTCTTATGATTACTCGCTTTTCCAAGTTTGATTGTCAGCGACAATATATGGGCTGGACCCCCCAAACCTTTATTTGTCTTCTTTGTTTCTTTCACAACATATATTATACCTGTACAGCAGTATATGAAGATATATGCATAATGTACTTACTGTATAATACGTTATTTGAATTATTTAACAGTGAATTATTAAAGGTGAGCCAAGGACTGAGTGGAGTCCATAGAGTGTGGTAAATTGAACCCTTCACACTTTACATCCAACTTCCAAGCTTATAATGGCAATCACATTTACAAAACAGGGTCAGGGACGGATTTTAATTACTGATGTACAGTTTTTGGAGTCAAGCTGAAGTTCCCACATCACGTCGGATGTGAAGAACTGGAATTCTCTACCCTTAAGTTTCAGTGCCCTAGCCAATAGGTCATTCTATCTTATTTTTAATAGTGCTTTAAAAGTACAGAACTGTATAATAGGTTGTTTTCCATTTATTTTTACAGATGGAGCAATTTTTAAAAATTTGGCCAGCTGCATGTCACAGTGAACTGATACTCAAATATGCCATTTTTGAACCTGTTAGAGTGACTGCTAAAGGCATCTTCTTTGTGTGGCATTTACTGTCTTTAGCTCTCAAGAGCATATGTAGAATGACCACAAGCCATATTGTACATGAATTGATCATCATGTGATGGTACACACTGAATCATCCAACAAGTTGGCTAGGAGAAAGAAGGTTTGAAATTAGTGTTAACTGACCACAAAGACCAAGTGGTTATGGCAAGGAGAGATCTACTGAATTAAAAAAAAACGAGATAAAAAGTTGATATTAAAAGTTCTTCGAAATTGTTGTCAGATACAGTACTGCAAAAAAAAAAGCTTAGTAAGACATATACATCATTTGTATAGCATCTGGTCTATTATGATTAATTTGTAATGTACTTATAGTGCGTTATTTGAATTGCTTAACAGTGAATTATTAAGGGTGAGCTGAGTGTAGCTCACAGGGTGTAGTGAAGTGAACCAGTCACACTTTTCACCCAACTTCCAGGTTTATAATGGCAATGAAAAGTTCTTCCTAAATGGTGCAATGGTACTGCAGAATGGTGCTATGTAATATATATTGTAAAGGCCAACCCTGACACAGACAGGCGTAGGACACAACTTCAAAGCACATACAATATTTATTTTCTTTTTTCTGTTGTGGAAAATGCCTTCCCGTGTTTCCCACAAGCCAAACACAGTCCCCAGCACAAAGCACAACACAATTCTTTTCCTCTTTCTGCTTTTTTTCTCCTCTACTCCTCCAGGCAAGCTTCATCTCCAACCTCCCAACTCTGGATCCTAGAGTGCTGTCTGCTGGACCATTTTATAAAGCACCCAGAAGTGCTCCAGGTGCTCGTTGCCCTACCTCCATCAGCACTTCCGGGTGTGGCGGAAGAGCTGTTCTCCAGGGCTCAGCAGCCGTTACAGCACCACCTGATGGCATCCCCTGATCCCAACAGGGCTGTATCCAACTCCAACTCCCATGAAGCCCTGCAGGAGTCCGAGGCAGGGGGGCTGCCATCTGGAACTCCGGGGGAGGTAACACTCTGAATAGGTTGGCTCCCCCGGTCCTTCCAGAGTGGAGGCATCCCAGCTGGGCAAGGGTTCTGGCAACCCGTCATAATATGTTGTACTTGTGCAGTTTCTGGTCTATAAAGATATCGTTAATTTCCGTAGAGTATGTGTCATGATTCTGTAGGTTTGTGCTCTTTATTCTCAAGTTGAAGCACCTTTTCCATGTTTTCTTTGTGCAATTGAAAGTATGATTCATATGTTTATCATGCATATTTATATTTTGTTAATATTACATTATTGTATAGTTTGGTTTCTTTGTGTGATCACATGTTCTCTTATGTGTCTTATGGCCTCCAAGAGGCCCATGTCACCTGTCTCTCTCTGTGAAATGACGTCCAGGCCTGTAAAGGCTGATGAGGCCCACTGGTTAAACACAGTTCATCGAGTGCACTTGGTGGTTTCTGTGATTTTTTCTATGATTTTTTTATTGTCGATTCCTTGGATTTCTTTGACCTTTTTGCTCTGTACCTCAACCTCTCCACTGGATTGTGTTTTGGGACTTTGTTTGCTTTGGGATAGTCTCTTTCAGGCAACCCCTTGTGTGCCTTCCTTGAAGCTTTTGTTAAGAAAAATATTTTTGTGCAATAAGTATTTTATTTGTACAAATTTAAACTCTTCATCTGTCCTTCATGTTCACAAGCCGAAGCTTGATGGGTCCTTTCACTTGTGAGGGCTTTCTGCTTTAGTTTGTCGGAACTTAATAATAATAATAATAATACATTTTATTTATATAGCGCCATTCCCATGCTCAAGACACTTCACAGAGTTTAAGAAAGAACGGCAGGGTATGCAGTACATAGCATTGTACTAAACCAGATAAATAAAGAAAGAAGTAAATTCAGAGAAAAGCCTAACAGACAACATAATTGATGGTCTAGCACACACACATAGGTTACATGAGCATCTTGACATAGAGGTAAACTGAGAGAAAGGTAATAAAGTCAAGTAGAGCTAAAAGCCTTCCTTAACTGATGAGTTTTGAGTTGTTTTTTAAAAGAATTCATGGAGTCAGCTGACCTGATTAATTTCGGTAGGTCATTCCAGAGCCTGGGTGCTATACAGCTGAAGGCCCTGTCACCCATGGAGTGTAGATTAGTGTGGGGCACAACAAGATTGCCAGAATCAGAGGACCTTAGTGGGCAGACAGGCAAATAGTGATGGAGAAGGTCACTGATGTAGTTTGCCACAAGGTCGTTTAAGGTTTTGTAGGTTATTAGTAGAATTTTATATTCAATTCTATAGGACACAGGGAGCCAGTGAAGACAGAGCAGGATGGGTGTTATGTGCTCGCTGCTGCTGGTTCGTGTAAGGACTCTTGCAGCCAAGTTTTGAATAAGCTTTGAATGGAGCTGTGATATAAGATTAGAAGGGGCACCAGCCAGTAGGGGATTACAATAATTGATACAGGATGTGATAAAAGTATGGACAAGTTTCTCAGCATTAGAAAAGGAGAGGAAGGAGCAAACACGTGATATGTTACGGAGGTGAAAATAAGCAAGTTACTTAATGTGATTTATGTAATGTGATTAAGAAAGGGAGGAATCAAAAATGACACCAAGATTCTTTGCAGTAGAGGCAGGTCTGATGAGATCACCGCCAAGATGGACTGGGAAGGAGCTCATTTTATTAAGTTGCACTTTAGTCCCAATTTGCAGGAGTTCAGTTTTGTTGCAATTTAATTTTAAAGAGTTCTGCTCCATCCAGGTATTAATTTCACTGAGGCAGGTTGTAAGCCGAGAAATCTCTGATGAAGTTCCACTTTTAACATTGAAATAGAGTTGAGTATCATCTGCATAAAAATGATAACCCACTCCAAAGCTACGAATAATATGGCCAAGGAGAAGCATATAAATTCAGAGAAGCAGAGGACTTTATGCTAAGGTATTCTCAAGTTCACGACAGTACACTATTTGAATATCCATCCATCCATCCATTTTCCAACCCTCTGAATCCAAACACAGGGTCACGGGGGTCTGCTGGAGCCAATCCCAGCCAACACAGGGCACAAGGCAGGGAACCAATCCTGGGCAGGGTGCCAACCCACCGCAGGACACACACAAACACACCCACACACCAAGCACACGCTAGGGCCAATTTAGAATCGCCAATCCACCTAACCTGCATGTCTTTGGACTGTGGGAGGAAACCGGAGCGCCCGGAGGAAACCCACGCAGATACGGGGAGAACATGCAAACTCCACGCAGGGAGGACCCGGGAAGCGAACCCAGGGCCCCAGATCTCCCAACTGCGAGGCAGCAGCGCTACCCACTGCGCCACCGTGCCGCCCTATTTGAATATTTAACAGTGAATTATTAAAAGTGAGCTGGGGACAGAGTGCAGTCCACATAGTGTAATAAACTGAACCAGTCACACTTCATAACCGACTTCCAGCCTTATGATGGCAGGAACACTTATAAAGCAGGGTCAGGGACAAGGGAGTTCATCCAAGGGCACAAGTGGTATAGTTTTACTGATTCTAATCTGCTTTTATAATCAAGACACTCAGGAGTCGTGCTTGCCATACATATTTTAGGAAGCATTTTTGTGGTGAAGACAGTGGGATGGGGGTGTTGCCAGAGTGGTGTTTAACAGTTTATGCTCTTTGGGTGTGTCCCCATCTTGCCTGTTAAAAACAGAGGTGAGTAAAGTGGGCTGGGCAGCTGGCAGCCGCAGAAAGCAGAAACTTAAAGACAACCAGGAAAGACAAGAAGATGGAGGCCTGTCACCATTTACTGTGACTCAGTTTTGCATGATGGAGGAGCTTTGAGTCTAAAGTGGTGCAGATGTTGGGCAGAAGTTGGACTTTATGGAAAGCAGCATTGTGGATGATGTAAAACAGTAATACAGAGTGGAGTAATGATCTTCCAGCTGAAGAAAAAGCTGTCCAGGACCAGCTGCACGATGAACCAAATATTCAAGTATTCCTTCATTCCAATAGCCATCAACACACCTTATCAATGGGTTTTATATGAATAAATGGTGGCATGCCTGACTTTTTATCATTATACTACAGGTATCATTTATGATTTTGATCTATTGAGTATTTAAGCTGGACTTATTCTAAATGTATTCAAAACACTCTGCTATTGTATGATAAGTATCCATGCTCACTATTTTATGGTATTTATTATGTATGAGAATATGGTTGATTGATGAGTTTATATGATATCTGACCCACTTAAAACAATAAAATCAAATGGTTGATAACTGCCTTTCTGAAGTTTGCATGTTCTTGATTTGCGTCTGTGGGGTTGCCTCCAGGCTTCCTTCCAATCCCCAAGATGTACACATTGGCAGTTCTAAAATGGCCCAATGCCCATGTAAGTGTGCCCGCTGATGGACTGAAGGTCTGTCCATGACTGATTCCTGCTTTGTGTTCTATGCAATTCTGAGCTTAATAAGCAGTTTATATAATGAATGGAAGGATGTTTCTTATGAAATAAAATAGTTGTGGAATTTAAAAGTTCATTTCACAAATCACCTCAACCATGTATTGGAATAGGTAGTTTCAGAAATTTAATTTATAGTGCCATATTATTTATTAAGGTTTTTAAATCCTATAGGAACTGAAATGTAATAGTTTTCCAAAATGTATAAAACATCAGAATTTGTAACTATGATTCAAATCCGTGCTTATTCCAAATCAGTGAAACCAACACAAATATCTCTGAGATCACACAATGTCAAAGCCATTCGTACTTTTCTTCTAGTTACTCACCTTATTTAAAAACTTACAGAGCTCCACTGTTCTGAAGCTGGGATGTCCTGCTGCTATCTGTCAATAAAGAAACACGTGCCACAAGGGGAAAACACAAAGAGCAAAACATTTATTGTACACAGACCAGAATTTATACAGTATATATTACATTGTCCTTTTGTACAACTTCACCATGAAAGCCATTTAAAGGTATAGTTAAATGACTTTCACAGTATATTTTACACCTGGCTAACACATGTTAGCATTGCTGTCTCACAAACCTAACATCCATGATTTGAATGCCATGGTGGTCCTTGTCTATGTAGAGCTTTTGCATTCTCCCAGTAACTGCTTGAGTTTTCCACCCACATCCTCAAGGACACAGAGGCTAGGATAACTAATCTTGTGTAAGTGTGGGTGTGTATGCGAGCAGGTCCTGTGATGGGTTGGCTCCCTGTCCACGGCTGTTTCCTGCCTGGCCCCCACAACGCTGAATTTAATTCAGTGCCTTTATGACTGTTATGCTGTTGTGTTATTTTTACCCACGGACCACAGTATTTTGATCAAGGTCATGGCAGAAATTGAACATTCAGGATTTAGCTTGCCAGTCCAACCTTTCAACCCTTAACCAACAGCACTTTGGTTTGCAAAGATTAGGACCCATCAAAATACAACTACTAAATCCAAGGCAATAGATGTTGAATTTTCATGGAGGGTGTGTACAACATGGAGGTAACCTAAACAATGTGTTGTTTATATGACTAGCTATACTTCGTGTTTTTGGTAAAGGCATGTAAGTACAGTAAGGGATTCCAACCATTTTTGCCATTTACTGGCACAACACACTGGAAAATACATATTCATGGTGAGCGAAGCCAGAGTTGGTGTTAATGACGTTGAACCAGTTTCACTGGCCAGATGACAAGAGTTAGGGTTCTCTAGACTCCTAAAAGAAGGACTTATCCCATCCTAGACCCCTGTTAATAACAAGCCTCTTGTGGTTCCTTATTTCCCACTAAGACATCTTTATTTGCTTGTGGGTTTCTAATTCAAATATATTGATTCTTGATGAACTGTGGGTATCTACATATATAAAATGCTAAGCGTTGCTTGTCTGTCATGCAAAAACTCACAAACCACTGGGCCTTGAAACTTGATCTTAGTCCTAATCAATCGCTTATAGCATGATATGTGTAACACAACCCATGAATTGCACATGGGGGCTACCCTGGCCACATAACTGGGTTTTGGGACCTTCTTACAGTAAACATCAGCAAAGTCAGTTGAGAATGAAGCACATTGCATAGGCCAATCAGACATGCATCAACTACACACCATTAGGCCTCGTGAAACAATACGAGCCATTGATCCATGGTACAGAAGAAAAGCAGCACCATCTGCTCACATCAAGTGTGACATACAGAATGGAAGTGCTAATGAAGAATGACAAACAACAATATACTATAATATGCAAGAACAAACTATTTACAAGATTGGTGAGCATCATGTACGCAACGAAAGCATTTAATGCAGGACAGAGAACGCAAGAACGAGAACAACATAAAGATGCATGCCTCATGGGTGGGAGTTGAATTGAATTTAGTTTTGTTAAGTTTGACTTGATTGTATGGAATGTTGCATCCTTTTAATAAATTCAATAAAAGAAAGGAAAGAATAAACAAAAAAAAAAGATGCATGCCAACAAACGAGAAGTACTTTGGGCATTTCATGAGCATTACTTAGGAGCGCAAAAGAAAGTCAAACAAAAATAAATAAAAACAGTTGTGGGCTAAATCCGCCATGAAATTGGGCTTCAGGTTCTTTGCAAGTCACACAGTCCAAGTGCAAAAGACAATCATATGTAGTGTTAGGGCACAAGAAAGCTGGCAGCACCCTCTGTGGAGTGATCTGGGGTTTTGTGTTTTGTAAGAAAAGCATGCACTACCTGTATTTGGGGACTGAAGGCTCGAGTGTTTCCTAGTTATCCATTTAAAGGTAAGACACTCCTTTAGAGGTCTGAGTACACTTTCTGTGCCCCCATGCCAGCAAGCAAACAAACTTTGGGAACCATGGTAACCAAGAATTATGAGAGTATGATTATATTTAAGGTGCCATAAGTGTTAACATGTGGCATCTCTTCACATCTCAATATATATAAAATCCAACATCTGTCTGTCTACTTTTCACGAGAGAACTACTTAATGGATTTAAATCACGTTTTTTTCTATAATTTGCTTGAACATTCCGGTTGATGTTGTGGCTTCTGTCATCGTGCTAAGTATTATAGTTCGCTTTCGGCAGCAATTTATTAGTGCAAATCCAAGAGACAGGCTGCCGGCCGTTTCACTCCAAGAAACGACACCGTTGATAAAATTAATCAATTGGTGCTCAAATTATTTGACACGCTGTCTTGGACATACACTTCAATAAATTAACCACTGTGCTCTGCTTTTCAGCCATTCTTAGGATTTGTGATTTGCACTTGTTTGCCTTATATTGCCTTAGCCTTTTCAGGCAACTCCTTATGTCTCTTGTGTTCTGTGGTACTTTATTTTATAATAAAGAAATTTTGTAAAAATAAGTATTTTATTTATGAAGATTTTACATTGCCCTTTGTGTGACTAGCACTAGCTTTCAACATTATTTCCCCCCTCTAGTAGGTATTTTGAGTGTTTCTGGGATTGTTGTGCTTTGAGACTCTTGAGTTCATGACACTTAAACATTGAGCCAAAGGGGAAGGGGCCCCCTGACACTGCAGCTGTGGCTGCCCTCAGCCTAAAAATGGTTAGAAGTGCCTCAAGCCTGGGATGAGACATTAGCTACCACTCATGTTTTTCAAAACCTATTTTGAATTCCCTTTGTATTTCTTGATTTTTACAAGTTGTTTTAAATCTCTAAATGTTTGAAATTTTGATATTGTTTGTTTGTCTCTTGATGGCAAAACTTTGTAAGGTTATTTACATTTTAAATTTTGCTTCTTGCTTGTTCTTGGAATTCCTTTTAGAGAATAAACTTTATTATTAAAAAACACAGTGTTTTTTAATTCTTTAGACCAGAGTTATTTTACAGTTTCTGTTTTCCTTTTAGAGTTTATAAGCCTGCTTGATTAGGTTGCCTTGGGTGGGGCCAATTCTGGGCAGGCTAATGAGGACCCTGGTCTGTTTTATGGTTTTCTTTTGAGGTTTCAGACCTTGTTGCCATTTTGTATGCTGTTCATCATAATAATAACCTCGGTCCCTTTGTGTATGCAGGCTACAAGTATTTTTAAGGAGTTTCAGGGCCAGGGCTACTTTATGTTTTAAGCCTTTTTTGAACTTAATACGTTTTTGGGTTGCATAAACCCAGATTTCACAACACTGATTCCATGGAGAATTCATAAAAATGATCCCCTTTGCTCCCATTTGTTAACTTGTGTCCTCTTTCCTGCTCTCCCTGGTCTCACTGTCTTTTAACAGAGTGTCAGAAATCAATGACAGTTTCTAAGTTGCCTACCCTCTAGTGACCTAGGAAGACATTGTGTAATTCCAAACAGGCCACATCTCACTCTCTTCTTTTCTGGTGTTATCCTTCCTAATGCTCTTGCAAGAAGCTCAGCACATTGTATAAAACGGAGATATTTCTCTCCCTGTTTTTCTATATGGCTATGTGCCAGGCTTTTTTCTGCTGTGCTGTTCCAACCAGGTGGTACTGCCCTTGCCCCAGAAACCTCTTACAAGGATCTCACATTCTGGGTAATCATAAATTTTTGCTAGAAACGTATGCTAAGTATGGGATTCTGCTCCAAGTACTACCCAAAGTAACAATGTTGTGTTAAATCAACAGCAGTGATATAACTAACAAACAGTTCAAAGCCTTACAGATTTGAATTTTAACTATTATACGTATTAATAGACAAAGTTAACTAAAAGATGGCAGACAAGCTTAAAGTCTTAAACAGTCAACCCACAGTTTGGTCTTGATAAATAATTCTTCATGTGTGTGTATGTGTGTGTGTTTGTAATTCAAAGCAAGTGGACAACATACAGGAAAAGTCAATGCCAACAATGATTGCTAATTCTGACTCGTGGCCTGTCTACAACAGATTCAAGAAATGCCAGATGACCACATTCTGACATTTATACTTTAGGTCTTAATTTATTTGTGTTTTTGAAAATGGTTCAATAAGAGCACACCCAAAGAATTATACTGTACATAGAAAAGAATTCATCCATGGTAGTAAGCAGCCCATTTTATGCATTTTAATGGAAGCACTTCCACTTTGTGTCATTCATCTGTGCCCACCTAAGATTTAGATCAAGACAAACTACTAAGGGAATGTGCAGCGTTCCAATGTCCCAGCAGACAACACATGGGGCAAGCCAAGGCTAAATGAAGGGGGTCTAGGGTGTATAGATGTTTAGGGCACAGTCAGCCCACAAACATTTGTATCTACAGTGCAATAAAACACTAAGGTTTTGTGTGAATGTCCGGTTCCGCAGAGCAATCTGATTGGTTAGTTTACTTAGTTTGGCTTTGATGTGATTGATCGGTTTGCCTTTGGTGACGTGATCGGAACTGGAGGTGCAAGTGTGAGGAGTAAAGGCACAGGAGACATGCTGAGAGTCACCCTCAAAGATGAAAAGTATAAATGTGGGCATGAGGCAAGCAAGGCACCTTGAAATGACAGAGTCTGAGAAGAAAACTTTATGGAAACACTGATTAAAGGAGTTTCAGACACACAAAAATATCCGGTGAAGGTGCTGAAGGTACATGTAGAGCAAGGAAATCAAATATTGTAAAATTTCTTTTATTACCTGTGTAGCTAGTAAAGTATAAGTTGAAACTTCTTGAAACTTGTTATTAATTTGTTTCCAATCTAAATTGAAAAGCTAAACCACTGGGCTGTGTTTCAGACAAAACTCACCCAGTGCAGCTCTTTCTATTAAAACGCAGTAATCGTCCATCAATTCCGTGAACATGCTTTTACTATCACTAGGTAAAGGGAGATGAGAGTATGTAAAATATGAACCAGCACTGGATGGGATGCCACTTCATCACAGGACATATTTGAGCATACTCCACACTCACTCATTGGCAAATTAAGAATACCCAAAAAAACATAAGGATATAAGGAAAATCTGGAAACTTTACTTAGTTGGTAATCAATACAAGATAGCCATGAGGCAGCAGAGCTAACTACGATGAAACACTGTATCTTCTTATATAATATGATACCGTGGCTGTCTGTTTGTCTGTCCAGGATTTTAAATCACTTGTACAGTAATCCCTCACTTATCGCGGGAGATAGGTTCCAAGGCCGACCGCGATAACTGAATTTCCGCGAAGTAGGGACACTATATTTATTTAATTATTTAACGTGTATTTGGACGTTTTTAAACCCTCCCTGTATTGTTTACAACCCACCGTTTACTCTATTAAAAACAGGGACAACTGCTAAGCAATATGAAATCGGTAGATAAGTTTACACTTACTGTATAGCGAAGTACACGTAGCAGCTTGTAGGCGGTCATGACGTCGTCGACCTTGTTCCAAAGATTCCTAAAGCAGATTCCATCCAGACTACTGCCTTATCACGTCCACTTGCAACTCGTTTTGCACCCTGGTTAAAGGACACTGCGGCCGTAGATCTTATATGCTTTTCCTCCTTTTTAAATAAAAAGAATCGATGTCCTGCAGCGGTGTAGCTGTTCCCTTCCTTCAACATATCCAAAACTTTTATCTTTTCTGCAATCATTTGCATCTTCTGTTGGTGCTTGGACACGGCCCCTGAAGCATTAGCACGTTAATGATGAATGAGTGAGATGAGACTTCCTGGTTAATGCAACACTCCGTCGCTGAGCCAATCAGCAGCACACAGGAACTTAACTGCGTGCTCTGATTGGGTAGCTTCTCAGCCATCCGCCAATAGCATCTCTTGTATGAAATCAATTGGGCAAACCAACTGAGGAAGCAAGTAAAAAGACCCATTGTCCGCAAAAACCCGCGAAGCAGCGAAAAATCCGCGTTATGTATTAAGATATGCTTACATATAAAATCCGCGAAGTCGTGAATCCGCGAAAAGTGAACCGCGAAGTAGCGAAGGATTACTGTAGCTCGCAAACTGTTTGACCTACTGACCTGAAATTTGGTACACATTTACTACGTGACTTCTACTATCCACTTTTGGGGTGATGATGGACATCCAAGGTTATTCCTCTTTTTATTTTTATTTTATTTTATTGTAGAATCAACTCTCGGAAGCGGTCAGCAGGGCGGCCGTGCGGCGCATCCGTATGGGCGCCTTTCTCATCCCTACCACCTTCACCCATCACTTCCCCTACTTCTTCATATCTTAAATCATTCTTGAGGCAGATTGAAGACTTAAGTGCCAGCTTAAGTGAAAAATTAAGGAAAATGTACTAAGTAATTGCAACACAAACACTGACTTAATCAGTTTTAATGCGAAATCGTGCAGTGTGCCGTTACTGGTAACAGTATATATCTCCATCCATCTGCCACCATTATCAAGCACATTTAACCCAATATTAGGCTCACAGGGAGCTTTTCCTGGCTGTACCAGGCACAATGTAGGAACCAACAGATCACACTCACACACAAACCTACACTCACTGGCTCATGGCAAACTCAGAGTCACAAGTGAACTTTATCTTTGCATCAGCGTAACCTGTGAAAATCTATGCAGACAGAAGAACATGTAAACTCTGCACAGACTGAGGCCATTCAGGATTTGTATTCTGTAAAGCAGTTGTGCTGCACCATCTGTTCCAGTATCAAATCCATCTAAATAAAAGTAAACTTAATTCCTGAAATATAGTCATTTTTAAATCCAGGACTAAACATTTTAATGACTTGAACAATTTCATACAGTTTGTAACTGTCAATTGTTCTTTGGTAACACTTTAGTTTAGATGCTGCAATAATGTATCTATTACACATTTCACCATCTATTACACATATATTGTACACTTCTTTGCTGCTTCTTTCTGCATCTCTGACATCTCCCTGACAGCAGAGCATATGCTAAATCACATAAGTTATTCCAGCCTTTTTTGGACCCCTTTCATTATCTGTCTGCTTCTGACCACAGGACCGTTGTTTTCTGGATATTTTGTTTGGGTGGTGACACATTCTTTTCGCATGCATGATACTGCATGTTTGAGCATCTCAGCACAGTTACTGGCCCTGATAAAATCGAGTTGGCTGGTGTGGTTGCCATTTCCATTTCACATTGTAAGCCAAGGCTTTCCTCATGTCCGTCTGAATTTCACATGCACTCACACACAATCTATTTGTCCCTCCCTATATGCCTTGATAAACACCCTGATAATAAAGTCACTGATTGGTTACCTAGACAGGGCATCTGGACCTAATAAAGTGCCGATCAGCATATGTGTAGAGTGCATATGTGTGATGTAATTACTGCACAAAACAGCAGCAGCATTGTTCCCTGGTGGCATAAAAGGGATTCAAATGACTTTTAACAGTGTTTTACAAAGAACATTCACAATGCAACACAGTTGCTTGTATTTTAATGAGGCTACAGATAACAGTCTAGCATCCCCCAACAAACAATTTGTGTGGCATTGAGGGTAACTCAGTGGTCAAAAATCTGCCATTGTACAGTTAACAATAAAAAGCACACTCTATCAGTAAACAGAGTATAACTTTGAGAGAGTAAATAAGTTTTAATAATGGAGTGCCTCTTACTTCAGTAATTCAACACCATTAGGAAACTAAAAAAAAGCGAGGAAGTAAAGAATAAAGCCTAAACTTTACTTTGGTTAATATCTTCTTAAAGAAAGATAGCTTGGCAATTCATTGAAAGTCCTGCTGTTCTTTATGCTTTTGAAGAGATGGTGATGAGTAGTGGAATCAAACTCTGTTAAAGAAAGATTCAATGAAAGTTGAAAATAAACAGAAGCTAGGAAAATAAATGTTTGGATGTTAAGCCTTTAATGATGTGGAAATAACTTTATCTTTTTCCTTATTTAGATACAAGTGAACTCAAGAAGAAAGATTCTATCAAATTAAAACAGTTAAAGTTAGGCCAGCAGAAAGAATTCTCCTTCTTCTCTTGCTTTCTCTTGCTGTTAAAAATGGGGAGTTCTGAGACACAATGCCACTTGTATGTGTTACATCCATTATACTGATACATAGGGATGAGTGAAGATTTTTGCCAGACAAATTACTATCTCCTGTTCAGTGGCACAGTGATCGTGATGCCTCAAAATTCAAGAGAGCTTGAAGGGTTTCCCAGCCTGCTCATCCTCAGCGTGGTTCAACCATCTGTCTCTGTTACTGTTTGCTGTCTCAAAGACATATATTTTTATTGCAGTCTCAAAACTTCCATGGTGTTACAGAGTGTGAATGTTTGCCAGGAAGACGTCTTGTGCCCATTTCCTCTGAGGCTAGACTCCAACTACCCAGAGCCTTGTATTAAAAACAAATTCAGAAAATGAATGGATGAACAATCATGTTAAGATAACATACTATTAATCTGTAAGAGGTTTGTTACCAACATTTTGTAAACCTGACATCAAAAGGCACTTTTTGATTCTGTATAATGTGAAAATAATCAG
The DNA here is from genome assembly GCF_900747795.2 of Erpetoichthys calabaricus. NCBI lineage: Eukaryota > Metazoa > Chordata > Cladistia > Polypteriformes > Polypteridae > Erpetoichthys > Erpetoichthys calabaricus. Next base: position 61,662,005 of record NC_041407.2, read on the forward strand.
TGTAGTCCTTCGTTTCAAAAATGTTCAATACCAAGCTGTATTGTTAATCATCACACATACATTAACTTAAATGAACATAAAGAGTAGATTTATTTTAGACATATGTTAAACATTAAGCTCATTTTTCTGAGGTACATCTGTTGTATTATGGTTTTAGTTCATACATTTTGTCACATGCGTGTACTTGGAGAACAGCTTACAGGCTTAGTTGATGACAATATTGACCCAGCCCACCTGGGGGCGATGTGTTATAATGGTATCTCTTCTTCTTTCCAGTCTGTAGAAAGAAAGATTGATGGGCCAACATTGGTAACATCCCTTCTGGGTACCAACCAATTATACCCACCTCTTCCAGAAACCATCATAGCTGGAGATACTGCCATCTTGGGACAGACTTGAACACCACACGGAAATAATCTACGAAACAGCGCTACACCTTGCCTTTTCTTTTGCACCTTTTGCAAACATTTCAATATACGGAGTTTGTCTGCGGGTGCCCAAGACCCTTTATGAGAATCTTGTGTGTTTTCTCTTACGGTATATATATTCTCAAACCTGCTTAAGAACATAAGAACATATAAAATGTAACAAATGAGAGGAGACCATTCAGTCCATCAAGCTTGTTTGTTTAGCTAATAGCTAAGCTGTCCCAATGACTCATCCATGCTCTCCTTAAACGTTGTCAAGTTTTCCGCTTCAACTACATGGCTTGGTAGATTATTTCAAATTCCCCTTGAATTCCAAATTCAAGGTTCTGAGGGCTGGAGTGTGTCCCAACAAAATGGATTCAAGGCAGGAAAACAATCTTGGACAGAGTGCCAGTTCATCACAAGATCCACTGGCGTGCACACCAGCACTCATGCTCACAAGGGGCCATTGCAGAGCCGTCAGTTAACCTATCCTGAATATTGGAATGTAGAAGGAAAATTGTTCCCTGAAAAAAAGCCACAGAGACACGGCAAGATGTGAAAACTCCACACATAATGATGGGATTCAAGCTCAGGATTTTGTATCCCTGTGGACAGCAGCATTAACCAATGTGCCACACTGCCACATTCCAGAAATCTCATTTGTGTTCAATTCATTATAGTCTTATGCAACACGCTTAATATTAACAGGTTCAGAGTATTCTACACATTTATTAAAAATATAAAAACTACGAAGCTTAACATAAAACATTTTTGATTTGTACAAAACTTTCCTATGGATTTTGAGAACCTCATATTACACACCTCCTGTCTCTCAACATCACCCTACATGATATTTTAAAGACTAGAATATCATGAAAAGTAGATTTTGTATGTCATGACATGAGATTCCTCTAATCTGGGTGTTTATCTGTGATTTTTAAATAGGATCTTAATGAAATATTTCTGGGACATATCAAAATTAAATTGACATTAAATGTCAATAGTGCTGTTAAGTTCGAACCTGACTGAACCCTATGCAGATATCTTCCATAGACTTCTTACAATTAAATGAAAATAAAACAGAGGAAATTTTTTTCATTCTACCTCATCCACTGCTGAAATTGGCACTCAGTTTGGCTTTTTGTCCACAACGTTTCATAATGATGTCAGGAACCTGGGTATCATCATTGAGTCATCACTAAACTTTGATAAGCACAGAGTTTCTCAACCTTTAAGTATTTGCGACCCGAGTTTTCATAACAGTTTTAATCACACCCCCCTAATGTTTTTTTGAAACCCTAATAAAATTTATTCCTATATTTTTTGCTGCCAATACACCGCTATAAGTTTAAAATTTCCCTACGAATAGCGAAATTACGCCACACATGGCAACATTCGCGCCCCACAGTTTGAGAACTGCTGGATAAGCATATTTCCACGGCAGTAAAGTCCAGTTTTTACTAACTGAGGCAAATCTCAAAACTAAATTTTTTTCTCTCACTGAAGGACTTGGAGCAAGTCATTCGTGCTTTTATCACATCTCGGCTAGAATTTTGCAATTCCTTATATGCAGGATTGCACAAATCTGCTCTGTCGTGCCTTCAGTTGGTTCAAAACACAGCAGCTAGATTTTTAATGAGCACTAGAAAAAAGGATCACATCTCCCCTGTACTAGCCTCTCTCCAATGGCTACCAGTGAGATTTCATATCGATTTTAGAATTTTGTCGTTTGTTTTTAAAGCCTTGCATGGTCTTGCTCCAAAGTACATCTGTGATCTCCTTCATCCCCAATCAGTACCAAGGGCATTGAGGTCATCTGGACAACTTCTTCTTCATAGTTCTAAGATCTCGGCCGAAGTTTAAGGGAGACAGAATTTTTTCAGTTGTTGCTTCTAGGCTTTGGCATGATCTGCCTTTCAAAATCAAGTTGTTTTCCTCTATTGAGTTTTTTAAAACTCAGCTTAAGACCCACTTCTTCTCCTCTGGCTTTCACTGTATGTAAAGCTTCTGAGGCTAAGGATCTGTGCCAGTATCCGTAAGGTTGCCAGTTCGAATCTCTGTTAGTGCCAAAGGGGATCCTATTCTGCTGTGCCCTTGAGTAAGGCCCTTAACCTGCAATTGCTCTATGGGCGTTGTACAATGGCTGACCCTGCACTCTGACCCCAAAGGGTATGCGAAAACTAACAAATTCCTAATACAAGAGATTGTCTAAGGTGAAATAAAGAACAAAAAAAGGGTCATGGGGCATCTGTTTTTATGTTATTGGTTTTACTGTGTTTATTATACTGTCCCTTTGTACAGCTCAAAATCTGTTGTTTTAAATGTAGTGGCATAAAAGAGAGCTACATGAAACAGTGTGATGGATTCATCTGGAACAAGTGGTGTGAGGAGATTCATGAATGTCTAGAAGAATCAGTGTGAGACAAGGACTTTCAGAAATGTTAGGAAGGAGTATCTTAGGATAAGGGCTCCACGAGAAACATCTCATGAGTCTACAACAGCAGGAGCAGTACTGATATCCGGCTTCTCTGTAGGCCATAACATGTGGACTGGAATTACAACAGAGTGCCACAGTATAAAGATCTAAATAAATAGTTTTGTTAACTGACCTTTAATCACTAATAGTGCCTGTCAGTCTTCTGCCAAAGGGGTAAATGAAATAACAATTGCTCTATTTCTGTTCTACTACAATTCTACGTAATTCTGAAAATTTCATTTACATTATCATTTTGGGTATAAGCCAGATATTGATGATGCGTAAAAGCAGCCCAATAGTTATAACAGTAATATGTTTTTTATAGATAGATAGATAGATAGATAGATAGATAGATAGATAGATAGATAGATAGATAGATAGATAGATAGATAGATAGATAGATAGATAGATAGATAGATAGATAGATAGATAGATAGATAGATAGATAGATAGATAGATAGATAGATAGATAGATACTTTATTAATCCCAAGGGGAAATTCACATTCTCCAGCAGCAGCATAACGATACAAAAAACAATATTAAATTAAAGATTGATAATAATGCAAGTAAAAACAGACAATAACTTTTTATAATGTTAAAGTTTACCCCCCGGGTGGAATTGAAGAGTCGCATAGTTTGGGGGAGGAACGATCTACTCAGTCTATCAGTGGAGCAGGACAGTGACAGCAGTCTGTCACTGAAGCTGCTCCTCTGTCTGGTCTTATAGTGTATTTCTTATTAATGAGTGGGCTTTTTTCATTCTATCCTGCAACAATCTACCTAGAAGCAAATGTCATAAGTAGATAGCTTCAATATAACTAAAGTCTGATTTATTATGCACTTTTGAAAGCTTATAGTTAATCTAAACAGAACATTTTTTAGACTAGAAGATCAAGTGGAAGAGCAAATAAGAAGTTTAGGCCTAATTGCATTGTAGCTAAATGACGTTTTTTCAAGATTTTTATGATGAAAAATGATCCACCTACTAACTTAAATTCCTGGATTGTATAGACTTTCTTAATTAGGAGGTGTATTAGATAAATCTCTATGAACTTTGATGTTGGGTAATTTGGCTTTAATTTAGCAACCTCAATGTGTATTTCATTAAAGATGATGAAGGTAGAAGTAAAAAAGAGGCAACGCTCACCATGAGGATCAAGCATGGTGCAATTTCATCCTTCAAATAATGTAGTGTAAATGGTGAACTGTGCCATTTATTAAAGAGCTGGAATGATGTGTCCAGTACGGAGCTCTAGCTCATCTGATGGACCAGGTTCATTGCTGGGAATCGCACTGTGAAAAGGTCATTCACTTAAAGTGCCATCTAAAATCCAGAATGGTGACAAAGTAACCACAACAATACAAACTAATCACAACACAAGTAACAATTTTATACTTAGCTTGTATTGAAGAATCCAAGTCCACAAATAATCGCTGTTGAAAGACCTAAGATAAAAGTCGACAACTGATGTGCTCTCGGTGCTCTGGCTACGATCTTCTCCAAATATTGTAGGAGTGTGAAACATGAACAGACAGCAGTGATTCAAAAGTCCTAGGGCTTAACAGATCAGCAGCTGTGGTGTCCAGTAGTTGTGGGGTCTCAGCATGCCAGGGTGTGGTAACACTTTTTGCAATTTTAGGATGATGTTGTTTTGATACAATGAACCACACCTTTTCTAGAAGTGTCTGCAAATCAAATAACTTTTTTGGTCTTGGCGCAAGAAATCCTTTCCCATATGTTTACACAGAACACCAAAGAAACAAAGGCAAGTAATGTACAAAAAACTGACCACTGTAACATAGTGATGATAAAAGTAATAAAACGTATTAAAAATAAATATTCGATAATATTTCATATGCATGCTATTCGTATGAGTGCAAAGCTCAGACCATTATGACATTATGACAATCACGGTAGCTGCATTTGTTGAGGCTTTCCAAAATAGTTCCAAATACAGCTGTTGGATAGGTTCAAGCATTAAGTGTGACTTGTATAGAAAAATTCTACAGTACAAGTATCTTCATTTGAAATGTTTTAATCAAATTCAAAGCATAAAATTAAGGAAAAAATTGATAATGCACACAAAGAAATATTTCTTGTTTATAATATTTTTGTTTAAAGGTTAAGTATTTTAGTTACATTACTTTAAGTTTCTATATGTTTTTACATACACTATGACATATGTCATGGCATACGGTCAGAGAACTATATGCCTCTATCATTCAATCTAATCTATCTAATAATTCATGCTTCTCTCTAACTGTTTATTTAACAATCTGAGATCATTCTATTGTCATATCAGAAACATAGCACAACATTAAGACTATTACATTAACAAGATAGCATACATGGGGTAAACAAAAATCTTCAATTATCTATGTAGCTATGCTAAGACAATATTCTATTCAAATTATGCAATCACTTATTTGAATTTAACATTAACATTAATTGGCTCTTACAGCCTTCATTGCTGACTATACACGGGTATCAATTAGCATTAGCATAGGCTGAATTAGGACAAAAAGCTTTGGAATTAATTCTATTTCTGGAGATTTTAGACGTGAGATAACAATAAAATGCAGAATTAATGTTTTTGCCAGCATAGCAGAGATTAGCACAGAATTGGTACCTAGTTTGTGATGAATGCTGTTAGGACTGGTACTAACTCCTTTCTGTACTAGAAAATGCATGTTCACTAATGGATAGATGGGTTCACAAATAAGTGATCAATATTTAACTTTTTATATTTGTTCAAACCCTTTTTGTAATTTGTTGAAATGAGTTTCCTCCGCAGGGTGTCCGGGCTCTCCCTTAAAGATAGGGTGAGAAGCTCAGTCATCCGGGAGGGGCTCAGAGTAGAGCCGCTGCTCCTCCACATCGAGAGGAGTCAGATGAGGTGGCTCGGGCATCTGATCAGGATGCCTCCTGGACGCCTCCCTGGTGAGGTGTTCCAGGCACGTCCAACCGGGAGGAGGCCCCGGGGAAGACCCAGGACACGCTGGAGGGACTATGTCTCCTGGCTGGCCTGGGAACGCCTCGGGATTCTCCTGGAAGAGCTAGAAGAAGTGGCCGGGGAGAGGGAAGTCTGGGCATCTCTGCTCAAGCTGCTGCCCCCGCGACCCGACCTCGGATAAGCGGAAGAAAATGGATGGATGGATGGATGGATTCTTTTTATTTTAGTGGAGTTACTGTTATGCTCTTCTTCCAGTATTCTCTTTAGTCTACATTCTTATACCTTCTGTGCTGTTGAATACATTTCTGAGACCAGTCACCATTCAGGAGGAGGATGTGGAAATGATGCAGAGCTACAAGTACCTGGGGGTTCACATGAACAGCAAACTGTACTGGTCTGACAACACAGTGGCACTGTACAAGAAGGGCCAGAGAAAGTAATTTTGAAAATGTTAGTGTGGCTTATTATATTATATTATATTATATTATATTATATTATATTATATTATATTATATTATATTATATTATATTATATTATATTATATACCTACCAATTATTTTACTGAGTATCCCTACACTCTGCAGCCTTTCTTCTATAGCTCAGTTTCTTTATTTTGAACCATCATAACTGCTCTTCCTAACTGTGTCAGATTGCCTGGAATTCTGTTACACAACAGGACAAATAAAAAATTAAATATACAAAGACAGATGGCTGTCACATACATTGGGATATAAACTATCTTCTGCAATTAGTCTGCAGGTCTGTGCATAGCAGGTGATTAAATCACGCAGTGAATCACAAACTGTATTTCTGGAAAAACTCATGCAGAACAAAAAAAAAATCACATGCCACATAAAAACATTAACTTTATCAGGTACCCACAAAGTCAGTTGTTTGTAAATGTTTCTAATTTGTAACTCCTTCCTCTTTCTATAAACTGTGACAGTACAAAAATAAAAAAAAAAAGTCATCCTATTACTCCTTAATACTACCATTTCTAAAGAAAATACAGCTAATTCAAAATGTTTTTTTAGTTTCTCAAGAATATACCACACCACATGAATGGCATCACAGGAACTGAATAGTATGCTAAATTTCCATTAGGCGTTACACATTTATCTTGTTTCTTGTGTAGGGAATTGTTCTGACTTTTTCAAAATCTTCTCTAGAATGGTTTATAACTTTATGACTACATTTTACTGCACTAGGCATTACTCCAATATTGTGGATAAGAATAACCTATCAGATGTGTCTGGTCAGGTCAAGTTCCAGACCTGCTTAATTCAAGCCAGAAGGCCACAGCCCATCGGCCCTGAAAAGGACGTCAGTCTACTAACACACACTCACCCAAACAAGGTCAATTCAGAATTGTCAATCAACAGAGTTTGCACACTTCTGGAGATGTAGCATAAAAACGGAAGTACGTGAAGACCTATGAAGAACATGCAAACTCCATATATTGACCATGACTGCATATTGGATTCAAACTGTTGTTGCTGGATACGTGAGGCATTACATCGTCACTCCCAGATCATTATCCATATTTACTAAACACCACGTCTGCTTCATCTATGCCACTGCAGACTCAAACTCACTTCTATTCCCCTAACAGAATGTCAGGCATTCCTTGCCAGTAGGCCACTGCTGCCCTTACCTTTTTCAAGCATCAGGTCTAACATATACTGTACATATTAATTTTAATACATTTGTTTTGCATAAGAAACATGCAGATTACAGCATGACCATGTTAATGAAAGCTAATTTTGATTTTACTTGAAATGCATTGATGATTTAAAATGCCGTTGTATCTATGAACCAGTTTCTTGCCTGATCAAATCAAGTGAGTGTTTAGTGATGTGGGTTGAAATGAAAGGACCCAAGAAAAGCAGATGGAGATACTGGGAGAATGCCTAAACTCTACATTGAAGGTGACCAAGTCCTTGGAGCTGGAATTACATTTTTGATAAACATTGAGCTTTCAAAATGTATTTTTATGTGCTTATGTAGTTCAAAATTTGTATTTACATTAAAAACCTTTACATATAATTTTTATTTTGTATACAGTATTCATCTATGTTTTCTTATTTTGAGCATGACCCAGTCAAAACTGCTTTTTGGTTGCTCAATGCATCAAAATAAATTGTTTGCCTTTTCTTTTAAAATGGTTTTCATTTAGACACTTAGTCCTGTAACAAGGCTTTGGCTAGCTGATCAGTAGGGCTGACACTTTTGAGTTACAAAAAACTAGGACATCAGACAGTTTCATAAGTCCACATTTAAAATAGGCCACATTACTGCACTGAGCGTTACCTAAAATAATCCAATGTCGAACTTCCTGTTTCTTACCTTTTGTGTTAAACTACCGATCAGGTCTGAGGGCTGTTGTTTTTGGACCTGCTTTTTTTAATAATTACTGTATGACTTTCTTTCATTTTCCTTTTTTGTCTGTTATTTTAGATTCTTAAACAATTACGCCATATTTTTAGTCAGTTGACAAAATATGAATATTAGCAATGTTGAAAGAACAGACTGATTTCACATTGAAGCAACACAAATCTTCTGTATTTTTTTACAATTACAACAGGACAAAAGGCAGGAACAATCCCCTTTACAGGGTGTTAGCCCATTGCAGATATTATTGCCCGGGATTGGTTTCTGCCTTGTGCCCTGTGTTGGCTGGGATTGGCTCCAGCAGACCCCCGTGACCCTGTGTTCAGATTCAGCGGGTTGACAAATGGATGGATGGATATTATATTATATTATATTATACTAGGGGGCTCCGCCCTCTGCTCGCTTCGCTCGCCAACCCCTGGCGTTGGGGCATGACAAAGAGTGAGATGTATGAATTAGATATAGAATAGTGTGCAGGTTTGGATGATGCCTATAGAAATAAAAAATAGAGTGTTTGGCATAGAGAAATGTTTTATTGGAATATTTCTTTGTATACAACATTAGTGGTAAAGATGGTGTCTTGTCCTTGAATGAGTCTTCCTTGGCATGGATCATTTATAACTTTAACTTTAACGTCAGATGAACGTCGAACACGTGAGAAGGCAATATAAAGTTGTCCATGTCCAAAAACGGGTTCAGAGAGGTAGATGCCAACCTTGTCCATGGTTTGTCCTTGTGATTTGTTGATGGTTATGGCAAATGCAGGTTTAATGGGGAACTGTCGGCGTTTCAATGTAAAAGGTAATTCTAGGTCAGAACTCGTAAGGTCAATTCTAGGAATGAGAACAGTATTGTTAGCATGTGATCCTGTAAGAACTGTTGCTTGAATAACATTGTGTGTCATGGTGTTGACGACTAACCGTGTGCCATTGCATAAATCCTGTTTAGTGTTAAGGTTTCTTAATAGCATGATTATTGTTCCGTTTTTAAGGGTAAGGTTGTGTTGTGGTAATCCGGCTGGGTTAATAGTGTTCAAATATTCTAAGGGGAAATTCAGATGTTCATTGTCGTCATCAGAGTCAAATTTGTCAGAGCTTAGAAAGAGCCGTGTCTCTCCAGGAAGTAATGAAATGATCTGTGCATATTTGCGTTGTTTTTTTGTTTCAGGGTGCACTGTTCCAGTGCGATGCAATATTTGTCCACATATGCGAAAGCAGTATGGGCCATTGCCTTTTGGTGGCCTGATATGTACTCCGGTAGATGCAAAAGCAAATGAACTATTGTAGGTTCTAATGCAGTTCATAAAGTTTTTACTTTCAGGCACATCGTTAGTTAGAAGCTTCTGTAGATATTCAGGATATGAATGTAAAGGAGGCAGTGTAATCTGCCCCTTTTGACAACAACGTGTAAATTCATTATTTGTATTGCCAGTTGTTTCTTCTGGGAAGTTAAGTGAATGACAATGATTGCAAATGACATTCATTAATCCCAATGAATTTTCCTCAATAGTGGACTCATTATTGAAGGCGTTGTCAGCCAACTGGCGTAAGCGTTTAGCAGGTGTCTGGCGTTGATGTCCGCGACGGGCATGTTTTGCTTGTGGCGTTTGATTGCCGCGTTGTTGCATGTCCATTATTTGTGACGCGCTATTTTTGATTTTTTATTGATTCGCCTCCGCTTTGCGAAAAGTCCGTTTCAGTCTACGTCGTGCATTGTTTGTATCGAGCCTTGTCCGTTTTTGTATGTCGGTCAGTTGAGCTTTCTGCTTTTTGAGTCTTGCTTGCTTTTTTTCTGGCAGTTTATATGCGCGTTGTACACGTCCGCGTTCATTTATTCTGTCTCTTCGCTCCCTTTTTTGTATGTCTGAGACGCGAGCTCTTTCGGTTTGAAATCGTGCTTGTTTCGATGCAGCACTTTGAGACGCGCACTGTATGCGTCTACGTTCATTGTGTCTGTCCATTTGGGCACGTCTCTGTAACGGGGTTACTTGAGCTTTGCGTTTTTTGATCCGAGACATTTTTTCTCCCGGAGTTTCCGAAGCGCGTTGTATACGCCGTCGTGTATTTTGTTGTTTTATTCGTGTTCGTGTGTTTGGTCCCGTTATCCGATCCGAATCGTTTTGTACCCGTGACCGTGTATTCATGACTTGTTTGTTCCTCAGCATGCGAAATATGGATAAGTAATAAGGAGGATCGCACTCACTGTTAATATGTAGCCTTTTCTGCAGTTGAACGGTTAATAGTGCTTTATTGTAAGGAGATCCACCCATGCTGACACCTATGCTGCCTAGTATGAAGGTGTTGAGATGACGTATGTTTAATATGGACGTTTCCTTTAGAAATGTGGCTTTGGGTGTCACTTCTTATTGATGTGTGGGGGGGGGGGGGGTGAGGATTGTTGTTGCGCGAGCGTCTTCTTTCTTTTTGTGTTCCAGGGGCTTGTTGAATCCCCCTCTTTGTGTGTGTCCCGTCCGTTGCTTGTAGGGTGTGTGGGGTCGTTTTGTGTTCTTTTTTTTTGTGTTCAAAGGGCTTGTTAAATCCCCTTCTTGGTGTGTGTCCCGTCTGGTGCCTGTAGGGTGGGGGGGGGGTGCCTTGCTGTTGTGCGCGAGCGTCTTCTTTTTTTTTGTGTGCTAGTTTCGTGTGCAATGGGTTTCGTGCGGCGCTGTGCGGCGCCTGCGTTTGACTACTTTTTTCTGTGCCTTTTCCTTTTTTCTGTGCTCGCGGCTTCTCATTTCTTTGACTCCTTTTTTCTGTGCTCACTCCTTTTTTCTGTGGTCTTGTCCGCCTCTCGCGGCCCCTCATCCGTCTCTCGCGGCCCCTCATTTCTTGGGGCGCCTGCGCAGTACGTCTTTTTGTGGCTACGGCCCATGGCCGGATGTCCCTGCGTCCATCCGGTTTAGCATTCTCGGTTAGTAATATGGATAATATGGATTATATTATATTATATTATATTATATTATATTATATTATATTATATTATATTATATTATATTATATGCATGCAGGATAGGTTAATTGGCATCTCGTAATTGGCCTTGCGTGAGAGTAAGTGATGCTTTATGCCAGATTGGATGTTTGGATGGCTTTGTGTCCCATCCAGTGTTCTTTCTTGCCTTGCACCCAATGCTACCAGAAAAAGCTGTAGCTCAACATGACCCCCATTTTAATTAAGAATGTTTAAGAATGATATGTTACACTTAACTACAACATACAGTATTATATTTTATGTTAATTTGTTTTGTTTTTCTTTTATTCTATTATTGTAAAGCACTTTGGCTAAAGCATTACTATGTTGTTTTAAATGTGCTATATAAATAAATTGACATTGACATTATATTATATTATATTATATTATATTATATTATATTATATTATATTATATTATATTATATTATATACAAGTCCATCCATCCATCCATCCATTTTCCAACCCGCTGAATCCGAACATCTACATATATATGTTAATATTTTGTTGAACCTCATTTGCCTTTTATTATGGTGTGCATTCATCATGGCATTGTTTCAATGTGTTTATGAAATGTCTCAACATTTATTTTCGTCCACCACATCCCAAAGTCTTTTGATGGGCTTAAGATCATGACTCTGTGGTGGCTAATTCATACATGTAAATGATTCTTTATGCTTCCTGAACCTCTCTTTCACAATTCGAAACTTGCCATTGTCTTTCTGGAATATGCCCGTGCCGTCAAGGAAGAAAAATCCACTGATGGGATAACCTGGTCATCAAGTGGATTCAGGTACTTACACAACTTCATTTTATAGCTGCCTAATATTGCTAAGCCTAGACCAACTTAACTGAAGCAACCCCAGATCATAACACTGCCTCTAGAGGCTTGTGTACTGAGCAATATGGATGATGGGTCCATCACTTTGTGGAATAGAGTAAACCTCGACTCATCAGATCCCATAACTGTTTTCCATTGCTCCACAGTCATCTTTATTTTTCCCAGGAAACCAAAGTACTTTTTTCCAATTCATTTCAATAACAAGTGGTTTTATTGTGGACATATACATATTTAGTCCAAATCCAGTAAGTTCTTGTTGCATTGCACACATGGAAATACTCTTACTTTCGCTAACATAGCCAAAGCTCGACTGTCGATTTTCTATGATTTCACTTCACCCGTTGTTTTAATGATCTCTGGTCACAGTCGTTCAAGATATTGTTGGTGATGACATTTCTTCCCCGATGTTTATGGTTCACCACTATCCTTCCAGATTTTAATAATACATTGGACAATTCTTAACCCAATTTCATATACTGTATGTCAGCAATCTCCTTAATTGTTTTCTTTTCTTGAAGCAGTTTAATATAATTTGCCCTTTCTGAAATGCATTAACAGCTTTTGTACGACCACGAGAAACATCTTCAGACATGTTGGCTTATAGAATGAGAACTACACACTGCATCAGTTAAAGGGGTTATTGCCAAGTAAAACATATTAATCACTCTAATAATGATTCAATCCTTAGCTCTTAGGTATTTGTTTATTAAATTCAAACAGTGACTTCTTTTTGGCCAGGCAGTGTATAATATTTGAGTATTTCTGTAACTGGCAGTCTCCTGGAATTAAAACACTCAACAGTTTCTATAGTTTACTCAGAAAAAAAAGCATCTAAGGAACAGCAGTTCTAAGAGCGGTCAGAGGAGAGTGGCCAGACTGGTTTGAGCTGACAGAAAGGCTACGGTAACTTGGATAACCACTCTGTACAATTGTAGTGAGCAGAACAGCATCTCAGAATGAGATGAGGCAGATGGGCTACAACAGCAGAAGTCTACGTTGCATTTCAGTCCTATCAGCAAAGAGCAGAAAGCTGAGACTGCAGTGGGCATAGGTTCACCAAAACTGGATAAAAAACTGGAAAAATATAGCCTGCTCCACAACCTTCCTTGTGTAAACAGTCCAAGTTGATGATCGTGGTATAATGGTGTGAGGAATGATTTCTTGGCACACTTTGGGTCCTTAATACCAATCAGTCATCACTTGAATGTTATGGCATATTTGAGTATTGTTGCTGGCCATGTACATCCCTGCATGGCCACAATTTACTCATCTTCTGACTGCTCCTTTCAAAATCATAAATGCCATGTCACAAAGTAAAAAGTCATCTCAAACTAGATTGATGAACATGACCATGAGTTCTATGTTCTTCAGTGACCTTCCCATTCACTGGATATGAATCCAACAAAACACCTTTGGGAAGTGGAGGATCAGGAGATTCTCAGCATGAATGTGCAGAAGTTGTGAGATGAAGTCATGTCAACATGGACTAGAATCTCAAAAGAATATTTCCAAAATCTTATGGAATCCATGCAACAAAATTGGGAGCAAAAGGAGGACCTGCTCAGATTTAGTGTAGTGTTCCTAATAACTTGTACAAGTACAATATGTGTGAGAAAAAACCTGAAGATGGAGGGCAACTACAGGCTGTCATATAAAATTGTATTAGCACAATCAGAGTGTGAACCCAAATGAGTCTTAACCTAAGTGCTTATGACATTCTTTGTTAAGTCCACACAGACTGACATCTCAGTTTTCCAGATACTGGTGACTGTTGCATAAGTGAAAACCTCCCAGATAAGGAACAAGATCTTTCAGCCCAGTAGTAACACACTGACACAGACAGGGAGCCATGAAGAGTCTAAGACTTAGACTTGGCTAAAACCTGAATGTGTAACTTGGCAGATTTACCATTTGCATTATATTATAGATATGACCTCTACATATATAAGTACCTGGCCAAAAAATAGATGAGATTCTCAAATAATGCCATGTATCAGTCACCTTTGAACTTGAAAAATAACTCTAAGCAGCATTCATTTTATGTCTTATTGTATATATTTGGACCTACTGCACATATATTGCACCAATTCATATTCTCTCATTTAGTGCATGAATGATTGCTGCAAGTCCACATGTCAAATAAACAGAAAAGCACCACTTTTATAGATAAGCCCACCACCTTAATAGGTTTCTTTCACAAACACACTGCTGTAGGCAAACATTTTAGGGGTCACAATTCAAAGCTCACACTTTATCATTCACAACGCCATCTGCATTTCAAAGGAGAAAAAAAATGGGTGAAAGTTGCTGTCATGTTTTTGAAAATGGGATGCTGTACTGATGCTCTTCAGTTGCATTGGCTGCTTTGTTATCAGTTACAGCCATGTGCAGGCAGCTGGGCCCCATTTACTGGAAAGAAAGCAGAAATGCACAAGAAGTGCTTTCCTTTCTCACAGCCTCAGAGCGTCGACTCTGAAACAAGGCACACGTCATTGCGCACTTCTTTCACTCACACACTCTCTAGCTCCGGAAGCAAAGCCTCAGAGCTTTGTCACGAAAAGTGATCTTGCTCAAGTCAGGTGATTCCAAGTGCTTTGTCTTCAACCTCCATGAGGGCAATAATGAGCAAAGCCATATTTTGCAAATGTTTTCATTTTTTTGAGCCGCTGGATAAAGAAGCGCCAACTCTCCTCCAATTTGCAAAACGAACAACCTGGCAAAGTAAGCCACAACCACAACCACAAAGCCTTTTAGTCTGCATGCACCTGAATGCCTTCATATATTTATTTATATATAAATATTTATTTATACAAACACACACTTAATATATAGAAAGACATGCAAATATTGTATATTAAGCAGGGCTGAGTTTCTCTCATCTCTTTGAATGCATTGCATTTTTTTTAGGCATTTCACGTTCTTTATCATGTTACTAAGCCGGAATTCACACATGATGCATGCAGGCTTATATTGCCTGTTTTTTTGCTTTGAGCCACAAGCCTGTTTTAGCAGGCAGTGTGTGACCAGCTCATTCTGATACAAGAGACGCGCTGCTCTTCCTGGATCTATTTAAAGCGCAGACCGTGGGAAACTACCTCAGATGTGTGGTTAGTTATCCAGTGAGGGACGTAGCATCTCTTTACCTTTCAAAATCATTTTTTCATGATTTCATTTGCTGATATTTGAGAGAATTCTTGAAATGATTTACAAGATTAATAAGATGCAAACAACTGAAGAAGTAGGAAGCAGGTTGCATCTGTTTATCTAGAGGTTCTCAGTGCTCAAGCAGTGCTTTGCTCTTTAATGTCTTTATGAGTGTTGAGCAGCATCAAAGGTTCCTTTGTATGGGTTCTGTTCAGTGAGCTTTAGTTAATGACATGGTACTCATAATCAAGGATACTATAAAACAAATGTATTTTTTTGTCTCTTCTGCTAACTGAAAAAGAAAAAGAGTGTGGGGGAGTTGCAGCAGAACAATAGCTGGTGCTACATCATTGCATCTCTGGGGCTTAGGTTTGGGTTCCTGGTTCACTTATTGTTTTAGTGGAGCTTGCGCTCTCTCTGTGATGGGGGTTTTCTCCAAGCATTTTAAATTTTACCAGTGTGAGTATACACTGATTTACTGGTATCCAATCCACCACCATTTTTTTTTCTTTGAACCTGATGCTGCTGGGATACACTCTGGTTCTAGCTCCACAATACTGTAATCGAGAAAGTTGATATAGAAAATAGGTTTATGTATAGATGGATGGATTACAAGGATTCAGACCTTGGGGTGGCCTGAAGAAATGCTGCAAGGACTACTTGAGGCTTTATCTCACATAGGCAGCTTCAGACAATTGCTGAGGATCGCGTGTTTTAAAGGCAAACCTTAATCAAAGGAGTCCATCACTTTGAACAACAATGGACCCATCAAGAAGAGGAGAACACAGTGGCAAGACATCACCATTGACCCACTGCGCCTGGAAGGGTCAATTCCCCTGCCTAATGTTCTAACTTTTCCAAATTGGGCTACTCTTCTACCAGTGTAAACAGAAAAGGGGAAGTGATGGAGATGGACAAATGCGGATCGATGGACAGCCATGAGTGGACTGCTATGATTGAAGATATGTGTTAATTTCTGATGAACATAGTATCACATTCAGGTATAATACTAGATCCATAGCTAGAATGTCTCTTTAATGTGAAAGAATTTATTTACATACATCAGATGATGAAGATGATAACATAACAGGCCTTCATTGCCCAATCAATCACCCATTCCTAACCTATTCAATACATTGCCATTTTCATCTTAGTTATGTTAGTGGTGTGGATATCAGACACCTGCTTGGGACTATCGCCCTATTGTCTGTACTTATGAGTTGGTTCTGATGTTTCTAAACTGGAAAAATTGTCTGGATAAATTGGTTGCTAGATCTCCAGGTTGCCTTAACCTTTACATTCTCTTCCAATGCTGACTCAATACTGTGATCTTCTTTGGCTCATTCCTAACACCACTTTTTAGATACCTAGGAAGTCAGACTTTTCACCAAAGCCTTGTATTATATCCAACTGATTATCTTAACCTGCACTACTAAAGATTGTGCTGACTGAACACAGCCAGATCTGATTGCAGGCGATTCTGTTCACTCCGAGCCTCACCAGTCACCATAGGGTTGATCAGCGAAATTCGTCAAAGCTTTTTTTGCAGGAACTCTGCTAGGTTCGCTAGCGACCTTGCTCACCAAATTATTGCCTGAAAATCTACTGTGCACCCGGTTTAGATAAACTTTTATCCAGCAACCCATTATGCTTTGCAAGGCCAGTGTGACATCACAAAGCTGTTGCATCCATGTTAGATGGAGACATCCCTACCAGATCAGGAAAGTGCACATTCTTCCATTTGTACTCCACCTTATACCTTATGCCCTCTCTGCTTTGCACATGCATAAACAATATTCATCTTTAATACGAATATGTGGTTTCACTACACGATCAGTACTCCAGACTGATTTGTAACCCATATGTGTTTAAAAACAAACTTGCATTATTTTCATTTGAGGGGTACATCAGCTTGTTCTGCATAGGTTCATTGTACGTTGTATCTTCACTACTGGACTGCATGCATCTTGATATCAAAAATGCTACATGGCAAGGCCAATCACTGCTCCACCTAATGGAATGCAGCAAACACAGTGATATGTACTTTTTTACTTATTGCTATTTTTTGGCCATTCTTGTATTTTCATTGTGGTTATCATTCCATTTGCATCTGTGGTTGATTGAGGCACAGTAGATAGCACTGCTGACTCACAGATCAAGTCATAATTTTGGCCACAATAATTGGACCAATTGGACCAATCTCTAGCTCTCACTGACATTTAAATGACTATTGCACCATTATAATCCACTTAAAATAAGTTTGTGTCCTCCTTGTATAATCCCTTCAATGCATTTACTTGAGCTCAGCAACATTTCCATGATTTTACCAAACTTACGGTGAAGCAATTCCCTGGTGTTCGCTCATGCATAGTCGCTGCAAGGTTTCTAGAAGAACACTATGCCATGATGAAGGAAATTATAGAAGAGGAAAAGGTTCCTGAAACATTTAAGAAATAAAACCATACTGTATCGATTGGCTTCAATAGACTTTTTAAATTGAAGATCCTCCTCTCCAGTCGTATCTTCAACTCAAAAATTCAGTCCCATATGACCAGCATTTTGTGTTTATGATGTGCGATGCATTTCTATGGAAGTATCAATTCAACAATATTTTGTGAATAATATGTGGTTTTTCTACGCTTTGTGCACATGACTTTGTAACTAACATGTGGATTATATGCCATGAGTAACATGAGATTTTTTTTTTCTTTCTGTTTTCACATCATTTGCCATTGTACAACACTAGTCACCGTTTGTTTGTGTTATATCATAAACTTTTCTTATCTCTGTTCTGCATGAAAACATGACATTAAAAATGTTTTCAGCCATCACTACAAACTTCATTGGGTAAGTAACACATAAAAAAATAATTTTTGGATGGAGTATTCCTTTAAACATCTTAAACACACCCAATATTTTATTTTTCCCTCCTTTATGTGTCATTTTGGTCTTTCTGTCCAAAAGTCGTAAAGACACTGCATATTTCTCTTATAAAAACCGAGGCCCTGAGAGTCTACACACAAATGAAGTAACTGAATATGCTAACTATTGCATTGTAATGACCTTCCCCATTACAACTTTTTACTTATTCACAGCAACCAAAAAATTCTACTAACTTAACAAACAATAGACAACACATTTGTAAAACAAATCACAAGTAGTGTAGACTATAGTTTAACCAAAAAAATGCATCTCATGAAAGGAAGAGAGTGATGTGGGGTTCTTGTTGAGTAATGCGGGTGGAAACCTGTGGTCAAGTAATGACATAAAGGGTTAAAATAAACAGGATAAACTGATGTAGCAAAAATATAATGGAAGTTAGCTTAATCTTAAAACAGACTTTTTATTATGCCTTTGTGTTAGGAATTATGGTTCATTGTGTGTCAAGGCAGCAGCCTCCTGAAGATGTGTTTTGGTTGAGGTAGTTGATTGAGCTTTGTTGATGCCTTTTAAAATTACAATTTAAAACCCGTTATGAATAACACAGTTATTTTCCATTTTGATTAATAAGGAAAGGAAACCAGATTTTACTTACTGTGATGTACGCTAATCAGTTTAAACATATAACGCAGCAAACAAGAGATATCAGATTCAAGAGTGAATGTGTTGATTATGGTGGCACCAAGCAAAAAAAACCTGAAATGTGCAAGAAAACGCAAACTGAAATTATTTTTATTGCTTTGTTCGTGGCACTTATTACAAGTTAAAGGCAGACATTTGGAAATGCTGCACCATTTCAAGCACTAATTAGTCTAAAAAAGTAAGAATTTAATTGGGATAAAGTTTTAAAAAAATACTTTTTATACAAATGATTTTGAGTGCTTACCATTTTTTGACATAAGAATTCTGTTTTTAAGGTTCATTTTGATTTAGTTTTTGACTTCCTTTGTTTATGTGATGCCATTGAGAAGTGTCACCTCACCATGACTGTCATACTGATGACATCACAGAAGTATATATTGTGGTGATCAAACCATGCATCATCCCCTAGTGGATACACAACCATCCAAAATCTCAGTTAGTGTGGTTACTTTCCATTTCAAACAGGCTCTAGTGCCAGGATTGTGCTGCTGGGTTTGATTTCATTTTGCCTTTGACTTTTGAGAACCGTCTTTCTCCTTTGATTCTTGGTTGCCTGGTTATTTTCACCTCATAATTTTGACCCTTTGCTTTCCCTGACCACATCGCTGCCTACATAAACCATCTCCTGTCCTTTCTACCCCTCACAATAATCGTCATACATGTCTTATATCTCATATCATAAAAGAAATTCATTTAGCATAGCAAGGTAAAAAACAACTGAGATCTAAACACATGAGATTGTTTTCTGCGATGTTGCACAATAACTAGTTCTTCATAACTGTATTTTGTGTTGCTGTGTGTGGTGCTTTTTCCTATGTATTTGCACTGGTACAATATTTATCATATTTCTTCTTGCCATTGCAAAAGTTGTTGGGACAACATTAACAACATTTATTTATATAGTACATTTTCATACAACAATGTATCTCAAAATGCTTCACAATATGACAAATAAAAGTTACAAGAAACTAGAAAACAATAATGATTATGCAATATAATAATAATTCTTTGCATTTATATATATTAAAGAATAAATAACAACAGAACAAGATAAGGTCAGATTGCCAGGAGGACAGAAAAAACAAACAACCAAACAAAAAAAACTCCAGTTAGGCTGGAGAGAAAAACAAAATCTGCACAGGCTCCAAGGGCAATAGTCTGTCCAGCCCCCACTGGGCATTCCACCTAAATAAATGGTCCTAAATCAAACTTCTTAGTTTTCATGCTTCAAATGATAGGATTTGATGAAGTAGGTCTTGAGGACAGCTGAGACATCCGCCTTCATTCCAGCATCTCAGGAGGCTGCATGGTGCCTAGATTAGGTGGTGGTGGCGCAGAAGAACTAAAAAGAAACAGCACAGAATAGTGGGGGTTAGCACAAATAGCAGATCCCTGAAGCATATGATAATCCTATGCCCATATAGTCTATTAAGAATACAACTGAAAAGTAGCTACGAAAAATCCAGATTAAAGTAATGGGTTTCTTGCAGCTTTTTTAAATAATCCACTGTACTAGTCTGGCGACTTTCAATTGGTAAACTATTCCGGATTTTAGGTGCATAACAGCAAAAGGCCGCCTCACCATTTCTTTTAATCTTGGCTCTTGGATTTATAAGCATTCCAAAATATAGGACAAAGCAAGATTATTTAAGACTTTGTAAACCATTAGTAATATTTTAAAGTGAATTCTAAATGACACAGGTAACCAATGTAATGACACTAAAACCAGTGAAATGTGCTCTAGCTGCTGCACTCTACACTAATGACAAATGATTTAAGATGGACGTGGTAACATCTCATATCCAATAAGTCATGCTGAAAATGTCATAATTTTTTTGTGATGTCACAATGATTAAGCCAAGTGTAAAATGTTGAGCATATTAGTGTGGGGTTTTGTCTACTCATGTTTCAAATAAGCAACCTTATGTTAGTTCATATACTGTATGTACATGTAAGGTTGCTTACATTCATTTGACTTACATATGCAAGGAAATGATTATCACAAAACTCAATGTTTTTTTATGTTATGTGCATTTATTTTTAATATATTCATCACACTTATGAATGTTTTCTTATTGCTTAGTGCATTGTGCATATATTATTTGCCATTACATTGAGGCAACTTATTTTTATATAAGGGGCTATGGTAAGTTTTTGTCAATTCATTACATATAAATTTAAATAAATCACTGGACCTCAATTTAATTTAATATTTTATGCTTACCCTATAGAAAAGTTTGCAATACCAATGGATTCTTTGCTTGTCTCATAGGTGTGATTTCATTGCTCTGCATTAAACCCTCTGCTTCCCAGACTACAAGGTTGCACTTTCACTTGATTTGGAATTTTGCCCCCCATATTCCCCTCATTCTTTACGGAATACTATTTTAAAAAATATCTTTCTATCTTCCAAAACTCCTAACTATTAGAATTTGTACTTCACATATAGCTTGCTCCTTGTAAGTGTAATGTCATGTGACTTGTTAGCAACCAAATTTGTTATCTTACTCTTAGTACTAGGGTGTTGTACCATGTTAGCCATTATGAATGTAGAGAAAAGCGAAGCAAAATGACACCTTTTATTGGCTAACTAAAAAGATTACAATATGCAAGCTTTCAAGGCAACTCAGGCCCCTTCTTCAGGCAAGATGTAATCAAAAAGAAGGGGCCTGTAAGCTTCGATATTGTAATCTTTTGAGTTAGCCACTAAAAGGTGTCATTTTGCTTGGCTTTTCTTATCTTACTCTTTAAATTCTCCTGGTAATTGATATCATATTCTTTTCTCCTGGTCTTCTCTGCTTCTCATTTCACTTGAGTGCAGCAGAGGCTTTGCTCTTTGGACAACATTTCTTTGGCCTCTTGCTGGAAATGTCTGCTAATTTCTAGAAATCCCCATTTTTATACCTTTGGTCTGCCGTGAACTCTTTGTGTTGTGCATCAATGTATCATTCCACTCCAACAAGAGAAAGTAGCTGCCTGTTGTGTGTTAGGTTAGGAGCTGGATGGATGGTGACTGGTGAGGTGGGATCTTCTAACTTCTTACTGCTTTCTGTATCCAACCTCTTCTTTACTTTTAATACTTAGTTTTTTTTCTAGCATGCCACTAGCACTTCATTATTTCTTGTAACAGTCCAGGTATCTTTTGTTTTAGTTTGCTTTATTTTTTTCTTACTACTACTGATATGGCTGGTAGAGGTAACTATATATCTGCTGTTTGAAAATGAAAAATTGCCATTTGACTGTAGAGTACAGATTATTAGGTATCATGTGCGATAGAAACCAGGCCGTCAGCGAGCCCCTAACCCCAAACACGAACACACAAAGCATCCCAGGTTCAAATAATGGAAGGTTTATTAACCAAAATTACTTCCAAAAGTAGCACAAGCAAAAATCACAGGTTCTCTCTTTCCACAATATTTTCTCTTTTCTCACCATCGCACTGTCCTCCTCCGGTTAAGTGTTGCTTCACGTCCTCCCAGCTCCAACTCACCTGGATAAGGGAGTGCAGTCCCTTTTATTAAGGACCTGGGAGTACTTCCGGTGCCAGGGCCACTGCCCAATAGAAGTACTTCCAGGTCATATGGAAGTCCCATATTTTGGGGAGCACATCTCCCTGCAGCAGGGCTGTGCTGCCGGTTTACAACTCCCAGGGGGTGCCGATACAAAGAGATGCTGCCATCTGCCACCTGGGTGGAATAAACATCCCCCAGGAACAGTCCTTCTCTGTACTCTTCTGCTGTGGCCAAGAAAAGTATAAAGTCCATGTCTGTTCAGGACACTTGTCCATTTATTCGGGGCCTCACGTCAGGGTAAGGGATCTTCTGGGCTCCTGGCCGGGCTACTCATCCATTTTATGTGCCTCCTACAGACAGTGTAGGTGAATCTTTAAGTAGCTCTATAGACTGATTCCCATCCATCATTGAACAAGTGCATTAAAAGGTCAAATTAGTCAAGGCATTGTTTAATAATGCTTACAAGTGCATTTCTCACAAATAGGATTAACTTTTGGTTTACCAAAATAAACATGACAGTCTTCAGTTTTCAGTTGAATCATATTTTCTGAATCTTCATTAACAGTAAACACCATCACAAGTTGCTATGCACAACGTTCTCAAAAAGCAAACCAAAATATTATTAATAACACAGGTCTTCAAAATTAAACTCATGAACACAGTGAAAAATGTTTCCATCATATTACACTGAAATACAAAACTGAAAAGAAATTTAATTACAGTTTTACAAATTACACAATCTATTTATGTATACAACATTGTTCTAAATCAATTTAACATGAAACTATTTTGTCAATCCAACATTTTTAAATATATGTAAAAAAACAATAATACATTTGCATTCCTTTACATATACAGTAACGTTTCTAGTTTTTGTCACTTCTTAGTTCATTTTGATCCACAACTTTGTTTGGTAGCCTATTGTGTGTACATTTTTCCAGGTGCGTCCCTATGAGTCATCTATCAGTAGTCTGCCATCATACTGAAACCCCAATATCCCTGGTTCCTTTGGTTCATGCCCTTGATTATCCTGAAGGAATCTTTCACCCTGCTCTTCACTAACCTCTCCAATATTTTTAGAGAAACATTCTCTAAACATGTGAATCCAGAAAGTGAACTTGGAGACTCATGTTGCATTTTTACCTTTATTATTATTTCTTTAAGTGATACCCACGCCTCTCACTTAAGGGGATTTTGTATGCCTGAGTGCTGTCCAAGTACAATACATAGAACTTTCACATCCTCACATGAACCAACTAGCTGTGTTACCCAGCTTCGCCTGGGAAATCTCCTAAGACAATTGGCTTTGGTTAAAGTGCTGTCCATTAATCAAATGTTTTAAAAGTTTCATGTAACTAATTGAACACTTTTCTGTGTGCAATATTTGTTATTTTTAATTGTATTTTTTTTTGCCAAGAGCTAATATTAATAATTCCCTGGAGCTCCTTTCTCTGGAAAAAATCTCAATTTCTACTTTCCTAGTGACCTGGGGCCTCATGCATAATGCCGTGCGTAGAATTCACACTAAAGTATGGCGTATGGTCAAAAGCGGAAATGTGTGTATGCACAAAAAAATCCAGATGCATAAATCTGTGCGTATGCCAACTTCCACATTCTTCCGCTACATAAATCCCGGTCAGCATGAAAAGTAACACATGTGCACGCGCCTGCCAGCACTCCCCAGCTCCTCCCAGAATTACGCCTCTTTGAATATGGAAATCAATATAAATAGCCCTTAAGCAAAGCGTTCTGTGAAAAGACAATGGCAAAAGCACAGGGGCAAGTAGAAGTAGTTCCAAGTGGAGGCAAGGAAAAACGTACTATTTGTTGGTTTAAAGAGTGGTATAAACAACAAAAGGAAGATGATTGAGTGACATAGAGTGTCATAGAAACTCGAAAGTTCAAGTTCACAAATTCGCACAGTGCCCGAAATAAAAAAGAAGTTGTCAGATATCAAAGTCGCCCTGAAAAGGCGAGTTATAGCCCACCGTCTAAGTGTCATATGGAAGCTTATTAGGGTACAGAGAATATAGAAAAAATAGGCACAAAATGGGAAAAAAAGCTTGAAATGTCAAATTTAATCTCGAAATTTCCACTTTAATCATGTAGTTTATTTTGTCATTAAAGTAGAACATCATAAACTTCATCTTAAAATCATTTAATTTTCTAGTTTCTCAAATCCCATGGTAACTAAAGTAGCACGTTAAATGCTTTGTTTTGTAATATGTTCTTCTATGTGCTCTATGTGTGTGAATCACTATGTGCTTCTTAAATGGGTTTTCTCTTCCTCTGACAGGACTCAGAATCCATTACATTCGTGATAATACAGCTCTCTGAATAATTAAAATACTGAGATGTATACTTGATATCATTTTCATGATTGTAGGAATTAAAGCATGTTATTAAACATGGGAACATGGTGGAGCAGTGATAGTGACGAATTGGAGCCCTGTCCAGAGA
Organism: Erpetoichthys calabaricus; assembly: GCF_900747795.2. Classification (NCBI taxonomy): domain Eukaryota; kingdom Metazoa; phylum Chordata; class Cladistia; order Polypteriformes; family Polypteridae; genus Erpetoichthys; species Erpetoichthys calabaricus. The sequence goes on from NC_041407.2 coordinate 61,686,741, forward strand.
TTGTTCCTGCCTGACGCAAGATGCTTGCTGCACCATGCGCGACCTTTGATTAAATAATTTATTGCAGCAGTACTGTCTCTTTCAAATATACGGAAATAACCCCCAATTCCTGTCCTTCCTTTTCTTTCTCCAAATACTCAATCGCCACACAATCAGCTGTGTAACAGATGTCAAGCCATCTGTAAGCTGAGAACGCCGATTCTTCAAAACTTTTAAGGAACATTGAAATATCTTCGTAGTACATATTTAATGTTTCTATCCATCTACCCATCCAGGGTTGCGACAGCCCCAGCAAGCATACAGCGTGAGGCAGTAACAATCCCTGAACTGGACTCCAGCTCGTCGTTACCACTGTCCACCGTGTCCTCACATGTTTAATTATTAACAGTATAGGCTATTTAAATGATGTTAACATTTTATCTATATATTGTAATAAACATATTTTTTCTGCATTTCATCTTAAAAATGATATTGTCATCATATGTACATATATGCTTTATAAAGTGGCTCAGGTTGTGCAATATTGTAACTGTAACGTTACATTGAAGTATGTACTTATAGGTACAAACAGTTCTACCAGGAGCACTTGATGGACTGATTGAGTGTGTTTATAGTTCTTGAGATGAAACTGTTTCTGAACTGCAAGGTCCCTATAGGAAAGGCTCTGAAGTGTTTGCCGTATGGAGGCAGTTCAAATAGACAGCATGGCTGAGGCAGCATGTGCTTGATGCTGTATACCAATAATTCTCTTTCTTTCAGCTGCTGTAGAGCTGTGATTCCACACTCAGATACAGAGGGATAAATACTCTGAGTGGTGCACTGATAGTAACAACACTAAAGCAGCTATGATATTTGGAATAGTTTGGCCATTCTGTGGACCATTATATTGTTACAGGTTAATTACAATTAGATGCCTTAAACTAATAAACAATATGCGGTTAATTTCATTGAATTTGATAAAGCCGCGTCAGGGATGTGGATCTAAAAAGAAAGGGAAACCACACTGGAACAAAAACACTGCTTCGATGCTGGATGCCGCCAGTTTGCAAAACCCAAGAGGAGAACTTGCGTACGCCAAGAATTTAGCTGGTGTGAAAACATGCGTGCTTTATGTGTGGAAACGGACGTATGCAACTTTTTTGTGCATACACACCGTTTATACATGAGGCCTCTGGTCAATGCAAAATACAGTTTTACAGGAAAGTGTATTAGTTTGAATTAAAACAGGTAAATAGCAGGAATAATGGGAATTTGGAATGTAAATATAATTTCACCCTGTAGCAGATCCTGTAAAAAAGGTAGCTTCAATAAGATTTGAGTTTAATGCTTTGATTTGTAATTTTGTACCTTTACAAAGTTTTGGAGGATTTAGATCACAAGCGATATACACTGAAACGTGGAACACTTTAAATTATTACATACAGCATTAATGTTTACAGGCTGCACATTTACATGGAGCATGCAATTAACTGAGCATTTTAACAGACATGCGTGCTTATGACAAAAATAATAACTGAAGATTATTGCCTTTCGTATTATAATTGCAATTATTAATTTTTAATTAACAGTAAAATGAAAAATGGACCTCGTCTTGCCAACTGCATATCAGGTATTCTGTTTACAAACAGGACAGTACAACCATCAATGTGCAGGTAACCACTTAAAAACATTTATATGAAATTGTTAAAGAGTGGATTAGTTGAAATGTTTCTTTCTTATTTGTTACAATAAAGATATAGCACACTTATATAATTTGTCACTCTTTTTTAATACAGTAAAGGCAGTAATTACTGATATACAAATATTATAAAGTAAAATTTAAGCATAACACAAGCATCCCTCCTTTTTTCCCAAAATTAATGTTCCTTCTCAAAGACCAGCCATCACAAATGACAGTAGTGTAAGATTAAGAAGTTAATTTAAACATAACCTGATAGTTCTGGTGTACTGGAATATACTAGTATTAAATGTAACAATATTAATAAATAAAGATTTGCCGGTGAAAGCTTTCGAAGAAAGTTCCAACACAGTATCTAAAGTGAAGTAAAAAAAAACACACACATGTAAACTCACCACTCCCAAGCACATTCAAAAGGAACCACCAGGAACTGTGGGAAACCCTCCGAATATATGGAGTGGAGGGCAGTTCCTGGCAGTGACTAGCAGGTGGCCCCACCTGTTGGAGGACCACTCACAAAACACAATGCACATAACAAAGGCAGCTTATTCACAAAGAAACCAAACAATATCCCAAACTGAAAAAAATTAATGAGTAACATTAAATCTTTAACATAATTCACAATATTAACATAAATGAAAGATTCCAACAGGAAAAAAGAAGACATAAAACAAAGATCTGAACCACAGTTAAGGGATGAACCTTGGCTTAAATATAACAGTGAGAAGGTCAAGATAGATGCAATGAACATTTCCAGAAACATATTCTTTGCTGCATGAAATGTTTAGTGTTTTTTTCTCTTCCTCTTGACATGTGTCCTACATTTCAGGCATAAAGTAGTCATTATGAGAAAGAATTCAAACTGAAGAAATCCTTTAGAAGTTGAGCATGTGGGTAGCCTTATAATAATTAAACTAAATTTATCATTAAGTCAAACATGTTATATACTCACTGAGTTTTCTTTCTGATAAAGGAAGACAAAGAACCAAACAATTTCAATAATCTAATAATGCTTTAAACAGATGAATAATAAAATAGTAAAACTACAATTACATTAATTAACATATTTATGTTTCCAGGGTATAATATTGCTCATATTTGTTTTTGCAAATGGCTAGAAATTTGGAACAAATGACCCCCGTCCAGTGGGTAGCCCTAGGATGCTATTTGTATAAATAGTAAGACTTAAGTTTGACTGATGTGGGGGAAACACTCTCAGTCTGTTTTTTTTTTCATTTTTTTGTTATAAAAGTGAAATAATTGTATTTCTTGTTTTGGTTTTGTTTTCTTGTGATAAGGATGTGGATCATCTTCTTTCTTTGAACGCCTGGTTTCACCCTTTGCGTGTTTTTGACAAAGACATTTGTTTTTGTAGATGTATTTTCCTCAGCTCTACAACTGAAGAAAAATACCCAGGTGATCGAGTGTCTGCAAAAAAAAAATCTATTTTCAATTTTGGCAGACTATTTGATCATGAAATTATGATGGGAAAAATTTACATTTATGCAAAATAAAATTTAGTTAACAGTTACTTCAGATCACTGCCATTACCAACATTCACACCATCCTGGAGTGTTACAGAAAGTAAACAGTTGAACAAACAAACAAACTAGCAAACCAAATCTTTAGATTTAGATATTTTTTTTTTTACAGCATCTATCACTAATGATCAGTGTGTTAGTTATATAGTGTGACAGATTGAGGTCTCCGTGACCCCTTGAACCCTCAGACTAGATGTCAGACACCAGGTAAAAATCCAAATAATGATTTATTAATAATAATAATTGTGCACAAAGCACCCTCCTCTCCACAATACTCAATAATAATAATAATAATAACAACAATAAACAATAATCCTCCACACTCCCAGACGCGTTGCCACCCTTCCACCCAGCTCAGCTCAATGTCTGGGATTTCCCATCGTCCTTTTATACACCCTGACCCGGAGGTGTTCCCGTTCAACAGTCCACAGTTCCTTTTCCCTTCCGGGTCAGGGTAAACAGTCCTTTTCTTCAACCCGGGAGCACGTCGTTTCTTCCTGTCACGTGACCGTGACGTACTCCCGGGTTATAGGGCACATGCGAGCCTACAAGACCCCCTACAGCGATGCCTGGTGGCCCCCAAGGTATCCAGCAGGGCTGTGTATAAAAACTACATAGTCCATGAGGCCCTGCTGGAACTCGGGGCATGTCCACGCTGTTGGGAGAGCTCCTCCTGGCGGCCTGGGGGTGAGGGCCAGAGAAAGAAGCCGGCAATCCACCACAATAGATATATATAGTGCTACATAGAGTCCATAAGAATTCTGGCTGCAGTATTATCCTGATAAAGGTTTCTTTTGCCAATGAATGAAGGTGTTTGTGGGCTTATCCTGTAAAAATAAAATGCAGGAAAGGAAGGAAATCAAATCACCCTCTTATTTCATTAGAAAATATTGAACAGAAACAGCTGAAATCAACCCATTGTGTCCATTATGTGAGGCTGTGAAATGAAGGACGCTGCAGTGGTTAACTATTAGCACAGCAGCTCCATGTAATAATTTTCTTGATGGACCCCTTATTCTGGTCTCTCCTTGTATCATCATTCTGAATTCTCACCCTAACATCCTACCAGTCTCCTTTTGACTTTTGCCTTGTCCAGCCGTGGTGACATTTATTTGAGATGTATGACTTCTTCACAAGGGTTTACTAATTACTTTAGTGACCATTTTAATAGGAACTTCAACCTAACAACAAGTGTATACCCCATGCACTCTCAGTTTATTCTGAATTAATTGGGACTTGGATTCATCCCGTTGTTAGTAATACAGCTCAGGGATGCTGGTTCCAATATGTCCTGCCATAGTAGCCGGTGTGTATCATGTACTCTTTGCATGCAGCTGTATGTTGTGCAAGGTCCTACTAAAGTACAGGGTATAGTGGACAATTATTGCATGCCAATTGGTTCCTCCATTAATAAAGTGAAACCTTGACCCTATGTGAAGTCAGCTACAGGGTGGAGAGTGCAATCATCTACCTCAAGTTGGAGGGAGGAAGCAGCTAAAGCCTAAATGCTGAGGTCCTGAGGGATGCCCCTAATCCACCTGCAAAAAAACCAACCCTAACCCTAAGGGTTATATCTTCACTCGTTGCAAATTATATTGTCCTTTTGGCCATATCAGACTGTGAATGTTTGGTAGCCAAGTCTAATGCAGTCAAGAGAGTTCGCACCTAAAAATTTAAGTTTATGGCCATCTCATGGAGAACAGTGGTCCATGCTGGTTGGGGATGTGCTGTAGATCAAGTTGAGATCTTTAAGAACATTGTTGTTTTGTTACTAGGGAGGAGGTAATCATGAGACATAATAGTGAGTTGTTGGAGTAAGAGCTAAGATGTCACGGGAACTTTATGATTTATCACTCAGTCTACATCCACATACTCATCTGTGTTAAGGGGCCCTGCTTAGTGATAGCAGCAACGTGTTTACAAAATACATGTATTAATGTTGCATGAATTTGTTGTTGTACTGCAACAGGCAGAGCAGACAGTAATATGTCTAAGTAAAGGACCAGGAGGAGAACATAAGCCCAAAGATCAGCAAGGATTTGAAATTAGTGAAGTGAAATTAATACCACCATCAAATCAAGAATCAAAACCTTAAAGAAGTGATACACCTAAAATATTTTTAAAAATTAATCTAGTGTTTTTGTGGAGAAAATCTGTGACCAATGCTAAACAATACCAAACCATGTAAAAAAAAGTCAATGGAAAAAAGAAAAAGAAAATTCTCACATATCTTATGTCACATAATCCACATGCCCGATATCCATTTGTATGGTTAAAACATGTAAAATGAATGAATTTTTTTGCTGCATTGTTATTAACAGTTACTTCCTGAAAACTCTGCATTAAATGTAAAAAAGAAGGAAGATTTCATCATGCCTTACATCTGAACTGAAGATCTACTTATTCCCTCTTTAACTGTTGAAGAAACCTGTCTTTAATTCAAGTGTACAGAATAATAATTATTTATTTTTCAATTAAAACATTTTCTCAGCCACTACTTCAAACTTTATGAGGTAAGTAACATTTAAAAATGTATCTTTTTTGGGTGGAGCATTCCTTAAAATTGTAGTTGTTGCACAAAAGACCTTAACCAGGAAAACTAACTAAACACACATTAATCTAATTAATTTTACGTTAATTTAATACATTTTCACATTAATCTCATAAAAGTAATATTGATTTACACGTACAGGGCAACGATGTCCCTGCCCCCACACTCTCAGGCGAATTACCTAGCAATGCTGTAACAATTCTCCATAAAGCTGTGGTCCAATTTTTAAACAAAACACAGCCAAAATATTCCAATTAATATACATAAGCTTCAAACGAGAAAACTATTGAGAAAACCAAAAAACTAAACAATCCAAAAGCTAATATGAGCAAGAAAAAAAATGATCTAAACAATACAGGGGAGCAGGAAAAAAAATGAAACAGTAAACATATCACCTCAGTTGTGTTGAACATACAGAATTTACTTTGTTTCAAATTTTGCAGTTTTAGTTCTCACAATGTTATTAATTTTAAGAGTCGGTTTAGTAATGTCATTGCATCTCCATTTTATATTAGGATTTTCTTGTGATCACCGACATTTTCTGTTATTTCTGTGTGGTAATAGCCATGTTGTGATTAGTTATGGACCTCCTGTGGGTACCACATCATCGTAGCACTGCAGCATGTCATGTCACCACATCATCGTTATTTAAGCATTAAATATCATTATTTTCATAGTATTAGGAGCTACTTGCTTGACATTTTCACTTTGGTTTTTGAAACTTATTATGGTTTTGTTGCTATTGTCCTTCTGGTGTTGACATCAATCTGTTTAAGACTGTGTTTTTCATCTTCTAATCCACATAAATCTTTGTGCTAGCCTTTGTTTGATCATAAGCATTAACAGTCATTTTCTAGTGATTTTCTTAACCCACTTAGTCCTGAGGGCTAATTTAGTACTTGTCCGTGGACTGTGAGAGGAAACCAGAGAATCTGGAGGAAACCCACGCTACACGAGGAAAACTCCATGCAGGGAGGACCCAGGAAGCGATCCCTGGTCTCCTTACTGTGAGGCAGCAGTGCTATCATTGTGCCGCCCATACAGTAACAGAAGTGGCCAAAATGATGTGCCTGTGTGAAGTTGCTGGGCTCTCTCAGTGGCAGTTAGGTAAGCTAAGCAACATGAAGAAGAACTGCTGCTTCTTCAGGAGCCAGTTGAGGTTGTTTCAGAATGTAGCTTGGGAGCTTCCCACAAGAGGCATGTCCCAGTGAGAGAGCAACCAGGGCAGACCCTGGACACTCTCGGGGTTCATACCACTTAGCTGGCCTGGGAGTTCTTTAGGATGTGCTGGAAACTGTTTCTTTGGATGTGGTTGCTTTATGTGTTATGGTAAAAAAAAGGCTGAAAGTGAACCATTAAAGCCCAAAAGCGAGTCAGACAGTCATCTTTTCTTCATTTTTTCACAGTGACTGAAATGTCCAAATTTAAATTCAAATGCTCTTTAGTAATTAACACCAAAATACTAAAAGAGTGACACAGGCTGTTCACCACTGGGAATGTAACAATGCCACTGTCTTATTAAACTTTAAATTTGGAATTAGAATGTGGCACTTGGATCACATAATTGCTTTTTTCCTCTTTCAAATGACATGCTTGATTGCTTTTGAAACAGGAACTGAAAAGCTAATTTCTTAACCAGATTGCTTTCATGACTGGCGATTCCATTGCTGCTTTTTTACAGTTTTTACCCTCAGGATACAAACTTTAATGTTCATCATAACAGAAATATTTACATTTTTCAGCATTTATGAAACATACACAACAATATGTAAAATATATAATTAAGTTTTTTCTGCACTCATGGGGCAATTGTGAGATTATATTTGAAAATATATAGCACTTTTTACATAGTTTTAAGTAAATTCTTTGCAGGAAACAGCTTGTATTAGGCTTCAGACCAGAAAGAAGTAAAACTTCCCAACCTATAAAAACAGGTATGAATATTTGCTCATGAGAATTTTACCTTTTGAAATGTTGTTTATCTAAAACTATTGTTTAAAATTGCTCAAAAACATGTATGAATTCATCCATTCATTTACAATCAAATTTTAGGCTTATTTACAGAGCCCATCATGGGGCACTTTCAGCCTCACAACTGACCAACATCTTTGAGAGCAATGCTGAAGAAGTAGGAAAGAATGTGTACATAGAGTCCTGGTCACAAACAGTCACCAAGCTGGGATGGGTACACCCAGGGTTTCAGTGATGCCGGGCAGCAGTACCAATGGTAGCAATATGGTGCCATGCTAAAATCCACACCTGGTAAGCAAGTCACATCCTCATTTTTCACAAAGTGACTGGAATGTTCAGACTTCCATGCAAAATGTTCTTCTGTGATTAACAATTTAATATGAAATGAGAGGTGCAAACTGTTCACTCCTAAAAATGAACCAAACTATCATTTTACCAAACATTTAATTTTGAGTTACAAAGAAGAATTTGGATTACATCAAATAATCTGTAAATGAGCCCATCTGGATCCGGCCCTTTATTAATGTGTACTACCTGCTGTAAACTAAGTCACTCGTCCCACCATAGCAAATAAAGTGTACCTGCTTACGAAATGGCAATGCTCAGATGGCAGTTTTTTCCATGCTTTGCATGAGTCATGCGTACATTTGAAAAAATGTTTGCAAGTGATTTTATCATTTTTAAAGGGAGAGGCCCACTGGCACAGTGGTTAGCACCGGTGCTTTACAGCTACAGTGATGTGTGTTTTCTTCAGGTACTTTGGTTTCCACCCACATCCCAAAGTAATGTGTACTAGAATAGATGACCCCATCATGAAAAATGCCCTTCATCCCCTCCAGGAGGTGCTCTTTTGGAGCACGCATAACAACAGGCTTATTCAGTCATGGTGTGCTAAGTAGCGCCTCTGGAAGGCTTTTCTTCCCACTTGTACAAGACATTTCAATGCTTTTCTCCAGGGCATTCATTAAGGTAATTTCAAAATACCATTCTTACATATTTGAACAATGTAGATTTATTTATTTATATTTATATATCGTTTGATTGTTTGGCTGGCTATTATTTGTCCTTGTTATTATGTTTCTGCTGTTGTATGCATCTGAATTTCCCTTTAGGATTAATAAAGTTTATGTAATCTACTCTAAACTAATCTAAATTTCCTGGTATGACTTAGCAAGGGGTTTCATTGCAAGAATGCCTACAATGGAGTGGCGTCCTACTAAGAGTTAATCCAATTTTGCATATTTTAATGCCAACTCCGCTGAAAAAATGGAATGAAGATGTCTAAAGGTCTATAAAAAAACCCAAAACTGCATTTTCACGATATGTAAGTATATAGAATTTTGAGATTTAAAAACATATTCCATTCTTTTTCAGCCATTTTAAGTTGTTTATAAATGATTAATTAACTTCCTTAGCGTTGCATTTTATTCCAAAAAAACATAAAAACTTTGCATTTTTTTGACATGAAAAATGACATTTTCATGAAATCTCAATAGTATAATAATGATACAAATAATAATAGTACTGATGAATAAAAATAATAGTATGAAATGAAAATAATAACAAAAATATTAATAACTAATAATAATACTACTAATGATAGCAAAACAGTATATGATCTCAAAACGATTCCTTAGTGTGGTAAATCTTAAAGCACTATGTTAGACACAATCCAACGTCACAGTCGGGACAATGATAGTGTGTTTCTTTTCAGATTTTCTTTCCAGATTTATCCGTTTTTGAACAGCACACTGCACAGGTATGAGTTGGATTCTGATTTTTTCTGTTGGAGTTATATAATCATTAAAATGTCTGCCAATAAGACGCTCTGCATTGATCCGCAATATACTGAGTTGACCGCATCTCTTTAGTGGTAGTGTGGACAGTGGATGTGCGGCAATGATTTGTTCTACAAGCCGTCATGTAAAGTTTGCATGAGATGCAGTTTTGCCAGCTTCTTGTTTGTAGATGAATGCATTCCAAATGCACTGTTCCACCAGATGACAAAATATGTTTTTGTTGCATTTCTTTTGTTGCCTTTGTATAACAAGATAGAAAGTCAATTCTTGATTCACACGATTTACGCCACTCATCGTGCTATTGTAGTCAACCACAGCATAAGGCTTCGTAAACTGCTTGTTGCCTTTTGCCTGTACAGTGACTATAGCTGCATTATGTACAATGCTAAGAAGACAAAAACCTTTCTTGTCCTTCCATTTCAGCGAAAGCACTTTACCCTTTTTGCCAAGCTACTAGTGCACCTCACTGTAATTTAGCTCTGCCAAAGTCTTCAGGCATGCCATGATGGTTGGGACGCACTGTTCCATATGCAGTCTTTTTTTTGCAGCAAATTGTCAAATAGCTCTGGCGAAGTACAAAAATTGTCCATAGTTACACAGTAACCTTGATCCAGCTGAGCATCAATCAAAGTCAACATCAATAATATAGCAACGCCACACTGATTGTATTTCAGATCAAACATTGTCCCTTTCCTTGGGTACAGAACTGAATTCCAAATGTATCCCATTTTAGGTTCGCAAAGTTCGTAAAGCTTTATGCCAAAATTTGCTCTTTTTGATGCAACGTACTGTATCCATGACAGTCTGCCCTTATAAGCCATGAGACTTTCATCGAAGCTATCATCACGGTCTAGAATGTAAATGCTCCAGTATTTTGCTACATGGCCTGGTTACTTAATTTTGGGTGCTGGAAGGGTATTCTTATCAAAGTCTTCATTGTTGGTAAAGTGCAGATATTTCATAATTAGTGAAAACCTGCACTCAGACATAGAATGGCAGCACTGACAGCACTTTTACAGCCCGAGTGATTCTCGGTTCCAGCGCTTACGTAATACGCATCTGTACAGTTGCCTGAGTGACACTTGGGAGTAACGCTTTTAGCACGGTGGTCTAACGTGAAGGAGGTTAACAGTATCTTTTACAAATATTGTTCACAATTCAGTTTAATCATTCATTTGCTATACAGTCTGCATTCCCCAAGCCATGATAAAGTCAGTGACTTAGAGCATGAATAGGAGTGTCTGTTTAGGTCTAAGGCTTTGTGATAAAGATGACTGAGACAAACAATTCAGATATAATAACAAAACTCTTAACACTAAAACTACAGGAAAATGGTCTGTAAAACATAAAAGAAATTTACAGTAAGCATTTTATAAAATTTATAAAAATTTTATAACATTTTATAAAATCAAACACCATCATTCAAGTAAATAAAGGCAACTGCTATCATCACAGCTAGGATGACCAACTATCCCAAATTTTGTATGACATTCCAATTTTTGGCTTATATAGAGGCATCCTGAAAAAATCCTAGGTGGGATGCGATTTGTCCCATATAACAAATTTGTCCCATTGAAAGAAACTTGAGGAAAAGGATGAAGTGATGGATAGGACAGGATGAGGACGGGGCCAGTGTGGCCTATACTACCATACTCCTGCCTGGTGGTACAGTAGAGTTTACCATGAGCCAGCCAGTCAGTTTAGATATGTGTGTAGCAGATTTAACAGAAAAGGAGGAATGTGTGTGCATTCCTGAAAATATTGACCATGAGTAATTTTTCGGAAGTAACTTACTTGTTTTATCATCATTGTAAAATTGATAAAGATACTACTCTATTTTGATTAAATTATTTATTCGTATTAGTTCAAGAAACACATGTTGCCCTTTAGGGGACAGTGTGTTTTTTTTCTTTTTCTGGGAAACAATCTGGTGAGCACCAGATACTTAAAGGTCATACTGGGTGCATGTGTACTACATACCTGTGGATGAGCACCAAACACTTTTGTGTATTTACTATGAAGAAACAAGACAGAACAAACAGAGGTTGGGGAATCGTTCCCGTAATAATGTGGTGGAGTCGAATTTTCCATCACGACTGCTCCCACGGTCAAAAAGTTCAAAGTAAACAGTTGACAACATAAACGGTTTCGTCGGGTCTTTTATACATCATTGGGTGGAAATGCACAAACAAAAGTAAATTGTGGACAGAGGTGACGTTATTCTTTGGTGTCCAGAGAAAACGGAAGAGGACCGGCAGTGAAGTCATCTTGGGAGGATGGAAGAAACATCCGAGTTTGTACGCGGAAATGGAGTCCTCTCTGGGTGGCATTTTCAAACCCGATGCAGGTTTTTCTTCTTGTTTCCTGTTAAGGAAGAGGGAAAGGCATTAATACCCTGTATTATTCCCCCGTCTCATTTTATTTCAAGCTCCGTCAGGTCTGCTGGCTGTCCCCTAATCCCATGTGTGTAACATTACACATACATCATTTTCTATTAACAGAACATACTGCTAAATAACTTGATGCTACGTACAACAGTTATACTCTACAAACCTGATTACTGGTAAGCATATATATACGTGTTCAAATCCAGGTTGTTGGATTCATGAAGCAGTAGCACTAACCACTGCACCAGCATAAAGTAAAAGGTAATTAAATTGGTTAGCTATCTACTCACAGCTACTTATTAGCTCACAGCCAGCGTCTTATTCGCACAGATTATGAGAGCTATTCATATCCATCATTTTAATTATAAATGTAAATGATTGCATGTGAATTTTTCCCAGTCCAATGTGGGTACACTTATTATATTCTTGCCAAACTTGCTACACTCACATATCTATACCAGTGAAGTTTGGTATTTAACATGCACTGTAAAGAGTTAAATCACATCAGGCCACTGTAATTGTCATCGCTTTGTGAGAAGACACATTCCTTTAATAAAATGAGACAATTTTTACCTGGCCAAACTTGAACATCATAATGAAATCCACTAACAAACCTGGCACATTGGGCTATCCAATGCAATCTGCATAATGAACTAAGGTATGTAAAGAGCGCAGCAAAGCATTAAATCTTACTACGACAGCGTTTATTATCACATTTTTGATAAGCAGGATTTGTAAGTTCAATTGCAGGAGATATTTGCTTAGCCTAGATGTGTAGGCACACCATTAGAATTCATTGGGTAACCTGTCACATTAACATGTTTGTACTAAAGTGAAAAAGAAAACATCCTTCTTTCAGTTTTATGGTTTTAGATATCACAAAGACGTGATATAATCTTCATTTGCAAAATTAAAGGAAGATGACTTTTCTTGAACCAAACTAGATATTAGATATGGCAAGAAGGAACATGTTCTATATATACGGTATTATTACAAGTTATTCTTTAATCTGATGTACCAAGGATAAAATCCAAAACTGGCTGATCAAGAGCTGCTCACCTTAACCACAACATACCAAAATAGTTACATCCTTAAATCAGGACACGGTGTAGTTTCTCAAAAAATCTTTACTTTGAAAGGAAAGTGGTTTTTATGCGGTGATCATTTCTGCTTTTCAGGTGAGCAGTATGTCTTGTGATTTATGTTGTTACTTCTTAGAGCCTGATGTTCATATTTTCATTTTGAGCTGCAATAACTGTTAAGTTTAATTATTTCCTTTTGTAATTCCAGTTTTCTTAGTATAACTGTATGTTAATGAGTATAGGTGTGAAACAAATTTTATTTTCTCTTTTGTGTTCATAGCAGTTTATGTTTCTTTTCTCAGTAGCTTCCCTGTAGTTTGTTTAGGTAAGCTACTGTCCATCCCGGCTCTAACTTAAATATATTGGATGCCAAGAAAAACAAATTACTGAGTAACCTGCATTCATTTCACTCTGCACTATTTTTCGTATCAAGCCCACAATATTATTTTACCCTTCGGACTTAAGTGCTCAGAAAATTAATAAGCAAATTTTTCATCGTATTGGAGAGCAACACGTGGTCAGACAGTCGAGGACTTACACAACAAAGTCTTAACAGAATCAATAAAGACAATGCAAACCTGGAGTCAAATAAAGAGAACAAGTTTCATTCAGCTCAGGGTTGTGGGTGCCAGAGCCATTCCAACAAATATGGGGGAACCAAACAGGGATAATACACACTGACAACTCCATCATATAATGCCAGTTTACACATTAGTCTAACACATATGGGAGAAAACCTAACATCTGGAGAAAAGCCCATGTAGACTTTGTAAAGACAGCATAGGAAGAACAATCATAAATGATTTAAGATGAATGTTCAGAAAAGCAAGCTAAGATCAATGGCAGTAAGAAAATTTGTATTTTAGACAGAGCCCGAAACACAAAGCAGAAATCAAAGTCAAGAAGGACATAGCAAGATGGTCGAGTACTGGGAATACCAAGAGTTCAAACTATTATAATATGCAAAAGGTAAACTTTTAGCAGTACAGAGATCCCTCGCTATATCGCGCTTCGCCTTTCGCGGCTTCACTCCATCGCGGATTTTATATGTAAGCATATTTAAATATATATCGCGGATTTTTTGCTGGTTTGCGGATTTCTGTGGACAATGGGTCTTTTAATTTGTGGTACATGCTTCCTCAGTTGGTTTGCCCAGTTGATTTCATACAAGGGACGCTATTGGCAGATGGCTGAGAAGCTACCCAGCTTACTTTTCTCTCTCTCTCTCTCTCTTGCGCTGACTTTTTCTGATCCTGACGTAGGGGGTGTGAGCAGGGGGGCTGTTCGCACACCTAGACGATACGGATGCTCGTCTAAAAATGCTGAAAGAATATCTTCACGTTGGCTACCTTCTGTGCAGCTGCTTCGTGAAGCGGCATGCAGCACGGTGCTTCGCATACTTAAAAGCACGAAGGGCACGTATTGATTTTTTTATCTGTCTCTCTCTCTCTCTCTCTCTCTGCTCCTGACGGAGGGGATGTGAGCTGCCGCCTTCAACAGCTTTGTGCCACGATGCTTCGCATACTTAAAAGCAAACAGCCTTATTGATTTGTTTGCTCCTTTGAAGAGGAAGATATGTTTGCATTCTTTTAATTGTGAGACTGAACTGTCATCTCTGTCTTGTCATGGAGCACAGTTTAAACTTTTGAAAAAGAGACAAATGTTTGTTTGCAGTGTTTGAATAACGTTCCTGTCTCTCTACAACCTCCTGTGTTTCTGCGCAAATCTGTGACCCAAGCATGACAATATAAAAATAACCATATAAACATATGGTTTCTACTTCGTGGATTTTCTTATTTCGCGGGTGGCTCTGGAACGCAACCCCCGCGATGGAGGAGGGATTACTGTAATATGAATACTCAGATAATTCAGAAATGCAGAGATGATGTCACAAAACCTGCACTTCCAATCGTTAAGCCTAGCAGGAGACTAACAGCTGCACAATAACAATGGTGGCACGCATACAAAAACAATATGGCATCAAAGGAGAAAGAATTAAAGGAAATTCATAAAAATGCATCAGAACAAAATTAATGAAGCCACTGAATTTCTTGATCTCTGAAACCACTAAAATGACAGATTAACGATTTTTGATGTCATGAACTAACTACAAAAATTTAAAATAAACAATAAAACAAGAAAATATACAAACTCTATAGAGATATGGTAGGGTATGGCTGATGATTCAAACCAAAGACTCTGATCTGTGAATAAACAGAGCTGACCATTGTTCTAAAGTGATACTCTAACAAAAATGAACCAGGCAATAAGCACAGCATTAACCTAAATTAAACTGAAGCTTTGGCTGGTGATCATGCATTCCCTTTTCTACTGGTAATAGCATTGATTAAAGGTGGTCTTTCTCCTAAACAGGTGCAAACTTAAAATTCAACTGTTATAAACACCTGGATAGATGTTGGTACTCAAGATAGATTTTAAAATAATTATTGAACAAAAAAAATAATAATAATAATAACTGGGGGATGGAAAGAGACCAGAAAGGGGTGAGCCAGATATACGCTAAGGTCTAACAAAAAGAACTGTTGAGGCAGAACACCATTCAAAATTGCCAAAGCCAAAATTTGCAAACAGTTTAAAGTCCTTGTTCTAACTTAAGTTCCTACTTATAATGGAAATAAAAAATAGTTTTTCTTTTTATTTTAGAAATTAATCCAATACTTGGATGTGTGCTCTATGTGTTACCATTCAATGTGGCCACAGCCATGGTGAGAAAATGCTGATACAATTTAAAAAATCAAAACCCCAAATGTCACCATTTCTCTCTCTCTCTTTATATATATATATATATATATATTGTGATAATAATGCAACACAGGCATCATAAAGATTTGGGGCAGCCACCCGTATATTGTTTTCCCGGCTGCAATGTGTGTGCTACATGTGTGTCGTTTCGTCAGTTTTACTATAAAAACAGTTAAACACCCGATATTTTTGAAGTAGGGATATTCTGATCATTCTGATCCCTGATCACAGATAAACAATCAGAAGAAACAGCGCTATTCCAGTGTTTTCCTCCATAACATCCTTTCAGCAAACAGGACTAAAGTCCTTGCTGAAACAGATCGCCCTTTAATGAAATGCTGTCAATACGGAATAACAGAAATCACCGGGCGGTTTTCGGTCAATGATAAACCAGCGTCTCTTGATGATTGCCCCTGACACATACACTTAATCAGTAGTGTGTGTGACTCACGATTTGTGAGTTTGAATGTATGTGTGTGTGTGTGTGTGTGCGTGTGTACATGTGCATGGGTGTCGTTTTGTCAGTCTTACTATAAAAACAGTTAAACACCCGTTATTTGTGAAGCAGGGATATTCTGATCATTCTGATCCCTGATCACAGATAAACAATCAGAAGAAACAGAGCTATTCCAGTGTTTTCCTCCATAACATCCTTTCAGCAAACAGGACTAATGTCCTTGATGAAACAGATCGTCCTTTAATGAAATGCTGCCAATACGGAATAACAGAAATCACCGGATGGCTTTCGGTCAATGATAAACCAGCGTCTCATGAGGTGAAAAAATGGGATGTACTGCGGTTGCGATCAATGCTTTCCGGTAACTCAGCTTTTGAGAAGAATCTGTCATGGGGAGGGACAAGAGGGAGCGAGTGAGGCTGGTACAATGAGCCGGGGCGGGACGGAACGGGGCGAGGGGGCGGGTATTTGTGCGAGTGATTTAAATAATGAAAGGAAAAAAAGTGCTTTGAAATTGAGGACCCCCAACCAAGATGACTTACTAAACAAAACGCGACAGACAGGCATATGCTGCTTGTATAAAATATGCACAATAATGACAACAGTGTTGAAGCAATGATGAAGCGAAAGGGACATGCTAAACTTGGGTGGCCACGTTGTGCCTGCCCATAAATCCCAACCAATGTATATATCTGAATGGATGTATCTGAACCGATGTATATATCCAAACAAATCTATTTAAACCAATATATATATCATAACCAATGTATATCAACCAATATATATATATCTCAACCAATGTATATATTTGAACGGATTGTGAAGGATTGCCGGCTTTCTACTCCGGCCCTCACCCCGAGGCCGGCAGGAGGAGCTCTCCCAGCAGTGTGGACGTGCCCCGAATTCCAGCAGGGCATCATGGACTCTGTAGTTTATATGCACAGCCCTGCTGGATACCATGGGGGCCACCAGGAGTCGCTGTAGGGAGGCTGTCGGACTCTTACGTGCCCTATAACCCGGAGGTACGTCATGATCACATGACAGGAAACGATGTGCCTCCGGGGTGAAGAAAAGTTTTTATATGACCCGGAAGTGTTCCTAGTCACGTGGACAGAGAGGACGAAACACTTCCGGATCAAGGACTATAAAAGGACTATGGTAAATCCCAGACGTCGAGCTGAGCTGGGTGGAAGGGTGGCAACGTGTCTGGGAGTGTGGAGGATATTTGTTATTGATTATTATTATTATTGAGTATTGTGGAGAGGAGGGTGCTTTGTGCACTTTATTGTCCTAATAAATATATACTTTTACCTGGTGTCTGACGTCTGATCTGAGGGTTCAAGGGATCACGGAGACCTCAATCTATCACAGGATGTATTCAAACCAATGTATATATCTGAACGGATGTATCTCAACCAATGTATATATATCAGAACGGATCTATGCAAACCAATTTATATATATCTCAACCAATGTATCTAAACCAATGTATATATCTGACCGGATGTATTCAAACCGATGTATATATCTCAACCAATGTATCCCAACCAATGTATATATAATATATATATCTGAACGGATGTATTAAAACCAATGTATATATTCAAACCAATGTATCCAAACCGATATATATATCAGAAACCAATGTATATATTTATGAACCAATCTTTTTTTCCTGAACGGCCCCTCATAGTATATATATATATATATATATATATATATATATATATATATATATATGTATACAGTGATCCCTCGCTATATCGCGCTTCGTCTTTCACGGCTTCACTCCATCGCGGATTTTAAATGTAAGCATATGTGAATATATATCGCGGATTTTTCACTGCTTCGCGGATGTCTGCGGTCTACAGTACGTGTGCTTCCTCAGTTGATTTGCCCATTTGAATTCAAACAAGGGACGCATTTGAATTGAAACAAGAGACTCTATTGGTGGATGGCTGAGAAGCTACCCAATCAGAGCATGCGGTTAAGTTCCTGTGTGCTGCTGATTGGCTCAGCGACGGAGTGCTGCATTAACCAGGAAGTACTAATCTCACTCATTCAGCATTAACGTGCACAAGCGCCAACAGAAGATGCAAATGATTGCAGAAAAGGTAAAAGTTTTGGATATGTTGAAGGAAGGAAACAGCTACACTGCTGCAGGACACCATTACAGCATAAATGAGTCCACGATTCTTTTTATTTAAGGAGGAAAAGCATATAAGATCTACAGCCGCAGTGTCTTTTAACCAGGGCGCAAAATGAGTTGCAAGTGGACATTGTAAGGCAGTAGTCTGGATGGAATCTGCTTTAGGGATTTGGATTGAAGAGTGATGGAAGAAGAACAACGGCGGTGCTAAACAGTCGCCTGAAGAGGCTCCTTTAGAAGAGCTGTAACGCTATCCTTTGTTGTGCAGTAAAATTAAACTCATCGTTATCAGACAAGTCATCGTGTCATTGTTGGTGAGTAACCATAATTAATTATTTACGTACAGTACTTATTACATGTACATAGTTTAGTGTCACTGTACACACATTTTATTGTATACAATTTTTCTTGCATTGTACGTATTTATTGATGATGGCCTGTCTGTCGTAATGGCTGTAACATATGTGATATCGGAGACGCTCAATATCTTTAAAATAATATTTAGGTTTTACTGTGTTTACATACATAATTTCAACGAATCTTACCTAATATCTAAGAGAATACAAAGGGTTTATGCTGTATAATTGTGCATGAAATGTTTATAATAGTGTGGGAGAGTTTATAAGGGCTTAAAATATATAAAAATAACCACATGAACATATGGTTTCTACTTCGCGGATTTTCTTATTTCGCGGGTGGCTCTGGAACGCAACCCCCGCGATGGAGGAGGGATTACTGTATATATATATATATATATATATATATATATATATATATATATATATATATATATATATATATATCCATCCATCCATTTTCCAACCCACTGAATCCGAACACAGGGTCACGGGGGTCTGCTAGAGCCAATCCCAGCCAACACAGGGCACAAGGCAGGAACCAATCCCGGGCAGGGTGCCAACTCATCGCAGGACACACACAAACACACCCACACACAAAGCACACACTAGGGCCAATTTAGAATCGCCAATCCACCTGACCTGCATGTCTTTGGACTGTGGGAGGAAACCGGAGCGCCTGGAGGAAACCCATGCAGACACGAGGAGAACATGCAAACTCCACGCAGGGAGGACCCGGAAAGCGAACCCGGGTCTCCTAACTGCGAGGCAGCAGTGCTACCACTGTGCCACCGTGCCACCCTATATATATATATATATATATATATATATATATATATATATATATATATATATATATATATATATACTGTATATATATATAATCCAACTGTCTGTATTTCTGTCTGCTTTTCACAAGAGAACTACTTAACATAGGGGGACACGTGACATCAGGAGTAGGGAGCCGGGCAGGGCCATCCTCCGTTCAAATCTCTCTACCTCTGGACACATTTTGGAATGGACCTTTGCCTCTGCTTAGCTAGCAATACCTGTTTGTTTATTGATTTTTAAAATTTGTCCTGTTTCACTACAGCAAATAAATAAATAAATAAACATCCTAAAACTATTTCGTGAACATTCAGGTGTGCAAGTAATATGCTCCTACTGAGTAAAAACAGTTTTGTCACACTGATACTGTAATTTGGCTCAATGATGAAGTTCTTAAATTAAAAATAACAATGAAAATGCAATTAAAAGATGAATATATCATTCAAGAAAAATTGCATTGCTGCCACACTTTACTTAAACTTCAGTTCAGTTTGTATGGTGTTCTGATTGTTGAGTGCTTCTTGTTAATTAGCAGTAGATGTCTGTGCCAAACTCCATTAAAAGGGCACATCAGCACACTCAAATTAAAGGGAAAAGGATTACAAAGAAACAGAAGCAGTTCACATGGACAGAGGAAAAAAAGGAAAATATATGTAGAGAAAAAGAAAACTTTACAAAAGGAAAGTGTTATTAAATAAAAAGAAAACTGAAAAAAATAAAAATGATTTATAAATATGAAAAGTCACAAAAAAGATGAAATAATAGTTAAGAAAAGAAAAAAGAGATAAAAAAAGTATGTGTGGGACTGGGAAGATATAAAAGACAAGCAATTACAACATTTGTGAAACACAAGACATCTCAATGGTTGATACTTATAAAACACAAAAAATTTAAATATAATAGAAATAGGAAAATGGAAAAAGAAAAGATAGAAATACAAATATGTGTAGAAAAAAGGAAACAGGAAAATGAGTTTTAAAAGATGTACAGTTACCAACAAGAAAGAACATAAAGTAGAAATAATTATTAAAAAAGGAAAATACAGTATAGAAAAACAAAACAGAAATTTAAAATACTGACCAAATACCATGATGGTGTCGGCCCCCAATCCTTTATCTTGTTTATTTTGTCTCATTATAATGGATATTAGAGTAAGAAGAGAGAAAAGGAGAAAGTTTGAGTCCAAGAGTCAGAATTGTGCTGATTGTGTCTTGTTTCAGTTACTTTCATTTATTTTTTTTACCATTATTGCAGTGACATTATGATTACCATCGTCATTTGTATTTGTTTTTTATGAGCCCATCCTTTTGCATCCTTTGACTTGTCACAAAGTGTGCTTAACCATTATTGTCCAGCCTAAACCTTCCACCAGAACAGACTACCAAGTTTAAAGGGGTTTACCAAAAGAGGAAACATAAGACGAGCAGAGAGTCAAAACCAAATGTTACTCCAATTGTTCTCCTGTTCACTTTCAAAACCCAAGAATCACAGTAAGAAATCTGAAAGCAAAAGGCAAGGACTGAGAAATCTAAAGAGCAATAATTAACACACACACACAAAGCTTATTTTCTTACAGTATCCATAAATTCAACACACCATTTTTTATAGCACTGATGACATCCTAATAGGGCTGATGACCCATAACTTCCATAAATGAGTTCCAAAGAAAAAACATTATTATGGCACGAAATGCACAACACAGATTGTCACTAACCAGTAAAAAAACAAATACAATGGAACCTCGGTAAACAAACGTCTCGGTACACGTACAAATCGGTTTACGACCAAAAAGTTTGCCAAACTTTTGCCTCGGTTCATAACCGCACACTCGGTATATGAACAAGCCAGTTTCCCTTTCGGTTTGTACATGTTCAGTCTCTCCCTGTGCATTTCCTGTGCAGCAAGCAAGAGAGCGCGACACACACACGAGAGAGAGACACACACACAGAGGCAGCGCTAGAGAGAGACAGACGCACACACACATGCAGTGCGAGATAGAGGGGTCTGGACGCATAAGGTAGGAAGGCAGTTAAAGAATGCACTGGGCTTGATTTTGTTTTCACTTCTGTTTTCAGCGATGGGTTCTTAGCGTGCATTGTTGCAATGTTACTTTTCTTGATGGTTTATTAAATTACGGATTTTTTCAAATGTTCATTTTTTTCCTAGTGCTTAAAACTCATTAAAAAAAAAAGTGTTTTTAGCCAGCGGTTGGTAGCGCTATAGCGCGAACTATTGCAGTGTTAGTTTACGCTGTGCATTCTATGGTTTAGTTAACTATATTTGTGCTTAAAAACTTAAAAAAAATATATATTTACATACAGTTCGTATGGTCTGGAATGGATTAATTGTATTTACATACAATCCTATGGGAGAAATTACTTCGGTTCACGACCAAATCTGTTTACGACCAGAGTTTTGGAATGAATTATGGTCATGAACCGAGGTTCCACTGTAGTGACAAAGACATCAAATACTTTTTCATTACTAAAAACGATTCCTAAAATGAGAAAAAAATTCAAAAGTCAAAATCAGTGCCTCAAAAAACATAACGGGAAATAAAATAATAGCTTAAACAAATGTATAAAAATATTGCCAGCATACACAATAACAGTCTGCTGCTTCCACTCGGACGTGTACTAAGAAATTAACAAATTAACAAAGGGCTTCAATAATAAAAAATTAAGAGTTTCAACAGAAAAATTTGAGTTCAGATAGATCTAAAGCATGAAAAAAAATTCAAGAATAGCACATGTTAAACTTCAAAGCAAGAAGATAAAAGCAAACAAAAGGTTCTAGTGTAAACTCCGGTCTAAAAATGTAACTGACCTGCAAAATGTTTTTACCGGAGTTTATCCCAAAGCTAGGATAATGACTACTGTGCACCGCTATACAGTGACATCATAAACCACACCCATAAGACATCACACACCATGTGACCATAAACAAATTCTTAGCTAAAAACAATATGGCTCAAACCATGCCAGAACATGAGAAGATGGTGTTATCCATAAGAAAATTAAGAAACAAACTGTCAGCATAACAACATTAAAAATATTTTGTAAGGAATAGTAATAATCTATCAAAACACATAATTAAAAAAAATGAAGAACATGACAGCTGGCTTTTTAAATGTGCAAATTGTCCCCAAGACAAAAGGCATACTCTAAAGTGTTTAAATTAATTATGTTAGCAGTTTGAAAACAATCCAGTTTAAGATTTCTCCAGTCCTTAAAATTAAACTCCTTGTCTCCTTCTGTTTTATTTTTTTGAAAAATAAATTAACTTTGTGGGTTTGAGTTAAAAGAGGGAAAACATAAACAATAAAAACAGAAAACCATCAAGTAATATAGTTAATTACTGGGTTAATTGAATGTATGACTTGAGACAGTGCAATTTAAAGCTAGCTATTAAAGTTAGCTAAAGAGAATTGAAAGCATTTCTGTTCCGGTTTCCTGCTGCCAATAATAAAATGAAGCTCATTTTGGTGTCTATTTTCTAAATTCACTGGCTCCATTTTTATGCACTAGATTGAGAGCTTTGAACCACTCCTTAGTAACTAACTTACTGATTTACAATCATTACATATAAGTTGTTAGCAGTAACTTTTTTTTCAGAGAGGTTTATATATGTTGCAAGACATCCATCCATCCATCCATTTTCCAACCCGCTGAATCCGAACACAGGGTCACGGGGGTCTGCTGGAGCCAATCCCAGCCAACACAGGGCACAAGGCAGGAACCAATCCCAGGCAGGGTGCCAAACCACTGCAGTGTTGCAAGACAATGAACTTAAAATGATCTTGGAACTTATTCCATTAATGGTTTATAATAAGGATGTTTGTTATGCTTCAGAATCACCAAAATGGTGTAGGCCTTGAAGGAAAGCACACAAAGTCCTAAAATACCTCCTAAAAGGCCCATTAGAGGGGGAAACCATCTAGTAGCAAGGGCTAACAAGGTGTCTTTATAAATAAAGATTTATTCTTCACAAAAAAACTGTGTACTATCAAGAAGCTCAGTGGAGCAGAAAAGGTGAAAAGGAATGCAGGCAAAGGCAATCTAAGGCGAATCAAGTCGCAATTCAAAACCAAAAGTGTGGTCAAGAATAGAGCAAAATGATCCGAACATATAATAAATTAAATTATTAAACCAAAAGAAAAATTGTAAAGAAACACCAAAATCCCAAGAACTTTCCATTGAACTGCAAGGTACTGTGGGATACCCTCCACCTTTATAGGAATGAGGGCAATACTACGTGGTGATGGGCTGGAAAACACAAGAATACAACACAATACACGCTGACACAAAGACATTAAATAACCAACACTGGTAACAAAGACTATGGACAAAATAATCCTAAAAACAACATTTGTAACCCAGCTAGTAGGGGAGCCCTGGCTGAAACATAACAATATGTCCATATTCATATTTTAATAGCCTTCTTTTTTCCATTGCAAGTTAGCATAACCCAGAAATTTCATCAGGTGCAAAGCACTAACCAGTCCCAGATGTTCACACATTCTCACACACAAGCAACCTAATTTGGTAACGTAATGCCATCCTTTAGCCTGACCTTCACAACTTTGGGTTAAAGAAGAAGAACTGGAGTTTCCTGAGAAAAACACACATACCCAAAGAGAACATGTGAATTCCACCAGAACAGAGACCTACTCAGTTACAAACCTGGAGCTGTGAGTGTTTACCAGTGAGTCACCATACTAGCCTTAAACAAGTGTGTGATGATTTACAATGACCTGCTAGCTATAGACAAGACTTCATCACTAGTATACAAATTCCGTGACACTGGAAATGAAAATTAACTATTGCAACAAACACATGTATGATTAAATACTTTTATTAAAAACAGAAATTCCAATTGGCGATGATGGTCTTTTCCATGCTATTACTTCTGTTTCTGTATTTACTGGATTTTTGATCCTCTACTTTCTGTTTTAGAACTTCGGTTAGTGTTTAGGAATGACAGAAGATCAGCAAGACTTTTTGGTATTTTGAACCCGACTTGTTACTTTGACCATGTATTAATCTCCCAGTCCTTTTCATAAAACCCCTTCCTATCCCGCTGAGATAATACAGCACTTTTCAACAATTAATGAACCACTGAGGGACCTACACCCAGCCTGACATATTTAGGATACTGGCAGTCCCTCAGCAGGGATGTGGTGTTGGTCCCATATCTAGAAGACAAGAAGAGCACGGACTATGTTCTATTCTGAGTAATAAATAACTAGACAATATTAACAAAAATTAAATAATTGCAAAAAAATCTGAAAAATAATACTTCAAAATAAATGGAAATGACTAAAAAGGACATTAAGCTGAAGCCAGTTCACATAATCTGGCTGTAATTAACAAAAATGACCTTTGGAACTCAAATAGTTCAAACTAAAAATGCAACCAGTAAATGGATTTTGAAGAATTAAACAGACATGAAAAGTTTGTATTACATGAGCCCAAGAAATATAAAACAGAGGAGTAATGAAGCCAACGAAAGATACTGAAGGAGGCAAAACAAGTAACAGTTGAGACAGTGGAGATGAGGCCCTCTCAATCTCGCATTTGTGTATAAAAAAGCTGTGATTACATTTGTTGGCAACATTTAGTTATTCATTTGAAACTGAGGGGCATCTGTATGGCACTTGAGTTAAACAGTGTTATATATCGCTCTAAGTCACCACATTAAGACTATCAAAGGTCACATTTTGCATATTTCACCCATGCATTGGAATAAGTGCGTTGTAAAACTGAACAAGTGAGTGAAGATATTCAAATTGTCTATTTAAATCTTTCTGCATTTTCAAAAAAAACATTTTTATTGATTTTAATTAGAAGCAGATAACATCCCATAAAATCAAGTCAAACTTAACAAAGCAAAGAAAAATTCAAGCCACCCCCCACCCCACCCCCAAGAGAAAGAGAGGAGAGCCAACAACCAAAGCTATTTTATAAAAGCAACAAGACAGGAAGAGTATCCTTTTCCCTGAAATGGAAGCTTATTCTAAAATGTTATTGATTAAATCCTGCCCGGTTTAAGTTTTGAACAGATCCTTTAAGTGAGAATTTGATTTTTTTACCATTTCAAATAGTATAGAATATCAGTTACCCACTGTCTTAAAAGTGGTGGGGTGGGATTCTTCCAGTTGAGCAAGACAAGTGTACCTGCTAGTAGTGAGGTAAAGGCAATTACAGTTTGTCCTTCTCCACTTTGAGCCCTTCTGGGAGTCCACCAAACACAGTTGTTAGTGGGTTAGGAGGGATTGTGATACCAAGGCTGTCTGATAGGCACACAGATTTTTGTCCAAAATGTTGTTAAATTGATACATGCCCAGGACATATGGTCCACTGAGGATGGGGCCCGATTGCAATGTTCACAGGTTGGATCTTGCCCTGGAAACATTTTGGACAATTTTAAATGAGAGAGAAGCGCTCAATAAAAGATTTTAAGTTGAGAGATTGAATGATTTGCCTTCCACTCCTTTTCTGAAATATTAAGTGTCCGATACTTTCCCCAAGGTACTCTGGGGTCTTTGAAAGGAGGAGACTTTAAAATATTTTTATAAATTGTAGAAATGCTATCTGAATCTTCAAGACTTATCAATATTTCTTCTGGAATAGAACAAGGTGGGAGGTAAGGAAAATTGGGGAGGTTCTGCAAATATTTAGCCTGAAAGCAGTGGAAGAATTGAGTTGATGAGAAGTTAAATTTAAAGAGTAATTGTTCATAGGATGCAGACATTATCTGTGTACAAGTCTCTAAGTGTTCTAATCCTGGACATTTTCTAAACATTAAATAGTGTATTTATTTGAGACTGTGGAAAAAGGTGGTTGTCATGTAGAGGCGCAACAGATAAAAGCTTCTCTGTCTTAAAGTGCTTCATATATTGGTTCCATATTCTGAGAGAATGAAGAGCAATTGGATTATTAGTGTATTGATAATCATTTGTTATTACCTTGGGCACAGTGCAGGGAATATAAAGAAGTACTGTAAGATTTTATTTCTATTGCAGACCAAGCTTGTGTATATTCATCGATTTGTCTTGATGTCCAGGTCTTTATAGCTTGTATTTTTACCACCCAGTAATAAAATTGAAAGTTCGGTAGTTCCATGCCACCTTCTGCCTTTGGACTTTGTAGAGTCACCCTTGACATGTGGATGTTTTAAATTCCAAATAAATGAGGTTATGATTGAGTCTAATTTCTTTCTTTCTGTATTATTGAGACTTAGTCTTATACTCTACTGCTTTGCATGTGGTGCTGCTTGGGATAGGCTTTCAAGTAAATTGATTCATACCATATGACTTGCATGCTGTGAATCTTTGCTTATGTGTTAAAATGTGCATTTAAATTTTCACTTGCATCATTATGGCTTGGTGAAGCTTTTTGAAGACAACCTGTCTCACAATGATTTAAAGTCAGACACAGAGCAGATTAGTCTTAGATAGATAGATAGATAGATAGATAGATAGATAGATAGATAGATAGATAGATAGATAGATAGATAGATAGATAGATAGATAGATAGATAGATAGATAGATAGATAGATAGATAGATAGATAGATAGATAGATAGATAGATAGATAGATAGATACTTTATTAATCCCCAAGGGGAAATTCACATACTCCAGCAGAAGCATACTGATAAAAAACAATATTAATTAAAGAGTGATAAAAAACACAGTGCAAGTTAAAAAGTGCAAGGTGGAGAGTGCGAGGCAGGTATAACAGACAGTAACTTTGTATAATGTTAATGTTTACCCCCCAAGTGGAATTGAAGAGTCACATAGTGTGGGGGAGGAACGATCTCCTCAGTCTGTCAGTGGAGCAGGACAATGACAGCAGTCTGTCGCTGAAGCTGCTCCTTTGTCTGGAGATGATACTGTTTAGTGGATGCAGTGGATTCTCCATGATTGAGAGGAGTCTGCTCAGTGCCCGTCACCCTGCCATGGATGTCAAACCATCCAGCTCCGTGGCTACAACAGAGCCTGTCTTCCTCACCAGTTTGTCCAGGTGTGAGGCGTCCCTCTTCTTTATGCTGCCTCCCCAGCACACCACCACGTAGAAGAGGGCACTCGCCACAACCGTCTGATAGAACATCTGCAGCATCTTATTGCAGAGGTTGAAGGACACCAGCCTCCTAAGGAAGTATAGTCGGCTCTGTCCTATCTTGCACAGGGCATCAGTATTAACTATCCTACATGGTGCTTCCTGAGACTGAAATGGACTCCAAGCAAAATTTCATTGCCTTTTCATTTTTTGAAATATCAGAGTTCAAGATAGAGCTCACTGGGCTCTTTTCATCATGCTGAAGTCCAGACATCACTATGTAGCAGTACAATATGAATTCCACGTTTAAGCATATCAGACAATACAAAGTTGAATCACAGCATGGAATATTAGTAAAACATATCAGAGCCCAAGAAATCTAACCAAGGGAAATGTCATAAAGTAAATAAAGATGTTGTCTACTCTGTTAAAACAAGATCCATGAGGCTTAAAGATTGCTCTGTTTTTCATTTATTTTAGCAAAAAATTAGTTTTAAGCCTTCTCCACACTTTTTCAATGATCTGTAGCTATAAAAGATGTCATTGAAAGTATTTCTCTGAGCTAATTCTAAATAATATTTCTTATAGTGGCAACCATTATTGTATTTTATGAAGTGACAGCAATATGAGCTCCTTACAGATCTGACAGGGTCAAACACATTTTTTGCCCTTTTCTGTGAGCGGACAATAAGGATAAAGTATCCTCAATGTAAGTAGTATACTTCTTAAAGCGTCTAAGTTTCTCTAAAAATTTTACATTTTTTTCAGTATTGAAGCCCCATTATTCTTTGTCAACATGCTGTAATAAATACAGCCCTTTTGGGGTGTTCCCTTGCTTCAACTTCTGGAGACAGAAATCAGCTTGTTGAATTCCCAACTGAGCTTCACCATGTTAGCTGAGACCTTGTATCACGTGGTCCTGGTAAGGATGTGTAGTTGATATATTGCATGAGCCTGGGATTTATTTAAAGAGACACTGCTCTCTTTGTCAGGGTGCAGAGCCTGCACTTAATAACAGCGACCCAAATCAGATTTTCACATCATCCTTAATATGGAACAGATTCAGCATACGAGTTCAAGGTGAATTAGTTGGCACAGAATGTATTTCTCTTTTTTTTTGCTGAAGGCATATAAATTGAGTAGGTGGTAAAAATGCTTTGATACTGTCTTAAAATCGTTGCCCATTATAAGAAAAATGACAAAAAATCCCCATGGTTGTTGCAGACTTTCACCATGTTTAAAAAAGGCATAAAATAATTCACTCTGACAATGTATTATTGAAAAATTTAAAACAGCTATTGAGTTCGATGCTGATCTTTTTCCATGAGGTTGTTGCATTTTTTTCAAAATATTAAGTGTGCTGTAATAGGATATGCCTAATATTTATACAAAATATACCAACTTTCAATACTTCAGGATTTGTTTTGTAAAGTAAAATAAGAAGTATGAGCCAACTATCTTCAGGCATTTACAAATTTAACAGTCGATTTACTGAAGTTATTTGAGAATAGAACAGACGCACACAGAGTGCCTTAGACAGGAGTCCTTCTCTACATTATCATCATAAATTAAGAAGGATAGAGCAGGAGTCAAGATTTATCTTATAGAAAAGAAGAGATGGGTTGATTAGACTCATAATATACTCTGCTGTTACTGTTACTAATGCATTTTTATTCACAGAAGGGGCTCATACATATCTTGGGGTCTTATTCTAACTTCAGAATAGCATAACTTAAAATTCTCAAGCCTGCTTAACTCCAAGGAGACTGGGGCCTGTTCTCACATTTTGGGGCACAAGGCAGGAACCACACTTAGAAGGGGTACTAGTCTGTTGCAGTTCCTTGTCATTCATACACATAGGAAAAGTGTAAAATGGCATGGGATGTGGGAGGACCATTGGAAAAGAAAGCATACAGACAGCGAGAATGCTGAGCTCAGGACTTAGAATCTGTGAGACAGCAGTAGTAAATTAAAATAGAAATATATTAACAATAATAAACAATGTTAAAACAATAATCCATCCACAAAGTGTACCCGCCCCGTGCTACACCATGTTTCCCTTATTTACAATAAATTAAACATGACACAAAACTAACATATCATGCACATCAGTGCCACAACAATGAACCAGTCTGAATTGGATTAGTCCTTAAAACTTTTGAGGCAGGAAAAAATAAACTCTTCAAGGTGTAGTTAATGGGTGGATGAGGTGGATGAGAGGGCTCTTCTCAATCAAATTGTAAAATATAATGATTTTCCTAATTAGGCCCTCATCTTTGATTCTGAATAAACAGCATCAGCCTTAGGTTCACTTTGTGGACTCTCGCACAAGTAACTTGCTTGTTATACGCTGCCTGCTTGACATGCCCCCTGATTTTGTCGCTTGCTTTCCATCCTTATTTGTTCTCCTTTGAAAAGGTGACTTCTTAATGAGAACCCACACTGATCTGAAGTGGACTTTTCCTGCCCTACACTTCCTTTAACAAAGTCTTTGAATTCCAGTAGGTATAATTAAGTGACATACCTAAGAATAAATAAAGAAAATTTAAAATTATAGAAAAGTGAAAAGACATAGGAATTTGTAACTGTTACAGTCTCATATTGTCCATCTCTTTATTCCTGTATACAAGTAATACTAGGGTGTTCTACTGTGTTAGCCATTGTGAAGGGGCCTGAGTTGCCTCGAAAGCTTGCATATGGTAATCTTTTTAGTTAGCCAATAAAGGGTGTAGTTTTGCTTGACTTCTTCCTGTATACAAGGAATTCACAAGTTCAAATCTAGAGGGCCACATTGGTGTCAGGTTTTTGTTCCAGCTCAATTGTCTAATTATTAAGTCATTCCTTAGTGAAAATTGACCTTGTTATATAATTATAAATCTTGTGTTTCCATTCTCCTATGTTAGGTTATTCTTATATTGTAGATTTTTCCTTTCTAAGGATATCTTCTGAAGGATTTTTGGCTCACAGAAAATTAGTAATTCTCAGTCATTCACTTTTTATTTGGATTTCTTTGGCTTACTTTTAACAAACTGAGTTGTCAGGAAATTATTAAGTAATTATTTTGACCTTTGAGAACTAAAGCTGGAAACTCCTCATCTGTTCAGACATTTGATTGGAATATTTCTTCTCCTCGTGATGTGCACAGTGGGAACAAGCATAACAGGAATGGATAGCCATGTAATGCCAACAGTGAAAGATATGCCAGGAGTCAGACTCAGGGTACTTCCACCTATCAACTAACTTGTCCAAGAAGAAAGTGTCTGATCTGTATGTCTGCCCACTACGGATCTCTCTTTTAAAGGAAGGCAAGACTTCCAGGACAAGTATGTACAGGATGATCAGTCCAACATAGAGGTATGTGCTGAATCCTGATTTAAACATGTCATTGGATTGTGTTAATTGTGTCTCCATTTCATACCTTATCAGCAGAGGAAGCATGACTGATAGTGCAGTACCACACTATGACCATGGACAAGATGACAACGGAAGGCAGATGAGAGTCACATGCTTAACCCTGAAGAACCCTGGAAAAGCCAAGATGGTGACTGGACTAAAACTCCCCAAATGCTCAGTCTAACTACGGGAAAACCTCAGAAGGAAAAGTTTACGGTAAGTGAATCTTCTGTTTTCTTTAAAGAAACTAAGAAGTTCCGTGAGCTATGTCTGAAACCCATCAAGAAAGTGTTAAAGATAGGACAGACTGGTCACAGGGTTAACCACCTGGACTTCAATTACCATCATACCTTGGATTCTCTGGTTGAGCATGCGCAAAAGAAGCATATACTGACTGACTCATTGAGGGTAGATGGAAACACCCACAGCTCAGGCTAATGGCAGCTAAACTGACATAAACTATAGGAGGACTTAAAATATATGAACTGAGTAACCTGTTGCAACCAATACCAACACTCCTGTCAGTTTTGAATACCATGGTAAGAGGGTAGAAGTCGAGAGTACAAATTGAAGCGGTATACAAATTGTTATGGCGTCTAGGGCTAGGTCAGGTGCCAAGTATAGATTCAGCTGTACAGATGAGTGATACTGTATCTGTATAGTTCAGCATAGAGGAACACAGTGTAAAAAGGTCCTGAAAGAAGGTGAAGAGAAGACCTATGTTGTCGAATTGTCACATAGAAAATTGAATGGTCGGATCAAATCAAAGTTTCACCAAATAAAAACAGTGAGGAGGCCAAATCAGAGGACCTGGATGAATGAGTAAAAGACAATCTTTGTCTACCACTGTCCCTGGCAGGTGGCGAGATATAGAAGAATATGAAAGCAAAGCAAGAGATCTGGAATGAAAAGCTATAACAAAGTTTCCGCTTTGCTTCAAGAGAAAAGTGGGTTTTCATTAGATATTTAAAGGGAGGTTTCTAATGTGCCAGAACTTGAGATATCTTTGTTGCCAATGCCCCTGGGAATGGTCTGGAATGACATTGCACAATGATAACATCTTCTATAATTGGCAATGATGAGACTGCTAGTTACCCAAAGCATTTACTAACTTTGGAGTTTGTCCCTTTTGCAGAGGCTCATCACATGGATCAGGTCACCCTATTCAGTCTCTGGATCTACCTTACCCCCTTGTGGGGCTGGCTAAAGGTAAGCCGCCATGCTCTGCTCTTTGTGGGGCATAGTGAAAGCAGGTAAGCTATACTGAACCAAGACATCTGACTAAAGAAGGACAAATACTACATAGATACATAGACAGATAGAATTAATTCAGAAAGTATTCAGACACTTTCACTTTCTGCACACTTTATTATGTTGTATATTTAATTTAAAAGGATAGATTTGTCATTTTATCCATCTGTACTCAATAACCTGTAACAACAAAGTACTGAATTAAGAGTCTGAATGCTTTAATAAATAAGAGATTTCAGTTTTTAATTTTTAATAAATTTGCTAACTTTTCTAAAAACATGTTTTCTGTTTACCATTACGGGTTATTGAGTGTAGACAGATGGGCAAAAAAGGCAAATTTGTCCATTTAAAAAAATCTGTAAAAGATGGAATGGTATGGAAAATGGAGATAAAAAAAACACATGGATTCTTAAATTTACTTTGACTTTTATTTCATTGCAGACAGTGTGAGCCCATTTCATTTGTTAATATACATCCATTCCTGCATTTCAGGCCTGCAACACATTCCAAAAAAAGTTGGAATGGTAAAGCATTCACCATTTTGTAATGTCGCCATTCTTTCTCACAACAGTTAAAAGAGTTTTGGCACTGAGAATACCAAGCGATGAAGCTTTTCAGGTGTTATTTTGTCCCATTCTTCCTGCAAACAAGTTAAATGTGCAACAGTACAGGGTTGTCATTGTCACATTTTTCATTTCAAAATCCTCCACACATTCTCTATTGGGGAGAGGTCAGGACTCTAGGCAGGCCAGGCCAGTCCAGTACTCATACCCACTTCTTCCACAGCCATGCATTTGTTATGTGTGCAGAATATGGTTTTTCATTGTCTTGCTGAAAAATGCGTGGACGTTCCTGGAAAAGATGTCTTCTTGAAAGCAGCATATGTTTCTCTAAAACCTCAATGTACTTTGCTGCATTAATGCTGCCATCACAGAAGTATAAATTACTTTTGCCAAAGGTGCTGACACAACCCCACACCATGACAGACCCTGGATTTTAGACTCGTTTCTGATAACAATCTGGATGGTCCTTTTTGTCTTTGGTCCAGAGTATATGGTGTCCATTTCTTCCAAAAAAGATCTGGAACACTGATTTGTCTGACCACAATACACATTTCCACTGTGTGATGGTCCAACCCAGATGCCTCTGAGCCTGGAGAAGTCAATGCCACTTCTGGACATTGTTAACATAATAAGGCTTCTGTTTTGCACAGTAAGTTTTAAATGGCATTTGTAGTGCTTGACAAAGGTTTACCAAAGTAATCCCTTGCCCATGTGGTTATATCAGTTATTGATGAGTGACAGTTCTTGATGCAGTGCCATCTGAGGAATCACACAGATCACAGGTATTCAGCTTAGGCTTGTGCCTTTGTCCTTTACACACAGAAATTCCTTGAGATTCCTTGAATCATTTACTGATATTATGCACTCTAGTGGGAGAAATATGCAAATCCCATGCACTCTTTCATTGAATAACATTGTTTTTAAATATTTCAACAATTATCTCACAAATTTGTTGACAAACTGGAGATCCTCTGCCCATCTTTATTCCTCAAAGACTAAGCCTTGAATACTGTTTTTGTACCAAATCATATTTAAAATCACCTGTTTGAAATTATATCAATCTGTTCCCGTGTTACAGGCCTGAAATGAAAGAATGGATGTATATTAACAAATGAAAAGAAGTTGACCAAACAAAACATGAAATATCCATTTCATACTATTGGCATGACATAAAAGTCAAAGTAAATTTAAATATCACTGTGTTTATTTTTTTATTTGCATTTTCCATATCGTCCCAACGTTTTCTGATTTAGAGTTGTAAATCTACAACACAATAAAATGTGCAGAAAGTGACGGGGTTGGATTGCTTTCAGAATCCACTGTAGATAGACTGATAGATGGCCAAAGTAAAACTCGCAGCTCCAACAATAACACAGGAAATAAAATACACAGAAACACAGAGCACAACAACAGAGAAATACATGGTACTGTAGAAAAATATTCACAAAGTACATGCAATGTACATACAGTATGCATTAACAGTTTGACTAATGTATAGTATATTATCCCTCCTTCCCGAGTCCTCCCTGCGTGGAGTTTGCATGTTCTCCCCGTGTCTGCGTGGGTTTCCTCCGGGCGCTCCGGTTTCCTCCCACAGTCTAAAGACATGCAGGTTAGGTGGATTGGCGATTCTAAATTGGCCCTAGTGTGTGCTTGGTGTGTGGGTGTGTTTGTGTGTGTCCTGTGGTGGGTTGGCACCCTGCCCAGGACTGGTTCCTGTCTTGTGCCCTGTGTCCAGCAGACCCCCGTGACCCTGTGTTCGGATTTAGCGGGTTGGAAAATGGATGGATGGATGGATGGATATTATCCCTCAAAAAATATTGTGACTAAGCTAATGCGTTTCTTATAGCTGGCAAATCAAGAACCCCAGTTATGCCTCTTAAGAAACTATGTCTGAAAAACGCAATTGGAAAAGGTTCTCCAAGATAATGAGTTGTGGAGAGGATGAAAAGTATTAGTTATGTTATCACCTTCTTCTTTTATGGCAATGCCTTTAGAGGGCCCAGTGTCATTCCTATCCTGATCTTTGTTCAGGGATCAAGCACCCCCTAAGGTGTCACTTCACTAGCAGACAAAAAAGCAGACTAGTATACTAAGAATTATTAGAAAATCCAGAGTAGCTCATCACAAACTTTAAAAGACCTATGACTCCTCAAAAAGCCTTTCTTTATGCAGCACTTGAGTGTCATTCACCCAGTTCAGTCTACTGTTCTGACCAATGCCCAAATATTTATGGAACCTAACAAAAAAGTGCTACATTAAAGCATCACTAGTATTATTATTTTCACCTGTCCATTTTGTGAACTCTACCATTCTCAATTTGTGGGATGTCAGTGTATTTTTGGGTGCACTTATGTATGCACAATCGCACATGAGTCACCAATTAACCTTCTACTCATCTTTGGTATGTGGGAGGTAACTGGAGTACTTTACAAACACATACCTCATCTTATTCAGCATACACATTCAAGATCTAAAATACTTCACAAGTTCTATAAGAATCCGCTCTGAAATGGATGCTGACAGTATCAACACTCGGACACAGACAAATTTCTAACATGGAACTATTTCTCATACATTCTCTTGAAAAGATCTTGAAACTGTATTCTTCCTTTTGAATCATTTGTATGTTTAGGCTAGGAGTATTCATTGACAGTGGTTTCAACTTTAACACTTGAGACATTTCTTATGTTAA
Organism: Erpetoichthys calabaricus; assembly: GCF_900747795.2. Lineage (NCBI taxonomy): Eukaryota > Metazoa > Chordata > Cladistia > Polypteriformes > Polypteridae > Erpetoichthys > Erpetoichthys calabaricus. The sequence goes on from NC_041407.2 coordinate 61,722,266, forward strand.
AATCTCTTTCTGTCATCTTTGTAACGTCCTTAGATTGCATCCTTATCATTCTCTTTCAGATGCAGAAGTAGTTTGCTTGGTTGACATTACTTCTCACCTAGATTGCTACAGCTCTTCATTTCTGCTGTACATTGGCTTAAAGGGTAACTAGTAATTTTTTGTCTTCCGTGGACAACAAACAAACAACCCCTCATATATCAACAAATAAATTGCTTTTCTGCTCATTTCAGGAAAATCCTCAAAACCAGGCTTGTCACGCACTGCACTTGAGTGATCATTTTTTAGAAACACCAGATACTGAAAAGTAACCTACAGTTCAGTCAATAACAGCATCAAATGTGTAAACAATGCTAGGAAAGTGTGCATGCAAATCAGAAGGAATATGAGCAAGAGTAATGATACATAGCCTTGTGAATGCAAGAAGGAACTGAGCAAAAAAAGCACTAGCATTTATTTACGTGGTATAGTAGATGAGATTGGATATAGTGGGCGGCACGGTGGCGCAGTAGTAGCGCTGCTGCCTTGCAGTTAGGAGACCCGGGTTTGCTTCCCGGGTCCTCTCTGCGTGGAGCTTGCATGTTCTCCGTGTCTGCATGGGTTTCCTCCGGGTGCTCTGGTTTCCTCCCACAGTCCAAAGACTTGGTGATTCTAAATTGGCCCTAGTGTGTGTTTGTGTGTGTCCTGTGGTGGGTTAGCACCCTGCCCGGGATTAGTTCCTGTGTTGGGTGGGATTGGCTCCAGCAGACCCCCGTGACCCTGTGTTCGGATTCAGTGGGTTGGAAAATGGATGGATGGATACATATTCTTGCTTCTTCCAATCTCGTACCAGTTTCTCAGACACATCGAATTTTCTTGCAGCAGCACAGTTACCAATTTCTTTCACCACTTCAATGACTTTTAATTTAAAACCAGCTTCATATTTTCTTCTGATCGAACGCTCCATCGTAGATCAGGGATGCTCTTACGATAAAGGTGTACGAGGGTGTGAGTTACAAAAAACACTATAAACAGTGCAGACATCACTTTGGAATAATTTGGGTATTACCATGTGGTCACGTAGGCACAATACAGAGAAAAAAAAGGCATTGTGCTCCGTGGTTACTCTCTCAGGTGGGCGTTAGCATATCATAATCTCTTGGACCAATCGCGTGAGTTTTCTGCATTTGACTTATATGACTGACATTATAAAATGCCGGAAATTAAACGGTAAAATCAAGCTCAAACATATCCGTGGGAGAATTTACGGTAATCTAAGTTCCTGTTAATTTGTGTTAATTGGAGAATGAGTAAATTATGTAAATTCCATGACATTATGGGAATGTCCTGCTGTGGGGCAACAATAAAGTTTTTTGATTACAGTGTAATAGCATTGGGTGCGTTTTCATGGTATTCATTGGGTTCCTTCATGAAGATAGAAATACAGTAGAACACTACAGATTATTTTAGCATTTTTGCTGATCGAGATTATCTCTTCTTGGCATCAAAGTACACAGCTGCAAATGGGATTTTTCCACAGGATAAAGCACAATTTCATAAGATTAGAAGATTCATGGAACAGTTCTGTTGACATCACGGTGACAATCAGCCTAACGTAGCACCAGATCTCAGTCTAATTGAGAATGTTTGAGATATTCAGAACAGGCCACATGGCACAGACTAAATATTAGCTACTTTAATAAAACTACATGGTAACTCTGGAATCCCCTAAAAAATAAAGACATGAATAATTTGCAGATAGGATTTTACTTTTATCCATCCAGTGTAAAAAACTAAAGGAGAGTTGCTAACAGAAATATAGCTGAGAACAAGAAACTTATTTTAAAATGGATCTGTCACCAACAAAGACTGGAGTGGGGGAAACAACTATCCATCTGCTCAATAAGGCTTATTCTCACCTGGAGAGTGCTGGTAACACTGCAGTGATTATATTTTTCGATTTCTCCTGTGCCTTCAATACCATTCATATATTCCTGTTAAAGGGTAAACTCAGAAGTATGCAGGTAGATGGGCCTGTGGTGTCCTGGAAAATGGACTGTAGTTTGTGAACTCGAGGGCTGTGCCTCTGATACAATGGTGAACAATACTGGAGCACCACAAGGAACAGTCCTCTCTCCTTTTCTCTTCACTCTGTACACCTCAGATTATAAACACCAGAGGCCTCATGTATAAATGGTGCATACACACAAAAACGTTGCATACACCCGTTTCCACGCTCACGTCGCGATGTATAAAAACTAAACTTGACATAAAGCCACGCACATTTTCATGCCAGCTCAATCCTTGGCATACGCAAGTTCTCCACTCGGTTTTGCAAACTGGCGGCACCCAGTGTCAAAGCAGTGCTTTTGTTCCAGTGTGGTTTCCCTTTCTTTTTAAGATGCACATCCCTGACGGCTTTATCAAATACACTGAAATTAACTGCATATTGTTTATTAGTTTAAGGCATCTGATTGTAATTAACCCGTAACAATATAATGGTCCATGGAATAGCCAAACTATTCCAAATACCATAGCGTTGTTATTCTCAAGTATTTATCTCACTGTATCTGAGTGCGGAATCACAGCTCTCAAGCAGCTGATCGGAAAGAAAATTATCTGTATACAGCATAAAGCACACACTGCCTCAGCCATGCTGTCTATCGAACTGCTCTCAAACGCTTCAGAGCCTTTCCTGTACGGACTTTGCGGTTCAGAAACAATTTCATCCCAAGAGCTCTAAACACACTCAATCAGTCCATCAAGTGCTCCTTATAGAACTGTTTGTACCTATAAGTACAATTACCTCACTGTAAACTTGCGATACAGTTATAATATTGCACAACCTGAGCTACTTTATGAAGCACGTATTTACATATGATGACAATATCATTTTTAAGATGCAGCAAAATATGTTTTTTACATTATACAGATAAAATTTTAACAACATTTAAATAATCTATATTGTTAATAATTAAACATGTGAGGACACAGTGTCGCAGCACTAGTGACGAGTTGGCGCCCCATTCAGGGATAGTTCCTGCCTCGCGCTGTATTCTTGCTGGGAATGGCGCGACCCTGGATGGATAGATGGATAGAATAATTAAACATGTACTGCGAAGATATTTCAATGTTCCTTAAAAGTTTTGAAGAATCCGTGTTCTAAGCTAACAGATGGCTTGATATCTATTACAGAGCTGATTGTGTGGCAATTGGTTACTTAGAGAAAGAAAAGGAAGGACAGGAATTGGAGGTTAGTACATTTGAAAAAGACAGCACTGCTGCAATAAATTACTTCATCGAAGGTCGCGCACGACGCAGCAAGCATCTTGCATCAGGCAGGAACAATCTCTGGATGGGGCACCAGCTCGTCACTATCACTGTGCCACTGTGTTCCCATGTTTAATAACATGCTTTAATTCTTATCATCATGTAAATGATATCAAGTATACATCTCAGTATTTAATTTATTCAGAAAGCTGTAATATGAATGTAATGGATTCTGTGTCCTGTCGGATGAAGAGAAAGCTCGTTTAAGAAGCATGTGGTGATTCACACACATAGAAGAACGCATACAAAGCATTTAACATGCTACTTTAGTTATGATGATATCTGAGAAACTAGTAAATTAAACAATTTTAAGATGAAGTTTATAATGTTCTACTTTAATGACAAAATAAACTATGTGATTAAAGTGGAAATTTCAAGATTAAAGTTGACATTTTGAGCTTTTTCTGCCAGTGTGTGCCCTTTTTTTTTTCTGTACCCTAATAAGCTTCCACATGACACTCAGATGGTGGGCTACGACTCGCTTTTTCACGGCGACTTTGATATCTGACAACTTCTTTTTTATTTCGGGCACTGTGTGACTTTGTGAACTTGAACTTTCGAGTTTCTCCGACACTTTATGTCACTCGATCAACTTCCTTTTGTTGTTTATACCACTGTTTAAACCAACAAATAGTATGTTTTTCTTGCCCTCATTTGGTATTCGCTGAAATTCTTCTATTTTCCCCTGTGCTTTTGCCATTGTCTTTTCACAGAACGCTGAGCGTTAGGGCTATTTATATTGATTTGCATATTCAAAGAGGCGCAATTCTGGGAGGAGTTGGGGATCAGCAGCAGGTGCGTACACGTGCATTACTTTTCACGCTGACCAGGATTTATGTAGTAGAAGAATGTGGAAGTTGGCGTACACATAGATTCATGCCTATGGATTTTTGGCTCTCTTTACGCTTTTTGTCTGTACGCCATATTTTAGTGTGAATTCTATGTACGGTGTTATGCATGAGGCCCCAGGTCATGTCACTCCTATCTATCTATCTATCTATCTATCTATCTATCTATCTATCTATCTATCTATCTATCTATCTATCTATCTATCTATCTATCTATCTATCTATCTATCTATCTATCTATCTATCTATCTATCTATTTATCTATCTATCTAGCGAATCCACATAAAAGAAAGTGATAGGAGTGATCAATAAAAAATAATAAAGAGAAAAATAAAAGGTAGAAAAATAAAGTCGTACAGGGAGCTGCTGAAAAGACTGCCACCCTCAGCGGCTCCTGAGTCATGTGGGGGTTTAAGACCCCCACAAACCTTTACATCTATCTATCTATCTATCTATCTATCTATCTATCTATCTATCTATCTATCTATCTATCTATCTATCTATCTATCTAATGCACAAAAAAAGTAAAAAAAGTGAATAATTTATTTTGGATAATAATTAATAACATAATTAATTATCCACAAAACTAACATTCATAACAAATTCCAACAGATGGTGAACAATGCACTGTAGTAATCAGTTTTACTAGAAATAGATAGATAGATAGATAGATAGATAGATAGATAGATAGATAGATAGATAGATAGATAGATAGATAGATAGATAGATAGATAGATAGATAGATAGATAGATAGATAGATAGATAGATAGATAGATAGATAGATAGATAGATAGATAGATAGATAGATAGATAGATAGATAGATAGATAGATAGATAGATACTTTATTAATCCCAATGGGAATACACTCAGGAGTTAAATTCTGTGTGTATTCCTGATTTAGAAAATTTCTTTTTTTTCTTATTTTTAAAAGAAAGACTAATGTCTAAGATAAAGTCCAAATTCCATGCTGATTCAGTAAAACTAATACTTAGGCCTACTTAAGTTAAAAAATAACAGGACCTTATTGCTATCTGTATCATTCATACCAAATTATTAAAGTTTGAGTATTTTCTGTATTCAAAGACAAGCAGTTATTGCTCATCTAGTCTTTGCCACAGTTAATTAGGGACACAACAGGAGAAAAGTCACTTGGTCTGAAGAAAAGATAATCTGCAAATGAGTGAAAGTAAATACAATGTTTTCTAGCTATATCTCTCAAAGACAGCATGAAACGTGATAATGTTTTGAGTGAGTCCTGCGGAACATCATATCTAACTTTAGAAACTAATAAAGAAGTACTATCATTACATTTCTGCACGTACGGAAATTAATTTTTATATTGTGCAGACCTCCGAAGAAAAGTGCATGAAAAGCCCATAATTTTCAAGCTTATAAACCAATATAGAGTGGTCAGTGGTGTGAAAGGCTGAATTTGAATCTAACATGATTACTCTAGCATTTCCTTCATTAGAAGACATAATTCAGTACTATGAGTGCTTTAAAATCCAGATTTACACTTCTCCAACAAGGTCTAACATATACGGTGAGACTAAAGCACTGCTAAAACATCTTTTTCAGCTAATTTAGAAAAAGAAATTGACCAAATCTGAAACAGGTCTATAAATATTAGGCATATTCGGATCTAGTTCTGTTTTTTTTCTTTCTCATTAATTGTCATTCAGTTATCATGTTTAGTCCACTAGGGACTAGTGCCAGTCAATCAAAGATTTTTCAATGTCAGAACAGCAATGGACCTGTCATAATAGACTCATAATAGATTTGTTGTTATCATCTTTTCTGCCAATGTTTGTTTGTGTTTGGATTGTGCCAGTTCAGGGCTAATCCATCCCCGACTGAATCCAACCTGTTCTGAAGATAAATGAGTGAAGAAATGTATTTAGTGTTGTTAACCCTGCTGCTAATTATTTGTCTGCTCACGTCTTTGTGGAGTTTCCATGTTTCCCCCATTTCCATCTCAGTTTTCTCTAAATTGTCTAGTTTCCTCCCACAATCTCAAATTATCCAATTATGCGTGCTAATTAATTTGTGACTCTGAACTGTGGCTGTGTGCATGAATGTTTTCTGCAGTGCACTGGTGTCCCACCTGGGAAGTGTTCACACCATAATTTTTAAGCTAATGGACAGGATAACTTTAACAGGATACCTTTACTTCATGAGAACAAATAATCTCATCACTAATTACTTTACTTTAACATTACTCTCTGATTCCATGTAAATATGTACCAAGTGGAAAGAAAGTACAGAAATGACACCCAAATGTCCTACAGAAGGCAATAACCAATAACAGTGAACATAAATTCAGTAGTTAAACAAGTAAACTAAACACTATTAAATTTCAAACATATAAACTAGCAAGTAGAGACTTTTAGCTTACAAAAAGCATTGTTGATTAAAAAAATTCTTAATAATTAAAAATAAAACCAACTTGACCAGTTAATAGGTTACAAACACAAAGACGGTAAATCGTAAAATTATTGCCAGTATAGCAGCCAACAGATGAGAACACTTTCTAAAAAGATGGGGCCTGCAACCTGTTATAGTGTTTAGTGTGTAAAACACCAAATGGCCCTGTGTCTCTCGGCCTCTCTCTGTTCTTTGCGGTATGATAACGGTATATTCTGAGATAACTTACCCGTATACAGACTTCTTTATTTTCAAGGGAATGTTAAAGAGAAGTGATGAAAAAATCAGAATGCATGTTGGGACATGGTGCTACATTTTTACGCTATGATTAATGCTTTTCCGTCTGATTGGGTATCTAAGACTTTCCAATTAAATCTAATTCCTTGTGAGCTCTTCAAACAAGAGTTTGTAAATCATAAGAAACAAATATAAATGTAGCTTTTATAAGTTTAATTTGAATGTTCCTGGACACATACCACATTTCACATCGGTCTGCTTTTCTTCACTTAGAATTAAATTTTCTTCATTATACATACTATTTCATTGCACTGTAAACCTAAGAAGTTGTTGCTTTTCAATGTAAATCTTGAAATTTTTATTTCTTAATGACAACAAAGTCAACCTTGATACAATCTTAAAGTAAAACAAGCTATCATTTAATGTTATTAAATAACAAATAACTCCAGTGCAGAGATGGCAGCATTGTGAAATTCAATGTTCTCTACCCCTGCGTGAAAATAGTGAGCTTTTGCCGTGTAAACCTGGATAAGGATGCACACTAGCTAACCACACTCACCTCCTTGTGGAACGACTGTCCTTCAAGACCCGAAGATCTCCATCAAAAAAAAAACACGGTCAGATTATGACAGAGAACTAAAGGGTGCATTTCCCAGTTTAAAACATTGTCGCTAATGTGTATTATTACTAGTGAGGCTTACCTATATATATCTGAGAGATCTTGCCCTACATGTGCCCTCAGCATTCCTTCTAATCCTTTTCTTGGCATCCTTGTGTGTCTCAACCTCTCCTGCTTGGCACTTCCTCTTACCATCATGTTCCTGTAAAGCCTGCTTCTTAGCCTTTGTCATTTTGAGGATCCTTGCCGGCCTCCTCTCTGCTTTTAGATAGATAGATAGATAGATAGATAGATAGATAGATAGATAGATAGATAGATAGATAGATAGATAGATAGATAGATAGATAGATAGATAGATAGATAGATAGATAGATAGATAGATAGATAGATAGATAGATAGATAGATAGATAGATACTTTATTAATCCCAAGGGGAAATTCACATACTCCAGCAGCAGCATACTGATACAAAAAACAATATTAAATAACAGACAATAACTTGGAATAATGTTAATGTTTATCCCCCCGGGTGGAATTGAAGAGTCGCATAGTTTTGGGGAGGAACGATCTCCTCAGTCTGTCAGTGGAGCAGGACATTGACAGCAGTCTGTCACTGAAGCTGCTCCTCTGTCTGGATTTTAGACTACCACCAATGGAAGACAGGCCCCCATTACCTGTTGTGAAAAAAATCATTTGTATTCTTGCAAATGCTTCCTGTCTTTAGACTGGTCTCGGGTTGTGTCTTGCTGTGTTGTGTACCTCGGTATGTTAATTGTTCTGTTTGTTGTTGATCTGCTTCATTCTAACTCCATTTTTGTAAAAAAAGTTCTCTCAGTCAGGAGTTGAACTTCACACCCTTAAACTATTGTGTCATTATCCCTTCCATTCAGCCACCAAAGCCAAACTGACCAATGAGATTTCTCAGAGGGACCAGGCACACTCATACACACACACACAATAGTATTTTATTATATAGTAGATGAATATCACCGTGTCTGATTGCCAATTCTCTTGATTTCCAAAAATGACTGCTACAAACAGTAGCACAACTAATGAAATTCTAATGAATTCAATAACTTTAATTTGATTGTAAGAAGTTAAAATGTAACGTTTCACTAGTTTGTTTCTAGAAAATGTTATTAAATTACAGTAACATTTTACTTTCTACCACATTACACCCAGTTCTGTTGCTAGAATGTGCTCTTGTGACTCTGTTCAGGAAAGAGCAGATTCAAAGAATTTGCAGATGGCTTGATTAGTTAAATATTATTATTATTACTGATGCTTCAGTATGTGATTCTACCAATGAAATTAAGTTTAATTAATGAGGAATCTATGATGAGTACATCTATTTAATCCTATCCCTAGCAAACTACTTCAAAAAGATAGCCATGAGTTTGCCTTTCATCTTTGTTTATGGCCTGAAGTTTAAGAGCTTTTCAGTAGAGCATCCTTAAACAAGCATTTGATATTGGTTTTAGCAAAAGAGATCGGGAGATCTGCTCTCTTTTAAATGCACAGCTGCTTTTATAGAGAACAAGCAACTATTTGTACTCATTTCATTCAGATGTTGAAGATAAGAACAGGAAATTGCAGTAAAACATTATCATTTGTCTTGAAGAAAAAGGAGAGAAAACGGCATCTCATGTCTATTTTAATTTTATTTGGGGGCAGTTTGTGGTTTCCTGTGTTTTCTCCTTTGGTTGTTCAGCAGTTAACTGACTTGCCAGCAATCTACTCCATCAACAGTTGATTTTAATCCTTGTTTATTTTTTCTTCTATTTTTTTAAGTTTTTCTGCTTTATAAGGAACTGGTGTTTAAGTGTCTCATAAAATTATCAACACATTATGTTATACAGGTAAGTTGGTCAAGTCTAAATTTTGCGTAGTCCCACTCCGCATACACTCAATGTTTGTGATATTGAAACATTATGTGGTTGGTGATCACGTGTTCCGAAACAAAAATTGATCATTCTGTATTTCATTTGAATTTGAAGATTTGACAGCCAATAACCACTTGCGTGCCACTGCATTATGTAAATCTTCATATTAGCACATCTTGAGAGCTTGTGTGTACATCATAAGTGGTCACAAGACCCATATCCAAAAATAATAAAGCAGTGTAACAATACAAACTAACCTCAGCACTGCAGGAGAGAAACCAGAGGCTGCCAGGGGGGCAGCAGATATTTTATGTGAGCAGAATTACAAACAACAATGAAAAAAAAATTAAAAACTCATATTTGAAAGAAATTTGGAATGAATGATGGGCCCTAAACCTGTTGTGTGATTTTGTGTTTCTACAAGAAATTAAGTGCATTGATCATGTACCATAAATAAATATATAAATAGAAATAATAATGTTTGGACCTAAGCTGGTGTTACCTACAGGAAACATTTTTAGCTGCTGGTCTTCTTCAAAATGAGACATAAATATCTTGTTCTTTATAATCAGGGATAGGGCATTTAACTTTAGTATTGCATGTATTATCACATATTAATAAATAATACAGCAAGCCTATCAAAAACAAAAAGCCCTCATTTTCTTATTAAGTAAATAACCAATCCAGATCAACTGACCTGAGAATGTTTTAACATTTAAATTATTTTTTGGTTTTGCAGGTGTCCTTGTCACTACTGGTAGCATGAGGCGGTACCTGCAGCTGGTTCAGGTTGCACAGGTAGTCCAACTCCTCCATGATGGCACATCATACGTGCTGTATCAAGAAGGATTGCTCTGTCAGGTCATAGAAGGGCATCAGACCAGCAACAGGACCAGTATCTGCTCCTTTGTGTGAGTAGGGGCAGGAGGAGCACTGTCAGAGCCATACAAAATGAACTCTAGCTGGCTACTGGTGAGCATGTTTCTGATCAAAGTGTCAGAAACAGAGTCCATGAGGGTGGCATGAGGACCCAAAGTCCTCTAGCGGGACCTGTGCTCACAGCCCATCACTGTACAGCTCAGTTGGCATTTGCTAGAGAATACACAATTGGCAGCTTTGCCATTGGCGCCCTGTTCTCTTCACAGAGCTAATGCTTGTGATCTGTTTAAATGACAAATGAAATGCATTTTATTACTACAAATGTTTGTGATGTGCCATCTGTTGGCAATGACTGAGCCATACAATCAGACAGATACACAGACACATATCCTTTAATTAATTAATATTATTTGAACTTATTTAAAAAAGTCTTATTCGAAGGCAAAAGGTTACATTCAATTGTAAAAGAACTGTTGTTTGTTTAACCGACACTCATTTTTTCATCATGTTATTCCAGACACACTATGCAAACTTGCAGTATTTTAGAGGTCTGTTTTTGCATTTCACTTCCATGATCAGCCTTTTCAAAATTTTGAAATTGATTATCTTCATTAGTAGCATTTACAGCCAGACACCTTTATAACATTGTTTTTTGCTTTCTTTGTTTCTATCCCACTACTTTGCAATTTGATCTACAACTACCCTCAGATAACTTTGTCTCAATGGTTCTCTGTGCCACACAAAATTATTGCTTTTAATCAGATTCTGTTTCATATACTCTTAAACATGAAACTCGACTGTTATTTATTGCTAATACATTCTTATTAAAGCAAATTGAAAATCCATCCATTTTCCAACCCGCTGAATCCGAACACAGGGTCACGGGGGTCTGCTGGAGCCAATCCCAGCCAACACAGGGCACAAGGCAGAAAACAATCCCGGGCAGGGTGCCAACCCACCGCAGGACACACACAAACACACCCACACACCAAGCACACACTAGGGCCAATTTAGAATCGCCAATCCACCTAACCTGCATGTCTTTGGAATGTGGGAGGAAACCGGAGCGCCCGGAGGAAACCCACGCAGACACGGGGAGAACATGCAAACTCCACGCAGGGAGGACCCGGGAATCGAACCCAGGTCCCCAGATCTCCCAACTGCGAGGCAGCAGCGCTACCCACTGCGCCACCGTGCCACCCCAAATTGAAAATGACAGTCCTAATTTTGATATTTCTTTTATTACAACACTTTAAAACTCCCACATTAAAGAGCCTCATCATTGCCAGCCATTGGCTGCTGGTTTGACATGTAATGCCTAAAACAATGAGGTGTAATGAACTCTTTTGGAGCTAATTATCATTTTTTTCCATTTTGGCTAAAGGCTGAATATTTTTACCAAAAATATCAGTTTTCTGAAAAGCACATAAAGCAATGGTTTTACACATTAATCAACAAAAGATATTTATTTATGACAAATCTCACTGTGGTTTATGTTCCACTAGCAAAATACCCGCGCTTCGCAGCGGAGAAGTAGTGTGTTAAAGAGGTTATGTAAACATATATCTACATATACATACATATATAAATTTACACATCTACATATATATATACATATGCACATATATATACACATATATATACATATGCACATATATATACACATATATACATACACACATATATATATATATAGCAAAATACCCGCGCTTCGCAGCGGAGAAGTAGTGTGTTAAAGAGGTTATGTAAACATATATATACATATACATATATACATATATACACATATCTACATATACATATATACATATATATATATATATATACATATACACATCCACATATACAGTGATCCCTCGCTATATCGCGCTTCGCCTTTCGCGGCTTCACTCCATCGCGGATTGTATATGTAAGCATATCTATACATATTAATAAAAGGCAAAGCCCTCACTTACTCACTGACTGACTGACTGACTGACTCATCACAAATTCTCGAACTTCCCGTGTAGGTGGAAGGCTGAAATTTGGCAGGCTCATTCCTTACAGCTTACTTACAAAAGTTAGGCAGGTTTCATTTCGAAATTCTACGCATAATGGTCATAACTGGAACCTGTTTTTTGTCCATATACACTAATGGAGGAGGCGGAGTCACGTATCGCGTCATCACGCCTCCTACGTAATCACGTGAACTAAAAACAAGGAAGAGATTTACAGCACGAGTCAAACGCGGGAACGAAGGTAAATGACGTTAATTTTTGAGTGTCTTTTAACCCTTTAACCGCCAACTCCCTAAATATTCCCCAAGCCAGGCGAAATCTGAACAATTTTTGTTTTTTTACTTTTTTACATTTTTTTTACATTTATTCAAGCAGTATTGACCACTAAATGTTGTGCAAGTTGCCAGTGTATACACGAAATCTATAAATGTAACCTGAATTCTCAGCTAAGCAAAACATCTTGATACCAAACCGTGCCCTTTTCAATGGTAGATACTGTCGAAACTGTAAGCGGCCCTTCCACGACAATAAACTTTCATCAACTGCAACTGACGGTCCTGGCATGTAGGGCAACTGAAATGCTTCAAATAAATGATCAATCAAAGGACGTAGCTTGAACAAGTGGTCGCGGTTTGGATCTTTCTTATCTGGCTCGTTTCTGTTGTCATTCAAATGAAAGAATTTCAGCAGCAAAGAAAATCGGTTATGTGTCATGACAGCTGCAAAAATAGGTGTTGCATACATAGGATCTGTAGACCAGTACATCTCAATATCTGGTTTTCTGATTATTCCCATCAACATCAAAATCCCAATGAATTTTTTCATTTCGTTTTCATCAGTGTCAAACCAAGCACGAACACGGGAATGTGGAGGTAAATTGGGATTTTTCTCAATAAACTGTGCTGCATACAGATTTGTCTGATGAACAAAATGTCTAATCAAATCAGGTGACACAAACAGCTCATAAAACTGCTCAGCAGTGTAATTGTTTACATCAACAATAAAGCCACACGTTCCCTCAAACGAATGCAGAAAAGGTAGTTCACCACGGGCAGCAGCCCAGCTGAGATGCTGGGGATACACCCACTCAGCGCCGTCATCCGATGCGTCTTCATTCACAATATCATGCAGCGCACGTTGCTGCTCATCACTGTCACTAAAATCTTCTTCAGAATTGCTACAATCATGATCAGAACTGTCCAAAATCGCCTGCAAAGCCTCACTTGAAGTCAGTTTACGTTTCGCCATATTCACAGCTGTTACATGCGAATCACGTCACATGACCGGCCAAAACAACCACAGACTTGTCGAAATACAACGTAGTAATAATACCCACGCCAAACCGTCAGTTATACTACTTGCCAGGCATTCATATAACCACAGGCAAATGTGCCGGATAATTCCGGCAGTATGGCGTTAGCATTAAAACAGCGGTGCCGGATATATCCGGCAGAGGGCGGTTAAGGGGTTAATACTGTGTAAGCATACATATTAACACATGTGCAATTAAACGTGTGCATTTACGGGGTGATTTCTCAGGCTTAAAAGCTCGCCTTTTATCAAACGCGGGAACAAAGGTAAATGACGTTGTTCACTGTCTTTTAATACTGTGTAACCATACATATTAACACATGTGCAATTAAACGCGTGCATTTACGGGGTGATTTCTCAGGCTTAAAAGCTCGCCTTTTACTAAAAAGGTAAATGCAAAACTATTTTCAATCATTCTATGATCTGCTTCTCACAACTGAAGGCACCGTGGCTGATGTTACGTCACTTGCTGTCCAACCATAAGCGTTACCTGGTAGGTAACCGGCCACTCACTTCACTCCCTTACGGGAATCGAACCTCTGAGGTTTTCTTTTGTTCTTAATTAAAATTTAAAAGCAATACTTCACCGCTGCTAAGCCCCTCTAGCGCTGACGTCCAAGGTTCAATTACCGTAAGCAAGTGCAGTGAGTGTGTAATTACATTCACGGCATTCGTAGTCTGATTCACAATCTGATTGTATGGGTGGTTACCTACCAGGTAACGCTTATAGTTGGCCACCAAGTCAGGTCGAAGTGATCACTCGAGTAAAGGCAGCTTCACAAAAAAACAGATCCTTAACAAACTGTTATTAGTATATTTTCCCTCAATTTAAAAGGTTTTATTTTCTTCTTAATAAAAATTTAAAAGCGGTACTTCGCCGGTGCGAAGCGCGTGGATTTGACCGACTGACACATACAGACATATTCATGAGTGCAGGTACTTCGGAAAGAAAGCACCGTGTAAACCTAAAGTTTAAATTAAGTTCATAGACCTACAAAAGGTTGCCATTCATTTGAGGCAAGATTGCTTTTCTTCTGTACAACTATACGTTGCATTCTCAAGAGTGTGCTTGCACGGCTTCGGATATAGATATATATATATATATATATGTATGTATGTCTATATATAAATATGTAAGCTTATAAGTACTGCCTTACTTCTCTTTAAGAAAGGAAGATGTAATGATACTTGATTTAAACGATTCCATGTCTTCCTGGGTTTGCTTAGCTTATTGTCAATATCTTTACACCTTTTTTTAAGACTTATTGACTGAAACGGACTTTCACGAAAAAAGTTAGAGCTTTGCTACAGGATACACCCTCCACAAGTTAAGCAAGTAAAAATAAAATATATATTTCTGTTTTATTTCAACCTTTTAAGGTCGTATGCATAGCCCCATTTGGCTATTTAATTTTTTTTTTTCTTTCTTCAGTAATATTTAATCTCCTTAAAGAAAAAGAACATATCCATTTTACTTTTTTTGTATCTCTTTAGTAATATTTTAGTGTAAAAGGATAACCAGTATTTAAACCTTTTATGTTACTTTATACATTTATTTTACACAATGTTGAAAAATGAATAAGAAAGTTACATATTTTGGCAGCTGCTGCTTTAATTTTCAATGAAATGAAAAAAGCTCTCCAAGAGAAAACGTCAATGAAGAAGAAACAGTTTGCACTATCTAAAAATCAGAAACCCTCATTTATAAAAGTTTGCTGCAGATAACTTAACTGAAAATAAATGAATAGTTCCTATGTGTATAATACATATTTATCTATTTTACTTATGCCTTTATTCCAGCAACTTACAACATCTGTGGTACAATTTGTTACATTACTTTTGTTTTTTGCAGCACAGGCAGGTGAAGTGACTTCCTCAGGGTCACACAGTGGTGTCAGTACCAGGATTTGAACTGACAAGCTCCGGGTTTACTGAAATATTACTGAAGAAAGAAAAAAAATGAAAACGGGCAAATAGGGCTATGCATACAGATGTCCATCCATCCATTATCCAACCCGCTATATCCTAAATACAGGAGCCAATAAGTAGATATGTATATATACAGTATATAAGTAAATATATATGTGAATGTATGTATGTATATATGTATGTCTATATTTATATATATATATATATGTAGATATGTAAATTTGTATATGTGTATATATATATATATATATATATGTATATATGTATATGTATATATATATATGTTTACATAACCTCTTTAACACACTACTTCTCCGCTGCGAAGCGCGGGTATTTTGATATATATATATATATATATATATATATATATATATATATATATATATATATATATATGACAGCAACACTCATAACAATGACAACACAATTACATATATATATATGTATATATATATGTGTCAATCTATCTATGTATGTATGTCTAGATATATATACATATGAACATATATATATATATGTACATATGTATATATATGTGTATATATATCTAGATGTGTATATGTGTAGATATGTAAATATTTATATATATATATGTGTCTGTCCCCTCCTCGAACCGCCACCTTATCGTGGTGGAGGGGTTTGCGTGTCCCAATGATCCTAGGAGCTCTGTTGTCCGGGGCTTTATGCCCCTGGTAGGGCCACCCAAGGCAAACTGGTCCTAGTTGAGGGATGAGACAAAGTGCGGTTCAACAGACCTCCTATGACGAATAAAAAATTTGGACGGCGTTTTCCCTCGCCCAGACGCGGATCACTGGGGCCCCACTCTGGAGCCAGGCCTGGAGGTGGGGCTCGATGGCGAGCACCTGGTGGCCGGGCCTGCACCCATGGGGCTCGGCTGGGCACAGCCCGAAGAGGCAACGTGGCTCCCCCTTCCCATGGGCTCACCACCTATGGGAGGGGCCAAGGAGGTCGGGTGCAGTGTGAGTTGGGTGGTGGCCGAAGGCGGGGACCTTGGCGGTCCGATCCTCAGCTACAGAAGCTGGCTCTTGGGACGTGGAATGTCACCTCTCTGAAGGGGAAGGAGCCTGAGCTTGTGCGTGAGGTTGAGAGGTTCCGGCTAGATATAGTCGGGCTCACCTCAACGCACAGCTTGGACTCTGGAACCAATCTCCTTGAGAGGGGCTGGACTCTCTACCACTCTGGAGTTGCCCCCGGTGAGAGGTGTCGAGCGGGTGTGGGTATACTTATTGCCCCCCGACTTGGAGCCTGTACATTGGGGTTTACCCCGGTAGACGAGAGGGTAGCCTCCCTCCACCTTCGGGTGGGGGGACGGGTCCTAACTGTTGTTTGTGCGTATGCACCGAACAGCAGTTCAGAGTACCCACCCTTTTTGGAGTCCCTAGAGGGTGTGCTAGAGGGCATACCTTCTGGGGACTCCCTCGTACTGCTGGGGGACTTCAATGCTCACGTGGGCAATGACAGTGAGACCTGGAAGGGCGTGATTGGGAGGAATGGCCCCCCCGATCAGAACCCGAGTGGTGTTTTGTTATTGGACTTCTGTGCTTGTCATGGATTGTCCATAACAAACACCATGTTCAAGCATAGGGGTGTTCATATGTGCACTTGGCACCAGGACACCCTAGGCCTGAGTTCGATGATCGACTTTGTGGTCGTGTCGTCGGACTTGCGGCCACATATCTTGGACACTCGGGTGAAGAGAGGGGCGGAGCTATCAACTGATCACCACCTGGTGGTGAGTTGGCTTCGATGGTGGGGGAGTTTGCCGGTCAGGCCTGGTAGGCCCAAACGTGTTGTGAGGGTCTGCTGGGAACGTCTGGCAGAGCCCCCTGTCAGAAGTAGCTTCAACTCCCACCTCCGGCAGAACTTCGACCATGTCCCGAGGGAGGTGGGGGACATTGAGTCCGAATGGGCCATGTTCCGTGCCTCTATTGTTGAGGTGGCTGACCGGAGCTGTGGCCGTAAGGTGGTCGGTGCCTGTCGTGGCGGCAATCCCCGAACCCGTTGGTGGACACCGGCGGTGAGGGATGCCATCAAGCTGAAGAAGGAGTCCTACCGGTCCCTTTTGTCCTGTGGAACTCTGGAGGCAGCTAATAGGTACCGGCAGGCCAAGCGGAATGCAGCTTCGGTGGTTGCTGAGGCAAAAACTCGGGCATGGGAGGAGTTTGGGGAGGCCATGGAGAACGACTTTTGGACGGCTTCGAGGAGATTCTGGTCCACCGTCCGGCGTCTCAGGAGGGGGAAGCAGTGCAGTGTCAACACTGTATATGGTGGTGATGGTGCGCTGCTGACCTCGACTTGGGACGTTGTGAGTCAGTGGGGGGAGTACTTTGAAGACCTCCTCAATCCCAATAACATGCCTTCCAATGAGGAAGCAGAGCCTGGGGACTCAGAGGTGGGCTTCCCCATCTCTGGGACTGAGGTCACCGAGGTGGTCAAAAAACTCCTTGGTGGCAGGGCCCCGGGGGTGGATGAGATACGCCCGGAGTTCCTCAAGGCTCTGGATGTTGTAGGGCTGTCTTGGTTGACACGTCTCTACAACATCGCATGGACATCAGGGACAGTGCCTCTGGATTGGCAGACCGGGGTGGTGGTCCCCCTCTTTAAGAAGGGTGTGTTCCAACTACAGAGGGATCACACTCCTCGGCCTCCCTGGAAAAGTCTATTCGGGGGTTCTGGAGAGGAGGGTCCGTCGGATAGTCGAACCTCGGATTCAGGAGGACCAGTGTGGTTTTCGTCCTGGTCGCGGAACAGTGGACCAGCTCTACACCCTTAGCAGAGTCCTGGAGGGTGCATGGGAGTTCGCCCAACCAGTCTACATGTGTTTTGTGGACTTGGAAAAGGCGTTCGACCGTGTTCCTCGGGGGATCCTGTGGGGGGTGCTCCGGGAGTATGGAGTACCGGACCCCCTGATAAGGGCTGTTCGGTCCCTGTACAACCGGTGTCAGACCTTGGTCCGCATTGCCGGCAGTAAGTCGAACCCGTTTCCAGTGAGAGTTGGACTCCGCCAGGGCTGCCCTTTGTCACCGATTCTGTTCATAACTTTTATGGACAGAATTTCTAGGCGCAGCCAGGGTGTTGAGGGGGTCCGGTTTGGTGGACTCAGGATTGGGTCACTGCTTTTTGCAGATGATGTTGTCCTGTTTGCTTCATCAGGCCGTGATCTTCAGCTCTCTCTGGATCAGTTCGCAGCTGAGTGTGAAGCGACTGGGATGGGAATCAGCACCTCCAAATCCGAGACCATGGTCCTCAGCCGGAGAAGGGTGGAGTGCCCTCTCAGGGTTGGGAGCGAGATCCTGCCTCAAGTGGAGGAGTTCAAGTATCTCGGGGTCTTGTTCACAAGTGAGGGAAGAATGGAGCGTGAGATCGACAGGCGGATCGGTGCGGCGTCCGCAGTGATGCGGGCTCTGCATCGGTCTGTCGTGGTGAAAAAGGAGCTGAGCCATAAGGCAAAGCTCTCAATTTACCGGTCGATCTATGTTCCTACCCTCACCTATGGTCATGAGCTATGGGTAGTGACCGAAAGAACGAGATCGCAAATACAAGCGGCTGAAATGAGTTTCCTCCGCAGGGTGTCTGGGCTCTCCCTTAAAGATAGGGTGAGAAGCTCAGTCATCCGGGAGGGGCTCAGAGTAGAGCCGCTGCTCCTCCGCATCGAGAGGAGTCAGATGAGGTGGCTCGGGCATCTGATCAGGATGCCTTCTGGATGCCTCCCTGGGGAGGTATTCCTGGCACGTCCAACCTAGAGGATGCCCCGGGGAAGACCCAGGACACGCTGGAGGAACTATGTCTCCCGGCTGGCCTGGGAACGCCTCGGGATTCTCCCGGAAGAGCTAGAAGAAGTGGTCGGGGAGAGGGAAGTCTGGGCATCTCTGCTCAAGCTGCTGCCCCCGCGACCCGACCTCGGATAAGCGGAAGAGAATGGATGGATGGATGGATGGATATGTGTCTGTGTGTGTATATATATATATATATAATGTATGTATATATATATGTATATATATATATATATATATATATATATATGTGTGTGTGTGTGTGTATGTATATGTGTGTGTTTATGTATGTGTGTATATATATGTTGATATGTGTATATATATATATATATACAGTATGTATATATATGTGGATGTGTATATGTATTTATATATGTAGATATGTGTATATGTAGATATGTATATATATGTATATGTATATATATGTTTATGTGTGTGTGTGTATATTATATATATAAAAGACAGCAACACTCATAACAATGACAACACAATTACATTGACAATCATGTTACATTATTTTTAAAATGTTTCCTTTTTTTTTTCATAACCTCTTTAACACACTACTTCTCCGCTGCGAAGCGCAGGTATTTTGCTAGTATATATATATACACACACAGACACATATATATACATAAATATTTACATATCTACATATATACACATCTACATATATATACACATATATATACATATCTACATATATATATATATATATACAGTGGAACCTCTAGATACGAGTTTAATTCGTTCCAGCACTGAGCTTGTATAGCGAATTTCTCGTATCTAGAACAAACTTCCCCATTGAAAATAATGGAAATCCAGTTAATCCGTTCCGCACCCCAAATATATTAACATAAAAATCAATTTTCCTAACAAATAACACTGATAAATTATATATACTGTAGTCTACCTTTAATAAATAACACTGGTAAATATAACTGATTATTAAAAGAATCAAAACAGGTGTCCAAAGTGCAGTAGAGCATTCAATAAATCTTTAAATAAATAATCCTTAAAACAGTTGTGAAGTGGAGGTTTAAAATACACAAGAATAACAATCCTTTAACACGAGGTTAAAACGTCAAAAGGATGCAGTCTTTAAAAAACAGATGACAATCCCCGGTGCTTCTTCTCTGTTAGCGTCTCACCTGCGGGCTCTGCAACAGGCGAGACACTCTTAATGCAGCTGACCTTCTCTACACCGTCCTGCTTCAGCTGTTTGGCTCGCCTGTTCGGCTCACTGTTCAGCTACACGCGAGCCTGCACTCACTTGCTCTCCCGCACCGACTTCCTCTGCCTGCCTGCCTGCACCTCCGTTCTCTCTCCTCTCTTTTCTTTTACTTCTTCTCCCCCTTAACTGGCTCGCGCTTCTCTATATATGCGGGGAGGATATGGCAGCTGCAGCCCATCAGCCACAGGAACAATCATGGATGTGGGCAGTTTCCCACCTGTGCACTTAAGTGAGAAACGCAGACACCGCAGATCGCGGCTCGCAACTGCTACCACGCCCCCTCGCTAAGCCGCGAGCTATACCCACAGCCTGGCTCGTGGCTCGTTACGCGAGCCAATGCTCGCATTTAGATCTGAATTTTTCGCTCATACTTTCCTCGTATTTTGAATTTCTCGTATACAGAGGTGATCGTATCTCGAGGTTCCACTGTATATATATATATCTAGACATACATACATAGATAGATTGACACATATATATATATACATATCTACATATATATATATGTAATTGTGTTATTGTTATGAGTGTTGCTGTCATATATATATATATATATATATATATATATATATATATATATATATATATATATATATATATATATAGCAAAATACCCGCGCTTCGCAGCGGAGAAGTAGTGTGTTAAAGAGGTTATGTAACTATATATATACATAAACATATATACATATATATACAGATCTACATATCTACATATACATATATATACATATACACATCCACATATACATATATATATATACATATACAAATTTACATATCTACATATATATATATATAGATATAAATATAGACATACATATATACATACATACATTCACATATATATATATATATATATATATATATATATATATATATATATATATATATATATATATATATATACTGTATATATACATATCTGCTTATTGGCTCCTGTATTTAGGATATAGCGGGTTGGATAATGGATGGATGGACATCTGTATGCATAGCCCTATTTGCCCGTTTTCATTTTTTTTCTTTCTTCAGTAATATTTCAGTAAACCCGGAGCTTGTCAGTTCAAATCCTGGTACTGACACCACTGTGTGACCCTGAGGAAGTCACTTCACCTGCCTGTGCTGCAAAAAACAAAAGTAATGTAACAAATTGTACCTCAGATGTTGCAAGTTGCTGGAATGAAGGCATAAGTAAAATAGATAAATATGTATTATACACATAGGAACTATTCATTTATTTTCAGTTAAGTCATCTGCAGCAAACTTTTATAAATGAGGGTTTCTCATTTTTAGATAGTGCAAACTGTTTCTTCTTCATTGACGTTTTCTCTTGGAGAGCTTTTTTCATTTCATTGAAAATTAAAGCAGCAGCTGCCAAAATATGTAGCTTTCTTATTAATTTTTCAACATTGTGTAAAATAAATGTATAAAGTAACATAAAAGGTTTAAATACTGGTTATCCTTTTACACTAAAATATTACTAAAGAGATACAAAAAAAGTAAAATGGATATGTTCTTTTTCTTTAAGGAGATTAAATATTACTGAAGAAAGAAAAAAAAAATTAAACAGCCAAATGGGGCTATGCATACGAACTTAAAAGGTTTAAATAAAACAGAAATATATATTTTATTTTTACTTGCTTAACTTGTGGAGGGTGTATGCTGTAGCAAAGCCCTAACTTTTTTCGTGAAAGCCCGTTTCAGTCAATAAGTCTTAAAAAAAGGTGTAAAGATATTGACAATAAGCTAAGCAAACCCAGGAAGACATAGAATCGTTTAAATCAAGTATCATTACATCTTCCTTTCTTAAAGAGAAGTAAGGCAGTACTTATAAGCTTACATATTTATATATAGACATACATACATATATATATATATCTATATCCGAAGCCGTGCAAGCACACTCTTGAGAATGCAACGTATAGTTGTACAGAAGAAAAGCAATCTTGCCTCAAATGAATGGCAACCTTTTGTAGGTCTATGAACTTAATTTAAACTTTAGGTTTACACTGTGCTTTCATTCCGAAGTACCTGCACTCATGAATATGTCTGTATGTGTCATTCGGTCAAATCCACGCGCTTCGCACCGGCGAAGTACCGCTTTTAAATTTTTATTAAGAAGAAAACAAAACCTTTTTAAATTGAGGGAAAATATACTAATAACAGTTTGTTAAGGATCTGTTTTTTTGTGAAGCTGCCTTCACTCGAGTGATCACTTCGACCTGACTTGGTGGCCAACTATAAGCGTTACCTGGTAGGTAACCACCCATACAATCAGATTGTGAATCAGACTACGAATGCCGTGAATGTAATTACCCCGATCTACATGTTGTCAAATAAACGAACCACACGCCGTGGCGCAATTTTAGGGGCTTTGCCTGTAGCGCTGACGTCCGAGGTTCGATTCCCGTAAGGGAGTGAAGTGAGTGGCTGGTTACCTACCAGGTAACGCTTATGGTTGGTCAGCAAGTGAGGTAACATCAGCAACGGTGCCTTCAGTTGTGAGAAGCAGATCATAGAATGGTTGAAAATAGTTTACTGTCAAATAATGCAAAGAGTATGCGACACGTCTTTCCCCCTTATTCTTGGCTCATCAGGCGTACACACTCACTGCACTTGCTTACGGTAATCGAACCTCGGATGTCAGCGCTAGAGGGGCTTAGCAGCGGTGAAGTATTGCTTTTAAATATTAATTAAGAACAAAAGAAAACCTCAGAGGTTTGATTCCCGTAAGGGAGTGAAGTGAGTGGCTGGTTACCTACCAGGTAACGCTTATGGCTGGCCAGGAAGTGACGTAACATCAGCCACGGTGCCTTCAGTTGTGAGAAGCAGATCATAGAATGATTGAAAATAGTTTTGCATTTACCTTTTTAGTAAAAGGCGAGCTTTTAAGCCTGAGAAATCACCCCCTAAATGCACACGTTTAATTGCACATGTGTTAATATGTATGCTTACACAGTATTAAAAGACAGTGAACAACGTCATTTACCTTTGTTCCCGCGTTTGATAAAAGGCGAGCTTTTAAGCCTGAGAAATCACCCCGTAAATGCACACGTTTAATTGCACATGTGTATGCTTACACAGTATTAAAAGACACTCAAAAATTAACGTCATTTACCTTCGTTCCCGCGTTTGACTCGTGCTGTAAATCTCTTCCTTGTTTTTAGTTCACGTGATTACGTAGGAGGCGTGATGATGCGATACATGACTCCGCCTCCTCCATTAGAGTATATGGACAAAAAACATGTTCCAGTTATGACCATTACGCGTAGAATTTCGAAATGAACCTGCCTAACTTTTGTAAGTAAGCTGTAAGGAATGAGCCTGCCAAATTTCAGCCTTCCACCTACACGGGAAGTTCGAGAATTAGTGATGAGTGAGTCAGTCAGTCAGTCAGTCAGTGAGTCAGTGAGGGCTTTGCTTTTTTTTAATATGTATAGATGAGCATGTACACAATGTGAATTCACATACCTGTTTAATAGCATAGTCCTGTAAGGTATGGTAACGTTCAAAGCAGTCAAATGCATGCATTGCCAAATTACACTGCTTGCAGTATGTGTTACACTGGTGACACTATTTCAGGCATCTGTTGCTGCATGCTGTGGCCGCTGTTTCCACCAGTTCTCTGAGCCAGCAGCCACAGCATGTAGCAACAGATGCAGCAGCGCTACAATCAGCTGATGCAGGTACGTCACTTTCGTTTTCAATCTCCAGATCACTTGCATGAAAATCAGAGTTCGATAAGTTAGAGTCAGATTCAGAAATAATATGCAATACGTTGTTCATGGAGTATTTTTCTTTGTGTCTCTCTCTCGCCAGATGTCGATGCCACTTTAGATGTTGTTTACTCTTTGCAAGTCTTGCACGCTCAGGGATTTGAGGTCAAAGCAACAAAGCTAGCTTTCCTACTAGCAAAGAGAGTCACACTATAATGTAACGGCGAGTTTTATTAATGTTTATAGCCACCCTCTAACCCTGGATGTCGACTAAAGTCGATATTCACCTTCAACCTCTTGTGTTGACACAAGTCGACACCTGCCCTGAAAGAATTAATAGTATTCAGGTGAACTTTATTAAAATATTGTTGCACCAATAAGGGAAAAAAGTGTAGATAGATTATGTGGAGCCTAACTTGATACTGTGATGATCCTATTTTTCTAGGTGAGCCCATAGGTGCCGACTGGATTTTTATCCTGAATGCCACTATATAAATTGTGCCCTGCTGCTACCCATAGGTCACGTCCAAAATAATAAAACAAGTGCACCTTTGACCTGACTGTCTCTTGCCTGCTCTTTTACTTCTCTCACTATACTCACCCTGTCGTTGTCATTGCTGCATTCCTTGTGATCGCTCTGCCTATGGCTGTTTGGCACAATAGCACAATCCCTTACCCATTTCACTGAACAGCTTTCTGTCCTGTTCTGTCCTGTGCCCTCACAAACAGTGCTTCCCCTGGGCTCTGTCCCAACCTTGCATCACATTCTTCACAGCTGCATGTGCAGCAGCAACACACGTCACAATACATTCACAGCAATGGATGCCATTTGAGTGTTGCAAGTGGGAAACATTCCTTGTACAGTATTTTGTGGGTAGATCCCCAAGAAGCGGGACCACCTGTACCTCATCTTTAGGGGACTTCCTTTAAATGCAGGCTGTCAATATAAAGTCCATATGGTTCATTTGAATGTTCTTCGATGAAGTTTGGTGGTTTTGTAAGTATTGTGCTCTTTATGATTTCTGATTGTTTTGGCTTCTGACTTTTTCGGCTCTGGTCTATTGGATACTCTTTTGGCTTGTGTGTGTGTGTGTGTTTGTTTGTTTTCCATTCTGTTTGATTTGGATTGTCTTTGGCAGCCCCTTTTTGATCGTTATAAGTTCATTTTTGTATTTTGCTTTGTTTTGAAAATAAACAACTTTTTTCTAAAGGTTTTATGAACTTCTCTGTGCTTCAGCTGGAGTTTTCATGGTTCTCCCTCTGGTGAGACATACATCCAGGCTTTGTTGAGACTCTTAGCTATAATTTTGAATTTAAAAGCCTAACCTAGTCATTTATATAGACTCCCCTTTTCCTGTGGTCAGGAGACCTGTCTTGTGGGCCATTCTGAAAGGTCTTGCTCTTTCGTTTTTTTTGTGCTTTCAAAGAGGTTGTAATACACACGGCATCAGAGCAACCAAACATGTGAAATGGCAGCACCTAAGCAAACATATGCACAAAATGGTTTTGTGATGATGTCAACAGAATAATAATTAAAAGTATATACATAATTAATATAAAATGAAAAACACCTCAAATCCAAAAATAAATGTCACAAACTAATTTTAAAGTAAGTGAATAAACAGATGTATAGAAATATCATATTGATGATAATACTTATTGTTTTGGATGCCAGTTATAACATTCTCATAGTAAGATTGCAATATTTATATTTTTAATTGTTAATTTAATTTTTTATGGTTTATTACTGTTTTGATTTTACCAGGGCTCCTTCCCTGGTGTTAATTTTTATTCCTTGTGTGTGTTTATTCTGTTGTCTATTTTGAATTATACTGTTAGGTTGCTAAATATGTTTTTGTTTAATTTCTTTTGTTTTTTTTTTGTTTCTTTATTTAATATTTATGTGTTTTCTAAATATTTTGTGATTTTCTTTTTTGACATCTGTTTATGTTAATTTAGCTTGTTACATGTCTTGTGCTTATATTTTGACCTAGAGGGGTGGGGCCCCTGATGCTGCAGCTGTGGCTCTCTCCAGTCTTTTTAAAAGCCCGTGCTGCCCTCAGTGTAGTGTTAAGGAATTAGCTTACCAGCTTGTGTTGTTCAGCTCCCCCTTTGTGCTTGGGCTGTGTACATTTTGTTGGTCTTTTGGCTTTTTTGTTTGATCTTTCTGTGTTTTTTAATTTTTTTGCTTATTTTTGGTCTACATCTTTGATTTTTTTTATTTTTGTTAAATAACCTTAATATCAAAAATTAATGTTTTCTTTGGGTTAAATGTTTAACGTTCTCCTTTCCCTTTTAGGATTTAGAGGGCTTGTCCCCTTTGAGAGTGCAGGCCTCAGGCCTGATCTTGAGCTTTAAGAGTCAGGCCTGTTTTGAATTTTGAGTTCTTTTGGAATTAAAGACCTTTTTGTGAGTTTCAGGGAACTATATCTTAATAATTATAACATTATACACTACACTATGTTGCTGTATAATCTCTACAGTCCAGTTCTTTACAAATATAGACATGAAAGTAGATAACATACATGTAGATGAAACTTTCCTATATTTCCCATGTAACATGAGTGAAAGTTATAGCAAGGTACACTGTTAGCATTGTTGCCATACAGTTGCAAGAAAAGGTTTGTGAACCCGTTGGAATTACCCGGATTTTTGCTTTAACTGCTTTCAATGACTTTATTGTTTTTGTGTTATCACTTTGGGCAAGTTGTGTTTTTCTATTTTTGTGACTTAGTTGGAGATCAGATCACATTTTTGTTAGTTATTAATGAAAAGATTTAGGGGATTCCAAAGGCTTCACAAACTTTTTTCTTGCAACCATATTGCCTTTTTCTATCCACCTTTGTATTTTTATAACCTGCTTTTTTATCCAGTTTCATGGTACAACCTAACCCAGCAACACGAAGTGAAAGGCAGGAAACAATGATGGGTCAGATGCCAGTCCATCACAGGGCACAGTCACACACACACACATCTACAGGGTAGGATTCAAAAGTAATGAGCCTTTGTTCAAAAAGACAAATTTATTGAGCAAATCGGTACAACTAATTAATAGTCTTCAAAATAGGCACCTCCTGCATCAATACACTTTTGTAGGCGGCTTTTCCATGACTCAAAGGCGTCCACGTAGGCCTGTTCTGGGATGGCTGCAAGGGCTGCCTTGACATTTGCTTGGATGTCCTCGATTGAGTCGAAGCGTTTTCCTTTCAGCGCTGATTTTAAGTGCGGAAACAAGAAGAAGTCAGAAGGCGACACGTCCGGACTGTAGGGAGACTGGGGGACCACCAGAACGTTCACCCGGGCCAGGTAGGCACTCACGATGAAGGCGGTGTGGCAGGGCGCATTATCGTGGTGAAGCTTCCAGGTGTCCTTGATGTCCCTTCACTTGCGCGCGACGCTTCTTTTCAGCCTTTTCAGGACTTCCAAGTAGTAAGCAGCATTCACGGTCTGTCCTTGCGGGACAAACTCGTAGTGGATGATCCCCTTCACTCCGAAGAAGGCAATGAGCATGGTCTTCGTCTTCGATTTGCTCATCTGTGCTTTCTTGGGACGGGGTGAGTTTGAGGTGTGCCACTCAGAGCTTTGTCGTTTTGTCTCTGAGTCATACTGAAAAGTCCAAGTTTCGTCGCCGGTTATCACTTTTTTGAGAATGCCAGGATCGTCTTCGCACATTTACAGCAGTTCTTGACATTGGAACACTAGGTTGTTTTTTTGTTCTTCAGTCAAAACTCTCGGCACGAGTTTGGCGCAGACCTTCCGCATGTGCAAGTACTCGGTAACAATGCGTTGCACCGTTGCCTCCGATAAGTCCAGGGCCTCTGCTACTTGGTAGAGACTTAAACGCCGGTCCATTTTCAAAAAATCACGCACTCGCTGCACATTAACGTCAGTTCGGGCTGATGATGGGCGTCCAGACCGGGGTTCGTCGGTCACCTCTTCCTCCCCCTCCCTAAAAGCCTTGTGCCACTTTTTCGCTTGAGAATAGGATAGACACTCAGTCCCAAATGCCTGTTGAAGCATTGTGAACATTTCGGAAGGAGACTTGCCCAACCAGAAGCAGAACTTGATCGCGTACCGTTGCTCTAACGAACTTTCCATTCCGCCGTGTAACGCACTACTGCACAGGGGTTCCCGTCAAGGCCGAGCTTTCGGAGCGGTAGGAGCTCCGCTGCGTTGTGAAGCCAACACCCACCGTCGCCGTCGCTGGCAAGTGGGGCGCGCGGTCGAGGTACGTTCGCGTCAGAACAAAATGAGGCTCATTACTTTTGAATCCTACCCTGTATATTCCACAGAAAAGCCCAACCAAAGGTGTCCATCTTTTGTTTATTTATATATAGAAACTGCATGGTATATTTTTTTGTAACAAGATAAACTTCCTTTTGCAAGCTCTATGAATCTCTTTCACTTTTCAGAGTTGTGTACTTTGTGGTCCAATGTCAAAAGACTCTTCTTTCTCATAAATATTGCTCATCTTCTCAGACCTGCTCATTGTTCCCCAAAATCTGTTACAGATTACAGTAACACTTGTTTGAGTTCATCAACCACTTTAATGATGACATGCAATGTGTATATGGCAACATGCATCACAGCCAAGACAACAACAGTGCACATCCCGTCTGATACCACTGCCCTTGAGAACAGCATACTGTATGTGTGCAACTGCTGACCTCTGACAATTGCCATGTCGGCCTACACCTGGTCAGCTGAAGAAAACTGCAGCATCAAAGTCATCCACAGATGGATGCTTGCCACAGTCCACACCATGGAAAGCCACATTCAAGAGGAAGTAAAGCGCTAATGATGAGCGATGTCCAGACATGCCATAAGATTTCAACATCACCTTGTTCAGGACCTCATGATTGAGCATTCATAGCTTATTACTTATTAACTCACACTTCAGAATGTGACTGAATAATCTAACCTAAGTCAACTGATTCATTAAAGCTGGGAAACAGGAATACAGGAGAGAAGACCCCGAGATGACCACAAATGCTGCATCCCAGGTGCTGATGACTCAATAGCAGGGCTCCACTCATGCTGCCGAAATGTTTGGTATAATGTGTAATCGCATCATGCTTTTGGTTTGCCTAAACCTTACACAGCACAATGTGCAGTAAGATTTATTTTGAAACTGTTAACATGTGACAACATCTTAGAAAATTACTTTGTTGCATTACTTAAACAACAGTGATAGTAATGGGAATATCAAGAAAATGAAGATAAAAGTGGAAGAAAACAATACGAGACCTAAAAGGAAATTAAACTTCACCATGTTCATTCTGGTAGTGGAAATTGGTATGGAGAATAAAAGCATTCAAAGAGTGTGGCCTCAGAGTAATTTACATCCAGAAGAGCATGACTGTGTTCATTCAGATGTTCATTAATATTTCATTTATTATCTCAGTAACTCATGTGTGCACAACCATTGTACAAGTCAAAAGGATTATTTTTGGACTTTCCTCAGACAACTCAAAGTTGTTTAAGGTAAATTGATTTGAATCTGCCTAGTAAGGATGCACATGCAGGTGGCCTGTGATAGACATGGTCCTCATCCACAGTGGCCCCCCACCTTGTGTTTGATTTTGTATGTTCAAGACCATGAGGAGCCTGCTCTTGAATGTTAGATAGATAGATAGATAGATAGATAGATAGATAGATAGATAGATAGATAGATAGATAGATAGATAGATAGATAGATAGATAGATAGATAGATAGATAGATAGATAGATAGATAGATAGATAGATAGATAGATAGATAGATAGATAGATAGATAGATAGATAGATAGATAGATAGATACTTTATTAATCCCAAGGGGAAATTCACATACTCCAGCAGCAGCATACTGATAAAGAACATTATTAAATTAAAGAGTGATAACAATGCAGGTATACAGACAGACAATAACTTTGTATAATTTTAACGTTTACCCCCCTGGGTGGAATTGAAGAGTCGATCTTCTCAGTCTGTCAGTGGAGCAGGACAGTGACAGCAGTCTGTCGCTGAAGCTGCTCCTCTGTCTGGAGATGACAATGTTTAGTGAATGCAATGAATTCTCCATGACTGACAGGAGCCTGCTCAGTGCCTGTCGCTCTGCCACGGATGTCAAACTGTCCAGCTCCATGACTACAATAGAGCCTGCCTTTCTCACCAGTTTGTCCAGGTGTGAGGCGTCCCTCTTCTCAGCACACCACCGCGTAGAAGAGGGCGATCGCCACAACCATCTGATAGAACATCTGCACCATCTTATTGCAGATGTTGAAGAACGTCAGCCTTCTAAGGAAGTATAATCGGCTCTGTCCTTTCTTACACAGAGCATCAGTATTGGCAGTCCAGTCCAATTTATCATCCAAATAATTGTTCATAATTGCCAATATTACACTTTTTGCAGCATAATTCATTTTAACACATATACTGTACATATTGAATAGCTCTTGGAAATCATTGAGATTGAAATAGTGAACAAGCAGTGTGGGTGCAGTACAGTAGAGGGCACACTCATACACGCAGCCACACAGGGCCAGTCAGAGTAAACGATTAGGCTAACAATCACCTTTGGGAAGTGGCAAATAAACTACTAGAGACATGGCAGATTTGCTTTTAATTTTAGGGGAACTGGGAAAGGAAACATAATCAAGAGCCGAGCCTAATTCAAATACCAAAAATTCCATCATAACCCAGAATCATTGTTGTGATAACTATTACAAGGGTTCAAAATAAAGTGAATTCACTATAAAGCATATACCAAAAAATCAGAATCTTTTGTCTTTAGTCCAATCCCAGATCACCCAGAGATCCTCATGACTGACCTTTAGGCAGCCGTGTTAATGACGTAACATGTCTTGTTGTCCTGGCTAGTTACGATAATGACTAACACAACAAAGAAAACAAACTGGGTTGAGAAAGGCATGAAAAAATATTACTGTTTTGAAAGTGGAAAATATTTACAGAGCAGATATGAATTCTACACATTTCAAAACCATGATATAAAGGTAAAAAATGTATTAAAGACTCTGACTATAACCCACACAAGCAAACACATAAAGTGAATTTCTGCTTTCTTTAGATGTGTTTACATAAACGTGAAAGTACCTGTTATCTGTGTTATGTCTCTGTGTCTGCATGTCTTTCCATCAGTCTGTCTACATGAATCAACTCAGCTCCCCTTGCAGCAATTTAATTGAATTTCAGGACACTTATTCTTCAAGGAAACATAGGAAGAAAGTTCAACTTTTATTGAAATACATCAAATAATATAAGCTATACAATTTCTTTATGTTGTTACAAAAACATTTCGCAAAGAGAAATGTAAAATCTGTATTTGAACAAAAACATGAAAATGTAAAATGCTTCAATATTCTGAATGTTTAACTAATTTCCTGAATGTCATGCCGTGATTAGATTTTGTAACTTAACAATTTTTTTAAAATTTCCTTGATTCATAAAACAAGTCTTAGAGTGAGAATTCTTTTGTAAAATTTTGTCACAAGTAAATTTAGCAGCAAAAAGAAAATGTGATAACAACATATTAGTCTTCTAGTATATTTTAGCAGAGGTGAACTTGCACTACTGAACTCAGGGGTTTACTAATGTTTGTTAAATGTTGAAAGTGATGTGCTCACTTAAAGGATATGTTCAGTAATTCAAGTTGAAGTTGTTTCACTGCGGTGAGCTGGCATCCTGCCCGGGGTTTGTTTCCTGCCTTGTGCCCTGTGTTGGCTGGGATTGGCTCCAGCAGACCCCCATGACTGTAGTTAGGATATAGCGAGTTGGATAATGGATGGATGGATAGAAGTTGTTTCATCACAATCATCGCATAGATTAATTTGCTACATAAAATTATGTTCTAAAGTGAAAAATTTTAATACTTTTTTGTCTGTTCTCGCAGCTACAATGGTGCCAAAGTGTTCCCCAGTACAGAGGTGAGTGCAAAAGCCTTAAAATTTACCAAATATGTCCACTTGGTTTTAGTTTAACAAAGAAAGCCTTCCATGTTTTTGAGGCATCCTTCATCTCCTGTTCGCTTGTCTGCTCACAACTGCCGCCATGGATGAGTTATGACAGCCCCAACGAGCGCCCAACACCAAGATGCTGTGTATTCTGCTTATTATCCTACTTTTTCCTTTGCTGTTCTGTTTCTTCAGTGGTTATGTACTGCAATGGTTTGTAATAACAGACAGATGTGCACTCAGATCATATGATTAATTTTTCCTTATCGTTGCTTACTGTTATTATTTTAAATAGCCTAAAAGGCTTTGGTCTGAATGGCAGCGTCATAAAAAGAGCACATAAGAGTTTCATTGTACTTTGTACAAATAACTAAATCTGAAGTGAACTGATTACACTGCATTGTATTTTTAGTAAAAGACTTAGATTTTGGAAACAGCCAAGCCTCTTGCACATCACACTTTCTGTGGTGTATTGTGTGCATGCAAAATAAAAAATGATCAGAAAAAGCATTGTGTGATAGAGCAGATTGAAGCACCACAAATCAGTTATCACATTTTTTAACACATAATGAGTCACTCTTACTGAGGATATGGGAATGAAAGAACTGAGAACAACATATTTGAGTGAGTAAACTCACTGACACTGACTCATACCAAACAATCCATAAGTACATGGGAGAACATGCAAAACTCATACAGACCTTGTTACTCTGAGGTAACAACTATTAGAGTCCTTTGGCCCTGATTCACAACTGCCATCGAGTCTCAGATATGGACCCTTGAATCTTGAATCGGCTCACAGAGCTGGGGAAAGAGAGGCATACGCATTGCCTCTGACCCTAGGTGAGCATAGTAAGGCAGAGCTGGGCAACATTCATGAGCGGACAAAAGGTTGACGCAGCTGGGAGCATTTGTCACTGCTGAACATCTGGGTCTCTGAAGTAGCTAAAAGGTCCTTTTGAGGGCACGTTGCCAGCAGTTGGCATAAGGTGGCTATTTCCATTTCTCTGTCTCTAACACTCCCTGGCTCATTACAATGTTATAATATATGCAGTGGCGGTTTTTGATATGGGCGACATGGGTTGTTGCCCAGGGTGGCATCATGGTGGGGACGGCATCATGGGCATCGGTAAAAAATTTTTTTTTTTTTTTTTGCGTGCGCCCATGCTGCCCCGACATCATGGCAGAGCATTTTTGGGATTGCATGAGCACCAGTCGGTTTTCTATTGCCCATTTACGGGGAGTAAGGGTGCCCTCCATTTGCAAGGTGCGCCTGCTGCTTGCTGCTTGCCGCACAGGGAGGAGAGGGGCGGTGTGGCGGGGGATTCTCTGGCTGGCTGGAACGGCATCTAATAACCAGCTTGCAAAATAAAACAAAATAAAAACAAACAAACAAACACAAAAGCACCAGACATTATGATATAGACTTATAATTTGCACCGATGTGTTTTCTAAATTCTATCACACCCATATATGCGGGAAGTGAGCGCGAGGGCCCTCGGTGCGCCTGCTTGCTGCTGCTGCTGTGCTGAAGTCTCACACACAACCTGTCAAAAGGGGAGGGGGGTGGGGTGCTTCCAAATAAAGCACATTTCATTCATAATATTGTCAATCCAAGCCCATTATGTCACAATTAATTTTTCCTGGGTTGTGCGAAATCGCAGAAAATAAACCCTATACAAACCGAATCTGCGCACTAAGGTGTAGGTCTGTTAGTTTACGTTGTGGTGATTCTCGGGTTGGGGCATGGGTGTTGAATACTGGAGTGCAAAATTAACACCGATGGAAGATGGACAAGAAAAGGTCAAAGCCATCAGCTGTTCAGCTTAGAAAAAAGAGAAAAGAAGAGGAGGAGAAACGAGCAAAAGATAAAGGTAAGCAGATGTGTCATTGGATAATGGCAGGTATTATGCATGACATGTATCCTGAAACAAGATAACATTAATTAGTAGGGATAGGGAAAACGTCTTTTTACTTTTGTTAGCCACTTGGCTATGATAGTAAACAGTAGACAGACACTAAACACTGATGTGACTTATTGAATCTTTTGGACTGTGTTCAGCATAATATTAATTAGCCATTAACTGGAAGAGGTGTATTGTTGATTTGTCTCCTATTCTCAATGTATGACGAATTATAATGGCTGTTTGTTAGCCGTTTGCATACTATGCTACGCTAAAACCAGACGATAGTATTCTGTTGTAGTCTAGCTGACTTAGCAAAAAAAAAATCCCTTACACTATTAGGCTACATTATTTAGGAAAGTTATCTTACTGTAATTACAGAGTAATGCATTACTTCCAAACACTGATGTTGTGATAGCCTATTCAATAAAATGCCTGTTATACATATAATTCTGAATATTTGATAAATTGGGCAAAATTATATGTTTGTTTTAATTATGAAAATGATGTATCAAAGTTTTATATTGAGTTTCTATTCAGGGGCACTTCTGAAATATTTTGGAGCACCCTCTGCCACTGCCACTGTCCAAGATGAGGAGCCGTCCACCTCCTCAGCCACATATGTGTTTCCACAAATGTCTGATCCCGAGGATGAAGACCCAATTGCGGCCACTTCAGGTGTGATTGTGTGCAGCCTGAGTGTGTGTGTGTGTTGCATAATATTTTGCAAAGACTGTTCCGCCACTGTGAATGCTGTGTATTCCAAATAACTTGTGTATACTATTGCAAATGTATGCTCATAGAAATGCCTAGAGCTGAACCCCCTGAGGATGAGCCCCTGCCTACGGACCCTGAAAAATGGCCTTCAGATATCCCTGACAGCATTCAAATACAGCTGGTTTGCAAAGGACCAAGTAAGGTAGCACCTGACTTTGTTTTCCCTAGAAATGAGGGTGATGGAAGAAGTTGCCACCACCACCAGTATTTTAAGAAAACACTAGTTAGCGGTGAAAAGATGCCTAGAAGCTGGTTAGTATATTCTGAGAAAAACAACAGCCTTTTTTGCTTCTGCTGCAAGCTGTTTTTTAAAAGACACATCAATTTAACAAGTTCTGGACTGACAGATTGGAAGCATGCCAGCTCCCTTCTCATCTCACATGACAATAGTCCTGAACACCATAACTCCATGAAAGCATGGAAAGAACTGGTAGTGAGGATTAAAAAAGGTGAAACAGTTGACAAACAAGAGATGACACTTGTGCAGGCTAAGAAAATAAGATGGAGAGCGGAGTTGACTTGTCTCACTGCTATCATTCAGTCTCTCGCAATCAGAAATTTAGCACTAAGGGGACACAAAGAAACATTGTTTTCTCCATCAAATGGCAATTTTCTAAAAGAAGTTGAACTCATGGTAAGGTTTGATCCCATAATGCAAGAGCACATTAACCGTGTCCAGAAAGGCACTTGCAGTCACACCAGCTATCTCGGTCACCATGTACAAAACGAACTCATTGATTTGTTGAGTAGCAAGATCACTTCAACAATGATTGATGATATCAAGCTGGCAAAGTTTTTCTCCATAATTCTAGATTGCACTCCAGATATTAGCCACACTGAACAGCTGTCAGTTGTGATTCGGATTGTGTCATTACAAGAGAAGCCCCATATTAAGGAGTATTTTATGGGTTTTTTGGAAGCTGAAGGGAAACATTTCGCATCCATGATTTTAAACAGGCTGGAAGAGCTGAAAATTTCCTTTGAGGACTGCAGAGGTCAGTCAAATGACAATGGGGCCAACATGAGGGGAAAAAACAAGGGCGTTCAAGCCAGGCTCCTGGAACTGAATCCTAGAGCTCTCTTTGTTCCCTGTGGAGCTCATGCAATGAATTTGGTTGTGACTGATGCTGCAAAGGGATCTATTGATGCCACAAGTTACTTTGGGATTTTGCAAAAACTTTACAATTTGTTTTCAGCCTCCACTCAGAGATGGGCCATCCTGAAAAAATATGCTAACATTACACTGAAGATGTGGTCTGAAACAAGGTGGGAAAGTAAGATCAACAGCGTTGAGCCCCTGAGGTACCAAGCATCTGCAGTGAGAGAGGCTTTGATTGAGGTGAGAGACCACACCAAAGACTCAGTCATAAAGATTGAGGCCCAGTCTTTGTCTGAGGAGGTTGGATCATACAGATTCAGCATTTGTACAGTGGTGTGGTATGACATCCTGAACCAAACCCACTATGTGAGCAAGCTCATGCAGTCTCCCAACATGCATGTGGATGTAGCGGTCAGTCTCCTCAAAAAGACAGAGAGAGGTCTCCGAAACTACAGGGCAACAGGCTTTGCATCTGCACAAATGTCAGCTAAGGATATGTGTGAAGACATGAACGTAGAGGCTGTTCTACAACAGAAAAGACTGAGATCTACAAAGCGGCACTTCTCTTATGAATCATTTGATGAGCCATTGAGTGATGCCCTAAAGAAGCTGGAGGTGACCTTTTTTAATGTTGTTGTTGATGCATTTTTGGAAAATGTGGGAGAGAAATTTGGAGTACTGACACATTTTCCAAATCTCTCAAATGATGACCTCACTGAACAGTGTAAGGCCCTCAGTGCTACTTGGCTTTTTCAGGACCAATCAAACTTGGATGCCAGAGAGCTTGCACAGGAGATTAAGAATTTGCCTGACTTATCATCCAAATCTATGACCTCTCTTGAGCTGCTGAACTTTGTGCATGACAATGAACTCTCAGAAATATACTCAAATTTGTGGACTTCCCTGAGAATTGCAGTTGTAACTACTTGTAACTGTGGCTTCAGCAGAGAGGAGCTTTTCAAAGCTGAAACTTGTGAAGACATATCTGAGGTCCACTATGTCTCAGGAATGCCTCACTGGCCTTGCCATCATCAGCATCAATCATGCAATTGCTGACCAGATTTCATATGATGACATTATTGATGACTTTGCATCAAGGAAGACAAGAAAGGTCCTGATTTAGGTGACAATTATTTCATATCAGTGTGTGTTGTGCGAAGTACAATCATGTTAATTGTGCAATTTAGGAATGCCTTATTTTAATTGTACTGTATCTGTCTTTTATACTTATTTAATATAATAATTGTTATATGTATGTCTTATTTTGACTTCTGTGTGTGCTTGTTTTATATTTAAAGTTGTATTTCTTCCAATTTATATGTAAGTTATTATGTTTGTTTATGTATGTATATATATATATATATATATATATATATATATATATATACTGTATATACTATATATATACTATATATACTATATATATATATATATATACTATATATATATATATATATATATATATATATATATATATATATATATATATATATATATATATATATATATATATATATATATATATATATATATATATATATGTTTATCTGGTTAATTTAGTAAAAACAGTTTTTACAGTTAAATTATGTTAATAGATAGATAGATGTACAATCCTTAATATGTTTTATGTGTCTATTTGTGGAGGGGGGGGGGGGGGGTTGAGGCACCAGAGGGGGTGTTCGCCCAGTGCACCAAACAGGCTAGGTCTGCCCCTGAATACATGTGATAGAAAGAATATGTAAAAGGGATTAGAAAGAAAAAACACTTACATTTTTTATTGTTCTTTTTAATTTTCAACATGTCCATCATCTTTACTAATACAAAGGATAATACAATTCTGCTCATCTTAATGACTTTCTTGGACTTGCCTCCAAGGTTTCTTCTACGGATGCTACAGTTTTTTCACTAACATGTGGCCTACCAGACCGTGGCTTATCATTGACAGAACCTGTTTCTTTACATTTTTTCATCCACTTGGATATGGAATTCCTGTGTGGAGCTTCTTTCTTGTACTGGGTTCTAAACCTTCTTGGGACAACAGCGGTAGATTTTAGTTCAGCCAACCAAAGAACACAATTTACTTTCTCTTCTAGTAAAGCCATGGGTCAACAGTGATTCTGAAAAATAAGTAATTTTTAAGTTACATTTCTATAAACAAAACTTCTAAAGACAAAAAAAGTAGATACATCAAGAATTCTAATCATTTGTACGAATTCTTTCTATCACATGTACTTACAAAGTTACAACTATTTTAAATTGCACACTGACTTTATGGACACCCTGTATATTGTAACGGCGCTGACAATTTGCCACTACCCAGGTGATGGCATCAGTAATGAGTAGCCCTACATATCAGAAGTGGGATGAAGGGGAAGACCCACAGTCCAACTCAGCAAACCACCGATTGCCCCAGACATCTAAAGTGGATTTTATGGGCTTTTCTGTGCAGTTGCTGAAGAGTCTCAGAACTGAGATCATGGACCTGGAGTGCAGGCTACAGCATCTGAATAGGAAGGTAGCAAAATAGCCAAGAGACTGCTGCCTCTGTGGCATTACCTGCTAAGGACCACTAGTCTGGATGCGCAGCTTTCCTAGCCATGCTTCAGGCAGGATCGGCTTAAATCAGCTCATAGAGCTGTGGAAAACATGGCATATCATGTAGCCACTGACCGCAGATGAGCAGTGCAAGGCAGAGCATGGGCAGAGCCTGAGAAGTCTGCACAAAAAAAAGATGAGGAAGATAACAACAACACTACAGAACAGTTGGCGGAGAGTCACAAAGCTGACATCAAGACCTGGGACATGGGTTGTAGCATCAGTTTGGGAAGGAAGACAGCCGAGAGACTGTTACATTTGCACCTCTATAAATAGACAGATTGCTGCACAAAAGTGCAATGTTAAACACTTGTACTGCACGGCATGGCAATGCAGAACTCAAAATTTCTTCTGTGCCATATTACAACACAGCTGTCAAAACCCCAGCTGATGTGCCCCTGTCACTGGCCATAAGACAGCACTGGAAGAGAAGACCACCTTGCCGTTTCATAGAGTTTGTGCATCATTGTAAGCAGATGGAAGTGGCCACTGGGATCAGCGACTTCAAATTGAGGCCTATATAACAGTGCTGAGAAGCTGCTTCAGCCTGAGTATGATATCACAATGTATCAGCAGCAGTCTGAGCTGGCTTTCCATCATTGAAATGACCAGCTTCAGAGCCAGCCACAAGAAAGTCTATAAAAATGGACAAATTCCATCTTGTGTGGCAACAGCAAACAGTCCTTTTAAGAACTGTAAGCTACGTAAAAGAGCAATGTAAAAACGGTTGGCAGTAGTGAGCAAATATGCAGTGCTACTCTCTATATGTATGTTATAGAATATTCTGTTATAAATTATTCTGTTACAGGCAATTGTGCATTTTGCTGCACAGTTTGGCACCCATTGTTTGTTATTAAGGGTGTGTCCTCAGAGGTCGTGGCCTGATTACTGTGACACAACGCATATATAAGGCAGCCTTTCCCTATTTGAGCTGCAGGTAAAAAAAAAAAAATTCTATTGCTTGCTAAACAGCTTTGTGCTTCATTTATGTATCAACCTTTTGATTATGTCCTTGACTTTGTTCTTCAAACTTGACACACGCTTTTCTTTTGAATTCCTGGTTTTGACCTGCTTTGATTTCAAGGCCTTCCCCTGGTCACTCTGCCCTGCAGACATAACAAATAAACATTCTTTTTCTAACCAACCACCCACGCATTCATCCATTTTCTGTTACGCTCAGAGTTAGGAAAAGCCAGAGCCAATCCTGCAAATAAGTGGCCCTCGGTTGAGGTCAGCTCTATTCCCTTTTTAGTGATTGACTGCTGGTTATATTATACTGAACTGTGTGCTCATATGCTGAGATGAAAACATTAGTATATATTTTATTGAAAATGATATTTTCCCAATGAAACATTATTTCAAACAATTCTGGCATGCATTGCACATGTCCCAGTTTTAAAACTACAGCTCTAAAGATAATTATTATAGACAAGTGAAATGAATGTATACAGAATATGTAATGTAAAATTAATCACCAACAGTATTCCACTTGCTCTTGGCTATAAGTTGAAATGTAGTAAACCTCATTAGGAAATTGTATGAGAGGTTAGTGGTTTGTGATTTGGAAAAAGGGAACTTGGAACATCATTTTCAGATGTCACTTCAGACATAATGTAAATGATTTATAAGTCTTTCTTTTGTTGTATGTGGACTTTTCTTTTAACTGCATACAAAATGAAGAGAAATATATACTGGGTGTCTTCTAAAAACAGGAAAACTTTTTCAACTGGTGTGTTATTCTGTGTGCCATTTTACAGTTTTCTCCCCTTCTACAACTCTAGTGTGTATTTTCTGTTATCTTTAGATTCATGTCTTTGCTCCAATAACGGCAAAATGGTGAGCTTCCTCCTTCACAAGTGCTCTTCTCTTTAAAATAACAAATAATTCACATACAGGTAAAGATGAAAAGTGGTACCATGGGTAGGGGCACAATGCCTCGGAAAAATCAGGCATTGTCCTGGGGTATAATTCCTTTGGATTTGTGTTGACTTCTCACAGGCAAACAATTTTTATGTAATACAGTAACATTAACAGAACACATCATAATAAGAGACTGTGTAGCAAAAAAGAATATAACATCATAATGCCATTAGTTGAAAATAATCACAAATTACAGTAAAATAATACAACCTGAAACAAGAATGCAGTATCTGTATTACTTCACAGACTGTAGGCAGGTTATAGTTGAGAAACAACTTTAAACTCTTCACATTATTTATTGATTAATCATTATCTAATGCTTTGTGAATTGTCATATGTTTGTATGCTGTGCTTTATTTCTAAAGCTCTTTTTGTTATCTAGTGTTATGTTCTCTCTCATATAGCAGTAGAGTGTTGTACCGTGATGAAGGGGCCTTAGCTGCCTCGAAAGCTTGCATTTGTAATCTATTTAGTTAGCCAATAAAAGGTGTCATTTCACTCTACTTGCTTACTGTTGTCTCTCACAGTAACTTCTGTTTTATAGTTATTTACTGTAGTGGTCCTTAATCTAGACAGCTCTTTTCCTTTGCTGTTATTGTATTGATCATTATTTTATTGCAACATGTTTTATGGTTGATTATTGTGACTCGTTTTGATCTGTATATCTACTATTATTTTTGATCATCGTCATGATATACCCAGTTATGTGATTATTTACTGTGATTCAGCTCAATCTGTGTACAATACTGTTCCTGTCATGTTGTGGGTTAGGTTTAGGTTTAGGTTTAGGTTTCTTTATTTAGTCATGTTTACACAGGAAAACATGAAATTTGTCTTCTCATTTTACCATTGCAGTGTACCTTTTTGCTAAGTAATTTATAGTGAACACATTGATTTTATATCTATTTTTGTTATTTACTGATGCATTGTTGTTCACTATTGTATTGTAGACATGTACGTTGATT
The DNA here is from genome assembly GCF_900747795.2 of Erpetoichthys calabaricus. Lineage (NCBI taxonomy): Eukaryota > Metazoa > Chordata > Cladistia > Polypteriformes > Polypteridae > Erpetoichthys > Erpetoichthys calabaricus. The sequence goes on from NC_041407.2 coordinate 61,763,647, forward strand.
TGAATAGCTGTTTTTGGTATTTCCTGATATGCTGCCTATCACTATTGTGCTGTATTTATTTTATTAATTATTTCCGTAGGTTCTGCTTAATCCAGATCTCCTATTCTGGCTTTTATAAGAAACTCTCTGGCATTGAAGGAAAAAGTTTATGAAAACTGTGTGAGCAGTTTTGTGCCCTATGTGTTCTGACTCTAACGGGAGACATAAATGTTTTTTAGCGAAGATCAATCAGGAGCCTTATTTATATATCCCGGGCTATTCAAAATGAAAGAGCAGATTTCAAAAACTGATTTCAAACAAACTATAAGACAGAAACACATTCCGCACATCACTGGATAGAGGAATGTTCAAAGTTTAAAAGCCTGCCTCTTATTTATAGTAAAATAGCAACAAAACCAAAACAGAAATCATTTTGGAGGTCTAGCATTACCTGAACGACACCATTCCAGGACGATGGATAGGAAGAGGTGGACAACAAGATCTTGCTTATCGTCTATGACCTTCCAGGTCTCCAAACCTTAGCCCCTGAAATTTTTATCTATGGGGGTGCATTAAAGATAGTGTGTTTGTTCCACCTATGCTTGCTAATCTTCAAGATTTACAACATCGAATTGAGGAGGCAGTGAATTCAGTAACTAGGGACCAGTTGACTCATGCGTGGCAAGAAATGGTCTACCATTTTGATGTTTGTCGTGCTACACATGGTGCTCTTGTTGAGTACATGCAACCTCAAGGACCATAGGACCAAACTTTGAACTTTCCTCTATCCAGTGATGTGCGGAATGTGTTTCTGTCTTATACAGTTTGTTTAAAATAAATTTTTGAAATCTGCTCTTTCATTTTGTATAGCCCTGTATTCAAGCGTGAAAATGTGCATGGCAAAAAAACTGGAAACTTAAACATGAATGTGGCTTGCAGCATGCCAATCAGCCTCATTCATATGTAATTACGATGCATTGGCTGGTAGAGCAGCATCTCCCTCCTGATGCTTTGAGACCCCACCAATGGCATTCAAGAGTATCTGGTTGTGCTCCGCAAATGAGAGCGCAAGATCTTTTGGGCATTATAGTGCCTCTCCACTGTACTTTGATGGTCCGGGAAAGGTGTAAGGCACCATCGTCTGAGTGGGTAGTTGCTATCACTTGGCACATGTAATGACGTGATTACTGTTACAGTGAATAGTAGAGGCCATATGAAACACTGAGGTTTCGGCCAGTTATTTTACCAACAGGTCAGTCACCCTGTACAGCATCACCACATTTCTGAAAGCCACTTTGCCTCAGCATAAATGAATCAGGATGACCCAAGCCATAGAAACACGATGTTTGTCAATTTCATCTTGGATGACTTATACATTAATGAAATATACTGCAACAAGCAGCTTCATTCTTGCTAAGTGCCCTTATTACAACATGTGTGCAGCAAACTGCTCCGATTACATTACGAGAACCAGACACTGTTGCAAATTGCCTTTTTATGTTTATGCAAAACATGTTCTTTTTTATTTATGTACACCCACACCATATGAAAACCGGATGTAGTGCCACACAGGTCAATTAATGACTTCCAGCAGAGCAGGCATAAGGGAGTGAAGCTTGGCTCTATAGCTGTTGACCCGTCAGCCATTTCCCTTAGAAGTAACAACGGGTAGCAGATATAAACAGATGAAAACCCAAAAAATTTTTCAGTGCAAATATGTAGTATTAGTCCTTTTAAAGAGAATAAAATAGAGTCTGTGAGTCATATTCAGCACTTTTGAGGTGTAATATGTTTATCACATCAATGCACTTTAGAATAATGGCTCAGTTATATGAATTATGCATGCAAGTCGTTATTTAGCTGGTTTGACTGCATTTCCCTGTTTGATCAAGGAAGTTGTCATTTTCCAGTTTCTTCAAAATGTTGCATATTTATGGGTCAGTGCTGCCATATACTGTATATACGGAGGCTTTCTCATCAAGTTTTCTTATATAAATCCCGAAGTTTGCTTGGGTCATTCTGAGCCTCTTTTGTACATACACAAGCTTTATAAAGAGATAGATGTGGTAAGGAAACACGCTACATTAATTCAAGGAAACCACATTGACGATTGTTATACTCCAAATTGATAATCAAAAGTGAAGGCTCAAAGACAAAAGCAGAGAGCAGAAGTTATAAAGATTTGTCACAAAAACAGTATACCTAATCTTGGATAAACTGAGAATGCACCTGCTGGTCTTTAAATATAGTTGTATTGATGATGTCACCCACAGCAAATTTGTAAGGAAACCTGAGTGTGATTGTTATGGTAATGAGTGATACTTTAAATGGAAAATCATGTCAACCTATAATAAATGAACTGGTGTCAGGGCAAAATGCAATACAATTTTCTTCTCAGGAACATTTTAGAGTAAAATAAATGTTTGAAAATCATTATATGTAATAAAACTCATATTATAACAGTATGGAGGTGAGATACAACAACAAAAGAATGTCTGGATAGAACAGAAGTGAGAATGATTAGATGAACATGTGGAGTGTCACAGAGTGAGATATAGAATAATGCTGAGTCAAGTGAAAGATGTGGTGTGAAGGCGAAAAGTGTTGCTCTGAGGTGTTAAAGGCCAAGGTGGTTTTGGCATGTGGAGCAAAAGGAAGAGGGTGATTGGGTGAAGAGCTATACCAGTTTGGATGTGGACTGGTTGAGAACCAGAGGAAGGCTGAAGAAAATGTGACTGTATAAAATCAAAAGAATGGATCCAATTCCAAAGGATACTATGGAGCACATAGAGGGAAATGATTTAGGGGCAGCTAATCAACCTGAGTAAATCTGGAAGATGGCCATTAAACCAGTTATGATGATGTTCTCTTTGGTTTGTATAGCTGTTATGTTACTGGCTGGTATGGTGATGATCTTTCTTATGATGTAGCCTGCTCTGTAGATATTTACTGTGACTCTTCTTGATCCATTTATTTTTTTAAGTTATTTGAGTGTTACGCTGTTTAATAGTTATTAACTGTTGTTGTAATTTTTCTATACTAGTTTTTAACTAATTTGCATAGCCCTTTCTATTACTTACTATAGTGAACTCATCTATTCCACATTTGCTGTTTAATTTTTTACAATACTCTGTTGTCTGCTTCTGTGATACATTTTTTGGCATTTGTTGTGATTTTTTTATTTCTACTCTTATTTTTGTGTATTTGAAACCTTCATTGTAATCTTATTCACACCTTTTGAAGGTGCACACTATTACTGGTGCAAACTGCTATCTCAGGGGTAGGCAACAGTGGCTGCAGGTTTTCGTTCCAATCCAATTGCTCAATTAGAAACCAATCCTTGCCAATCTCTGACTTTGCAGAGTCAATGGAGGCTCTGATCTGAGCTCTTGAGGGACTGAGCGAGGAGTCTGGGTTTCTGGGCTTATGAGTGTCCTGGATAAAAACCAAGATCCAGGCCTTTAATGACCTCTTGTGGACAGTCATCAACAGTGTGTCCGTCTGCGGAGATAATGTTAACTTTATCGAGAGATTTACTTACCTCGGCAGTGACATTCATGTCTCTAATGACTCTACCTATGATGTCAATAAACAGATTGGGAGAGCAAGAGAGATCATGAGGTCACAGGAAAGGGGTGTGTGGTGCTCCCGATATTTCTGCTAAAGGACGAAGGTTCAGGTCTTTAGAATTCTTGTGCTTCCAGTTTTTCTATATGGTTACGAGACACGAAGTAACCTGAGACAAAGACTGGACTCCTTCGGTACTGTGTTTCTTCAGAGAATCCTTGGGTACTTCTAGTTTGACTTTGTGTTGAATGAGGTACATTATCTGCATTATGATAATACATCAGTTACGGCACTATGATCATGTGGTGAAATTTCCTGAAGGTGATCCAGCTCGCAAGATCCTCATTGCTGAAGGCCTGAGCAGCTGGACCAGACCAAAGAGGAAGCCACATAACATCTGATTGCAGCAGATAGATGGTCATTTCAGGAAGGAGGGACTCTACTGTTTGTCTTCCTTGGGGGTTTGCCAACAGAAATTCCAAGCTGTTTTGTCTTGTGGTGTTTGCAGCAACGCACTGTACCAGGGCATGCCCCCCAACCTGACCTGACCTTGCCAATCTCAGACCTTATTTAATTTTATGGCTTGTTAATCTGCAACGTAATGTTCTTATATTGTAGATTTTGTTCATTTCCAAGGGTAACATCCTAATGATTTGAATCAATTTTTGCCTTAAGTGTTTTATTAAAGCAAATATTGCATGATGAATACACACTGGTGTAAACAGAAACAAGTTAGATGGAGAACTGCTGGCTCCTTTGTCATTTTGATTTTGTTGCTAATAAGGAACCATTAAAAAAACTGAATGCAGCTGTTTAAGACTTAAATAAGCAATTAAGGGTGGGGAATTTTAACAAGCAACATCACTAAAATGAAGCAGAAGAATGTCACTTGAACAATAAATGCTTCATTAGAAATAATAGACTTTTCATTAAGAAACTGGGTTGGAACAAAAATCTGCAGCCACTGTGGCTCTGCAGGACCGACGTTGCCTATCCCTGTTTTATATAATAAAAAACTAAAGTCTGCATGTCCAGTTCCTGAATAAAGAGGAAGTGCAAGTGTGACACACATGAGGAGGAGTAAAGGTGCATGCTGAAAGAGTCGCCTTCAACGACTGAAAATATTAAAACTGGATAGAAAGTGAGAAAGGCACCTCGAAAATAATGACAGAGTCTGAGAAGCAAGCTTTACAGGAACACTCTCAAGAAAGGGCGCACTGGTGAAAAAAGGTTCAGACACACATGACTACAGAGGAAAGGCACTGAAGGTACATGTAGGGCAAGTGATAACAAATATTTTTAAAATATTGTATTGTCTTGTCTTCAACAGGTACCATGGGTAGTATATAATAAGTTTGATCGAGAGAGGACTTGACAGAGGATTCACTGTTGAAACAAAGAAGTCACTTGAAACTGAAGACTCTGTTACACAATAAAGAGTAGTAAACTTGCTGGGGATCTAAATTAGCCTAATGTGTACAAAGTCCCCCCTGCGATCAATTGGCATTTCATCATGAGTGTGTCTGATCCTTGAACCTTCATCCCATCTCTTCTTTTCTTTCCTGTAGGATGTTGAAGTTGTGAATCAAGGTAAAAAGATAAAATTTGTTTGTCAATTAGTGCACAGTTTAAAGGATACTCATCTTTATAACTATTGTACATGCTGTTATAAGCTTGGGTCAGTGTATGGAAAGGGTGGTGCTATTTAATAGCCCAAAAAAGGACACAAAAGCAAACATTCTTATTCCTCACCCCTCTGGTTACAGAATTTCCCAAACTCAAACAACCAAAGCTATTCACATGCAAAAAGCAAGAAAGCATTAACCATGTACAATTGTCATTAAACATGTTAAGAAGACTACCACTGATATTACAAATTACTGACACTTTAGGAAAGGAATATCCAAAATTGCTTATAAGCTACATTTGAATATTTACAAGAATAAACTTGACTGCTTTTGCTCAGAAATTGAAATTGTGGTAACAGAAACCATTAAATAATCTTACAGAATTTATTTTAGAGAGTGTATAGCATGGCTGTTCAATGTGTGGGCCTGCTGTCACCGCATAGCTTGTAGAATTTTTACATTTCCCCCACATCTGCATTGGTTTTCTTCCAGTACAGTAGCTTTCCCCCAAATCCCAATGAACCATGTGTGTCTACCTTGACAGTTAACTCTAAACTGGCCCTGTATGTGTAGGTGTGCCCATAAACAGATTGTTGTAATTCCTACCTTGTGCCCAGTGTTGGCTGGATGGATGACAGCTTCCCTTGACCATGGATTAAACAAAGGGGGTTAACTGTAAAATGGATTCATTTTGTAGGCAGTCGACATCTAACCTCAGTGCGTATGCACAAACCACACTGGTGTGCAGATGCAGCTGCATTTGAACACCAGATGAGTCACTCTGAAGTCGACCACTGACTGTTTTGAATAATGGAAATGTGAGCAGAGACATCCTGCTTTTTAAACAAGCTGCATATAAATGTTTTCAATATCTTTTCTTGGATTTTGCCTTATAGTTTAAAATTTTACAAAAGAATACAACATACAATTATTAATGTACTTGTGATCTTGATTTTAAATATCACAACCTAATCATATGGCTGAGGATTTTTGATAGTGGTCAGTAAAATGGTGCACTACACAGAAAAACTAATCATTTTTGCTTTTAATTTGCTTTTATTGTAACTTCAGCATGCATTTTAAATGCTAAGAACTTATATAACTTATATAAGGCACATGCACACATAAAAAAAAACCCTGTCTGTCACATGACAAACCATGTCTGAACCACAGGAAGTGCAAGTAAAAGATTAAAAACATGCTCTGCACCATGGGCTCAGTCCTGTCTCAATGACACTACATCAATCAATAACCACCGTAAAAAAAAGCAAAATATGAAAGATCAATTCTTTGTCAAGTACTAAATGGATAAAGCAGATGCTGAAAGAACGATCCTTCAGAAGCCACTAGCCTAAGGAATCCTGCACCATTTGCACAAAAGAGCAGAGAAGCTGCTCTGAGGTTTGTGCAAGCAGCTGCCTTGATGGTAGACCATTGTCTGGGCTCGGTTTTCGATGCTGTGTTTGTGTGTTTGAGGTATTCAGTTTTAAGTGGCTTGGGTATGAGTGTTGCTCAACACAATGGCTGAAAACCAAGCAGGCTGCCTGGCTCCCACAGAAAACACCCACCAGTACCCATCAAACAAAAACACTTTTATTAGCACGACAAAACGAAACTTACAGTATAGTGTAAAATATTAAAATTTCGGTCAAGCGGAAATGACAGCACCTGGTTGCAGGGACTTTTATTTTTAGTTTCCTTAGACAACCTTGTCAGGTGCAGCATTGTTTGGGACTTGTGAGAAATCTTAGAAGCAAGTTGTCTCTCTTGGAGTTCATTAACACAAGCCGCTCTAAATTCATAAAGCAGCAACTGCAGATCAAAAAAAGAAAAATTACTTGTGCTCACAGTAAAAGCCTTTTTTTTTCTTCTCTTAAAGCCTGCTGCGGCTTGATGTGCCATTAAAAGAAATTAAGGCAGCCAGGTTTTAGTCATGTCTTTTCACATACTTTTTTGAAACCAAGTGCACTTGTTTTCCATCACGCACAGTGGCCTTTTTCTGTCTTTGCAAAAACATTTTTAGTGTGCCTTATTCAGTCAAAGAAAGTGTAAAGTAACAAAGACAAGATACATTTCTAAACAATATAATGCAAAATATATTCAGTGCCACATCAGTTTCACCCAAAATATTGCAGACTTTTGGACACTATCAGGCATTTCGCTATTGTGCATATGTCGATATCCTTGTAGCCTAATAGCAATTCTATGTACAAAAAGTTAAACACCTCATTATGTGCAGTATAGAACATTAACTTGACATGAATCATCAGTACCAACCCTACTAAGTTTACTTAATAATACATGACCAAGAAGGTTTTATTTAGGAGATATATATATATTTCCACGCTTGTGCATTGGAGGACCTATTCTCAAGCTCTGATAAGGTGCATGTTAGTCCACCGCAGCGGCAGGGGGCTAAGTCACTGACCTTCCTTTCCGTCTCTCCCTGTAGCTCAGGAAAACCACCCATTGAGGGCACTTAAGCCCATCACATTCGCGATCCATTGGGACTAGAAGACCGGCTGCCCAAAGGATCATTTCATGAGACAGAACCTCCGATTGTCCATTGTGAAAACACGTTATGTGGAAGTAGCTTTGAATAGCGGCAGACCAATGATCCTTTCTGTTATCGATTGAGAACATTTTTTCACAACTATTACTAAACAAGATGACTGTCTCAACTATTTGTTTGTTGTCTGTCCTGCCTTACCCTGCCCTATATATATATATATATATATATATATATATATATATATATATATATATATATATATATATATATATATATATATATATATATATTGTCACACACGTGCGATTAGGAGGCAGCTGAAGGGCTTAAGTAACTGTAATACTACGTCAAACCAGGGGGTGGTGGAGTATGCTGACTGTCTCTCTCTGTCTCTTGCAGACCATCCCTGGGAAATCCCACCAGGCTTTGGCTCCACTGATGATGTCACTTCCGACGTGGATGACATCATTTCCTTTACCTAGCCCTTAAAACAGTCATCTTACCTCCACTTAATCAGATCTGTTTTGGACTCTATCTTGTAAAGAACTCACTTTTACAAACCTTTTGCAGCCAGGATCATATTATACGGGTGGCTGTCCCAAACCTTTGTGACTGTCTGGAGTCAATTTGTTACAGTGGCATAGTGGCATGTGAATTTCCCATCGGGATTAATAAAGTATCTATCTATCTATCTATCTATCTATCTATCTATCTATCTATCTATCTATCTATCTATCTATCTATCTATCTATCTATCTATCTATCTATCTATCTATCTATCTATCTATCTATCTATCTATCTATCTATCTATCTATCTATCTATCTATCTAGTCAGCAGGATGGTGTATACCCTGAAGAAAATGGGACAAGACCTGAAAACTACCCAGGTGGGAAAGTACCAGGGTGGAGTTTCTGGGTGGAGAATTAGTTTGGAGGTCAGGTGTAACTCAGAAAAGGCTTCGCTCCCTATATATTAACCCGGACTAACATATAACTACAGGGGGAGTATGGAAGAGACTTACAGATGTGGGCTGATTTCTGGGGAGGAAATGAAGGGGGCTCATTATGTTCTCTGGGAGGAGAGAGCTGAGCCACCCATTGAGGTTAAGACCTCAGAGAAATATGGGCTTTCCCCAGACCAGCAGGTGAGAAACCTAATAAATTGGGAATTTAACACCCAAAAGACACCCCGAGAACAGGTGGAGGCTCTGGTGGGAGCAGGTGGCATAATGGCTAAGGCAATTTGAACTCAGCACATTTCACATCATGCAGCAGGTGGCCTGCTTCTTACTGCTAAAGAGCCTCCATACTAACCTTGTCCAGCCAGTCTTGGGAGACTTCTGCAACATGCATGAGCTCATCTGGCTCCTCGAAAAAACAAAGCAAGCCTTGCAATCTGGGAGCGCAGAACGGTCCCCTAGTGGACTCCGTGGGGATTATGACCCACAACACTGGTCCCTTCATGTGCTCCGAAGCCTGTTTTGAAGTTCCCGGGCCACTGGACGTGGAAGATGCCCGGGGAAGAGGTGGAATGCAGGTGTAGGGGGAGGGACAGTTTATGTGCACTTACCAACCCCCTGACACTATCTCCTATGGGAATTGTAGTCATTAATGGATTTAAAGTCCAGGCACTCTTTGATTCAGGCAGCAACATCTCCATTGTTGATTGCAGATATATATTACCACAACAGTGGATAAAGGTAAAGACCAGTATTAAATGTATAAATGGAGAAGTCCGAAAATACAAAACTGCCCCATGTTTCATCAGTCAGGGAGGATCACTGAGAAAAATCCCTGCGGCGGTCCTCCCTTTGCCACCTTTTCCGGTGATTCTAGGGTGGGATTGGTCTGAAAATACTTTTGACTACTCCCGAACGAAGCTTAGGCCTAGTTATAGATGGCGATGACCCGATTCAAGCTGTCTCCACGCCATGTAATCAGCCGGCGGAGAGAGATACGGAAACCCAAGAAGGGGGCGGGGAGATTCCTGGGCCGTCGCAGGTGGATACATCATCAACCCGCGCCTTGACGAGCCGGGATGATTTTCCGCCCCTTGAGATCAGACCGGACCCTCTCTCCGAAATACAGTTTCAGCTTAGAGAAATGGTGGAACGATGACTCCCTAAAGTTGGCGAAAAATGCAGCTTGTCAATGGCCAACACACTCATCAACCCATGCCACGGGGTCCTCACTTTGTGATTGAAAACGATCTATTATATCAAGTAGTGGAACATGATGGGGGGATGAGAAAACTGTTGCTAATCCCACGAACCTACCGGCAGCAGGTCTGTGAGTTAGCGCATGCTCATCTCCTGGGAGGCCATTTGGGCACCGAAAAAATGCTAGAGCAAATTAAGCTCCGATATTACTGGCCGGGAATTAATGAGGAGGTTCACCGTTTTTGTGTCTCTTCTCCAGAGTGTCAATTACGGCAAATTCCTAGGAGGGACCGCACTCCTCTCGTTCCCCTTCCCTTGGTTGATGTCCCTTTTGAACGTATTGGGGTCGATACCGTAGGACCTCTGGAGCTCGAGGACATAAGTACATATTAGTCCTGGTGGATTATGCTACTCGATATCCCGAGGCTGTTCCTTTATGCTCAGCCACATCTAAGGCAATTGCATGGGAATTGGTGGGGTTCTTCGTGCGTTTTGGCATCCCTAAAGAAGACTTTACGGATCAAGGGATGCCTTTCACCTCGGAGACATTCAGGGAGACTGCCAAATTGCTAAAAATAAAGCACTTAAGGACTGCAGTGTATCAACCTCAAACCGACGGTCTCATCGAGAGGTTTAATCAGACTCTCAAACAAATGCTTCGCAAGGTGGTCAGCGGGGATGGGAGAAAGTGGGATCAGCTCCTCCCCCTCATTCTCTTTGCATATTGGGAAGTCCCCCAAGCCTCTACGGGTTTCTCACAGTTTGAATTACTATATGGACGAAAACCCAGGGGAATATTAGATATTTTAAAAGAAGGATGGGAAGGAGAGACTCTTCCCTCTACCAATATATTAGAAGATATCACACAATTATGCAATAGATTTGGAAAAATTCAACCGATCTTGAAAAGGTACATGGAGAAGCGCAAGCAGCACAGGCCCGTTATTATGACCGTGGCACCACCCTCCGAGAATTCCCACCAGGGGATCAGGTCGTGGTCTTGGCTCCAGCCTCTCATTCCAAATTACTTGCCCACTGGCAAGGACCTTACAAAATTAAGGTGAGAAAAGGACTCGTTGATTATTTGGTGAAACAGCCCAATCGTCGACCGAGCAAGTGGATTTATCATGTGAACTTGCTGAAGCCGTAGAAGGAAAGGGATCTGGATCTCTTCTTTGCTAGTACCGCTCATTCTTTGCTTGATCTAGCTTCCTTAATTTCAGACTGGAGCTAAATTCCAGACAGAGATAGGAGCTGGAAACAGCTAACCTCTCTGTCCCAGAGGTTGTGAGTAAGAAACCCAGACAGACCTCTCTGATTACGCATGATATTGTGACCGAACCTGGGGTTGTCATTCGAGAATGCCCCTATCGTCTTCCCAAAGCAAAGAAAGTTGAAGTGGAACTTGAAATCAAATGCATGCTGGACCTAGGTGTGACAGATAAAAGTTATAGTCCCTGGTCTAGTCCCATTGTATTGGTTAGTAAGCCTGACAGAAGTTGAGGGTTTTGCAATGACTTCCGTCGGCTTAATCAAGTTTCCCAATTCGATGCTTATCCGATGCCTCGGGTGGATGACCTCCTCAAGGCTTGGACAGGCAAAATTCTTGACCACACATGACATGTCGAACAGGTATTGGCAGATTCCTTTAATGGACTCCGCAAAGGTCAAGACCGCGTTTAGTACCCCTAGCAGACACTGGCAGTACCGCGTCCTTCCATTCGGGTTACACAGGGCACCTGCAACTTTCCAGCGTCTGGTGGATAGAGTGCTCCGCCCCCATAATGCGTACAGTGCTGCCTACCTGGATGACGTCGTCATCTACTCTAGCACATGGAAGGAACACATACAGCAGGTCACTGCAGTGCTTCGGACGCTAGGAAAAGTTGGGCTTCAGATTAATCCAAAGAAATGTTTCTTTGGATTGAAAGAAGCTAAATACTGTATTTGGGCTACCTGATGGGTCGGGGTACTGTAAAACCACAGTGTTCAAAGATAAAAGCCATAGTACATTAGTCCCATTCGTGAACCAAGCGGCAAGTCCAAGCCTTTCTTGGACTGGCCAGGTATTACTGCTGGTTTGTACCCCAGTTTTCGGAGAGAGCGGCGCCCTAATAATGTGGTATGGGATGATATGATGGAGGCTGCAATAAGTGACTTAAAACAGGTCCTTACGTCAGCACCAGTTTTGAAAGCTCCTAATTTTTCTCTTCCTTTCATTCTCCAGACCGACACTTCGGATACAGGCCTGGATGCCATGCTGAGCCAAAATGTTGATGGTGTTGAACACCCTGTTATGTACCTGAGCCAGAAACTGCTGGATCTGGAGACCAGGTATGCGGCGGTGGAACAAGAGGCACTTGCAATTAAATGGGCAGTTACGCAGTTGAGGTACTACCTCTTGGGTCGGGAATTCACTCTTGTGACAGATCATGCACCCTTATAGTGGATGGCCCTGCACAAGCAGTCGAATCCTCAGGTCACCAGGTGGTTTTTTGATCTTCAACCGTATAAGTATTCACTTATTCATCGTAAGAGTTCCCTCCATTCCAACGCATATGCTCTTTCTCGTTCTCACGACCTCTCAGTGCAGGGTGCCTGACCCGACGGGTCTGGGCTGAGGGGGGGGGGGGCCTTGAGATTAGGAGGCAGCTAAAGGGCTTAAGTAACTGTAATACTACGTCAGACCAGGGGGTGGCGGAGTGTGCTGTCTGTCTCCCTCAGTCTCTTGCAGACCATTCCTGGGAAATCCCACCAGGTTCCAGCGCTACTGATGACGTCACTTCCGGGGCCACTGATGCTGTCACTTCCAGTCCCGAAGACGTCACTTCCGGTTCTGGCGTGGATGACATAATTTCCTTCAACCTAGCCCTTAAAACCACCATCTTACCTCCACTTAATTAGTTCTGTTTTGGACTCTGTCTTGTAAAGAACTCACTTTTACAAACCTTTTGCAGCCAGGATCATATTATACGGGTGGCTGCCCCATATATATATATATATATATATATATATATATATATATATATATATATATATTTTGGGGAACAGCCCGGACACAGACAGGCAGACATTGTTTTGTCACCCAACACACGTTTATTTACAGTTATGTACAGCAGTGAAGCACACAACCCAGTGCCGCAGCACCAATCACCCTCAGTCCAGGCCCTCTGCACTTTCTCCTCTTCAGACCGCCTCCACTCCTCTCCTCCGAGCTCCGTCCTCTTCCACCCAACTCCAACCATCGAATGGAGGGAGGCAACCCCTTTTATAATCACTCGGATGTGCTCCAGGTGCTTCCCAGCAATCTTCCACTGGCACTCCCCAGTGTGGCAGAAGTGCAGGGCACCAAAGGCATTGGGGTGCCCCCGGCGGTCCGCATAGGTACCAGGGTGGTCGCCCCCACATGGTCTGGGGAAGGCGTAAGCCCCCCCAGCCACCTGCGACACTGCCCCACTGCCAGCGAAGACCTGTTGGTCAGAGCGATTCGTCCCACGAGGGCAGCTCATCCCCGAAGTGGGTCCTACTGCTTGTCCAGGGTTTGGTCCTGCAACACATACAGAAACAGGGGCAGATACGCTGCCTGGACACCACCACCTGGTGTTCTGTCGTGCCTCGCACAGGCAACACTCCCCCCTCCTACCGGCACCCCGGGACTTGCCTTTTCGGCACCCCCTCAGAAGTTTTCATTCCCCTTTGGTTGGAGCCACTCGCACCTCCGTAGCCTCCGCTAGCTGGGACAGTGCCCCATCACCAGCGAAGAGTCCTCCAGCGAAGCATCCCATCCCGCGTGGGCAGGTCCCCAACGAAGCGGGTCCTACTGCTCGTCCAGGGTCCGGTCCTGCAACACCGACATAAAAAGGGGCAGAGACGCTGCCTGGACACCACTACCTGACGTCCCTCCGTGCTGCGCACTCGCAGCGCTCCCCCCTTCGACCGGCACCCCAGAACTTGCCTTTTCAGAACCCCCTCCGCGGGTTCCGTGCCCGTCTGATTGGAACAGACAGGTCCGCTCGCCCTTCCGTCACCTCCGCCGACTCTGCGGCTTCCCTCTGCCTCCGCAGAGGGCAGCCATGCTCCAGACATGAGCTTCCTGCCTCATGTCTGCCCTTATTGGAGGAAACCGGCATTCTTCCCTCGATTCCTCCTTTTCCTCTGGGACGCCATGGCGGTTTGGGTCTGTGCATGGTAAACGCGCAGATCCTGTCCCGTTGGCATCTCTATAGAGCAGCGTGAGACTGCTCGGGGTATAGGGCGCTAGGACCCGAGGCACTCATCAGCCCCCGTCCTGCCGGCCCACTCGGTCTTTCTCTCCTCACCATGCGCACGTCCCTCAGCCCCGCCTCCACTGTTGGAGACCCCCCTACTTGGTTCCGTTCATTTGAATCGTGGGTCTTTTCGGTGGGATCTCCCTTATGCTTTACAGGGTCGGCTTTACTCACTGTCCCCGCCGTGCCGCTCCGGCAAAAGGATCCAGCGTCGTGTCGTCCTGTCCTCGCACATAGTGCCTGCACTGATGTGGCCACCTTCCTCTCCAGCTCTTGCAACTCCGCACGGAGAGCACGAAGTGTCTGTAGAAGCGGCTCCACAGGCTGAAGGAAGGCCTCCAGCTCACACAGCGGCACTGGCAAGCACAAAAAGACAGTCAGCGATTGACTCACCTGGCTGTCAGTCATGTCCGCCGACTGCTTCCTGTGGGGCCTCTCCGGCCCAATCGGGTCCTTCCCCAGCACAAGACGGACATTCCTTGGTCCCGTCTCCATCCAGTCATCGGCAGGCACACAAGACACACCATCCAATCCCGTGCCTGTCTCAGGGAGGGACTTCTGGTCCATGGCCATCTTGTCTCCCTTTCTCCCAGTGCAGTGACATGCCTCCGGGCAGCCTTGCAGCTGCCGCGATCTCTCAAGCTCCAGTGGCTCCTTTTCTGCAGCTCCTCTGGTTGCCGCTGCGCCGACAAAGCCCTGCAGACCAGCATGTGTCTGCCACCGACGAGGATCCGGGCAGTCCCTACCTGCAACAGAGAACGTAAGTCTGACCCCACAGGGCCGACCGTCGTTGGGCAGGGCACTTACTTCCCAGGTCCTGTCTGTCCGAGGCACCTGCCTCGGCATGGCCTTCCTAGACGTGATGCCGTCCCAGATGTCCTCAGCCACGGCACGCTCGTAGGAGCCCACTGCACTCTGGCAAGGCCCGTTGTCGTTCTCCCGCACCAGGAGGAAATAGCCCTCCTGTGGACCGGTGGCGGTCCCTTGGGTGAATTGCTCCCGCTGGGTTGTGTGTGTGCCGCTCCTGCAGCGCGTGTGTGGGCTGTACCGGACTGCCCACAAAATTATTTTTTCTGGGTCCCTGCCTTGTAGCAGGCAGAGAGTCCCATATGCCCCAAACCTTTGTGACTGTTTGGAGTCAATTTGCTACTATATATATATATATATATATATATATATATATATATATATACAGTGATCCCTCGCTATATCGCGCTTCGCCTTTTCGCGGATTTTATATGTAAGCATATTTAAATATATATCGCGGATTTTTTGCTGGTTCGCGGATTTCTGCGGACAATGGGTCTTTTAATTTCTGGTACATGCTTCCTCAGTTGGTTTGCCCAGTTGATTTCATACAAGGGACGCTATTGGCAGATGGCTGAGAAGCTATCCAACTTACTTTTCTCCGTCTCTGTCTCTGTCTTGCGCTGACTTTCTCTGATCCTGACGTAGGGGGATTGAGCAGGGAGGCTGTTCGCACACCTAGACAATACGGACGCTCGTCTAAAAATGCCGAAAGATTATCTTCATGTTGGCTACCTTCTGTGCAGCTGTTTCGTGAAGCGACATGCTGCACGGTGCTTCGCATACTTAAAAGCACGAAGGGCACGTATTGATTTTTTTATCTGTCTCTCTCTCTCTCTCTCTGCTCCTGACGGAGGGGGTGTGAGCTGCCGCCTACAACAGCTTTGTGCCGCGGTGCTTCGCATACTTAAAAGCAAACAGCCCTATTGATTTGTTTGCTCCTTTGAAGAGGAAGATATGTTTGTGTTCTTTTAATTGTGAGACAGAACTGTCATCTCTGTCTTGTCATGGAGCACAGTTTAAACTTTTGAAAAAGAGACAAATGTTTGTTTGCAGTGTTTGAATAACGTTCCTGTCTCTCTACAACCTCCTGCGCAAATCTGTGACCCAAGCATGGCAATATAAAAATAACCATATAAACATATGATTTCTACTTCGCGGATTTTCTTATTTCGCAGGTGGCTCTGGAACGCAACCCCCGCGATGGAGGAGGGATTACTGTATATATATATATATATGTTAAAACCGCCATCTTACCTCCACTTAATTAGTTCTGTTTTGGACTCTGTCTTGTAAAGAACTCACTTTTACAAACCTTTTGCAGCCAGGATCATATTATACGGGTGGCTGCCCCATATATATATATATATATATATATTGTGGGGAACAGCCCGGACACAGACAGACAGACATTGTTTTGTCACCCAACACACGTTTATTTAAAGATATGTACAGCAGTGAAGCACACAACCCAGTGCCGCAGCACCAATCACCCTCAGACCAGGCCCTCTGCACAATGCCTTTCTCCTCTTCAGACCGCATCCACTCCTCTCCACCGAGCTCCGTCCTCTTCCACCCGAATCCAGCCATCGAATGGAGGGAGGCGACCCCTTTTATAATCACCTGGATGTGCTCCAGGTGCTTCCCAGCAATCTTGCACCGGCATTCCCCAGTGTGGTGGAAGTGCCGGCTGCACACCCGGAAGCACTCTAGGTGTCCCTGCTTCTCTTCCCCCCAGCACTTCCGGATGTGGCGGAAGTGCTGACGTCCAGGTCTCCAAAGGCATTGGGGCACCCCCTGGCGGTGGCCACGGGCCCCTACAGGGTTGAGCTTCAAAGGTACCAGGGTGGTTGCCCCCACGTGGTCTGGGGAAGGCGTTAGCCCTCTTCCGGTCCTCCAGGGCAGCCCAGTAGGGTCGCCCCCCCCCAAGCCACCTGTGACAACATATATATATATATATATATATAAAATGTATGGTGCAAATGTCCTAGGCACTTGTGAAAAATTATTTAAGGTGTAATTGCTTTAATATTTTAATGGTATGAATATTTTATTAATCAGTAAACTTTCTTGAAATTGCAGTAATCAAAAAAAAAAACATAAATGAAATCACTATTTGGTGTGACTATATCCTTTGCTTTTAAAACAACAGCAGTTCTCTCAGGTAGATTTGCATGTAGTTTCTGAAGGTCCTCATGTGGTCAGCTATTCGATGCTTCTTGGAGAACTTGCCAGAATTGCCCTGCAGACTCTGGCTGTCTTACTTGTAATCCCAGACTGGCTCAGTAAGGTTGAAGTCAGGGTTCTGTGAAAGTGACACCACCTGTTGTAGGATTCCTTATTCATCTTTATGCTGCCAATAGTTTTTTATGGTTTTGGTTGTGTGTAGGGGGTCATTGTCATGCTGCAAAGTGAAGTTCAGACTGATCAGAACCCCCCTTTACATCCCTAAGTGTCTGTCTATACTTTTCAACAGTGATAAGGACATCAATTTTGATTAAATCACCTGTCCCATTTGCAAAAATGCAGCCATAAACTTGCAGGGTATCCTCACTGTTCTTCACTGTTGACTGCTGACATTCCGCTATGTGTTGTTTTATAGTTCTTTGATGCACAAACTACCTTCTGTGAGATCCAAAACTTTCAAATTTTGATTCATCACTCCAGAGCATCTGTTGCCATATTTCTGCACCCCAGTTATTGGTAAGTCATTTAGCTTTATTTCCACCTCACAGAAATGTCTTTTTGGTGTCAGCTCTCCCATGAAAATAGCTTCTGATAAGACGTCTCCAGACTATAATTGAATATACCAGGGTTCAGTGGTTTCTGCTAGTTCTGAACTAACCGAGGTACTGGACATCTTCAGATTCCAATGGGATGTAAGCTGCTACACTCGGTTTCTGTGGCTGACCACAGAAGGAGGCTGGCTGGCTATCCGCAACTTTGCCTGTGAGCTTGGACAGCACATCTGGAAACACCTGCCTGCCATGAAATTTCTGTTTAAGTGATGATGCAGGATGACCACCTTGTGTCCTGTTACTATGTACACTTTAGTCATGGTGTAAGATATGCAAGTTAAACCTCCATCCATCAATCTCACCTTTTCAGTATGGTTGTCACTTGTCCAGTTTTAATCATTCTGCACAGTTGTTTCTGATTCATTTAATCAGTCTGGTTCAGTCTCCTCATGATATCATTGATCATTAGCATCTTATATTTGCTTAATCAAGCCCTGGCATATATGATTATGATTTTTTTAACTGGAAAGTGGTATATTACCATGTTGATTGTTTCTTTAAAAATATACAAATATTTTATTTTCACTTTTTGCAAAAGCAATGCTCGGAACTCTAAAATATGCTCTTCTATAATGAGACATGAAGGTAACTAAACATAAAGACAAATATTTACAGCATATAAACCATCCAAAGACTTTTACACAGTACCGTATATATTATACATATGATGTACTCAGTGGGCACTTAATTATGTACTCTACTCATTAACGTGTGTAGCCTGCTCCTTCAAACTACCAATCATTATACTCAATATGTGCAGCATACAGCCATTGTCAAGAGGTTTACATGTTGTTGAATATCCAGGGTATTACGGTTGAGACGTCTGAATACACGCAGAACATTCTGCATTCCAAAGATGTGAATTATAGGTTCACTGCTCATTCTAAAATGGTTTGTTTGTAAGCGTGGATATGTATGTATAAGCGTGCCCAGTGATGGACTGGTATCTCATCCAAGGTTGATTGCTGGGATAAACTTCTGAACCTTTTATGCATGCATTTATAAGAAAATAATGTTGCAGCCTTTCATATTTTTCACATTGTTTAAAATTATTTTACACATTTCATGGTATGTGCTATTACATCTTTAACCAAAGTCTAATATTGGCTTAAAATGTCTCTGAGTGAACAAACAACAGAAAACTGTGATTTTTTTTATACATGCTTTATTTATTTATTTTAATTTTTTAAGAAGGCTATGCAATTCTTAACTCCCTACAAAAAAAAAGTAATTGACCCTTCTATCTTAATAACTGGCTGCTCAACATTTGCAGCAAAATCTGTAATGAAACATCACCTTTAATAATAGACCATTCACATATAGCATCACTGAGGAATACAGTCCTAACCTTCTTTGAAAGACTGCTTTAAAACAGCGACATGTTGGAAAAATTGAAGTCTACAGTTTAATTTGGTCAAATTTAAATTTCATCCAAAGCTGGTATGTTGTTCAGATCCCAGTGCATCAAAGTGTCCTCAAAACCATATTATCAAGTTCTTCTTGTCGAATGCAGTGTTCGCTTTTCTCCAGACATAATGGGGCACAAGCTGTGGCACTTTTGACACATCTATCCATATAACATTTGTAGCTGCATTTGTTGAGGATGTCCAAAACAGCTTCAAATACAGAAACTTGAAAGGCTCAAGCAATTAGTAGGATTCATGTACCAAAGATGGTACAGTTCAGTGCCTGTTTTGATAAAATTCAATGCAAACAGTCCATGCAAACAATAAAGTAAAACGTTGATAACCAAAAAAATACTTCTTGTCTATGACTTTTCTGTTTAAGGCTTAAGTATCTTATTTAAATTTTTCTAAGATTATATATTGTATCACATATGCAAAAACCTATGTTTTGACATACATACATATTTTAATACATTCAGAAATTCACTTTAATCTATGTAACATTTCATGTTTCTGTCTGTTTATTTAACAAGCTGAGATCTTTCTATGTTCATACCAGAAATACAGCAGAACATGAAGAACATGCCATTAATATGTCAGCTTACAGGGAGTAAAACAGAATCTTGCATTATCCACTTAGCTATGTGAAATGTAAATTCTGTTCAAATTAATCTTAACACTTCGGTGAATTTACCATTAACATTAACTTACTAAATTTGGCTCTTACAACACTGTTCCAGAGCTCTTCAGAGCCATTCCAGTCATCTTAGCATATTTTAATTGATGAATAGTGATCTGTACCTTATACTCATCTGTAGACCTCATTTTCCACAGTTGCTTTCTCAATTGATATGAAAGAGAAACCCTTGAGAAGAAGCATGTGAATATGGTAAGAACTTTAGAGAAGACAATCCAGCTCAAACTGGAACCTGAGATCGCCATGCCTCAAGGCAGCAATGATGTCTGCTATTTAGACTAGAGTATATTAGATTAGATTGGATAAACTGTTAATCACATGGGGAACTTCAGATGCATACTGCAGCAGAAACTTAAAAAAACAAGGATACAGACTCACAGGACAGATAATACAGTCAATCAATCAATCAATCAATCAATCAATCAATCGATAAGTAAATAAATAAATAAAAATGAGCTTAATGAGTACATTGAGTGGAAGAATTGAATTGCCTGATTGCAGTGGTCAGGAAAGACCCACAGAGGCGCATCTTAGCATATCGTGGTGGTATGAGCATATGACTAGAAGTGTGACAAGAGAGTGCATCCTGCAGGGGATGGAGGGGATTTTTCATGATAGCATCCAAAATTGTCTTTTCCACAACAGCTTCAAGTGTGTTCAGGGTTCACCCTGTGATGGAGAAGACTTTCCTGATAGGTTTCATCAGGAATTTTGCTCATTTTGAGTTCAGGTTGCTTCACCAGGAGACCACAACGTAGAACTCCACAATGGCTACTATTAAATGGTAGAACATTTCCAGCAACTTGCTGCACACATCAAACGAACTGGTACAGTTCATAGTATTTTAAAGCTAATATTCCATAATTTCTAAAGGAATAAAATCAAAGATTGCCTGTAGAAAGATTACTGAATATTTGGTCTAAGCTAAAGCAGAATAAAGCAAAACCTAGTGCTAGGTATCAGAAAAACAAATTGTTAAAACAAAAGATGGCAACTCAGCAGGTCACCAGTGCCACTTACGAACAACAAAAAGCCCAAGAAACATTTAAGAGAAAGATAAAAAGAATAAATATCTTAGAGGTTACTACTAATATGGAAACAAGACTCAAATCCAACAAAACATTTTCTTAAAAAAGGGCCATTAGTGCTTAAAATGAAATATCCCATTTTTCATGGTTGTGTCATTCCGGACCAGAAAGGCAAGCTGATTAATGATGTGATGTGTGACCTGTGAATAGGGCAATTATGGGCATGAACAGGGCACAGTAAGTCCCCATTCAGGCTTGTAAGAATGACACATGGTGTCATGGCGGGTCAGACACTATCATAGATAGCTAAAGTCCAAAATATTTTGAACATAATTTTTTAATTGCAAGCCACAAGGATCTTAAGATGAGATACTGAAAGGGTCTAAAAACATTCACAGCAGGTCTGAAGCCAAAAGACTATAAATAGTGAGCAACTTGGCTAAAACTGAGAGCAAAAATCGAGGTTGAGAGAAAGTAATAATACGGTTCCTAAAAATATCTTAGTAACCTTCCCCTAAATGTTCTTCCACAAAATGTTCATTGAGTGTTTAGAATTTAATCCAAAAACTTGGGCATGGAGAAACAGTAAATTATTTAAGTGTAATGACAATGCTTTGCGCCAGCATCCTGACACATGACCAGCAATGGAGCATGTTTGCAAACAGCAATGTGGCAAGTCCATGAAAACTATAACTTTAATAATAACATCGCAAAAAATGTAAAAAAATCAATTACCTCAAACAGTATGCCTACGTTCAGCACTTATCACTAAAATAAAATATACTTTCAAACAGTGACCTCTAAGGAAGTGCACCTGGCAGTGCACCTTGTATGTGCACCTGGCTACAGAAGGGCAAGGGTACCTAGAAAGAAGAGAGAGAATGATGACCTAAGAGGAAACAGACAGTCCTTCCTAAAGCACTTCAGGGTAGGCAGATTGGCAGGTGCCAATTATGTCTTACTCTTCTTATACAGAGAAGGTTAGGCGTTGGCAGGCAGGAAGATAATTAAAAGATCTAAGCAATGCAGGGTACCACACAATCCCAGATTGCCCTTTTAAGAGGTCTGTTTATGGAAGGGTTTGGTGCCTTAAGACTTGTGGGTGCAGAGACAGGCTCTATCCAGGTAAGCATGATGCAAAATATGGACCTGCACCTTTCAGAAGTTATTAAAGGATTTAAGGCTGCCATGTGATCAAAGGCTCATTGAGTCCAGAGTCAAGAGGTGAATTTGGCAAGAGCTCAGCTGACATGAAGAAGAGAGAAAGGACAATTTATATAGAGAGACAGACAGGATGGAAGTTTGGAAACACTTGTGGTACTTTGAGATAGGCAAGTGGGGCAAACTAACCTGATCCGTGGATGCAAGCAGAAAGAGTGTAAATAATTAATTATTGAATGAGTGGAGAGTGGTGCTCAGGTACTCTGAGGGATGGAGCGAAGGCACGATGCAATGTGCTGCTGCATGGGACAGTGGAGATGGCTGTCGGTAGGAAGAGTCCTGGTGGAGTGTGCTATCACAGATGTGAGCATGTGTGATGGGAGTGTGTGTGTGCATGGGTGACAGATGGTGTAACTGAGGAATTCTGCACCGATGAGAATCACACCACGACGAGCTATGAGGTGATGTTTGAGGGAAAATGAGGAATGGATGGGGCTTTCCCAATTGGCCCATTTAGGGGGGAAATGAATATTGAAGTAAGAGACAACCTGGTGGGACAGCTGGAATTATTCAAAGTGTTTGTCACTAGCTTGCTGAGTTCCACAGGGTCATCCTGACTGGTCATATCTGCTGAGCAAATTAGAGAGTGGAAAGAAGACGTGTATTCTTAAACACTCCTCCAATTAATTGAGAATGGTGGAGTTGACGGTTAGCGTGATCCTGGCAAAGGAGAGAAAATGGCTAAGATAAAGACAGAGAGTCCATCCGGAATTAGTCTTCCGACTGAATGGCAAAAGAAGAGAACTAATCTCAAGAGCTCGGGTGGAATAGGAGTATCGAACAGGACCGCTTTTCAAAGGTGATTTTATGCCTGCAATTTTATGCATTTTGTCTGGGAATCGTACACTTCTTTCACTAGTGCTCTTTTTACATTTGATTGTGCCACTTTTGACATTAATTGCTCGTTGTGTGAAGAACATGACTTTATAATTATTTGGCACAGAAGAAAATAAGGAACTTGTTTTGCACTACTCTGCGTGGTCTGTGTCCCACCTTCCCTGATTGGCACTCGATTGATGATCTACAAGGTGCTCATGGTGTCTAGTATGTTGCCTTAAAAATATTTTCTGCAGTAGAAAGTTAGTACCTGCGTTCATGATATGGGACCAATACTAAGAAACATTGAAAAAATGACTACAGATTTAGGAACCACATTAACAGTAAGAATTCCAACAGACATTATTGCAATAATGCTGCCTTTTGGGCAATTGTCAGATGATATACAATATAGGATATTCTTCTTCACTGATGCTCTGCTCCCTGACTTGCTCAAGTTGCATGTGTCTGAAAAAAAGAGATAAATAAATTAGGAGCAGCTCACACTGGGGCCGTACACAGGGTCCCTTCTAAATATAGGAAACATTGTCAAGCTTCTGATGTTCGGATTATGGAAAAACTGGACATTCCTGTAAAAGTTTGATTGCTATCCCTTGTTCCCCCAAAACCCTCTGTCCCTTAACCCTTAGCCATCAGCCTGTCTAGTCAAAGCTGGGCTATACTTTGGATCACTGCAACTTGACCCTTTGATTCCCCACAACATTACCCAAATATCTGAGCTCAGTTGAAGTTGTTGTACACACCAACTTTTTTAGAGTACTTGTCCCAAATGATTGATAAAGACAACAATTTTGTTCACATATACTGCACTATCAACTTTGTACGGTCAAAGCTGTCTTCCCACCAGATTTGACCAAGGTTCTGCGTCTGTGGGGCCCAAAGGGGAGATTAGTCATGTAGCTGACAATATACACTGCCTTTTGGACATCCTGAATATTGCTTCTGACTTTTGCTTTGATGAATTGATCTTTTCTGTGGAAGGTCCTGGCTCAAACAGTGTCTGCTAATGAACTACCCCTCTGTTCTCTGACCGCAATTCTGGATGCACACTCAGGGCTTTATTAATTAAGTTTGCAAACCCCTGCATGATTTCTGGCTTCATCATGCCATCTTCTGATTCCACTTTCTATCAAAATGCTGTCACCTTTTTACAATCAAGTTTGTTCCTGCTTTTATTACTATAATATAGACCCTTTACTTCTCCCCCTTCTCCTGATATGCTCATGACATTCCGCTTTATTATGCCAATGTCCCTGTAGATCTTCCCCAACCTTTTTAACACATATGAACTCCTTTACGGTTATAAGACTAAGTGGTTTGCCTGATCTTTTCCTTTTCTTCATTTCCCTCTTTCATTCCTCAAATGAGCTCTTTTAGATACCATGGACTTAACATCTGTATAATAGTTCAGGAGATTACCAAGTTTCAATGTGCTCTGAAGAGTGCCAGAGATTCAGTTTCTGCATGGTCTTTCCTCCCTTATTTTCTCATTTCAGACTTAATTGATAATTGTTAAAAAGTAAAGAAAATGAAGTAATTTGATCGGCGAAATTAATGTTGATAGTTCTTTGCTTACTCTTTCTCTCCTTCCTAAGTACCAAAAGAGGTGTCTTGTTTCTTCATTACTTTGCAATCACCATCTATGAAACACTCTGCTTTGATTCATAACACATCAATTTGCAGTCCCCCTCTCTAACTTCAACCTATTCCATTATGCCTTTACCCTTAGGCCAATCTGGAGCTGGATTCACTTTCCCCAACATCTCCCTACCTGGCTTTTAATAGACACAAAACTCATCTCCCCTCACTTAGCTTCTTATTTTCCTCTTCCTCTTCTATTGTTGACCAGTCATCTTTTATGCCCATCAGATGTGTAAAAAAAGGTTCAGAGATAGATGGGCACACTGCTGCGATGGCGCCTCCATACTCTATTTTATTGTAATTCAGCCTTAAAGGTTGTTGCCCACCTCTAATATATCCCCCTCCCCATGAAATCAGACAGACATATCTATTAGAGACTTTTGTAATGAGTCTGAGACCCTGATCCAGACAACCTTTCCCTCTTTCCTCCTTTTTTTCCTATCTGCAGCTGAGGTTTGCACTCCAACTGCATGAATTCTGACTCTCTTCTCTTTTTGTACTCTTTTATTTCAACTCTCTTCTTTGAGTTCAAACCTATCTCTGGTTTCCATTGCCTGCTCTGCAAAGCTTCTTTGCTTCCTTTTCTAATAATGTCAATGTCAATGTCAATGTCTTTATATAGCACATTTAAAACAACATAGTAATGCTGTGGCCAAAGTGCTTTACAATAATAGAATAAAAGAAAAACAAAACAAATTAACATAAAACATAAATAGAAATAAAATATATGAACATAAAATCCATCCATCCATCCATTTTCCAACCCGCTGAATCCGAACACAGGGTCACGGGGGTCTGCTGGAGCCAATCCCAGCCAACACAGGGCACAAGGCAGGAAACAACCCTGGGCAGGGTGCCAACCCACCGCAGGACACACACAAACACACCCATACACCAAGCACACACTAGGGCCAATTTAGAATCGCCAATCCACCTAACCTGCATGTCTTTGGACTGTGGGAGGAAACCGGAGCGCCCGGAGGAAACCCACGCAGACACGGGGAGAACATGCAAACTCCACGCAGGGAGGACCCGGGAATCGAACCCAGGTCCCCAGATCTCCCAACTGCGAGGCAGCAGCGCTACCCACTGCGCCACCGTGCCGCCCTGAACATAAAATAAAATACATAATAAATAGAAGTAATGTTATATACATAAAAAATAGAAGTAATGTTATATCATCACAAAGAGGAAACCATCAGTATTATTGAAGGTCACGGAATGCAAGTGAATACAAATGAGTCTTTAATCTTGTTTTGAACAGTTCAATTGTAGACGACTCCTTTATATGATGAGGTAAAGAGTTCCACAGGCGAGGAGCAGCAGCTGCAAAAGCCCTGTCCCCCTTGGTTTTACACTTGGTACGAGGGACAACCAGAGAAAACTGACCAGAAGATCTAAGCACTCTAGATGGCTGATGTAAAACACACAGTTCAGATAAATAGGCAGGAGCAAGCCCATGTAAAGATTTAAAAACTAGCAGCAAGATTTTAAAATCAATTCGAAAACTGACAGGCAGCCAGTGTAAAGAAGCTAAAATAGGAGAAACAGAGTCATACTTTCTTGCCCCAACCAGAAAGCGAGCGGCAGCATTTTGGACCAACTGTAACCTGTGTATCAGGGATTTGTTAATCCCAGAATACAGCGAGTTGCAGTAATCGAGGCGAGAAAAAATAAACGCATGAGTAGCTATCTCAAGATCCCTAGAAGATAAAAAAGGCTTTATCTTACCTAATAGATGAAGTTGGAAAAAGCAACTCTTGACTACAGAATTTACTTGTTTCTCAAAAGAGAGGTTACTATCAAAGGTAACACGAAGATTGCGGACTTGAGGTTTGGAAAAGACAGAGAAAGAGTCGAGAAGTCCAAGACCAATTTGGGCTTTAGCTGATGGACCCACTATAAGCACCTTTGTTTTATTTTGATTTAGATCAAGAAAATTATTAGCCATCCAGGATCTTAGTTTAGACAGACAGTTGTGGAGTTGATTTGTTGTAGAGATGCAGACAGGAATATAAACCTGAGTATCATCAGCATAGCAGTGAAAAGAAATGTTAAATTTCCTAAAAATCACTCCAATATGGTGAAGGTATATGGAGAATAAAATAGGACCCAAAATGGATCCCTGAGGAACACCAGATTTAAGAGGAGCAGTAGATGAAGAAGAGGAATTAAAAGTCACTGAAAAGTGTCTACCAGTTAAATATGACCTGAACCAGTTAAGAGCAGCCCTTTAAGCCCAACAAGATGTTCAAGCCGCAAACTGGCAGACAATTGGGACTGTGCTGCAAAACAGTTTACCAAAAAATTAAAAATTGTTTCAAAAATCCTAATTCCCAGTATTTACAATTTACATTTGTCTATATATTATACTGTACCTTGTCTAGAGATAATACTTCATCAGATTAGAACCATATGCCCTTTGTCATTGTTCGCCTCTTCACCTACCTGGCACTCTCCTCCACATTTTCTGGGACTGTCCTCCTGCAGTTGCTCTCTAGCACTACTGTATGTGGCCAAATCCCTCTCTGAGATCCCATTCCTTTGTCCCATTATGTCCTACTTCTTCTGGACCTTTTTTCCTTTCACTTTCCATTTCTCTCATCCACTGGATGCTTGTTAAGACTGCTTCTTTTGCACTTTTTAACCCTTGCTGCTCCTTTAGTCTGGAAGTTTCTTACTTATGATCTTGTCTTCCTTGAACTCTGAATATCCTGGATTAATTTCAAATTTACTATTCAAAGTTGTCTTCCTGTTGTTCAGTTAGCCATGAGCTGGTTGAGAGCTAGTCTGGGATGTGCTTTCTCTTCTTTTCACTTCTCTTTACTGTTCTTTGCTTCATTGCTGCTTGCTCTCCTCTGTGGGGTATGTAAACCGATTCACCTGTCAACTTTATAATTTGCTGTCCTTTTTTTCTCTTTGCTGTCTTAGGGTGGTTTGGATTTCAGAGGGGTTGGCTAGATATATTAGTATATATTATACATCTGGGTTCTGTGAGACTAAGAGAAGATCACGTGATTGACTGGAATTAATGCTACAGGATGGTTATCTAATTGTCTTTGATGCAGATGATAATTTCAAGCAAGGTTATATGCAATGACACAAGGTAATGTGTATCCAAAAAGTGTTCTAGGGGCCCATATTAATGACCACTTCATTTCTCAGATCTCAACTCATTTTTTAAAGAAATAACCAGTCTGTAACAAGTACATGATTGATAGAGGTCGGATAAAAGGCAGCACTTAAGGTGACCTCAGGGCATTACTGATTGATCAGCATCTTTTGGGTCTGAAGGTAGAGAAGGAAACCAGGCATGTGACCATACAGCCTCCAATTCTTACCATTTGCATCAGTACCCACATGGAACATTATATACATGTATGTTACACACACACACAAAATTCAATAGGAATCACATGCATAGAGAGATCCTGTAGATAGAGTGAGGGAGAGGGAGAGGGAGACTTCTACTTTTCTTTTTTTTGCTTTAGTATTTAAGTACATAAAGTAGTTATGTGATTTCCTCCAAGTAAGCTGAAGATGTTTAATAAATATACATAAATCTTCAAAAACATTTAGGTTCTTAAGTCATTATTATCTGTAAAGACAGGAATTTAATCTTATAAGATATTCATATGAGATAGTTCTTAACATTTCTTAGAGGACAACTCTATTTCTGTCTACAAAATAATGAATTGCATTGTTTTGTAAGAATCCCTCAAGTTTATACAGAAACTGTAAATTGGTGTTTCAACATTTCATGAAGCGCCTAAATTACCTCAAGTATAGCAATAGTCAAGTAATGGATACAAAACTATAAATAGTCTGTTTTCAGCTTGCTGAAGAATACTTCCCTAATTACAAGGTATCTTAAAACCACAGACCAGACTAAAAAGTAATGCCGTTTGTCATAACTACTTAAATCTTTCAGCAAAAATTGACAAGAACTTATATTTGCTGTTATATTGCACAGTGATAAATCTTAGTCTTCAAAAAATAAGTCAACTACATTTCAGATTTAAAAAGTATGACTTTTTTCATAAAAACATTAAGATCTATGATTGTTTGAGATGGAGAATGAATGAGAAACAGAGCCATTTCCTGGACTGGGACCCCATGAGAGGTGGGGGCCCCTAACCCACACAGAGAAATAAGTATTACTGTACTTTATCCATAAAATAAGCATACTGCTTAGGGTCCCAAAATGACCAGAAATAGCCCTAATAAGAAACATCCCGTTTTTGGATTTCAAAAAATATGAAGAGGCCAGTGCATTTTAGCATTTTTAGCAATAACCAATCAAGTTAATATTCATAAACAACAAAATGCAACTGAACCTAATATTTTGTTACTGCATTAATAATATGAGTGGCACCCTGAGCCAGCGATTGCTACTACTCAACTTCTAGGGATTGAAGTTGTCTCTGGTTGAGTTTTTCAAATACCACTAAAATAACTGTAGAATCTTAAAGTTGCTCAAAATTATAACCTGTTTCAAATACGTTCTCATCTCATGGTGTAAATAAAACTTATATCATTAATGTTTCCAGCAGTGTTGCTCTATTTGAACTGAAAAACTCTGTATTTAATGAATTACAGGACTTGATTTTTCACCCATTTTTTGTGACTGTGATTCACCCTTAAATAACACATTCCTGCTACTCTACTGTGCCAACTCAGGCTCCCAACAACTTCTCTCAACATTGTTTCCTCTCTTAAACTAATCTCTTCTATTCATAACTTAAAATCATGCTAGATCTCTTTGTGGTACAAAAACACCTAAATGGTGGGTATTAGTCATGATTTCAGGGGAGTTGAACAATCCCCATGCATTGTTTTATGATTTTGAAACTAATTACCATTATGTTTATAATATCACTACACTGCCATTTTGTGTTTTCTCCTTGAACTTCTTTTTTGCTGTTAGCAAAAGTGTGGCATTGTTATAAACTGATCACTAGAAGTAATGATGTGTGGTGCCACAATCACAGGTCTATTGAAGATGGGGGGTGCTTCACACCTTGTTCAAGTTTCTGGATTAAGACTAATCTTTGTGGTGTGTTTAGTTAGCTATTTAAATTATTTTTGTATGCTAGAAATTTGATGAGTTTTGATTAGTGATTTTGGTTTTGGAATTTTAGCTTGGTCTTTCATCTCCTGGTCATTGCCACCGCTTTACTTTTCTCTATCACCTTTTCTTAGGTAAGGATCTACTATGAAACTAATGAAGCTTAAGCTTCAGGGGGTCTAATACCAGAAAGTCCCTGCAGAAACTTTAGTGGACATTGCTTAAAACGTTTGTGTATCTACATGTAGTGGTTACATTTTTTTAAACATTGTGGTGATCTGTCCCCACAGTCATCAATAGTTTGAAAGAATAAAGATTATTTTATTGTCACAAATAGTAGCCACATGAAAAGTAATTTCTTCAAATTGTGACACTGATTTTTAAAAATGACATTGAAACAAACAAAGAAAAGAACTGTCGTTAAGGTAATATGGTTGAATCTATAAAGATTTCCTTCACTTATCTCTTCCTGTGTCACCATATGTGAGTGCTTATCTGTTAATCTATCTCCTAAAGAACAAAGGAAAAACACAACTTATATAAAAGTACCATAACACAAAAAGTGCTCAAAATGCAAAGAAATTAAACTGAAAAACAACAAGGGAAGAATAACATAGATAGATCTTCTTTTCCTACTTCTAAGTGGGGTCGAAGTTTTTGATCAGCCTTCTCCATACAGCTTGTTACTGCACCTCCTCGACATTCAAGCCCTTTTCCTTCATATCTTCTTCTACTTTATCCATCCACTTTGTTTTCTCTTCCCCTGTACTTCCATGTCCATCATTCCTTTGCCTACATATTCATTGTTTCTCCTCATCACTTGTCCTTACCACTTCAACCTTCTTTCTTGTACTTTTTTACATATCTCCTACTGTAATGGTACCTCTGATTGTCTCATCTCTTATTCTGTCCTTTTTCGTAACTCCACAAATCAATCCTAACATTCTCATTTCTGTCACATCTAACTTCTTCTCCTGCAATCTTGTTACTGCCCATGTCTCAGCTCCACACATCATTGCTGGTCTTACCATTTTTGTAAAAACCTTACCTTTGACCTTCACCTTAATTCTTTGATCACAGAATATTCCTGATGCCTTCTTCCAATTGTTCAATCCTCACTGCACTCTATGGGTTATCTCTGCATCTAGTACTCCATCTTGGGCTACCACTGATCCCTGATATTTAAAAGTATCCACTTTTTTCATTAGCTCTCACTACAAGCTAATGTCTGAATCCTGATCATTATTAAACCTCATATATTCTGTTTTCTTCCTATTCATCTTCAATCCTATATCTTCCACAGCCCTACCCCCATTCTTCCATCTTTAGGCAGATGCTACTCAGAATACTTTGGCAAATGAACATCTAAAAAAACAAAGTCTGTTTTTTCTGCTTTTTAGTAGAAGAAATGGCAAGCATTTCCATGTGACCACGCCCAATGTAGCAAGTGACCACGCCCTTTTGAAATTATACTATAGAAGCCATTTTAAAAACTAAGAGCAGTGAAAGTTCACAAGTAAAAAAGGACAAAAAATTGAAAACAACAAAACAGTAAACACAAGGCAGAAAACACCAAAAAATGTGTTCAACAATATAAAATGCTAATAATAACTTGGACATACTGAATCTAGTGTCACAACTTTAGGACACATAACATTAATATGCTCCTCATAGAAAATGAATTCTAAGCGCTCACCTCAGACAGGACCTCCCATTGTTTTTCATATATGTTATATTTTTCACAATCATGGTATAAATTACTTTCCATAAGAAATTGTGTTCTTAAATGAAGCACTTTTTATAATTTAAAAAAATTAAAATGGGTTCTACAGGGCACAAGTGCAAAAACATGATAAAAACCTTAAAACTTAGAATATAATAGAAAAGAATAGAATAATAATAATAATAATTCATTACATTAGAACAAAGCAGCGAGTGTTTTGATTGCAGATAACATACTGTACCTTATGCATCTCGTGGTATGTTTCTGACAAAAAAACAGATTTGGAAGTAATAAATGTCATTACTTATTGTTGGCAATATTTTTTTTGTCCTAAGGACAAATTTGTGTTAAGCTGTCTGCTCTGAACCAGCATTGTGGGTGGATTTTTCATGTCAAAAAAAAAAAACTAAGATAGCACTAAACCATATGCAAGTGTGAAGCTATTTAGCTTGGTAAAAAAAATAGAAATGTATGCAGTAGTACTAACATGTATGAGCAAACTGAATACTCAATAGATGAGTTGCGTTTATGTAGGAGGGCCCGGTAATGGTAGCTTCACTAGTGACCTGGGTTTGAATCTCGTGGGCAGTCATTTCATGTGAAGTTCGTTTATTGTCACTGAGTAAATCTGGGCCTTCCTCCCACAACCCCAAACGCATGCAGATAAGGTCAATCAGCACCGCCAAACTAGTGTGACTGGGAGTGTGGATAGGGGTGTAAGCAAGTAGCTATAAAAAGTTGAGTTATTTGTCTAACTTCTGCTAAGCAAGTGCTCAAGAAACCCAAAAAAAACCACAGGCTGTTATTTATCAAACACTCCTTAACATGGCACTTAGATGTACATTGGATCATACATTCATAAACTTCAACACTAGACACTGAACATACTGTCTCATGAAATGGAAGACTGTAAAATAAAAAAATAAATAAATAAACATACCAATGAAGTAAAAAATGACTATTTAATAGCTTTGTCTGACACTGCATGTACCTAGCAAAGCTATTAAAACAACCTGTTGTGTTAATATACTGCAGAGGTCGCAAAATACTTTATTGTAGATAAAGTAAAACCACACCAAGGAAGATTCCTAATAGTAAACTTGACAGGTTTGTGCATAGTATCTCTGAAGCAGTCACATTGTAAAATATGCATTAAAAACAAAACCATTGTCTCACACACGTGCATAAGGGGCATCTTCAGAACTTCAATGATGACTGCAGTTTGACCCAGAGCTATCATTTACACCTTTCCTTCTTTTGTCCTCAGATCCAAAGACTGCAGGCTGGAGAACCACTGACGTGTCCTCCATTTATCCGCCACTATTTTAGTAGAAGAAATGTAAATCATTCCCATATGACCACATCCAATGAAACAATTGGCCACACCCCTTGACATTAGGATATAGCAGCCATTTTGATAACTTAGAACAGTTTAATTTCACAAGCAAAAAAAAAACACAAAAATGGAAAACAACAAAACAATGAACACAAAGCAGAAAACAACAAAAATCATGCAGGATACTGAGTTTGACAAGCCTGTGAACAGAATCTCTACAGCAGTCACACTGTAAAAACATGCATTAAAATTATATCCATTATCACACACACGTGTATAGGGGGCACCTTCAGGGTTTCAACGATGACTGCGATTTCACCCCGTGCTGACATTTCAACCTTTCCTTCTCTTGTCCTCAGATCTGAAGACTACAAACTGGAGACCCACTGATGTTTGCTCCATTATCATCCACCCGACTTCCCACCTTTTCCGGTTCCAAGACCTACTTAAGACCTGCCATTGCTGGAAGTAGGCAGTCATTCTAGATGTACATCTGAGCAAGACATTAACAAGGATCAGTGCACTGGCCATGCTTCTTTATGTTTATTTCTTTTTTTTTTTGGCAAATCTATTTGCTGATAAACAGAGTTCACCATGTGTGTGTCCCAACTCTTTATCTTTCTTACAATGTATATAAATAAGTTATAAATTATTATTATTTATTTTTTAAGAAATACTGTTCAGGGGGATGCCGTGATAGGTTGTCTGGTCTGTGAGTTGACTGTGCCCTACATGCTCAGATCACTCTTAGCAGAAATAGCAGTTGCAGCATTGACGGAATGAGCTGCCATGCCCTGGTAGTGTCAAAGGTTGCCACAATGAGGTAAAGAAAACAAGGCAGAATCTCATGAAAACATTTTTAGTCTCTGAAAACCACATGAATATGATATTTTACAATGCAGACGCAGGTTAATACACCAGAACATTCTTGGTATAAAAATGGATGTATTCGGTAGGTTGTTGTTCATGTTTTCACCAATGCCAGACCTCATTTTAAACTGCAAAAACAGGCATCTTTTTGTTTTCATTTTTAAAAAATGTTTCACTTACAAATATAATTTCTGTGTCAAATTAATGTATACCATGATTATGAAAAAAAAATTTATTTTGAAAAGTACCAGACTAATCCTTTAAGATGTCAGAAATCTTCTAATTTTAAAACGCTGTTGGGTCTCAGTGGTTTCATTTTAATCAAAGCATCGAAAATTGGCAACATCTGTGTTGCAATAACATCAATGTGCAATGGATACTGACCTTAAATTAAACAAAAAATACATCATTGAATTTTGGATAAAAAAGTTAATTAGTGCTCATCAACACACACCCCACTGCCACATTTGTACCTACTGCTCTTTCCACCTATACTCCTTGTTTCAAAATGTAGATTTATCCTCAAGTTTAAGGAGCAGTCAAAGTTAAACAGTCTTAAATCAAGTGATCGTGGTTTTATTTTTAGACATACACTTCTTTATATGAATTTCAGTAACTTCAAAAAAATCTTACCGCAAAACTTCATGTTTGTATGGTACTCAAAAAACAGCGGCTGTAACTAGAGCAGAAGTCTTTGTATATGCAAAAGATGGTCAATTGGCATGGAGGTAGAGAAATTATCAGAGAAATCAACATGCACAAGACAACGAGAGAACATCCGGCCTACATTCCACCCCATTTCCAGCTCTATCATATTGCCTGATGTATTTCTGCAACCCTGTGTGTAAGCTTACTTTTAAGGGCCAGGCTGCTGTGCCCCACTGCTATCCTCCTGTACCAGTTCCTCTAGATGAGTTGCTCTTAGCATTCTCATTGTGAGAGCAGACTAGTGATCCCCATTACTATATTTATTGCAGGGACTAAAGAGAATGAGGCATTAAGACCTGACCTAGTGATCCAGGTTCCCATAGCCTACTGCCTGGGGTTTTAAGAAGCATCTCTAAAATAAAAAAAGAAAATGCTTTCCTGCCCTTTGCTCTTGTACTCTCACTTCTTCTAGGCTTCACTCTTTACCTCTGACTACTTCCTTATACCTGTTCCTCTACATCCACACTCTCACGCCTACTCTTTCTTTCTTCTCTCTTTCTGTTGACTCTATTTTACAGCCCTTGTCTTTCCTTCACTCTTTCCTGAGTGTGCACCTCTTGCCTTTCCCTCTACAGAAATTAAACAGTATAGCGTCTCTTCTAAGAGATGTGTGGTCCTCTACCATTAAACAGGCAACCAACATCTTTAGGTTGAATTGTGACATGCATCTAATCGAATATTTGTGGGTGTGTGTGTTTTTTATACAATTCCACACCCTTGGTCGAGTCCCATCAAAATTTTGCACACATATCCCACTTTGTCGGGAACAGTAATATTTATTTCTATAGCACATTTTCATCCAAACAATGTAGCTCAAAGTGCTTTACAAAATGTCAAAGAGAAAGTTTTACAAAAAGAAAAAAAATAATATTAGGGAATAATATTAAAGAATACTGTAAGTAACAAAGAAAAAAACAAATAAATCTATATGATTGTAAAAAAAAAAACAGATAAATATCAACTAGAAAAGTAGCATGAAGTAACAGACAATGTAACCGATGTGATGGAACAGACAATAGACTGCTTTAGAACCCAAAGTTTTGACCCTGGGGGTACCTTTGGAGGGGGAGTATACCTTTTTACTACAGTACATTTTAAGGAATTGCAATAAATCTTTTGATTTAAAAAAGGTAACTTATTGTTATTTGTATGGCACACCATTTATAGAAGTTAGTTATTTCTGTCCTAATGTTATTTAGAGTTGAGTATGCTGCTAGTACTGTTATATATGTTTGAGTGAGTGTGTTTATGGAAGATTATTTGTGCCAAAATTAAATGCAATCCAATGTATTAACTACTTTGAAATGGAATATAAATACACATTATGCATTTAATTTTATTGTTATGTCATAATTTAAAAACATATCAACCTTGTTATCAATTGATTTTCACTACAGCAGTGTGAAAATACAAATGCATATTACATTTTAAATAATATTCATAAGTGGTGTGTCATAACTGGCAAAGCAAATGTATTTCACTCAGCGGCTGTGAGACATGAAATGTGCACCTCAATTGCTCTTTTATGGAGGCTGGAAGTTCTCACGGAACACCGGGGTTGACAAGTTTTGTTTATTTTAAAGCGAGTCATGCCTGCATTAAAGCGAACCTAAAGATATGTGTCTGGCTGTTTTGTTGCACCAGCAGAAGGAGACCATTTAGGGTTGTGTGGCTTTGGGCTCTCGTCACATGTTGTCCTGTTTTAAAGATAATGGCTGCGTTTACTCTAAAGAGCTTGAATCCAGAGGTAAATTAACCCTTTCCTGGTGTTGACCAACGTGTCTCCTCTCAATTAAGTGCTTAGTTTTAACCATGAAGTTGATTACGGAAGCTGAGGGTTCTTAGAAGTTTTTAAGGATTAACTGTCGTGAGACTTGAAACACGCATCTCAATTGATAAGTGTATTACACTTTGATTTAAGACCCCCCAATAATCATGACAAAACAGAATGTAATCAAATGAACAATCAGCATCAAAAGGTGGGGAAGGGGGAGTCATTTGGAAATCTTTCTAAAAACATGTTTTCACTTTGTCATTATGGGTTATTGAGTGCAGATTGATGGGCAAAATGTATTCATTTAAAATTAAATGTACAACACTGTAAAGTGTGAGAAAATGGAGGAGTCTGAATACTTTCTGATTCTACTCTATACATACAGTATATTTTTTCTTAGCAGTAATACTGCTGTCCAAATCAATACACAAAAAAATCCCCAAAACAAAATGTTTCAAAAATGGTTAAAATCTTGCTTAATTTGCAATTGTTCATCAAAGTGAAACTTATTGCCTCCAATAGTTTGTACTGAAGCTGAATTTTGTATCTGTAAGTTACTGGGTCTTTGCTTATTAAAAAATACAATGTACTGTATATTTTAGAATGTATGCATACCAGGTCTATGATCCTTCTTAAGCCCTTCCTGTAGCTCCACTTTGTTGCTCTGTAGTGTAATTATGTATAAAGTAATCAAGCACACGACTATATTCTTATTACAAAGATTTCTGTTCTTAAGTATAAAACATGGTCATGGTTGTTGCTTCCATTCCTCACTGACTGAGTCGTCACCATGATGGACTCTGTTCTGGTTCACTCACACATGAAATTATAATTTAATTATATTTGCTTTTGTTTAGCTGAATTAGTTTCTTAAGCCATTTGGGTCCTGCCATAGAGTGCCACACAACTAAAATAGATGATTCATGTACAGAATCTAATTATACAAAATTATACAAAATAAAAGCTTTTCAGGAATGAGCACGGTGATGCTTTAATAGTATCAAACCAATGAAGCAATTGTAAATTAGCAAGGATAACTTATTATTCTTTTGTAGAACGAAGTCTTAAGTGGATGAAAAGTTCAGTACATTTTCATTTCTTATTGTTATCAAATCCTGATGAAGGACTGACCCATTTTATTTTTTAAAGATAAAAGGTTTTCATGATGACCTTGTAGTTTCTAGACCTAACAAGAAATGTCATAGTCTCACTAAACCAACTTGCTATTGCTATGTCTTTTGTAAAATATCACATCTTCCTTACATTAGTCTAAATTTAATTTTCCTAAAGAAGTTACCAAATCTCTAAACTGAGGGTTCTTAACCTGAGGTCCTTGGACCCTAAGGGGGTCCATGGATAGGTTTCAGGGGGCCCGTGAGTTTCAGGTAATAATTAACATTTATTTTCACTAGACACCCTTGTACTGTTGATTTTTCTCGTGTGAACTTCCTCACATGATTTTTCTTGCCATTATTTTTCTAAATAGAAATAGATTTTGAAAACAAATTGATGTCAAAGATGATATGCGTGTCACCTTGTCGAAGACCACTCCAGTTTCATATTCTTATTCAAGGCAAACAAGAATGCCCTTCTCATTGAAATAAAGTAGATAACGAGAGAGTAGATGTAGTAGTAGTATTGGTAGTAGAAAATGTGGTAGTAGTTGATCTGTTTTCATTTGCACAAGATTATTGTATTTCATAATTTTAACGAGTGGCCATTACATTGTGTAAAAAAAGGAGTGTTTTTTTAGATTGTTTACTTTAAAGTTTAATAATACTTTCTGTATGTCATATATGTATGAGGCAATTAAATCTCAATAAATAAAGTTCATTAAATTCATTGCATGCAAAGTTGTGTTTATGTGAATATTTCTGGGGAAGGAGGTCCATAGCTTTCATCAGATACTTAAAGGGGTCCGTGACTCAAAAAAGGTTAAGATTCACTGCTCTAGACATTTCTTATGACCATAACAACAAGAGTATTTCATGTTATGAAAAGCTTCAAGAAAATATGCAGTTACTTCAGTGCTTCCTTTAGAGCCATGAGGGTTCTCTCCAAGTCTTCCTTCCAACTTATTCGCAGCCCCTATTAAAACAAGATTTCTATACTGCCAGATATTACTGTGATTGTGATGTCTTGGTAGCTCAACTAAGAACTAGTTGTTGGATGCCCTGTCTCACATTATACCTCCAGACCCAGCTATTTCATTTCTTTGTATTTCAGGCAAAGGTAACCATCCACACTTCCATGCCTTATAATTCCAAATAACAACATTAGAATACTCTCTTGTTGAAAAAGAAAAACAAATCTCACTATTATGACTCTGAAGGTAGTGTTTTACAATCGAAAGACCTTCATAATATGTGTTTTCTTTTCACAATCTGATTTGGTGTGGCTTTGTGATTAATAATATTTGAACCTTTGACCTTCACACTAAAGAGAAAAACAAAACAGTCATTCCACCTACGCTAAGATGTGAAGCTCCTAAGTCACAGGACATACAGGATCACTTTTACACACCTCCTACACTTTATACAAGCTGTTTACTTAATAATAACTACTAAAACAAACATTTTTTCTGTTATTATATAAAAAAAACATTAGTTTACTTAGTACATGTATAACTAATACCAAATAAAATGGATGCATGTCTTGCATCCATGTAGAAATCACCTATTCAGCTGTTGATACCTTCATAGCTTTGTTTAAATTGTATGACAAACAGGATAACATTGCCCACCCTGTGGTTTGAAAGTGACTGAAAGTGTGCATTGTGCACAAGTAACCTACTTTTTTTCTTCTTTTTTTTTTTTGCTATCTTTTTTAACCTTGTTTATGAAAGCCCCTTTATATCAGTCACAGCTTTCCTCTTCTGAAGCAGATTCTCCAACATATACGTTCTAAATCTGAGCCAAAGAAATTATCCCTTATGCTACATCATAAAAGAATCTGTGACTTGTATGTATGACTAGGTCTTGATCAGATAAATAATCCAAAATCTGAACTGGAAAAAAAGGAATAAACAACACTCAAACACAAAAACATAACAGAAAAAAAGAAACCTCTCATAAAATGTGCTCTAGTTGTTTTGTTTTAAATGACTTATTTACTTCTTTTTGTCTGCTTGATAGCTGCTCAGTTTATGCAGGTTTACATTTTAATCTGCAGTTTAAACAGTCCTTAAAAGCAGAATAGAAACAAAAAAGTGTGCTGCCAAACATTTCAACTCTGGCTTTCTTTCCTGTCCATATATTACATATTTGATTCAGAGGCATTCCTGACAGGGCACATAATGAAGACCAGCTCCTTCACACATGAAGAACCCAGAAATGAGCACTTAACCATGCTGATGGCTACTTGACTTTTAAAATGAAGGAATCTTTTACCCAATGAAATTCCACAATGGCGATAAACATGACAAAAAGAACAACAAAAAAAAAAATAATCAGGATACCAATAATATACCTATATACTTAGTTTGTATTAAAGAATCTGCCAGCATACAAGTCCACAATCAGGCCTTGCCTGTAGACCTTGCTATGACCCTGGAGAGGTGGAGATATGTGCAAGAGAGGAGAGGAATGAAGGTCAGTAGGAACAAGATAGAATACATGTGTATAAATGAGAGGGAGGTCAGTAGAATGATGAAGAACCAGGGACTAGAGTTGGTGAAGGTGGAGGAGTTTAAATACTTGGGCTCAACAGTACAGAGTAATGGGGATTGTGGAAGAGAGGTGAAAAAGAGAGTGCAGGCAGGGTGGAATGGGTGGAGAAGAGTGTCAGGAGTAATTTGTGACAGATGGGTATCAGCAAGAGTGATGAAGGTCTACAGGACGGTAGTGAGACCAACTATGTTATATGGGTTGGAGACGGTGGCACTGACCATAAAAACAGGAGACAGAGGCTGGAGGTGGCAGAGTTAAAGATGTTAAGATTTGCATTGGGTGTGACGAGGATAGACAGTTTCAGAAAAGAGTACATTAGAGGGTCAGCTCAAGTTGGACGGTTGGGTAACAAAGTCAGAGAGGCGAGATTGCGTTGGTTTGGACATATGCAGAGGAGAGATGCTAGGTATATTGAGAAAAGGATGTTAAGGATAGAGCTGCCAGGGAAGAGGAAAAGATGAAGGCCTAAGAGAAGGTTTATGGATGTGGTGAGAGAGGACATGCAGGTGATGGATGTAACAGAACAAGATGCAGATGATCTGCTGTGGCAACCCCTTACAGGAGCAGCCGAAAGAAGAAGAAGATTATCTGCTAGTATTTGTTTTGAGTTTGTTTTACAGTAAATAAGGTAAAACTATACAGTACCTTCAGCAATTCCATCTTGGCTCTCATCATATTGTGTTAGCATTTGGTTATGTTGTATGCTGCCAGGTTAAGATTAGGTCACGATGCATAGGATCATGGGTCAAATAAATAAAGGTTGGCATCAACATTTCCTGTTTGTCCAAGTTCGATTTATTCAAGAAAAGCATGTGTTTAAAGTGGGATGGTTAAGGAGGTTGGTTGCTCTGGTGCTGTTGAATGTCCCGAGTGTGGTAACACTTTTATATAAAGTACATGAAAGAATAATGTTTCATATGCAGGTGGTATGAGTGCGAACCTTATGGAATACACATACCAGGGTGATATATTTAGTGTTTGTTAACCTTAATGGCTTCCTACATGCACTTTTTTTCACTACTTAAAGGCTGCAACTAATGTAACGTCTAACTCCTTCATTTCTCACACTATAGAAAGTATGTGAGCAGTAACAAGCACTTAATCATTGAATGCTTAAATCATGAAATGTTATATGTTATTATTAGAACTGAAATCAGATAAATGGAAACCTATCAGTCATCCAACCAACCTATAAGGTAATATCTAGCTCTGAGATTTTAAATTGATGTGCCAGTCATTTTCAATAGACAGAAACACACATTATTTACCAGACAGACCAAACTCTATGCATTGTTTATTAGAAAACACAGTATAAGAGGCACATCATTACCCTGGCTTTAAATCCTACACTCAGTTGGTGTCTGTGTTGAATGAGCATAATTTAACCTTGACCACAAGATTTTTATCCATGCATTGAAGTTTTTTGCCCCATACCCGTGTTTTAGGTGAACTCTAAATTGGTCCCAATGTGAGTGTGTATATGAATGAGTGGGCCCTGTGATCATAGCCACAGGGCCTATTTTAAGCATGGGTACCATCATAGTGGTGGTGATGGTGGTGGTGTGGAGGCGTGGGGAAATAATTTGTCAATGACTGCTCTGCTTATTGGCATTTGATCTAACCCAGCAGGTGTCTTCTAGGAAAGCCTTCTATGAAGTTTCCAGAAAGCTCACTAAGTTGCTAGCGCTTGAATTTGCTGAAGAAAGTGTCCTCTACTGTAGTACTGGGAATGGGAAGGGATTAGATGTCCTGGATGGCCATGTGGTCTAAATTAAACACTTTGATTTGTGTTTTCCAAAGAGTTTCATTGTTGTGTTTTCTCTGCAAACTGTATAGATGTAAGGATTATTTTACTTTGCTTTGTTGCCAGCTGGCCATAGCCTAATATACTTAATGCATTATATCCATTCTTTATATTATTACTGGAAAGAACTTTAATAATGTAACTAAAAAATAAAAACATCTATAGCAATTTATTTACAGTACAGAAAATTCATATAATAATACGGTAAGATGCTTTGAGTATATTGCATTTCATTTTTACCGTATTTTATTTATACATCATCATGCCACTCTGAGCTTGCTATGGGGAAATGAACTATATTAAAATAATTGATTCAAATGGAATAGAAAATATCATGGTCAGCAGTAAGCTTGTTAATAATTTATAATGGAATTTTTTATGACATTGTTTCATATTTACCATGGGCGTATTACCCTCCATATCAGTTTCAAAAAGCACTGAAGTTCAGAATATAAAACATATGAATTTTGAAAGCTCTTTAAAGTTGGTTGCACAGAGCCTTCTACTATGAAAATTAAGTAGACTCCGGTGCCAGCAGAACAGACTTTTGGCTGATAGAAGTCTTAAATGCAGGCATCATTTTTAAAAGAATAATTCGTAATTTTTAAAACCTTGTGAAATATTATTTGCCTAAATGATGAGACTAATTTTTTTTTTTAGTCAGGAATCATGATCCTTAAAATTAAACAGTCATGTGACAAGAGAAAGTCTGGAGTCCCATAATAACACTGAAGAGGAGAAAACACTCCAT
Organism: Erpetoichthys calabaricus; assembly: GCF_900747795.2. NCBI lineage: Eukaryota > Metazoa > Chordata > Cladistia > Polypteriformes > Polypteridae > Erpetoichthys > Erpetoichthys calabaricus. The sequence goes on from NC_041407.2 coordinate 61,805,898, forward strand.
GCAATTCACCCAGCTTTCTTATTTCATCTCTCCATTGGTGGGCTTTTAGATAGCATCTGTAAAGACATCTGTATCTTTGTAGCAGTGGTTGTATTTAATAAGAAAGAAACCCCCCAAAAATGAGTAAAGGGAACAATATGTTCTCTCATGTGTGCCCATGTTCACAGTGATCCCAAATCAAGAAAGCACACTAAGAACTCCAACTTTGCATGCATAAGTATGTATTACAATGTAAGCTGATAATGTGTAGCTTTGCATTCTCGACAGTGTTGGGCATATTAGAAAGTTCTTCTTCACACAGAGAACCAAAGTGTGGTAGACAGAAAAGCTTTAAGGACTTTCTAAAGCTCGACTACATGTTTTAATGGAGAAATTGGGTAATTAGGATTGTCAGGTTCAGTAGGCTGAATGGCCTGTTCTTGTCAAAATAGTTCTTATGTCTCTGCTAGTATTTCCACCAGTTTTTAGGCCACGTTGGTATGATTTCTAAATTTTCAACACCTTTTTAATTTCCCTGTACTTGCTCATCAGTCATGGAGTGGAATGGATGAATTATTTGGCTCAGTTACCTGCTAGATAGCTAAGTAAATTTCACAGACTTACTAACGTCCACTGAAAACACCACCATTTTGAAAAAGCAAAACCATAAGAGACGTCGCCGATTATATTGCAATTGGTAAATTCACTGACTTGGCAATATTTTGCATTGCTGTGTTCCTCAGACCATGGGCAGGGAGCACTTGAGCTTATTTGCATAGACTTAATGCCACAGCTAGGTCACTATAAAGTCATCTGCAAGTACACAGCACATTCCTTTTATATAGAGAACATATGTGCTACCCATCAATTTTCTACCACAAAATAAGACCCTTACAGTTAAATGCATAACCACATTTAGAAAATCTAGCCTTTGAAGGCACACCCTAGAAGGAGATCCACTGCTGGTCATTAAACTCATTGGTTTCAAAGTAAAATATATGTTGTATTTAACTTAAATATAGGGGTCTGATAAACAGAAAATTAAAAAAGTGAACATTAAGATAAAAATGTCACAATTTTGCTTTGAAACTCAGAGCAATCATTTCAATATGCATATTTCTTCTATTATGTATGTGAAAAGAAAACTGTAAAATAAAACCCAAAAGTTGAAGTATTAGTCTAAACTTTCAGACACCAGCATTTCTTTTATTGTCATAGTTTGCACCTCACCAGACTGGTGGTCTCCATTTCTAAGTTACACGGTGGGGGTTGCACATTATACACAGGAAGGATTAATTCGGCCATTTCCACAGAAGCTGACAAATATCACATATAGCATTTAGTAAAGGTCAGCTCAGATTTAATGCTTGTATTTGATTGCTGAAAAACCTCAAAGTTAAAACTGTGTTCCAAGCAGTGCTTCCTTTTACGCTTCCAAACAATCAGCTTACAATAAATGCACCAGTTCTTTGTAATAAAAAAAAAAAAAAAAAAAAGTAAATGCATGCAAGACCCCCCTTTCTCTTTGTGTGGCTGCCTGACTTTCCTCTAATGTGACTCATCTGTAGAACGTTTTACAGGTGAGAGAAGTGAGTACTAGGAATTTCCTGCGCTCTTGTCTCTCTGTTGATGGTGTGCGGTTTTTCATGTCATGCTCTCCATTGTTCTTCAGGTAGATCTGCGCAATTTGCCCATGCGTTTTAATTTTTACTGTAAATTATTCAAAACCAATGTAGAGTGATTTAGTGTTAAAATTAATGACTTGAATCTGTGCACTTTTAGCGTACTGCACCATAGTGAGGTTTTAATGTGAAGCGAGTTTCCCCCTCATTTAAAAAAAATTTTAAAAAGAGCTTTGTTCTCTTGACCCGCATGCCTTAGGGATTCAGGAAAGAATTGGAGTACTTGAAAAATAGTCCATGCAGACATGACGAGAACATGTAGATTGGCCATGAGTTTAACCCAGACTTCCAGCGTGGTGAGTCAGCAAATCTAATCACTTTGACACCATTTTTTTCCATTCTATTTTTGCTATTTTGAATTGCTATTATTAACTGTCCAAAATATAAATAAAAATGACAAAACACCTGAACGATGATTAGGGCCAGTGCACTGAAAGTAATAGTCATGTTTATAAAGTATAGTGAAAGTGTGACTAACATTCAACATGTCACCATTCTCTGAGTACCAAGATGAACAAGAATACTATTTACAATATTTGCCCAGTAAGGGACACAACTTCATATACACTTCAATTCTCGCTCTTTCTCACAGTGCCCCTGAACATTTCTAGGCCTGCAGCATGCTTTTCTTTTTTAAATCTTCTCTGGTAATATTACTAATACTGCATTTTTATTAATGGGTTATCTGGTATTATTAGTAATACAGCATTTTTATTAATCAACCATTGTCAGAGCATATTTTTTTTCAATGAGATGTCTCTAGCGTCCCTTTGTAATTGTTTTTCATTAAGGGCAAAGATTGGTGAAGCTGAAGATGAATCAGAATGAAAAAAATTACAATATTATAATCATCCATTCGTCCATTATCCAACCCGCTGAATCTGAACACAGGGTCACGGGGGTCTGCTGGAGCCAATCCCAGCCAACACAGGGCAGGGAACCAATCCCGGGCAGGGTGCCAACCCACCGCAGGACACACACAAATACACCCACACACCAAGCACACACTAGAGCCAATTTAGAATCACCAATCCACCTAACCTGCATGTCTTTGGACTGTGAGAGGAAACCAGAGCGCCCAGAGGAAACCCACGCAGACACGGGGAGAACATGCAAACTCCACACAGGGAGGACCCGGGAAGTGAACCCAGCTCCCCAGGTCTCCCAACTGCGAGGCAGAGGCGCTACCCACTGCGCCACCGTGCCATATTATAATCAATACACAAAAAAAAATACAAAACAATATACAAAACAAGAAATATAAACAATACAAATAAACAATAATCTCTCTATTACATCGTAAAAGATTTCCGTTGTGTCCGCGTGACCACTCCCCTCCACACCACTCACCCAATCATTACTCCTACTGCACACATCCTCTCTCCATACCAACCATACTTGCCCTTTAACGCAGTTGGTTATAATGGCAAGACAGGGGGCAAGCATCTCTACAAACCCTAACCTAACCCTAAGCCTAACCCTAACCCTAATTCAAGAACATCGAATTTTAGATTGTGATAGAAAAAGAGCAACAAGACCTGATAATGAACATTGAAGGAAAAAAAACGAACAAAAAAAAAACTACATATAATAAAAATCAAGAACAAAGAGAATTTTCCAATAAACGAAAAAGAGAAAAATATGTGAACAGAACTGCAAAAAAGAAAACTTTATAGAATGTAAGTCAGAGGACAAAGTAATTCATAATACTGTTTTTGATGAGGCATTAAAATAATTTCATTTTTTATTTACTTTTTATTACGCTCTATTGCGTTTTACGTTTTTACTTCTACTTTTGCTTTTTACAAAGTTTTATTATTCATTGGTATTTAAAATAGACAGTTGTAGTGAAATATTCAAGTAACTAATTTTTATCTATCTATCAAGTAACTGATTTTCTATCTTACCAAACTGTCTTCCTCCCGCGCCCCGCATACTCTTCTATAAACCATCTCTTTGAATACAATCATTTTCTCTAAAAGAGGAGCACTCCGACACCCTTCAAGCAGCTCATCCGTGAGATACCAGGTGCCCGGCACCCACCCTTGAGGGCTGGCAAATAAGGCGAGCAGGGAGCAGAGCTCCCTATTAATATTAAAATAAGTTCACAATTAGCTGGTGTTGAACTGGGTTACTGCTGGTGTATTAAATAAACTTTGGAAGCAGTACTTCTTTGTGATGATGGCACAATGGCATCAACATGATAAGAGGAATTGGATGGTTATTCTACTACAAGAGAAGGTTGCAGTTTAACCTGGACCCACCAATATATGGCAAGATGAAGGAGATGCAATTCAGTAAAAACAACCCAAAAAACCAAGAAAGAATCCCTCTATTGGGAGGACCCAAAATACACTCTCGACACCATACCTCACAACATTTGTGTATTGAACCTTCCAAGCAAGGTATAGAATGATTTTGGATGTTTTATTTGAAACATTGAATGAGATGGTGTGCACATTTGAATACTTTCAACTCAGAACACTGGAAGGAATTAAAGAGTCCCACCTGAAATAGCAAATGTATACTGCATTCTAGAGTGCATTGCTACAATCGAACATGAGGCATAAGTTTTGTACTTTTGGTAAATTGTCATCTATCTTAACCGTCATCTGTCTTAGGACAGCCATTTGTAAGAATGCAGATTCCTTAGAACATTCATCACTCAAAGATGCCACTGTAGAAACCAGACTGAAATGCCAATACTCTGTCTTTCCACAGATGTCAGAATCGGGATTTGTCCCGTCAACCAAAAAAATTGATAAAAGCATACCACCAAATCAGAAACGCAATCCAACTTGACATGGAAACATTGCCAAGTTGTAAGATAATGAAAATTTTTCAACCTGCAAGAATTTCAAAGCATCTTACTTAAATGTGGAAGGTAACTCTGCATCTGCAATCAATACAGCTCCATTTCAGTGCCCCTGCTGCACACAATTCAACATGATGGCTAACAGATTATATGACTGCAAGCCTTGAGCTTTCACCTCTGAAAGAAATTTTCTTATGTTACACTTGCTATTTTGATACAACACCAGGATGATTTACATTTGCTATTTTGATACAAAACTAGGCTGAAACTGAACCTAAAAGAATCTATTTGCAATAAATGAAGTAAATTGTAGTCAACTCAAAACTGGCCAGATGTGAGTGGAAATGTGAGTGTTGACTCCAGTATAGGATGGGAGTCAAGTGCGGAATTAGTCCCAGCCTTGCAAAGAGTTCTTGACCCTATAATGGGAAATATGGGCTTGGAAAATTGGATGGGTGGACATTTTCAGTTTAACAAAAAAAAAACTTTGAAAAATATAAATTGTAATTTATTTTAAGACATGAATGTTACAGGCAGATTTAATTGAGAGAGAGAAAGTAGGTGAAGGTTATCATACCATTTCAGAGCTAATACCACTGTAGGACATTCATTGTTGATATTCATCATACCATCCATCCATCCATCCTCTTCCGCTTATCCGAAGTCGGGTCATGGAGGCAGCAGCTTGAGCAGAGATACCCAGACTTCCCTCTCCCCGGCCACTTCTTCTAGCTCTTCCGGGAGAATCCCGAGGAGTTCCCAGGCCAGCCGGGAGACATAGTCTCTCCAGCGTGTCCTGGGTCTTCCCCGGGGCCTCCTCCCGGTTGGACGTGCCCGGAAGACCTCACCAGGGAGGCATCCAGGAGGCATCCTGATCAGATGCCCGAGCCACCTCATCTAACTCCTCTCGATGCGGAGGAGCAGCGGCTCTACTCTGAGCCCCTCCCGGATGACTGAGCTTCTCACCCTATCTTTAAGGGAGAGCCCAGACACCCTGCGGAGAAACTCATTTCAGCCACTTGTATTCGCGATCTCGTTCTTTCGGTCACTACCCATGGCTCATGACCATAGGTGAGGGTAGGAACATAGATTGACTGGTAAATTGAGAGCTTCGCCTTGCGGCTCAGCTCCTTTTTCACCACGACAGACCGATGCAGAGCCCGCATCATTGCGGACGCCGCACCGATCTGCCTGTCGATCTCACGTTCCATTCTTCCCTCACTCGTGAACAAGATCCCGAGATACTTGAACTCCTCCACTTGGAGCAGGATCTCGCTCCCAACCCTGAGAGGGCATTCCACCCTTTTCCGGCTGAGGACCATGGTCTCGGATTTGGAGGTGCTGATTCTCATCCCAGCCGCTTCACACTTAGCTGCGAAACGATCCAGAGAGAGCTGAAGATCACGGCCTGATGAAGCAAACAGGACAACATCATCTGCAAGAACCAGTGACCCAATCCTGAGTCCACCAAACCGGACCCCCTCAATACCCTGGCTGCGCCTAGAAATTCTGTCCATAAAAGTTATAAACAGAATCGGTGACAAAGGGCAGCCCTGGCGGAGTCCAACTCTCACTGGAAACGGGTTCGACTTACTGCCGGCAATGTGGACCAAGCTCTGACACCGGTTGTACAGGGACCGAAAAGCCCTTATTGGGGGGTCCGGTGCCCCATACTCCCGGAGCACCCCCCACAGGATTCCCCGAGGGACACGGTCGAACGCCTTTTCCAAGTCCACAAAACACATGTAGACTGGTTGGGCGAACTCCCATGTACCCTCCAGGACTCTGCTAAGGGTGTAGAGCTGGTCCACTGTTCCACGACCAGGACGAAAACCACACTGTTCCTCCTGAACCCGAGGTTCGACTATCCGACGGACCCTCCTCTCCAGAACCCCCAAATAGACTTTTCCAGGGAGGCTGAGGAGTGTGATCCCTCTGTAGTTGGAACACACCCTCCGGTCCCCCTTCTTAAAGAGGGGGACCCACCACCCCGGTCTGCCAATCCAGAGGCACTGTCCCTGATGTCCATGCGATGTTGCAGAGACGTGTCAACCAAGACAGCCCTACAACATCCAGAGCCTTGAGGAACTCCAGGCGTATCTCATTTTCTCAGTTTTTTGACCACCTCGGTGACCTCAGTCCCAGAGATGGGGGAGCCCATCTCCAAGTTCCCAGGCTCTGCTTCCTCATTGGAAGGCATGTTAGTGGGATTGAGGAGGTCTTTCAAGTACTCCCCCTACCGACCCACAACGTCCCGGGTCGAGGTCAGCAGCGCACCATCCCCACCATATACAGTGTTGACACTGCACTGCTTCCCCCTCCTGAGACGCAGGACGGTGGACCAGAATCTCCTCAAAGCCGTCCGAAAGTCGTTCTCCATGGCCTCCCCAAACTCCTCCAACGCCCGAGTTTTTGCCTCAGTAACCACCGAAGCTGCATTCTGCTTGGCCTGCCGGTACCTATTAGCTGCCTCCAGAGTCCCACAGGACAAAAGGGACCGATAGGATTCCTTCTTCAGCTTGACGGCATCCCTCACCGCCGGTGTCCACCAACGGATTCGGGGATTGCCGCCACGACAAGCACCGACCACCTTACGGCCACAGCTCCGGTCAGCCGCCTCAATAATAGAGGCACGGAACATGGCCCATTCGGACTCAATGTCCCCCACCTCCCTCGGGACGTGGTCGAAGTTCTGCCGGAGGTGGGAGTTGAAGCTACTTCTGACAGGGGGCTCTGCCAGACATTCCCAGCAGACCCTCACAACACGTTTGGGCCTACCAGGCCTGACCGGCATCCTCCCCCACCATCGAAGCCAACTCACCACCAGGTGGTGATCAGTTGACAGCTCCGCCCCTCTCTTCACCCGAGTGTCCAAGACATGTGGCCGCAAGTCCGACGACACGACCACAAAGTCGATCATCGAACTGAGGCCTAGGGTGTCCTGGTGGCAAGTGCACATATGAACACCCCTATGCTTGAACATGGTGTTTGTTATGGACAATCCGTGACGAGCACAGAAGTCCAATAACAAAACACCACTTGGGTTCAGATCGGGGGGCCATTCCTCCCAATCACGCCCTTCCAGGTCTCACTATCATTGCCCACATGAGCATTGAAGTCTCCCAGCAGTACGAGGGAGTCCCCAGAAGCTATGCCATCTAGCACCCCCTCCAGGGACTCCAAAAAGGGTGGGTACTCCAAACTGCTTTTTGAGGTGAGTCCGACTATATCTAGCCGGAACCTCTCAACCTCGTGCACAAGCTCAGGTGACATTCCACGTCCCAAGAGCCAGCTTCTGTAGCTGAAGATCGGACCACCAAGGTCCCCGCCTTCGGCCACCACCCAGCTTACACTGCACCTGACCTCCTTGGCCCCTCCCATAGGTGGTGAGCCCCATGGGTGCAAGCCGGCCACCAGGTGCTCGCCATCGAGCCCCACCTCCAGGCCTGGCTCCAGAGGGGGGCCCCGGTGACCCGCGTCCGGGAGAGGGAAAAGACCGTCCAAATTTTTTATTCATCATAGGAGCTTATGTTGAACCGCACTTTGTCTCATCCCTCACCTAGGACCAGTTTGCCTTGGGTGGCCCTACCAGGGGCATAAAGCCCCAGACAACAGAGCTCCTAGGATCATTGGGACACGCAAACCCCTCCACCACGATAAGGTGCCGGTTTGAGGAGGGGTCATTATACCATTTCAGCCTTAAACTGTCAATTTTTGGATGTCAGGATGCTTTGTCTATGCTGGTGACTCTTACTCTTACTGTGATGAGAAGAGGCCAGTCAACCCAAAGAGCATGTCCATCCTATTCATTTAAATTCTACAGAAATAACATAATGTCAAGATTTGAAGGTCCCTAAATTCCTGCTCTACCCCATACTACTTGGTAATTTTATTCCCGGTGTCTATGGTTCTTTACTTGAAGAAAAACTTTCTAATATTTTGTGTGAAAGCTCTCCTCAACAAGCTTCCAACTGTGTTGCCGTGTTCTCTTTGCAGAACTTATTTTAAAGTAACAACTGAAATCTACTGTACTAATCCCTTTCATCATTTTAAACAGATATGTCCGATCTTAATCATTTGCTTAAGCTGAGAAGGTTCAGCTCCCTCATTCTCTTCTTATAGCTCATACCTCTTAGTCCTGGAATCAACCCAGGTGCTGTCCTCTCGACTTTCCCTAGCGCTGCTATATATTTTTTGTCATATGAAGACCAACATTGAACACAGTATTCCAGGTGAGGCCTCACTAGTGTGCTGTGTTACTTAAGAACAACCTCCCTTGACTTGTACTCCACACTTCTGATGTGTAACATAACATCCTATTAGCCTTCTTGGTCGATTCTGTACACTCTCTGGATTTAGAAAGGAATGAGCTCACTATGATTCCTAGATTCCTAGTCTACTTTTCAAGTTTCAGACCTTCTGTTTATCATGTATTCTTATTTAACATTTCTGCTTTCTATGAATAATACTTTAGATTTACTTATGAAAAATTTCATTAGCTACAAATCTGCCAAGACTGTATGCTGTCCAAGTCCCTCTGGAATAATCTGGCTGATTCTACATTATCTGCCCTTCCACCTAGTTTTTATCATCTGCAAACTTAACCTTCTTACTGATTGTATTCTTATCCAGATTGTTTATATGTATTAAGAAGAGCAGTGGCCCCAACACTAAACCCTGACGGGCACCACTTTTAACATCATCTAATTCTGAAAAAGTTCTTCTCACCTTAACACTTTGTTTCCTGAGTATGAGCCAATTTTATACCCACCTACAGACCACGTCCTGAATTCCCACTTCTTTTATTTTGAGTGAGAAAACTGTGAATAACTTGAAGGTGGGTACATGCAAATCAATTGCCTAATGGCAGGAGTCATTGCTAACTTGGAAAAAGGAGTGTGGTCATGAAAAAGAGGTGCCCCTAAAAAAAAACACAGCTGTGCAACATTTTGGTTAGGCTATTTTAACAAAGAGGTGCTCCTCCAAGCCACTTCAAATGCAATATCAAGTCGGATTACAAATTCTGTAGTCAGGCGGCATCTACTAATTTCAAATTAGATTTCACACAAATCTTCCTTTGGCACAACTATGGAATTATATTATTATGATGATGATGGACTGTTGTTTCTTTTCTCATGTGCTCCTCAAACCAAACTGTACCATGGGTAAAGCTATAGGAAATACAACATGCTGGCCGTTAAAAGAGATGAAGGTTGCATTTCATTCAACAGTAGCACAATGAAAAAATGTAGACATTTGAACGAGAGCACGAAAGATTAAAGGAACAAAGTGCTTACATACGAGCTAAAAACTGTCAGATGATAACATCTGGGGTAATGAAGCAACATCAACTGTACTCCAGGTGCACAGGCTGTGCTGAGAATTGTCAAGAAGAACACAAGCACACGAGCAGAGCTACAAAATGAATGTGTAGGGATGGATTCCTACTCCCTGGTGAAACAAACGAAAGCAGGCAGAAATTTCTGATGGACATGGAGGAAAAAATAGAGGACACTTCGACATTTAACACTCCTGTATTTGTAAGGCTAGTCGTGCAGATGTCCAGTAACTCATAATGCCTGAATGATAACAGCATTTTTACATTACCTATGGGAGTCAGCTCTGTTAACTTGATTTGGGTGTTATGGAAGAGAAGCTTGAAAGCAGCATTCTCAGTTTTGCTAATAACAACTATACCTGATTGCCCACAGAGCTTATTATGCAACTGAAATGTTGGTTTCCATTACAAAAACTGGTAATTAATTCCTCTATTCAGAAATCTACTTTTACTCACCTCTGCTAAATTCCTGATACAAAACGCATTTTCAGTGCACAATTCACAGACTTTTAAATACGTTTGTAATTAGTCACACTTGAAAGATTGACAAAGTAGAATCAAGTTAATATTAATTGATATTTGGAACTTGTTCTGGGCTTAACAGAGCCTAACACATGTATAGACAAAGATACAAAGGTCTTAGTATATATACTGGTATACACTGTACCAAAAATATTGCAGGATCAGGAGAAAATAATTAAGAGATTTAATCTGAAAAAAAGTGAAAGGCCACTAAGAGAGAGGAGCAGCATTGTATCAGGGATGGGGATAGATAGATAGATAGATAGATAGATAGATAGATAGATAGATAGATAGATAGATAGATAGATAGATAGATAGATAGATAGATAGATAGATAGATAGACAATGAACGGCACTATATAAAGCTGATAGATAGATAGATAGATAGATAGATAGATAGATAGATAGATAGATAGATAGATAGATAGATAGATAGATAGATAGATAGATAGATAGATAGATAGATAGATAGATAGATAGATAGATAGATAGATAGATAGATAGATAGACAGACAATGAACGGCACTATATAAAGCTGATAGATAGATAGATAGATAGATAGATAGATAGATAGATAGATAGATAGATAGATAGATAGATAGATAGATAGATAGATAGATAGATAGATAGATAGATAGATAGATAGATAGATAGATAGATAGATAGATAGATAGATAGATAGATAGATAGATTTTTATTTGACCCCAGGGTGAAATTTGGCTGCATCAGTTGTTGGAAAGAAAGATAATAAAACCACATTCCCCTAAAATAGGGAAAAGAGCAAGAATGCATGCTAAGGTTACTGCAAGCTCGACAGAAAATCTGACATTAAATGTGATTACTCACAATGGCCTTCTCGAGAGCTCATGGCTTTATGAAAGTTTCCAAATATGTGCTTCTTTTGTTGTCCTTCTTAGGCATTGAGTTTAGTGTTTTTTTCTGTATTTACATATCTGTTTATCATACTGGCTATAGAATTAAATGCGACCTCATTGCTGGTATTTTCTGAGGTAACAGGATACAGAGGCCAGAATAGCAGGGTTCAGTTTCTCAAAAATAAACACCCTCTGACTAATGCAGCTCTGAATTTTTCCAACAACACTGACATTTGTCAAATGGCTAACCATTCTCAGTGTAGCATTACCTGACCACAAAATGCAGCTCCTCAGAAAATGAGTTTACAAGAAGCCTCAACGCGTTGCAGCTAGACTGTAGCAATATGCATCAAATGACCTGGAATCTCGCTTTTATTCCATTTCGATTGCCTTATTTTATCTTTTAAAATGTGATTTAATGTTATTTGCTGTACCTTACTGAACATAAACCATACTTTTAAACATTTTACTTAAACCGTAAAAAAAAAAAAGAAAAACTGTGTTTGACTGTAAGTATTACTTTTAACATGAAGATGTTAGGGTATTTGACTGTATTGTGCTATGTTTTTTCAGACAGCTTAGTAGATTATATGATCACTTAAAAATGAACATATTTTGTCTAATCACCGTATTTTTAGTGTAAGCTCTCTACATGTCCATTCCTCCATTTTATAAACCACTAATGGCCATAAGATATAAACCAGCTGTGGATAACAACAGGGCACACCCATGCTCAAACCCGCACTTTTCCTCTGACCTGGTCGCCAATTAGCATAACTGCATTGCGATTTTGTTGTGTCAAAACACTGGAATACCCACAAAAATAAGGGGAGAACATACACATTCTATACTGTTAGTGTCTGGGCCAGGAATTGAACCAAGGTTCCTGAAACCATGAAGCAGAAGCAATAACTACCATGTAACCCTGTTTCACATGTGTTTTTAAACTTTACAGTTTTTCACCCCAATGTTGCTTTTCTGTGATATGTTTTTCTTACCGGACCCACAGAGCTTATAGACTTTATCACTCCTATGCTACTTCTAGTGACTTTGTTTTCCAAAGAATTTCATTGTAGTGGATAATGTACGGACGCGCACCTAACACAATTTTGAGACCCAGCACTCCAAGTCTTGACAGTGTATTTAGTTTGAAAAGACCTGTAATTTCTTATTAACACATTGTAGCAAAGAGTCGAGAGCATCTGTTCAACGGCGTTTCTAGGATTTGCTAACCTGCACTGGATAACATTGTTTGATTGTTGAATGAAAATAATGCAAATTGCCTAACATGCAAATTCTTCATTTTTTGCTCAGTTTTATGTTCTTTCATACATTGCTAACATATATAACTTCCTCTTTCCTAAAAATATTTTTTAAACACATATTAAGTACATTAAAATGTGTAATTTCTGATAGGGCTATGGTTGCAAATGCTGTCTCCCACTTTCAGTATGATGGTTTGTATCACTGAAATTTGCATGTTCTCCCCATGTCTGTATGCGTCTCTGGCTGCTCAGGTTTCTCTTCACACTCCAAATACTGAATACTGGAATAAGTAGATTTAAGAATGAATGAACAAATGAATGAATGAATGAATGAGTAAATTATTAGTAGTGTTTATATGCCTTTTATAGCTACTCTATATACCTTCCACATAATAAGCATTAGTATTTTACAGTATACAGCATGTGAGCTAAAGTAAAAAAAAAAATATTAATGGCTATATTTGTTTATTTTGCTATCTGCTACTCTGACACATCTTTTAAAACTTTGTTTCAGGAGCCCTGCACTTCTCCTCAAATTAACTTTGAAATTTTTTATCCATCCTTAATATGGGTTAACGACAACCATTGCATGTCTAAACATTTTACTTTAAAGAAAGAAAAAAAAGTACACTGAATTCACATTTGTTATTTCCCAAGAATTAAGTTTGCACTCTTGCATGTTACTTAATCTTCCTTTAAAACTACTTTAGTAGATAACAAAACTAAAACACTGAATAGCTGAATTAATTAAATTATTAAGTGTTACTTTTCCTAGCATTCAAATGGAATTAAATTATGGTGTCCAACTATTTCTATAAAGATGTTTAAAGTGCCTTACAACCACTATCTAAATAAGTGAAGAAGAAAATTAATTAAAGGATGGATGGATGGATGGATGGATGGATGGATGGATGGATGGATGGATGGATGGATGGATGGATGGATGGATTTTCCCAGGTTGGAATACTCATGCGCTTACAGGCATCAGTGACCTTCATTAACATAAGTTTATATCTGTAATTAATTGCGCATTAACAATCAGATATAAAACTAAATAGCATACAACTAACTCTTCAACTAATGTATTTCCTCCAATTACTAACACTGTGCTAACTAAAAAGCAAAACAGAAAAATCCACATTTTACACCGTAAGTTGCATAGGTCTTAATCTACGGGATGTAACGTTAGAGAATCATGTTTGTACTTCTTAAATTTTCTGATTATACTATGTTGCTTTTGTGTTTACAGCTTCACGTAACCTTTTCTTTATGATACATCATTTGCTTTACTTGCAGTTGTCTGACGAGGATGTGATAAAGAAGAGTTTCTTGAATTGGTTTCATGTCATTTTTATCCATGTAGGCTCAACAAACCAGTCCATAAAGTATTTCTATTAAAAATGTGTCCACACTAACCAGAGAGCATATACAGTATACAAATAGCTACCAGTTTCCTCTCTCTTTTGCTATGTGTATAAATATATGATACACTCCTTTCTGTAAATACTACGTACATATATATCTATAAATGTACTCAGTATGTGATACATTCATGTTAATAAAAGTACAAGTATCTGTATGTGTGTGTATCTGTGTGTCCGTCCAGTTGCTATGTCTCTGTAATACTTCATTTTGCATGGGATTTGAAAAAGCAGTTCTAATGTTTGTGATGTGCCATCTGTCGGAATGAAAAATGCAATACATTTTTTGCATTCCTGCATTACAAGATACATTCTAATTAATGGTGCACTGCACATGAGAATGCTGAATAAGAGAGTAACTACCAGACAAACTGAAATCAGCTTGTCCACCTTAATAAAAGGACAAGCAGCAGTGTGTGTGTCTGTGTATCTGTGTGTCCCTCTGGTTGCTCTGTCTCTGTTATATGTCATTTGGTATCAGAGTCATAAAAGTAGTACTAATGTTTGTGATGCATCATCTCTCGAAATGAAAAATGCAATGCATTTTATTTATTCATACATTACAAAATGCATTCCAATAGATGGTGCACTGTAAAGTGGAGTGCTGTATACATCCAAAAGAGAGCAACTCCAAGACAGACAGAAATCATCTCGTTCACTATAATTAAAGGGCAAGTGTCTATGTGTGTGTCTGTGTATCTGTGCATCCATCCAGTCACTTGGGTTATGAAGAAAAATGTAACAATTTGTAAAACATGTAGAAGAATGGTAATAGAAATACCAAACAAGGGTCTAAAAATAAGAAAATTGATCTTATTGGCCCATTCTGTTGTTCATGGTTATATGCCAGCAAGAGCAGCATGCTAGTGACTTTCTTGCACCTACTCAGGTCACATGAACAAAGTTTTATAACTGTAATGCTAATTAATGATAACTGTTGGGCAATGAATGAGTGAAATAACAATAAATCAATGTGCATGTCAGAAAACTAAAGCCTCTTCATGACTAGAGGCTGGTAGTGACCACCATCGAATTTTCCCAGCAAAACACTTTGACTATAAGAGTGGTCAGTTAGATGAGCAATGCTAAGAGGATGAGACAAAAATGCATAGCTCTGTGGAAAAAGGAAAAGTCTGCGAGGGAAAGGGATGAGAGCGTATTATTAGATCAGTCCAAATGTACTGCTGTTTTATCAAATAAAAACATGAGATGTATATTGATTACTTAGATTTCACTTAGAAGGGTCGCACAACTAATACATCTATATACTCATATATTTAATTATAATCACTCATATAAATAAAACTAAGAATTCTCCAATTTACTTAATCTAGCTTAGGGTCACAATAGGCCAGAGCCTATCGTGGAAATGTTAGGTTCAATTTAGGACAAAATACCAACCCATGACAGGGCTGTAGATGTACCAGGAGGAAAAACCACAGAATGTGGAAACTCCACATGGACTATGACCAGGCGCAGAGTTTGAACCATAGATGGTCGATCCATCTTGTTCATGAAAGTAAGATAGTCAGCCACTCTTTCATAGGCTACACTGACACTCACACACTCAAGGTCAGTTTACAGTGACCAATAAACCTAACCTACATACAATCAGAATTTACCTTAAGAAAGTTCCTGTGAACACAAGTAGAACTGGCAAGTGCTGCACATTCATTGACATAGCTAGGAATTGAACCTGTCCATGGACCAGGATGGCATTGCCATTAACAACAGCATACCCATATATACATCTTGGGGAATCAAACTGATAATGGGAACTTCCATAATTTACACCACATCATCACTGAAAATAGAGCAACATTTCATTCCTTGTGAGTACTGCTTTTCTCCCACAATCTGAGCTGCTAAGGCACGACTTTTTACCACAAAGTTCCCGCACCCTGTACCGTCTCAAAGAGTTTCAGTTCAAACTAAAGCCCACTTAAGCCCTGGGAATCCTATTTAATGGGACCGTAGGCAGTTTCTCTGTTAAAGTCCTGACAATGCAGTGATTCTTTGAGCCAGAAAGAAGTATGCCCGCCTCAGGTGCCTTGGGTTAGGGAAGCCATTTTTTTTTTCCCTTTAATGCCTTTGAGGGCCGCCCATGTTCACATATGGAAACAGCTTAACGATTAAAAACTGCAAGGGCTGGCACTCTGAACATTTATAAGGCAAAGATTATGATACTATCAAGTGGTAAGTGAGGGTGGGGAGTTGGTTTGCAAGATGAAACCACTATTGCTAACAAACACAGATGCACTTTGAATCACATCAACCAAACAAGAGGCGCCGGTAGACATGGGAGGACTTTTGCTCTGGCTGGAAATTTGTTGTGCACATGTAGAATAACCTTTTTTTTTTTTGCAACTCATTTTATGGTTAGTGTTCAAGTTCTTCATTTTAACTTTTTTTTTTTTCTTTTTTTTTTGCTGTGACTTAAGTAAAGCCTGTCGACTCAACTCTCCCCCCCCAAACCAATCATAACGGGAGCCACAGAAATAGAGGAGGCCTAGTGACATCACGTTTCACGTGACACTGCCTTCTCCACTCACAGAGTGACTAACTGAAGTCCTTTCAGCTGTACTGCAAAGTTTGAGTTAACACTTTAGTCAGGCCTCACACACAACCACAGAACCACAAGCGTGGTGCAACCTACATTTTAGATGAGCACCTGAACCTCAACGTACAATTTTTTTTTTATCAAGTTGCCACCCGGCAAGCATTCCAGCCAGCTTGGGTAAGTCCAGATTTTGCCTGTTGTCTTGGATAGAGAGTTTTGCAAATGCTTTGACTGAGGCTACTTTCTTTTCTGCCTTTAATTTTGAGAACTTTTTTTAATATAATTCTGATACTCCAAACATATGCTGCTCTTGCTTGTGGCGGAGCATTCCTGTGGCAGTACAAACCCAAATTCTTGGTTACAAACAGGCACTTAGTTTCCTCTGGGATTTTTCTGTCTCTTTTTCTGTTTCAGTGTAACATTCTTCACGAGTGGCGCAAACCACAAACAACTGAAGCATCTCCTTGCTCCAACAAAGCCATGGCTTCCAATAGCATATTCGACAACTTTACTAACTATTCAAGCTTCCTGCGCGGTGAGTGCAAAAATTCTTTTTCTGTATGTTGCACTGATGGTGCTTTTGCTGTTGTTGTATTTTTTCCTGTCATCTCCTTCATTTGAGGCAGGAAACTTTGGTCTCGGAGAACTCTCTGCGCTCCTAATGTGACAAAGGCAGACTAATCCAAAGTGTGTTCCTTGCCCTTGAGAAGCTTAGTGAGCATTTGGAGGGCTCTTGATGTAGATGTTGTTCCCCATGTTTGTAGGCTTCCTGAAACGCACTAGAAACCGGTAGGAGAGAAGTTGTTGCTAACAACTGTGCCTGTGTAGCAACAGGTCCAGAGGCCAGCTGGGCTGGACACCCTTTGACGTGTGAGCAGGCGACAAGATTTCAGAGCAGGCGCGGTAGGTCACGTCTGCTGGAGGTGCTGAATATTTGTTTCTCCAATCATCAGCCGACAATGTCTTTCTGCTCCAACTCATCCTGATCTTCTCAGGAATTAAAGGGAATATTTGGTAGAGCAAGGAGGACAGATAGTATTTGGTAATCTCCAGATAACAGGAAAATGAAGAAGGGACAGTTTTCTTTTTCTTTTTTAAACAGAGAGATAACAGCTTTAAAGGACCCTTCAGTGAAGCTCAGGCACACAGATCTGAAAGATTAGTTTTTAAAAGAAGTGCTCCTTGAGCTGGGTGATAGTCATATAGTAGGAGCCTTGACTGGAGACCAGTTACATTACTTTGATGTGAGATCTCCTGTGTGTTTAATCCTTCCATGGGGCCTTACAAAGAACACCGGTTGGAGTAGGCATTCAAGTCACTGGAATCAAGCAAGGTCTGACTGGGTGATCACAATAAGTTAGCAGTTATTAATTTGTGCAAAATAAATGTGTATGTTTATAGCTCTTTTTGGGTTATAGCACATTGATGAACTTAGTGGGAGAATCTGTTGAAGTGTTCGTCTTTTGGGTCTTTTTTATGAAATGCATTCTAATGACTTTTTACCAATATTTTTGTGCTAGCCAGTTCTAAGGTGGTTTCTGTGTATACATTTTAGTGCTGCTTTAAATTTTCATTGCTTTCAGACAGGAGAAATGGGGTGGTAAATTGTCATACTTATTACAGCTGCTAAAGAAACAAACTTCTCTCTCTGGATTCCCTTGGCTGAGGGATGCTGAACGCTCAGGGTGCTCTCTTCATGTGTGCTGTGCTGCTATAGTGCCTTGTCCTTTAAAGTACTAAAGCAAAAAGTGGGCCATAGGAAATACTGTTTTCTGCAACTTTAATACAAACACTTTCTTCTGTGATCAAGGAACATAAATGAAAACAAGGATATCTTCAAGCCTTCCATGTCCTCGTCTTTAAATAAACACTATATTTTAACAAAAACAGCAGTACTTTGTTTATGCAAAGATTTTATGTAAAGAAACCATCAGTTCTTACTGCATATTTATCTATAATAACATAGTGATTACATATTTACAAATGGTATACATGGATAACATAAACTGAATTTGAAAGGGAAATGTATAGGAAATCTCTTAATCTTATATAGTGCCGTTCATATCTATCTATCTATCTATCTATCTATCTATCTATCTATCTATCTATCTATCTATCTATCTATCTATCTATCTATCTATCTATAAAAAGTCATACAAATGGAATTGATTAAAATTGTAATACTTTTTCTTTCTTTCTTTCTTTCTTTCTTTCTTTCTTTCTTTCTTTCTTTCTTTCTTTCTTTCTTTCTTTCTTTCTTTCAAAAAATATGTATTATTTAGTTCATTCAAAAACGTATAAAACATTCTTTTTGTTTAAAGTTGAAACAGTTTGATTATTCAGTACTGAAAAGATAAAAGTTATTAGAAATACAATAATGAAGCTCCCTTTAAGGAGCTATTTTGAGGAAACAGCGGTAAAGGTGGAAAAGTACGATAACTAAAAGTAACTTCTTTTCTAAACCTATAAAACATGGACCCCCACATAGAAGTGGGAAAAGATGAAGATTAAGACGAACAAAGAGATTCAATACGCCTTTCAACGTTCTTTAAAGTAATTTACCATTCTGAGAATTCCTGATGAATGTGGCACACATAAATAAGAACCTCCAAAATCTGAGGTAGAGACATCTTTGTCAAATAAACGATTGAAACACAAGTAGGGAATCTATCCTTTATTTGATTAACTTTACAGATTTTCCATATTTAATTTGACTTTTAAGTTCCTCTTAGAGATAATATAATTGTTCTGTGAAATCTCACCAAATATAAATCTATGAGAAGTTATACTGGGCACTATGCCCCCATGTATATTTTCTGTACTTTCCAAGGCACTCTGGCGTTCTTAGTGTAACAATAAATGAATAGAATTGAATCCAAAACATGAATGTACATAAAACATAATGAAAATGATAAATACATCTGTGGCTATCAAATCCTAAATTGTAAACTTCATAAATAGATTTTTGTATTCTAATGCACTTCTTGATGATATTTTGCTCAATATATACTCAGCTTCTCTTTTTTCTTTAAATACTCATAAAATAACAGATACGCAATCCAAAGAAATAAAGTAATATAATTCCACTCACGGCTTCTTAAAGTTTACATCTCTAAACCCCCTAAAAACAGTAAGAAATACATCATTAGCTAAAAAAATACATACCAAATGATAAAAGGAAACCCATGCAACTTTGTCATCTCCATTTTAGAGTCAAAGCCACCCACAGTAACAAACACACCACAATTCAGATCTCATGGTTGTTTGTTTTTCCAAAGCCTGGAACTCTTCTTTTTTACATAAAACCATACAGCCTTTAATGGTGCCCTGGACAGACTAGGGTCGCCCAAGGCTTCTAAGTGTTATTTAGGCCCATTCAGATTGAGGCGCCATGATGTGATTAACTGATGCATGTTACAACTCCTCAGCCCATGAAATACAAAAGTGGACTTTCACTTTTGAGATACTGACGCATTTAAACCCCCAAACCTTTACTCACAACAGTTATGGTTTCTTTCTTTTCTTTGTGTTTTGTAAAGGTTAGTAATAATTAACCAAGTAAGACTTTTCCAAATGTTTAAAGGGTTACATTATTACCTATGGAAAGAAGAACCCGTTTGTAATTATTAGTTGTTTTAAGGATTTATGATTTTTTAAAACTTTTTTGTGATAAGTCAAATACACTTATCTATACAATATGTATATATTTTGTATATGTAGTGTGGGCAAAAAAACTCAGCCTTTTTGCATTGTCTTAAATATGCACACACAAACGCATACATAACACATATTGTATATATATATAAGTGTGCATGAATATATATAGTACATACATACTATATCTGCATATATATGTATGGTAAATTAGTATTGTAAGGGTATACTGTTGAAAGAGTGTGCTCATAAGATACTTAAAGTGTTAATTTAGCAATGCTGATTTTAATATATATGTATATATATACAGTATATATATATATATATATATATATATATATATATATATATATATATATATATATATATATATATATATATATATATATATACACATAAGGCAAGGCAAAGTGGTCAGATTATTTTTTTGAACAGACCAAGTTCCCGTTTCACAAGAAATTGCAGACAGTTTCAGTTAGTAACGAACCCAAATTGGGATGTCACACTGGTTAAAAAAAAAAAAAAAAGATGACAGTGTATCTTTTTACTTACGCTCGGCTCAGTTTCTTTAGCTAATGAAGCTGCCTCCACCACCATCTCACAGATGTTCAGATTTCTATTTCAGCCGACCGTACTTTTTTTTTCCGTTGTTTGTTTGTTTTAACCTAATGCTTGACTGTAGCAATAAACAAAGTGTTTGCAACATTTTAGTTAGCAACATGTATTTTTTGGCCTTTTTCACTTTTAATATTCAGCTCTTAAAATAATGGTTGATCTATTGGCTGATATGCTTGTGCATATCTATTTCAATCTTCAAAGGGCAACACAAAGAAGAAGGAAATTTCACCAATGCATTTAGTATCAGTCATAAAATGCAATCACTACATGCCATTTCCCCAAGGTGTAAAAACGACTTATACGAATGTGGTTAGACAGGTCTTTTATTATGCTCTCTTATCGATTTTTAAACATGCTATGTGGTCGTGTCTTACACTTGGACTTAAACCAAGGTGTCAACCCTGCATGCTGTTTAATGGTAAAGAAAATTAGTTTTTGCCTCATTTTGTGTTGTGTGCCCGCATTGGATGAAAAGGTGAAGAAGCTCATTTCATTTGAAGTCTGGACCATTAAAAAAAAAGAACTTCAAAGGGTAACTTAATATACAAAATTGTATTTAGCTTTATTGGGCTGCAATTTACAAAAACTTTAATGCTATAATTACAGCAAATGGGAGAATGTTTAGTCTAAATCTAATGGAAACGGTCTCTGCAGGAAGAGCCCATCCAAGTTCAGATGGGAAGATCTGGTTGGAAACTGTGATCTACAATGACACACAATAAATGAAAATAAATTTGGTAAATTTTATAGTCACCACTCCAAATTCCAATTAGTAATTCTTTCTTCAGTTTTATATGCCATCACTGTTACCATCATGAAAAACAGCTGCGGTAACTACAAAGAAGACTAGAAACAGGCTCACTGTGATTTCACTCCATTATACAAAAAAAAATGCTAACTACACTTGATAAATTGTAGTGCTTTATAATAACCTTAACATTCATAACATATTCACACTTAGCAATTATGAAGCATTTGTATTAGATACAGATTAGCTAATAAAAAAATATGACAACTAAATGCGTGATTTCCCTGTGTACTATTACCTTTCACCAAAAACTAACTTAGCTGTTTACCTCATACAGTGGATAGATAGATAGATAGATAGATAGATAGATAGATAGATAGATAGATAGATAGATAGATAGATAGATAGATAGATAGATAGATAGATAGATAGATAGATAGATAGATAGATAGATAGATAGATAGATAGATAGATAGATAGATAGATAGATAGATAGATAGATAGATAGATAGATAGAAATTTTCTAAATTAGGCAAGAGTAGTGGAATAGACCTAATTGGTAATGATAGCGTATCCCTATGAAGGACATAAACAGTCACCAAACATTGACTACAGCACATCACCCACAGTTCCCATCAAACTATTTCTATTAAATGCAGTCTGACTTGCTCATCCAGAACCTGTTATTACTAATTACCAGTAGTACTGGTAGTCCCGGATTCAAGGATTCTCTTGCATGTCTTTCTTCCTAGTTAGGGTTGCAAGGGACTGGGGTCTATCTACATAGTGAGCCTGGAATTAGGGCATTGATCCATTGTAGGACACACTCATGCACAATAACTAAACTTTAATAACCTGTATGTCAGACTATTTGGAGGAACACTCATACAGACATGAGAAGAACATGCTAACTCCACACAAATGGTGAGCAGGCTCAGGATTCAAACTCAGCATCCCGGAGCAGTGTGGCAGTAGCACTAATCCCTCATGAATATCTTCTACATACACACTATTTATGTGTATATACATTTAAAAAATTAAAATAGAATTTATTATACATGTAAGTAGAGAAGGGAAGGGAACAGATGAGCAAAGTGTATATTATATGTACTTTTAAAGACTTATTTTTCTCTTAATCTTCTTCTAAAGAATCACTGCACTAAAACATTGGCCAAAATGTATATTAAAAATAATATACCATATTTTAAAAATACACCTTTCTCAGATAAATATTGTATGCATTGTTTTATACATTTTATTTTGTAAACATCTTGTAAATATGAAGTCTTTACTAGAAGTGAACCTTTTGTATAGTGTGTCAGTAATAAGATTTGTAAACTGCACTACCTCATGGTCTTTTCGACCACATGCAGGAATATAAAATAACTTGAATCAATGAACTGCAGATGCAGAAAAAGTTTTATATACCTTAATTATTAAAAAGTTGACTTCTGTATCACGTAAGTACATATTCAAAGCACAGAACATAGCGTAGCTTGTATTTCTAAAATAATTTGCATATTATTAAGAAAGTTCCTCAGACTGTAAATAGGTAATCCACGATTGTACTAAAGGCACACGTTCAGGTGTCAAAGACACTGAACATGTCACCGAATCAGTGCAGGGAACACAAAACTTCTCTTTACCTCACATCAAAATATTCTGGAGCAGACATTACTGTGAATTACACTAAAATGTGTTAAATTGGTTTGCTTCAACAAATAGCCCTAAGAGGTGAAAAGAAAGAACAAATTAAAAGTAAAAAGGCAATAAAAAAAGAAAACCTTCCTTGAAAGGCAATTTTTCATAGTAAAACACCCAAGTCATTTGTCAACTGTAGCTGTGTGGTTAGGGTGGAGAGTTTCAGAGAATTAATGACAGGTGGGTTTCACGTCAGACAGCTGCACTTAGGACTAATCTTTTGAAAAACACAACAGAACGCAGATTATTACTGAAATGCTTTAATTTTGAAACATGGAATATGAACAGACAAAGGATAAGATGATACAAAACTAGAGTGCTAAAATAGCTTTATAACCCCAGCTTTCTTGTTTGCTTATGCAGAAATATACAATAAACTTTTACATAAGTAAAAACCACCCTTTTGGAGTAAAAAGAAAGAATGACTTGAAGGAACAGCTATCTATCTATCTATCTATCTATCTATCTATCTATCTATCTATCTATCTATCTATCTATCTATCTATCTATCTATCTATCTATCTATCTATCTATCTATCATACAGTGTATTTCAATGATTAGCGATCTACTGTATGTATATGTCTGTTTGTCTCTCCCTATGTTTATTTTTGCTAAATTATATTAGCATTAAAATCAGACAGCCCCAGTAGTCTGTAAATAGCAGACTATAAAACAACAAAAAACCAGAAGGCTACGTGAGTAGCTCCATTAGTAGATTATGCTACATTCTGTTTAAACCTTTGAGGGAATTTCTTTCAATTTTTTTCTGTGCTCATTGTAATTCTGCAGCAATTTGTTGTAAAAATAAAATTTGATATGCATATATTAACTGTTATTTAGCAGAAAATAATATTAATAATATGTGAATCGTGCTATATAAATGTGGGGACACTCTTCCTTAGTCTGTTTTTTACTATAAACTTAAAAAATAGCACAAGCATGATATTTATGAATTTCAGGGTTCTCTTGTTGTACAAATGTGATCCTTATTTATTTGTTGAATACAATAAGAAATAAATTCATCATTTTGTCCTAGAAAATATCTGACTGAATGCAGCTTTCCATAATGCTTAATTTAGCGCAGTTGGGTAAAATGGTTTGAAACATATACAACCAGTTAAGCTTAAAGTTTGATTTTTATGCTCTAACATAAATGATTTCTACAAACTGAGAGTGACAGTTAAACTGAAACATTTGAGGTTGTAAATAATTGACAAGAAGTTAAAATGTGGTATATATGTATAGAATTCTGTACATACTTATAAAGAACTATTTATATAAGAGAAAAATATGGGAGAGGCCTCACAAATATTTACAGTGCCTATTTTAATGCAGAACAAACATGTTATTAAATTCATAATAGGTCAGAACTTGTTGCGTGAAAGCCTTAGTGCACTACTTGCGTAATAGCACAATGTCCCCCTTTCATCGATCACCAACATCTCCATGACTGTTGCTCGGACTCGTCTTTCCGTATGCAATCAGTCTCATTTATTATTGTCAGTCAAGTCGGGGCTCAGCTGCCAATTCACATCACTTTGCACATTCTCCATTTCCCAGTAGCACTGCAAAATGAATTTACATTGTATGAATGTCAAGTGGGCCCTTACCTTTTCCTATTAAGTTCTGAATCATGGGACACTATTGTAGTTTTTGATTTCAGCTAACATCCTCTGTGCATTCTTTGCTGTGTAAAAATTCATTATATTCTGTTTGTACTGTAAATTTGTATCACCTTTACTAAAACAATGTCATTTTGTAAGATAACCTAGTACAATATATTGGTAAATGGTTAAAGAGACCATCTGCACATTATTGCAGTGATTTTCTCCTACCTTGAATGAAAAGAAAAACATAAAAAGGCTCTTCAAGGAAAAGGCTGTTGGGAGGTATTTAACTGAGTTTTTGCTCTATAATGTCGAAAGTCAATTACAGTGCTGCAACAGCAACAGATTTCAGTCAACTAAGGCCATAATTGTCATTGTAATGCTGATCAGTTAATTACATAAGCTGAGGCTAAAAGAAAGCAGTAAATTCTAATGAATATACAGTATTGAACAAAAAGATCAAGAAGCTGCACTCCTCAAAATTTCAAGATGGTATGGGAAACCAAGAGAACTCAAGAGCTTCAGGGACACACAAGAAATACAAACGTTAGATCCTGATTCCATCCTACCCCTTCAGAGCCTATTGGATTTGTAAGATGATATCTATTTATTTATAACAATATTTTGACTCGTCTCAGGGAGAAGCAAACTTTTACTGAGCTTTGCCACAGCTCTGTTCAGTTATTCTTCAAATATAAGTTAACGTTAACATGGGGTGCATGGATCATGTTTTTAGAAATTTTTAAATTTCTTTCAAATAAAACAGTGCTGTTTATCATCTGTAATATGTTACATTGTATATGTTATATAATATCAATATCAAATCAGTTTAAAATATTCACACAATACAGATATTCTTAAAGCACACTTGAATTGTGTAGATTTAAGCTTATGAAAGGGCTTATGATAACTGTTTTGCAATTAAACACAACTGTAAAAGAGTAGGCAACCGAATGACTTAAAAATTGCACGTTTTACCCAGAATGTGTTTTCGGTTACTTTAATTTTCAATTTATGTTAGGCGTTACATGAAATCCCACAAGGTTTGATGCTTTCACAATGCAAAATATAAAGATTCATGCTGGTGGCCGCGGAAAACTTCAAGTTACTTAAGCAAATTTCACTCTCTGGACAGGGAGCATCCCAACATTCGACATACATCACACAAACGTTACACTACAAGAGTAATAACTAGCATGCTGTGGCAACTGTGGGCCCTACGTGGAATATTATATAGAAAGAAAGAAAGAAAGAAAGAAAGAAAGAAAGAAAGAAAGAAAGAAAGAAAGAAAGAAAGAAAGAAAGAAAGAAAGAAAGAAAGAAAGAAAGAAAGACTCTTCTTACATTAAGTGAAACTATTAACCCCACTTTTTTGCTTAAGTGCAGAAGCCATTTTTTTGCTATTTTAAGAAACTCTTTCCTTGCTTTCAAAATATATTTGTATATATTAAATATATATTTTTTTTAAATATTTTTAAGATTAGAAAAAAAACAATTTAAATTGATTTCTTAAAGTATGAGTGAAAAGAATATTATAATTGCTTAATTTAAAAATGCTGGATTTTTGGTTTTGCAGTCAGACCATTGTATTGTGTGTTTGTCGATGTGTTGACCAGGCTGTTTAAAATATGGTATTTTTTTAAAGATTTAACAAACAACTATGAAAAAAATAAACCTTTCTCTTGAGTGTTGGTTTTGTTGAGGGACAATAATCTAAAGTGAAACAAAAGCAAGGTGATTAAAAATAAACCTTACATTACTCATGTGATCAGTGCTAGCAACACCCTTGTTTTCAGATTTCTACAGAGGCATCAAGATTATCACAAAGAAAAACAGGCTTAGCCAGTTTTGAAAGCAGATTCATGCTTCATTTCCTTTACAGTGTCTATGCAGCTTGGCTGTTCAAACAAATTCATGCCAAGAGTTGAACCCACATCAGTCCTCCCATTAATTTTATATAACCTGGATATCCAGTTCAGGCTTCCAGGTTACCAGTAGCAATGGCTACAACATTGTCTTTTGCAAGGCATACTCAGGCACACACCGACTCCAACAACCACACAACATGCAGATATTTGGGATGTGGGAGGAAATGTGACCCATTCATTCTTTTTAAAGCAAGTTAAATTAGTGGCAGGCTGTGGTTTTCTGTAATGTTACAGAAATGCTAGATCCTGATAAATGTAAATTGTGCCTATCAGATGGATCATAGGGGTGCATGTGCTTTTTTTATTTCTTATGACATTTATTCAAGATGACATAGGACTGAAATAAACTCAACTGGTACCTTCCAACCACTTTTTATTGTTATGGTCTAACTTGAAACAGCCAGCGCCACAAGGGAATTTTTGAAGAAAGGATCAGGAAATGAACGATAATTTTTGTTTTTCTTGGGCACAGAAAGATCAAACAAACAGGCAAAGGGTCAAAACCAGGTAAAGCTAATAACCAGTGAACAAGTGAACAAAGCCCTGGGAAGTGTCACAAGTTGAAATTTCAAAGCAGGCATGAAAACCAAATGAAATGATGGAGAGCCCTAACCAATGAAAATATTATTCATGCACAGAGGTTTTAATAGTATAGCATCCAAAAACTAGGCTAAAACACACACTGCATCGCTGGCTTAAATAGTGTGATTACGTAATCAATGAAAATATGAACAATAGGCAAAAATGGCATAACAATTAGATGAAATGACTGAAGAAAAACTAATATATACTGTATGTGTCAAAGAACGGGGTGAGGAAGGGGGCCTTTGGTGGTCAAATGCATACAAAATTGTGTAGAACTGGGGTGTGTCCTTGGAGGTGAGACCACGGTGTGGAGCTATGTGCAGCCCACTTGAAGTCCTATGTTCAGTACAAACCAGGAGGGATGGCACGTCTTGGTTAATTTAAATGTTTGAATAGCTCAGTAAAGAGGCCCCCCATAGACAGAACTTAGAGGATGTGGACACTGTAGGTTATTTCTTTTCAACTGTTCTTTTCTGTATAATGCTTATAATGTTTCGATTTATTGCATTTGGAATGTAAATGAGAAGCCTGTTAACATCAATGCTGTTGTACGTAATAATTTAAAATTGTTCCAGGATTCCGTGTATATTGCTTTTGATCTAAGCCGTCCAAAACTGTATAACGGTACAAGATTACAAATCAGAGTGTTGCATTCAAATCAGATTGAAGCTATCATATTTAATGGGATGAGCTACAGAGTGAAATTCTATTTATACCCAAAAATTACCATTATTCCTACTAATTACCTCTTTGAATTCAAAAGAATACAGTTTCCTTTTTTTTTGCAATGATCATCAACAAAAGACATATCACTAAGAAAAGAATGCATTGATCTAAAGCAGGAATGTTTTATTCATGATTAATTGAATGTAGCATGTTCAGGATTAAGCAGCTCTGGTAAACTAATAACATAAAACACAAAAACAGCAAATATCATACACAGAAAAGTCCTCAGCTAGTTAGTTAATATTCCTGATACATTTGGTAAACCAGCAGCACTATAACTGAGGCCCATGGTCTTAAGAAATTTACCAGGTGAAATCAGGTAACACTGCTAGTGTATATAAAAAATATATGTATACACAAAAATTATATGTGAATTTTAAACAGGGGTAAAAAATATTAATAATCACGACAGTCATGGAATTTCCCTTTGGCCCTGTACTGTACCAGAATGTTGTTAATTTAAAGTATGTAGCTGTCACATGTAACAATGGAGATGCCTAAAGCCAGAATGCTTGAGCGATACAAGTATGGAGATGATCGAAGGTACAAAGTCATTTATTGTACTTGAACTACATGGTGTGGCCGGTGAGACTGTGTAGAATGAAAGCTAAACCTGAATTAACTGTCAAATGTCAAATTCGGACTTAGATGAGTAAGAGTTGCTAAGCTCATTTTTGTTATGTATACAGCTTTCATAACTGCCAGCTTGGAGTTACTGTACTATGGCTAGCTCTGTTACCTCACATGCTGAAGACCATTCATAGTCAGGTCCCTGTCTGTGTGGAGTCTACCGTTTCTCCCATAGGTTATACCAATTTTATTTTGCTTTTAACAAAAAGCTCCAATATTGTTCTATATCTTAAATTTTTACATGTTCATGACAATTCTGAAATTAGTTTCTATGAGGTGTGTCCATAATTGTGCACCATTCACTCTTCCTCCTTTCCTCACTCCCACTTCTCCGGCAATAAAAAAATGACAAAAGTCTATGTTTTTGTTTAATTTCTTATAATTTATGTAAAAGTGATCAAAATTAGTAAGTGTAATGTCAGGGCTTGGATGAGCCCTTACATTGAATGGTTGTTCATGGAATTGCACTAGAACAACAACTTTGAGAGTGGAATTTGGAAGGGGAAGACTCAAATAGCTGTACATTTTTGCTCCCCGACAACATACAAACATAAATAATATTGTCAAAGAGAGGGATCTGGTTGAAATTGGTGGGAATAACCCCATTGAGATGCACACACTGTATATAGTTTCAACTTCAGGAAAGAAAAGATGATGTTAGCAGTTGATTAAATTGGATTCTTTCCCTCATTTCTCTCTCGATGGTATTATAAGGCAACTAAAACACTCCTGGGATTTAAACTCTTCAGCACTTTGGATCTCCACTAATCCATCCATGTGGTATACTCACTCCAATACAGAGGAGCATCCCAGCAGCGCTGAGCACATAGCAGGAACCGACCCTGACTGGGATATCTATATCCTGTTTTTTCTCATTAGGGTTATGGAGAATCAGAATGTATCCCAGTATTGACACACATAAGGCAGGAATCTGCCCAGACATACAGGATAAATATGTGACAACGCCACCATACAGAGTGCAAACTGGAAAGAGAATATCTGGAGTTATATGGCGATTTAAAAAAATATGTCAACTTAGATCCATGAAACAAAACGGGAGTTTTTTTTGGAATAACGTTTCCAGCATGTCAAATGTAGCAGATGACCAGAACTGATACCCTATAATTTAAAGTGACTGCAGCTGAATGAACCATTCTGAACTCACTAGCAAATCACCTTCCATACCAGCTCTTCAACTAATGGAGTATATGTCCACATATTCATAGTGCCTGTTTTAAAGGAGGTCCCTACAACATTCAGACATGATCAGAATTTGAGTTGCAGCAAGAAGCACGCTAGTTTATGAACAAGATTCGGAAGTTACAAGTTCACTTTAAGAACATGAGGAGCTGACTCTTGTATGGTTTTGAATCTCTGAGCTGCTACACTCATCTAATTGCTGCCAGGCTTTTGCTTGTCTGCAGGCCAGATCGTTTAGCTCTTCTGGTTGCCAAAAGCGGGTCTGTGAATGCACTCAAACACTCACAAGGCCTTGCGGCTTCGATGCTTTCTGCAAACCTGAATGTATCATAGAAAGGACTGCCAATGAGCAGCCTAAGATGTGGTTGTAGCTTGGGAGAGAGAAAAAAAAAATGAACACAGTAACAAAACTTGCAAATGCTAAGTCTGTGTGCTCACAGCCTCTTGAGCAGCAATCTCCTCCCTTGGGCCACAAACAGACCACCAGTCCCTGTGGAGCATCTTTTGAGGGATTTTTGGTTGGTAATGCACAGTTCCCTAATGTGGTAAAAAGAAGTGCTTGACCAATCACAAGGAACATAGCAGGGCCCAAAGGAGCAAGGCTCCTCACACTGCCCACCATGCAAAAATGTGGGCTACATGCTGAGTTTCGCCTTGGTTAAATCAGATGACTAGCAGTCTCCATATGAAATGTGACTTCGTGTGGATCTGTTGTTTAGCAATAAGCTGCAACTGTGTGCGTGAGGCTGAGAAGAAACAAAAGACACAAAGCCCACAAGCTGCTCTCCAGCCCTCTGTGAACAGAGGCTGGAGATCATACTGCTCGCAAACCTTCTCAAAGTTTCTTAACAAAAGAAGTCACAAGGCAGAAGATGGTAGATCTTCAGCTGGGGTAAACAGATAAAACGACAAAGAGGGAGATAGAGAGATTGACAACAGGAAGCAGAATGATTCATAGCAAACAGTGACAGATGCTGCCATCTGAGGCAGAGACTGTCAGTAATGCGCTTTAGTCAAATGAGAACACAAATCTCTCGAGCGTGCAGCCCAGTGCCACTTGTTTGTTCGTTTTTCACAGCCAGAAATATCCCAACAGTACGTAGCATTGCTGTTTTTACAAGTACACTTATTTTTGAGGTTGCTGTTAATTGATCACGTCTAGACTGGATTAAGATATGGTCTGGGTGCCTTCTAGTGTTTCAAAACATCCTCTTGAAAAACTTGGTGAGCATTTATGAAACAAATCTCACAGAGTGTCTTTTGTAAACTTTCAGGAGTTGGGGCCAAAAAAGTTTCTTCCCACTTCATGGCATGGAATGCAAGTTTGCTTTTCACTGACCAGTTCTCTTTTTCTCATGAGCACACACAGGCCAGAATAGATATATTCATAGTCATATTCATTTCCATATTCCCTGAGTAAGAGGCACTTTGTTTTTTGTTTTTTTGTCTAGACCAATGGACATAGACTGAGTTTCAAATCCACAGACAAGCAGCTGACTGTAACAGACAGACATCCCCTAAGTGGTTCACACAGCACATATTACAAAATCTTGTGATGACAGGCTACTTATCGTGTGAATTTTCTAACGTCTTCTGAAAAAACACACGTTCTGCTTATTCCGGCATCTCACATCCTAAGCAGTTTGATCACGAGGTGACTGGGAGAGCTTTGAGCAAGAGAAGCCACAAAGACTGGCAGGACTTGATTATCTCATAAGGTCATGTCCACATTAGTTTTAATTATGCAAACACACTAAATGTAACTCAGTCACTAATAATCACTCAACAAGATACCCAGAACATCTTCTATTAAAATGGTAAAGTCTTACAAATTCAGAAAACAATAACATAAAGACTGCACAGCATGACCAATTTTGACTGTCTATTATCTAATATCTGCATGATCCAGTTCAGAGTTGTAAGGGGACTTTATTCTGACAGTTTTGGACATAAAGCAGGAACCCACCCTGAACACTCTGCATGCCCATTGTCACTAATACTTTGGCGATTTAGAAAAACCAACTAAACTAATGAGCACATCTTTAGGATTTCAAAGAAAAGCCAGAAAGCTAAAGCCATCCATGCAAACTTCACAAATCACTGTGTTTCTAATTCTATTTAATGGCTATAACACACATCTTATTCATAGTTTTAATAAAAAGCATAAAAAAGGTGATCACTATCATTAATTGTTTATAGATTTCCGTATTTTGATAGAATTTGATTTATAGAATTATGAGTCTAAACAGTGATCAGTTAATGCTGTTGCCTGATAAGTTGATGTATGTGGGCCCAGTGTGGCGTCTGCATGATCTCCTAGTAAGTTTTGCTTGGGTACACCAGTTTCCTTCAGTTTCATAAAGATATGCATTTTAGGTGAATTGATCTAGTTAAATTGAATCAGGTTCATATGTGATATCCGCAGGGCATGCAATTTAGTTGTAAGTTCAGTTAGCATCACGGACGTCATTTAATCCTTGTAAGGCTCCAATGATAGATGGTACCATTCAGATATCTCATAATAATAATTATTATTTTAATCATTATTATTTTTAGTTTACTCATTGATGGATTAGTACCCAATTCTTCGTTGCTTCCTACTTTATGCCCAGTTTTTCTTTGATAGTTCTTGCTCCTCATGATCCTGAAATGGAATGAACAATTTCAGGTTCCAGTACCCATTGGATGAACAGTGAAAATGTAAATTCTGATGCACCAGCCTAGGATGAGTTTGATTCGTGAAAGAATCAGAATGATAAGGTCAACAACGCAATACAAACACTCTAAATTTGGACCTTTTAAAATCTCCTCAGACTTCTTCTTCTAGATCATAAAGATATTTACCGAAGTTACATTTTTAGAGACGAAACAATGACAGAGATTGCCTATTTGGACCTTGTGTGATAATTTTGACAGTGAAAGACTGGAAACAAACTATTACAAAATGCGACAGATGAAGCTGGACAGGACAAGAGACAATCAAAACTTTCATTTATAGTTAACATAGCTAGCCAAGACAAGCTGCCATACACCTGACCTGCAGGACTGGGCAGGTGCTCAATAACCAGTTTCATAGGGATTTTAAAATGCTATGCTTGCTGTGTGTGTTAATTCAAAAAAATAAACTTCAGTTAAATTTTCAGGTATTTACTTCAAGTCTCTGTTTAGCTGATAGATAGATAGATAGATAGATAGATAGATAGATAGATAGATAGATAGATAGATAGATAGATAGATAGATAGATAGATAGATAGATAGATAGATAGATAGATAGATAGATAGATAGATAGATAGATAGATAGATAGATAGATAGATAGATAGATAGATAGATAGATAGAATGTCCAGTGAGGCATTATGCAGATGTATCACTGCTGGTATACACAAGCCCCCTTAGTGTTTCCTGACACACTTCTGCTGAGTAATCTGTTGGCCTAAAGTCCTCGGTGTTAGTGAGTCAGAGAGATGATGTGCAGCATTGTTCAAAATGACATTCAGTTTTGTTTTAATTCTTTCCTTTGCTTCGACCTCCAGGGGGTCCAGAGTGTGTCCCATAACTCAGCCTGCCTTTTTAATTAGATTGTGGATTTGTTGGGCCTCTCTTGAATTGATGTTACTCGCACTGGTTATCACAGAGTTATAGAAGATGTGAAGGATGTACCTTTACACATTAAAAGAATGCAGCCTCATCAGAAAAAAGAGTCTGCTCTGCCTTTTCCCATATAGTTTCTCTGAGACCAGTCCAACCTGTCATTAATGTGGGTCCCCCAAAACTTGTAGGATGTAACCACCTCTACATCAGTTTGTAGAATAGTTACCAACCAAAGAGGCTGAAAAGTCAATGACCAGTTCCTTGGTTTTACTGAAGTTATGATGTAGACAATTCTCCTCGTACCAAGAAACAAAGTTCTCCACCTGACTCCTGTGTTTTGTTTCATCCACTTTATTAAAAGACTCCATAAGTGCAGAAGTGATACCAGCCCTTCTCGACCTCCCTCCTTTTGTGATTACACCCATGACTGCCATCAGCCCACACCCATGTAGGCCACACAAAAGAAACCTCTGATTGATTAAGTGCTGGATAGCACAGCTTTTATTGTACATAATATTTGATGTATGTCTACCATGTTGAAATTTTTCAAAGAAAGAGATTAAAATCAAAATTGGACATGTAAAGTAAATGGCATTGCTTTATTAAGTTCAATTTCTGAGATTTTTCATTTTTACTGTAAAATTGCAACTATTATCTTTTTTTTTTATAAACTGAAATTCATTTATTAATTCCCATCAAGTATGCAAAAAGTGTTGCTCATCGGTACATGAACTGAGGTGGCCCACTGCAGAAAGTATGGAAATTTTTAGCACCTTATTCTCAATGCAGTAACTAGTAGTTCAAGTTTTATACTGCAATAAAACTAAATACTAATGTGTGGCATTTATACCCATATGTATATCTATATAGCTATACAGTATATAGTCACACGCGTGCACTTGGGAGACAGCTCAAGGGCTCTGATGATGGTACTTTTCCTGCCAAACCAGGGTTGGCGCCAGTGTCTGATGCCTTCTCACTTCCTCCCTCTGTAGAATGGATGATTGACAGCCTTTCCACTGCTGAAGTCGCTTCTGCTGTCCACCCTTCTGCCTGGAACCCATATGACCTCAAACCTCAGTATTGCTTTAGTTCTTTGTTTGGACTCACGTCTATAAAGATGTCACATGTCACTTTGTTTTTGCGAAAAGATGTTCTAGTTTGTTTATTTGCTTTAAATCATACAGTGTTACGGCTGCCCCAAACCTTTTCGAGTGTCTGCGCTATATACACAGTATACTATATATTTAATTGATGATTGCTGCTTCTGTTTGATGCCTAAATTTTGCCACTATTTCAATATCATTAAATACCCCTGCTTATGTATTGTTAATAAAATGGATGACAAAGGAAAATACTGTGTATAAGAGATGTTCATGCACCTCTCCATTTCCTTAGTCAGGGTCACAGACACTGGAGACAGTTTAGTAAGCAATGGGCACAGGAAAAGTGCCAAACTGTGACAGGGCTCACGATTGTAATGGAATGGCAGGAGGCAGGAACACTACTAAGCTGCAAACACTGAGAGGCACAACACTACCCACTGCGTCCCTGTTCCACCTCTTGAGAAAAATCTTATTTTTCAAAATAATATAGCATTTGAACAACCTTTTTTAGCATTTTAATTTTCTTTAAAAGTGAGTCAGTTAACTGAAAAAGATAGAATTTAAAATAAGAGTGGAAATAAATGACAAATTGTTTAAAGAGTATCAGTTTCAATATTAAATAATCTTTAAAAAGCAGCTCTTTCCCTGTTGAAACAACAACGGAAATAGCTCAATAAAAATGGTTTTGATTGCATAAATTCAGACTGGGATTACATTTAGCAGTTGAAATGCAGTGCAGCGCATACTGACTTCCTAGACTGAGTCATTGCTCCATTAAAGGGAAGTAGTTATGCTTTTTTTAATAAAGATAGGTGGCATTTCTTAAATGTTATTTCTTGATAACATGCAAGCAAATACAAAGAAATGTTCACTTCTCAATAATGAGAAACACATGACTGGGAGAACAGATTAATATAATTGTGCCAGGTTTTATTAGAAAATAAGAACAATTTGGGGTATTTGTTTGCATTTTTAAATTGAGTATGACTGAACCCAGGAGTGTACAATAAAGGGGCTTCAAAGGGTAGCTTCATAATCGTTGCTCAGTAATTTGTATCATTTTGCATAAATATCCTATAAGAGTATAGCTGTACCTAATCACAACAGCCATCTAGAGTAATTAATCATTCTCTCTTCTTTTTCTTTTAATCATCAAAAAGACTTTAGTGATAACATAAAGGTGGGCACACTGTAACACAGATTTGATCACTTTTGAATTTACTAATATATTGAGCTATTAGCTGTGGTTGCATTGTCTTCATTCAGTTGACCTCTGGCAAGCAAGGAGAAGGCTGTGGTGAACAACTGAGAAGGCAGAGCTGAGATGGCTTCCTAATCAAGGCGCGTACCTCCTGCACAATCAGTGCAGCATTGTCACCCTTCGCACCACCCTTCCTTTACTAGTCTCTCTTAGCAGGTTTACTTCTAGTAAACAAAGAAACACCTCACTACACTCACAAACACAGAGTAACCAGACGAAAATGAAGGCTTGCAATGTAGCAAAATATGTATACTGTATATTAATTAATGAATCAATAATCAGTTTGAGCTCAAGTTCAAATTAATTGGTGTGTAAACATAATAAGATGAAACTTTTACTTGCACATCTCGCACAGAGTAGTGCTATTAGTACAGTAAACAGCGAATGCAATATCGGCAGTGTATACAAGACCACATATTAAATAAATTATCAGATGATTTATACAAGAAACTGGAATGATAAGTGCTCATCATCAGTGAGTTTTCTTGGTACAACAGTTCATTTAATTTGTTTTTATTTTTTCGTCATATTGTTATTAAATATATTTGTCTTTAACAGTACAGCATCAGGTTCAATAGAAATCAAATTTAAAAAAATCATACCTTTAAGAGAAAGCCCAATTTCAGCTTTTTAAATCTAGTTACTATTTTTTCAGCTTTGTCTTTTGCTGCTTGCTCTCTGAAACAGCTCTGGGTAGAAATATGGAGGCAGAGAGGTGATGTATATGCACTATCAGGACTATTAATGTTCATGCATTCATACTTCTCCTACAAGCAATTAATCAATTTGTCATCACGTTTGGTTTGTCCAAAGGTTCAGAGTCATTTACTTCAATGTCCTCTTTTTACGGACATACCTGCATTTCATGGAATGATTTGTTCACTCCAGTGTGTTGTTTTAATGGTGATGCGTGCCCTCATTTTACACATCATCTCTCTTATTCATAATTCCCTCTTTTGAGGAATCCTTTGATTAAGGATCAAATAATAAAACAGATCAATCTATTGTAATATGAAAGTGATCAATGCTTTCTACAGTTTAAAGAAAAATGGCAGTTATTCAAATTAGCCTTACATGTCAACAAGTCAGATATTATATTCATGAGGAAACCCTGAAGGCACAGTGGAAAATTTCAAATCTGTTGTTTGTCTAGTATTGCATTCTACAGAAAACAAAATCTAATTAAAATGCTATCCATTTAGTCTAGGATCCTAAACTCCACTTTAGATAATGTGGTACAGCTTATGTCATAAATGAATGAATTAGTGTAATGCTTAGTGTAATGCTTTAAGCGTCTGCTGCAAAGTAACTGCTAAAATGTTCCTAAAACCCTCCAAATTTGAGTAAAAAAAAAAAAACAATAATGCTTAACTAGCTTTCTATTTACAAGGAAGTGTGCGTAGGCTTGTAATTGCATGTGTATATGTGTAGAAATTCAAAATGAAACGATGAAGCAAAGGTTTCCCCAGATGTGAAATTTGACTCATAGATTAGCCATGAGAAAATGCAGATCAAAGATACAACACTCATCACTGCTTTCTACTTTGAGTCACCTGAGTTCAACATAACTAATCTCTGCATGCTAACTTCTATCTGTAGGAACCCTCTGAGCAATATGCATAGCTTTAGATTTCAGGTATGAGAATGCATATCAGAACTAATTGAGGAATGTTGTTCATGGCAGCCTTTCAATTACTTGTTACATTTTCGTTGTCAGCTCATGTTAGTTACACAGCACCCTTCAGAATCAGCTTTGCGTTTCATACACAGTGGAGAGTGTTGGTCCTCATTCTTGTCTGTTCTGATTTGGGTGGAGAAGAGTGTCAGGAGTGATTAGTGACAGACGGGTATCAGCAAGAGTGAAAGGGAAGGTCTACAGGATGGTAGTGAGACCAGCTATGTTATATGGGTTAGAGATGGTGGTGCTGACCAGAAAGCAGGACACAGAGCTGGAGGTGGCAGAGTTAAAGATGCTAAGATTTGCATTGGGTGTGATGAGGATGGATAGGATTAGAAATGAGGACATTAGAGGGTCAGCTGAAGTTGGATGGTTGGGAGACAAAGTCAGAGAGGCGAGATTGCGTTGGTTTGGACATGTGCAGAGGAGAGATGCTGGGTATATTGGGAGAAGGATGCTAAGTATAGAGCTGCCAGGGAAGAGGAAAAGAGGAAGGCCTAAGCAAAGGTTTATGGATGTGGTGAGAGAGGACATGCAGGTGATGGGTGTAACAGAACAAGATGCAGAGGACAGAAAGATATGGAAGAAGATGATCCGCTGTGGTGACCCCTAACAGGGGCAGCCAAAAGAAGAAGATGTGAAAGTAAGTGAAGAAATGATAAATGTAAAGATAACATTGCAATCTCAAAGCGGACATAGAAGGTATTTATCATCTTCATTGTAGGTATCAAGTTTGTATACAAGTTAAATACTGAACATCTGGGTGTCTGTGATGTAGGCCAAAGAACTTTTTTTCCAGTGGAAATTTTATAAAAATGTTCTAAATACAAAAATATTAAAACTCTTCTACAAGGTCCACAGATACCAGCCTAAAGCTACAGCAGGCATGGATTTAACTGATTGGTCTCAAATGTTGGTTGATTGATTTATTTTGATTGGACAAAGTATTACTCAATCAGAAGGCAGAAAATGGGAGCTAATTAGGAAGTAAAAACATACTCACATTTGACCAAGTTTATTACTTATAGACAAAGCAATGTCAACGATGGAAAACCTTCTTTCAGAGTGTCAGTGATCAAACCCTCTCTGCATTCCTAACAGACTCTAAACACATAAAATGAGGAGGATGGACAGTTCAGCACATCATAGCACATTAGCTATTTTGAATAGTTTTAGTGCAAGATGTCATCCTTATGCAGGGTCTGCCTTGGAAATTATGGAAACAGTTTGTTGTAATTTTTCTTCAGTGGTAACTTTCCTGAGTCACTATTAAATGTATTGGTACAATTATACATAATGGTACATGTATATCAGATGTATTTATAATAATATACAATTAATTATTATCATGGTGGTGCAGTGGTAGTGGCGCTGCCTCTCAGTTTGAAGACCCGGGTTCACATCCTGGGTTCTCCCTGCATGAAATTTGCATGTTCTCCCTGTGTCTGTGTGGGTTTCCTCTCACAGTCCAAACACATGCAGGTTAGGTGCATTGGTGATCCTAAATTGTCCTGGGTGTGTGGGCTGGTGCCCTGCCCGGGATTTGTTCCTGTGTTGGCTGGGATTGACACCAGCAGACCCCCGTGACCCTGTGTTAGGGTATAGCGGGTTGGACACTGACTGACTAATTATTATTAGAATAACAGTAAAATGTATATTTTTTAGTTTGCGTTTTTCTAATTGATTTTTGGCTAATTCACAAAAGATAAAAATGCCTACATTTTTTTTTCCAAGTTTAACTTTGTCTTACACTGTGCAGCGTATGCAACCATAATTTATTACTTTTCAGCTCTTTAGATTTCAAGACAGTAGACTAGAACAGAGCAGAATAGGTTTTATAATATATAAAGCTTAAAGTTTCCAGGACCCACATAATCCAAAGCAGGCTGACCAAAGGCCGGAGCCTGTAGAATAGAATTTGATTGTCACACTATTCTTGTTTCTTGTTTTTTTATATATTAAGAGTTTTCAAATTTTGATTATTTCTCATTATTGCCATTACCAATCAACTTGCAAATAGTAATTAATTCAAACTTAAAGATGCATATTTTAACATTGTTTTATGTAGTGTGAACACACACATTCTGTATAAATTTACAGAGTAACAATGCTGGATGTCTGTTGACGTTACTTTGTCTCGTCTCATTGAGGTGTACAGTTAAAGTGAATGAACCTCAGTATGCTTGCATTCATTCTGGGCTGTGAATAGTCTTTAGGATCCTTTAACGTGCAGATTAGATAACAGGAGGCAAAGGCTGGTTCTTCTGTGTAATTATGTTCACTGAAGTCAGCAATTTAACTCTGGTATTCATTTATAGAAATGCCTTATTGAAGGAAAAAAAAGTGAGACTGTAATATGCAATAAAGGTGCTTTCAGTGGAAGAGTAAGGGCATCACTAGCAAGGTGGCTAACAGTATCATTTGAAATTCAGTGCTTTGGAGACTATAATCACAAAATTATAAATTCTGGGGTATTTATTACCAAAATTTTAGATACACACAGAAATTAAAGGAAGCAGGAAAAATTGACAGAAAAACTAGAAATAACAATAGGATTCCATAAGCATAAGTGCCTGGATTGTAATAAATATGCAGTTTCACAACTTTAATATTATTAATATTTACAATTAAACATATCCTGGAACTAACAAGGCACAAAATCTGATAACGCTGATAAAGACATTGATTCAACCACACTTTTCAAGATTACTGGTAGAAATAGAAAAAAAAAAACAGAATACTCCTACTCCATTTAAAAATATTTATGGTTGGAACTATAAAAAAATATACAAATTTAAATAAGATTTGGTCTTCAACAGCAGATACCTGATGCAACTGAGCGCAGCATTATTTAAATAGTGGTGAGTGAAGTTAGCAATGTGAGAAGATCAGACAAAGCTGTTGACAGGAGAGAATGAAGAGAAGCATTGGTCACACTTAGAAGGTGAGCATGAAGCGCCATCGTAGTAGTGTAATAGTGTTAGTGACATTGTCACATCTAAAGAGAGAATAGATACACATAGGGTAAGACATATTATCAAAAAATAGGCATCTTCTGAAACCCCTCCTTTCATATAATTGTTGAAATTTTGCCATATATTTTTACCATTTCTGATATTTTTTATTAGTCAGTTTTCTTTTACTTTCTGCATATAAAAAAAATCAATAGTGTGTCAAATCAGTCCCCTTCATAAGATAAAAAAAAACCCATGCAAGAATTAATAAACATATTAACATGGTGAGTTAAATCTAAAATTAAGTACATTACTACATTCACTTTGGTAATATTTATTTCTAGTTTGTTGATGCTGTTTTCATTTTTTCTTTTCTCCTCATTTAAGCACACCTCATTACAACTCACACAAAAGTCACGTGCGCCTTCAGCACCGGCCTTTGGTTAACACTTCCCAGTAGACAAGGGAAGGAGTGGGTAATTCACACATACACATGAATCTTGAGATCAGTACAAACTTTCAAAATGATTAGAAACGATACCTCATTAAATAACAATATGGCAAGGTAAAGAGCGTAAGAATACACTTTTTTTCCACAAAAAAAAAAAACAGTAATTGCTTCTTAGCAGGCATAAGTGCATAAGCAGGCTGGTATAAAGAAAGTGCTTCTCCATTTGAAGCAGTGATTTACAATAACACAACTTTCTTAGGAAACTTACCTGGTTTCAAATTGTATTCTGTTTTCACACGTGAGAAATGATTTGATTTTTCATAGCCAATCTGTCATGGGAAAACAAGTACTTTTTTTTCTTTTTAAACTCTCTCTCAATTTGATGGTTGGTTGCTGTTAGACTGCATCAATCTAACTGCAATGTCATTTTAATTGTCTGTTCAATGCAAGCAAATAATGGAATAATTAACTAAAACGACAGACTAGTTGAGTGTATAGCTTTGTTTTTGTTAATCAATGTCTTTCACGTCTTTGATCTTGAATCTTACTCCCTGTAATCAAGAAAGATTAGAGTCCATTTTTTTCAGAGAAAATGGTTATTACATACAACAAGAGGTTAAAAATTTTGAGACCCTGGAATCAGGGATAGTGCCAGAAGACTTCGACAGAAGTGGCGGTTGAGGGAGGTGTTCTGACTATAATTCTGAAGCAGGATGAGAACAAAAAAAAATAAAAAAACAGCTAAGGGCAACAGATGCAAACCAGACAAAACTTTCATTACAAAACTTAAACATATACATTTAAACTAAATTAAACTAATTTCCCCTCAAAATGTATGAAAAACAATTACATTTAATTGTGCCCGTGTCTGTGTGGGTTACCTTCGGAAATTCCTGTTTTACCCCGCAGTTCAAAGACATGCAGGTTACATGGATTGGTGATGCTAAATTGTCCCTTGTGTGTGTGTCTGTTCTTGCTCTGTGATGAACTGGTAGACTGTTCCTACCTTGTGCCTGATGCATGCTGGGATAGACTCCAGCTGCCCCTTGATCCTGCCTGGATAAACAGGTTGTGAAGGTGGATGGATGGATGTATGTGCCTGTTGTCACCTAATAATATTATACAGAGTGGCTTTATTTTATTTTTGAGATGAGGGACTATGAAGTGGCTTTGGTATTAATAGAAGTAAGTACCCACAACTCCCCAATGGTGTCACCTTGCTTGGCATCTTCAGTTAACAGTTTATTAAATATATCCAGTGAATAAAACAGATAAGCTTTGGTGGTATGAATGGTCTCTTGTTAAGTATTTCTATTCATTTGGTGTAGCATCCTTCCAAGTATTGTGAAATTTCAATTAAACACTACTGCAAATTTATGCACTTAGACTTTTATAGGATGTTAAACTTTTTCCCAATCTTTTAGATGTTTAAACTTGCTTAATAGTGATAACATAAGTTAAAATACACCTAGTAAAGTAAGTTAATCTAACCTAACGCAAGGCGGTAACCAGCACTCTTGATACACTGACGAAGAGAAATGTCAAAAGGACCTAAACTGCAGTGCAGGATTTACGTATAAGCTACACAAGCTATAGCTTAGGGCCCCCGCCTTCTTGGGAGCCCCCAAAACAAATTGTCCGAGTGAGCAATTGTCATATATACTTAAATATACTACAGCATTATTTGTCCCAATCAGGCCCGACCTTAGGCATAGGCGAAGTAGGCAACCGCCTAGGGCCCCGGCGTCCGGGGGGCCCCGGATCGACTCCTTGGTCTAATTTTCACGCATTTCACAGAGCTTCCAGGGGGGCTCTGTCCCCCTCAGGGGGCCCCTGGACCCCCCTTTCGCCTAGGGCCCCATAATACCTAAGACCGGGCCTGCTAAACTGGATGCTGTTTTCTTAGTTTTCAGTGTTTCTTTGTCTTGTGTTTGCTTTCTGACTTCTGTTGGTCTGAATTGATCAGTTTTGTTTCTTGCATCAGGGTACAGTCTCACAAAATGCAAGCATTACCTATTAAGCTTTCCCAATAATACTAATTTATTTAGCACAAGGTAATTTCAATCTTAGATAGATAGATAGATAGATAGATAGATAGATAGATAGATAGATAGATAGATAGATAGATAGATAGATAGATAGATAGATAGATAGATAGACAGACAGACAGACAGACAGATGCACGCACACACACACACACACACACACGCACGCACACACACACACACACATGCACACTATGGTCTGAACAAACCCAGAATGACTAAACAGGAAGAAAATTAAAAGGAAAGAAAAACGTCTGACTCGGCAGTCCCAGTCCCAGTGAAGCATTATGCAGACGTATTGCTGTCGGTATAATGGAGCCCCAGTAGTGTTTATTGACACACTTTTGCTGAATAATTCAAAGTCCTCGGTGTTCATGTGTCATGAAGAGGATATGCAGCATTGTTCATGATGGCATTCAGTTTTATTTTGATCCTCTCCTTCATTACTACCTCCAGGGGGTCCAGAGTGCAACCTACAACTGATCCCGCTCTTTTAATTAGTCTTCTGATTTGGTGGGTCTCTCTTGAAGAGATGTTACCAGCCCAGCGCACCACAGATTAGAAAATTTCATTGGTCATCTCAGAGTTGAAGAAGATGTGAAGGATGACACTACCCACATTAAGGGGGCACAGTCCCCAATGAAAAAAGAGGCTGCTCTGCCCTTTCTTATATAGCTCCTCTGTGTTATAAGACCAGTCCAACTTGTCATGGATGTGCACCCCCAAGTATTTGTAGGAGTGGACCACCTCTACAGATGCAAATATCTTCAGATGCAAATGTCATTCACAAAAACATCCTAATATTTATGCATACACTGCATTAAAATATTTAAGGTTTTTCTCCTTATGTTTCAACGTTATGTTAAGTTTCTTTTTTCATATTATGGTTGTATTCATTACATAGTGTGCTGCAATCTTACATGGAAGCAGAATAAACTGATTTGAATTGAACTGAATGTTTGGGTTCAGCCACACATGAGGCAGAGTAACCATGACAAGCTGGTGAAAGCAGAATTGTAAAAGTAAATTATAGGAAGAGCAAAGAAATGCCTCACAGAAGGCATCCTAGTCCAGATAAAATTAAAGCTGTGAGTTTTTAAAGATTTTTTTAGCTAAGCTGCTTTCCCCTCTTCATGTATTAAAAGTACTAAACAAAACTGTTCAGATCGCTGAGTGTTTCTGTGCTTTGTTGCAATTTTTCCCATCCATTTAAACATTTTGTTAGTTTCTTTTGGGTTGTTTTCTTCATGTTTTGGTCCACTGGGTCTTGTATCGCTATTCCACAGCACAATTAATACTCATCAGATCTTGATACCAAAAAAGGTTGCCTAACTTTTGCTACTTAATTATTAATTAGTAATGTAATGACAAAACTGAAAATTTTTCATTTGTATGATTATCACAC
This sequence comes from Erpetoichthys calabaricus, assembly GCF_900747795.2. Lineage (NCBI taxonomy): Eukaryota > Metazoa > Chordata > Cladistia > Polypteriformes > Polypteridae > Erpetoichthys > Erpetoichthys calabaricus. The sequence continues at coordinate 61,850,245 of NC_041407.2, forward strand.
ACAGCTCGAGCATTCTGGGTTCAAATCCTGGGCCTGGTGTCTGTTTGGAGTTTGCACATTCTTCTCTTGTCTGTGGGGATTTTTCTCCTGTCATTCTAATGTTCCTCCACATCCCAAAAATGTTAAGTGAGCTGACGATTCTGAATTGGCCTTTTTGAGTGATAATACAAGTGAACGTGTGATTGTACTTATGCCTAGTGCTCAGTACTTCTAGTATTGTCTTAGGACCCCACATGGACTAAGCAGATTTGATGTTGAATAGGTGGCTGGATTATTTTCACATCTGTCAGACAGTAGAACTAGTAGCTTGGAATTACTTTTTAGTTCTGTTTAAAAGAAAATGTTAGTGACTTTTAGGTCTTTTTTCCATTTATGAGAAGCTGTTTAGCCAAAACCATGTTATACTTCTGAGTATTTGAGGACTTCTGATCACTTTTAGAAAGCAATGAAAGCGTTCTTATTTAATTATTTGTTTATTAATTTGGAGATGTCTAAAAAGTCAGAGTTTTAGAGTTGGGTTGTGATTCGAGGTCTTTGCCGAGACCCAACCCACTGAAGGATAGCTAGGCATGTATCTTCCTTCTTATTTGTGATTGTTCCTTAAAGGTAAGGTACATGGAAGTAGATTGAATAGTTAAAAATAAAATACTGGATATGTTTTGATTTCAACTTGAAATTATTTTGAAAGTTTAGGTAAATAGGAAATAATAAGTTATGTTGGATTGCTATGTTCCTATTGGCTGCTAAATTAAAAAAAATGTGTTTAAACATGCTTCTGAATTATTAATTTTTTCCCTTTTTCTTTAGTAAGATATGACAAAATAGTAGTGGCACAGTAGTTATGATGGTACACTAATTATGAAATGACATTTCTCCTTTTTTAAATGAATGAATACAAACACACACTTAAAACTGCTCAAGAAAATTCTGTACAAACAAATCTGCAAAATTATGATCTCAAGTATTGAATTTTACAAGCTAAAACATCTGCTATCCTGATTAAATACTGAACTATTATTATTTGGTCACTTTTAATGTATTATGTGTGGGTTGTGGTCATGGATATCCATCACAAAGTTCTGTTGGTAAGCAGATTAATAGCATATTGGTTAAAGTGACGATAACTGAGCAAATCTGTACTCCATTGAAACTTGATCATGTTCTGATTTATTATTGATAACTCAGCATCTGTCAAGTATTTAAAAAAAAATCTAATTTTAGCACAGAAATAATGAAAGTAGAAAAACAAAGCTGCAACAATGTAGGTTCATAAATTAAATAACAAAATATTGGTGAATATAAGATACATATAGTAATTTCATTTAGAGTTAATATTTTAAACAGAAACATATATACAGTGGATTAAAACATATCCATCCACCCATCCATTTTCCAACCCGCTGAATCCGAACACAGGGTCACGGGGGTCTGCTGGAGCCAATCCCAGCCAACACAGGGCAGGGACCAATCCCGGGCAGGGTGCCAACCCACCGCAGGACACACACAAACACACACTAGGGCCAATGTAGAATCGCCAATCCACCTAACCTGCATGTCTTTGGACTGTGGGAGGAAACCGGAGCGCCCGGAGGAAACCCACGCAGACACGGGGAGAACATGCAAACTCCACGCAGGGAGGACCCGGGAATCGAACCCAGGTCCCCAGATCTCCCAACTGCGAGGCAGCAGCGCTACCCACTGCGCCACCGTGCCACCCTTAAAACATATTCACTTCCTCATTTTATTCTTTTACAATGTGGGTTGATGTTTTGCCTTTGATTTATATGAAAACTCCATAATGCCCAAGTAAAAGCAAAATTTTACAGATCAATCTAAATCAATTGCAAATAAAAAAGTATACAACAGCTGATTCAAAAAACCTTCACTCCTACACCCCACTCCCCATGGAGTTTTTGTCAGAATTACAGTTGGAAGTTATTTTAGCCTCTGAAAAGAGTCTTTGCCGGCTGTGTGTCAAAGAATAATTATAATTTTTTAATGTTATCTTTCTGTTTATTATTTTGTACAGAAAATACATTTAATAGTTTATGTTTTGTTTTTTAGATGTTAAGCCTCTGTGACATCACTAGCAGTTTAGTCCTTCATTGCCAGGTGGCCATCTTATGTAAATGCAAGTGCTGTATGTCTGAACTTCAGTTAAAGGGAAAGTTACATAGCTTGATGGATCGTCTTGTCTATGCTTTAATTTAAGAAATATCAGTGAATGCAAAGTAGTAAGAGAAAAAAAAGGAGAATTGACCAGGAAATGCAAAAATAACAACCTCCAGAAGGCAGACTCTTAGCCAAGGAACAGGCAGGTGTAATGAAAGTGGCAGAAGTCGTCAAATGTGAACACCAAAACTAGAAACAACTGAACCAGTACTGAAGTCAAAACATACTATATATTGAGAAACATTCCAAACACTTGCTTGTATTAATTACCCCTAAATATCACTAGACAATATCATGATTCTCAAGTTCATGCTAGGCTTGGGTGCCAAGTATTTTGGAGGGCCATTCTAAAGAGATTGGATGTGTTACGAGACTTCTACTCACTTGACTGGCAGCAGGTATTACTGCTAAAAATTGCCATAATGGCAATGGCCACCAGTAAAAACAGATATAAAATAGCACCTAAGTGACGTAGAATAACATAAAATGTTGACAGTATTAAATATTATGACTTATTTAATTATAAAATTAATTTAAAGTTAATATTAATATGAACAAAGTATCAAAAAGAATAGTATAAACAGACTCAGAAAGACACCTAAAACAATATTCATAACACATCTAGTGATTTAATTTGTTAAAATTTTATTTAAGCCTGCTTCTGATGAATTATAATCACAGCCATCTTTCTTACCCGTGCCAATTTTATAATAACATATTTAAGTAGTGTCTGATGCAGAGTTATCAAACTTACACCATTTTAGTCTTCTAATATTGAGCGGACAGATCTAAGTGGTTGAGGCTGTTCTACACAGTACAGTGCTGGTCCATTCCTCCTCTCTCAATGGTTCAGGCTCCTTAGAATTTTACTGGGCCTCTGTAAAATACTAATTACTTGTGTTTCAGCCACTCCTTTGGCTGTTTATTTTGGATCATTTTCCTAAGACATAAAGAATCTTTTTTCAGGTTCTCCATGTAAATGTACAGACGGCAGTAGGTTTTCCTTCACAATTTGTCTATACTTTGCATCATCTTTTTTATCTTCTGTATTTGAAAGGCTTCAGCTCTTCCATACTGAGAAGCATCCTCATAGTATGATGCTGCTAACACTATTCTTCATGGAATGGGTAGTGTTGTCAGGTGTGAAGGTTTGTGTGTGTGTTTGTGCATGAGTGTGTGTGCGTGTGTGTGTCTTGAAGCCTATGACAAGCACAGCATTTCATTTTGAATCTCTTTAACCAATGGAATCTTCCACATCTTGGTCTCTGGCTCTGCTGCATGTGTTCAGTTAAACCATAGTCAAGATCTTACATGATCATTTGTCTTACTGCTCTCCCAAAATACACATAAGGTTTTCCATCTCAGCCAAGAAACTGAAATTCCTTTAGAGTTAGTGTAGATATATTGGAGCCCCATTTTTACTTGATATAAGCGGGTTACAGAATGAGTAGATGAATATCCTATGTCCTGTTCAGTTAATATTCACTATCCTATCATATCTTCTCTAGCTCTTTAATATGTGTTTTGTTATTTTTCCTCATCTGCTTCTCCTTAAAAGCTTCATGTCAGATTTGTTTTGAACATTCATTTCAAGTAATTTTATCAAGTTGACCAAAACAAGGGTACATCATCAGACAGACAGGTAGTGCATTTAACTCTAAGCTAAACCCATTACCTGGTTATATAAGTATTATTATAAACAGTTGGTTTTCTCAAAAATAATTGGTTGTGCCTTATCAGCAACTTTAAACTAGAATGTATGGAATCAGTGATGTCCATATGTTTTATTCACAATTGACTTTGATAAATCTGTAAAATTTATAGTGGCCACAACACTGAAGGAGATTAAATTTAAAATCTAACCTTGTCACTGTCTTTGAACAGTTTGAACAGACATCTCCTTGTTTGTGTCTGTGCGACATTTCTTCGTCTACTCCAATATCCAAAAGACTTGCATCTTAGGTTATCTAGTAGCTCTAAACTGACCCAGTGTGGGTGCATGAGAATGTACAATTTAGTGGACTAGCATCCCACTCAGAAATGGTTTCTGCTTTGTGCCTGATGCTACTGAGAGAGAGTTCGGTCATGGCGACACTCTACAAAAATTAAATATATGTAAGATATATTTTTAGAAAATATATTACTACCTAAAAGTAGCATATTTTAAAATATGTTATAAAATACTTTAAGAATAATATAATATAGTATCTTGCAGTATGCCGAAATGTATTGTGAAATATGTAAATTACTGCCATTTTTGTATATTGCAACATATTTTCAAAAACATAAAAATATTTATACTAGGAATAATAATTAAATGAAAAACTATGACAATATATTTTAAATCTATATGTACATTCTTGTTATAATATACTGTACAATATATTTGAGAGTTTATATTTCAAGAGACCTGTCATTTTTGTATATTGCAGTATAGTTTTTAAAAGATATCAACCTGGCATTGAAAATATCATCTAATATATATCTCCTAGTCCTAGGTGTTTATGAAAATTAAAATATGTTCTAGACTAACTCAGCAGGGATACAGCACAAATTAAAAATGTATTATTACTCAAGTACAAGTAAGTACAAGGGATGTTCAAAAAGTTTCCTCACTTTTTTTAACTCTGTTTATTAAGAATTTCAAAAACAACTTAGATCACTTTTCTACATAGTCACCTTCGTTTGCGATGCAATTACTACTCCCGCCTTCACCGTTTCCAACGAAAATATAAAAGTGTGGAAACTTTTTGAACATCCCTCATAATAAATAATAATAATAATAATAATATAAACTGAAGTCTGTATATGCTGGTGGAACTACTGACTTCTTTTAGTGAGTTACAGGGAGTTTTAAATAAAGTTCAGTCACTGGAAAGACTGTAGTTTTTGCCAGGTAAAAAGATAAACTTTGAACAACCTGTCTTGTGGCTGGATGGACACACAGTTTATTCAATATATCTGGAAACATTTTTGTAAAAATATATTAAGGGAAATGCATGTTTCCTTAAATCTTAAATATATACATTTAAACTACATATATGTGACATTATATTAAAAGATGTTTTCACATATTTTTGTGTATATTGCAATATATTTAATTTTTTCAAGTTAAACAGGTCCAGACAGCAGATGAAAATAACTTGTTTGTATTCTGATATTATTACACTTGTTTTTTCTCATTAGCCGTAAATCTTCAATCTTATTGTATAAGGTCCTATGTTTCAATGCAGTAATACTTTAGTAGTTACTGTAATGTAAGAAGGAAGTGTTCTGCTGTGCTTTCACAATACTAAAAAAAACCCTAACATCTAAAATTGATGACTTTTTATAGAAAAGTGTATAACGTTAATATCTCATTTGGTTTCTTTCCACTGGCTATTGCTTTATCTTTTTTGAAATGTGTGAAACACTTGTACTACAGAATTCATAACAGTGCTAATAGCCGATAAATTATATCTAATCACTCACTCAGCAAGAGAAATAGATAAGCTGTGAGAGTTTATTATTATACTGCATCCTCTTTAACAGATTAAAAAAACAAAATGAAAGAGAATGAAGTCTATAATATTACAATAGAACATGACACTTTCCTTCCCACTTGACATATTTGGGGAGCCTAAGACTGCTCGGGGCAGGACATCAGTCCAATGAAAGGAGCACACATACATACATAACCACATGCACACCAGGAACGTGCTAGAGTCACTGGTGGTTTAAGTGGCTCCCTCAGGGTCACAAACTCTGAATCACTGGTGGGCACTGAACCAGCAGCTTTGTGGTTTAGAGTCCAATGCCTTAACCACTAGGCCCCACTCCCTCTGACAGCCTACTTAGAACTGACCTCATTAATACTTATATACACTGCACATTTATTAAAACCATGGCTAGGGAAGCAAAAAAAAAAGCAGTTAGTTGCATTTTAATTACAATGATTCATAACATTAACTTAATGCATTGATCCTAAGTCCTCGCTGTCTTTTGGCTTCAATGTGCAATGCATCAGTGACTCTAAATAGAAAAAAAATCTGCAAGTGCAGGTTGGTGGGGAGAAGACACCTTTAGTCGCCCACACATCAGGAGCAGTGTTAGCAACATCCAGCAGTCAATGGAAGGAATGTGAACACCATGGCTCAAATGGAGCAGGGAGTCCTAGGAGATATGCTGAGTGAAGTCAATGACCTGACTTGAAATTGGGAAATTCATTCTGTTTGGTGGAAATCCCTCCTCTTATTGAGAGGGGTAGCACATGCTTGCTTCTTTAATATTTGTTCCTACAGTAATTATTAAGATGAATGTTTAGAGAGGGGAGCTGGAGCTTGCAGCTGGGAGCTACAACAGAGATCTAGTATAGTGTATAAATCATATGCATACAATGTGTTCTGCGTATCTGTGGCAGGCATATCAGCCAAGTGGCTTTGAGGAGCAAAGCACCACTTTTATGTAAAATAGTCTTTCTGGTATGGTTATTTATTATTATTTAGCTGTTTTCAGCTGTGTATAGAATGGTGTCTTTGATTACAGCTTGGTCTTAAGCTGTTTCAAGAGGAAGATTATGGAATTGCATTTCATATTCCGCATAACATTCTGCCATTACTGCATCACTGTTTGCTGAATGCCAAACCAAAGTTCTTTGGTTTCCTGATCACAAACCAAGTCTGGCACCTGAAATAAAAAAAAAATCAATCCAATTTGAGAAATCTTGAATAGAAAAAAATAAGAAAACGCAGCAAATGCCTCCCCAATGGATAACAACTGAAATTTTGGCTGATACAAAAATATCATGTAACAATTATAACAAGCGTGGAAATTTTCCTTTGAAAGTTACAAGGAAGCAAGAATGAATCTGAAATTCCTCTCTTACAAATAGCAAGCCTTAGTAAACCATACCATACATACATGACATATTTCAATGTTTTCTCAAATTTTTCTTATGGAGTGCAATGTTTTGCAAAACATGTGGCTTTTGTTGTAGGCAGGAATGAACAACAGAATTCCATCAGCAACCACATAAAAGCCCGAGTAATATTCAACTGCGTAAGGGCTGCCTGCTTTGTTTCCTATTTTTGATAGGGCTCTGCAACTAATTAAAGCTGGAAAACAACTGACAGTTCTTCTTTTCATGATATTTCCTTGTGCAAAGACTAATTTGAATTAGGGGAAGCGCCACACAAACACAATGGGGCACTGTCTTCGAGCTGAAATATGGTTTGCATATTTAATCATGCAGTGATTGCTGGAAATGATAAAATTGCTTCCTAATACTCAATCCATAAGTAGTTCAATTTCAAACCCAAGCTCATTCATTAAGGGTTATTTAATGCTAAGTATATTTATTTAAAAATACTATATAAAATTAATATAAACATAAATGAACATTACTACAATATAAATAACCCACAATGTCTTGTGTATTTAAAACAACTCGTCATTTTGTGGGGTCTACCTTGAAATGCAAAACTGAATCAATTTGCTACTCTACTGGTGCACATTGGTGTACTGCTGTGTCATTTTTTTTCCAAGTAGTCCTGTGGTAAATTCTTCCAAGGTTTACGTAGGATTTGCCACAAGGCTTCTTTTGACTTTAGCGACTTTTTGTTCTTTTTCCTGTCCAAGTGATCACACACAGCTTTAATCATAATGAAGTCAAGGCTCTGAGGTGACCATTCCAATACTCTTTGTGTTCCATTTTCAGACTTACACTACAAGTAGATATTTATTGTGTTTGCAGTGTTTAGGGTCTTTATTCATGCTGAAAGATAACGTTTTCATCAATACGTTGTTTTTGTAAAGGTACAGCAATAATATATGTCTTGCAAATTCATCTTCTGACATAATTGTAGCTGTTTGAATGAAATATTTCTAATTTAGACCCATCGATCCATAAGGCTTTCTGCCTCCAGTCATCTGAGCCCTTTGACAAGTCAAAAGGTGTACTTTTGGTGGCAGAAGACTCTGCCAGAGGCTGAGCATGCACTTCAATGGTTTTCCTTCTGTCCCTTAAAGAAGGTACTGTTCATCAAATACAAACAGTTTTGTGGGTTTAAACTGTGTTTTCTGTCTTCAGCATGAACCAGTTTGTTTAAATTTGTTTATCACAGCTTGAACAGCACATCTTGAAAATCTGGGTTACTATCATATTACTCTGTGACCATAGTCCTTTGAAATAAAAGTATGATTTGTTGACTGCCAAAGTTTGTGCGCTGTTTCACCTCAGTATTTGTGGTTAGCATTGATATACTCAGGTACTTGTTAAACTGTAACACTAGCACTCTTGGTTGGGCTAATAAACACTACTTCATTATTTGAATTAGTTGTGTCATAGGTAGAATTCAACATATACATGAAATGGCTGGAGCCCTCAAGGAGTGTTTTAGCCATCTCATAAGATATCAATAAAGTATGAGAAAACACTGAAATACTTTTTATTATAATTTTTTTTCTAATGTTATATAGTGTGTTCACTATAAAATAAACCTAGATCTGGTAACAGACTTTAAAAATAACTTTCTTTGGTTGCCCAAGCCTATTCCACATCACTGTAAATATAACTATACTGTAAATAAACACACAGTAATAGAGTTAAGGTGACAGTGTGTTACAGGGTTAATACACCCTCACAGTGGGGAAGGAGACAGCAGCCTCTTGAGGCAAATGAATGATCTTTTTTTTTTCCAACACATTACACTACTTATTCTTCTTCCATGTAGAGAGTGAGTGAGCCGGGTTTGAATCCTGGACTGTTATTACCTGTGTGAGGTTTGTATATTGACCCTGTTTGTATGTGGGTTTTACTTTGGGTACCTCAGGTTTCCTACTAAATCCCAAATATATTCACTTTACAGTAATTGGTCTAGTAAGAGTGAGTGTGGATGTGTGCATCAGTGCACCCTCACATGGACTGGGAGCCCATTCAGAGATGAGCCCTGAACTGGATAAGCAGGTTAGAAAATGAATGGCTGGATTGCATGGGGTCAGTTTAGTGTATTGGCTGAGGTGTGTCACTCCAATCTATGACACTCTCAACAATGACTAGCCGAATTGTGTGATACCTGGGAAGAAAAAATTACTGTATGTAGTATGCAATTTGTAAGGTTTTTTTTATATATAAGAGTGAGCTAAATGGCACCAAAGTGAGCCAATTTCCTTAGCATAATGGTCAAACATGTAAGTAAGAATTCCATGCTACTTTGTACACATGCGAATGAATAAGAACTTGAATTTAAACAATTACAATGTACTTGATTTTTGATTTTTGATGATTTTGGAGTCTAGCCACACTCATTATAATGTTTATGTCCATAATGTTTTTTAAGGCAAAGAAATAACAAAAGACAAAAGACTAACGGCACCATTGTTAAGTTATATTTTAATGACTCACCAAATATTTCTGTGTATCATCAAAATCACTGAACAAATGTCAAAAATAACTAGATTTATTAAAGTATGTTAACTGGCAATCTTAAAATTAATAGCATGGACACCTAAATAATCAAAAACTAATAGAGCAGGATACAAGGAAAAGAATGACGGGAACAATTCAGAACACACAGAAAGAATTACAAATAAAGTTTTTTTGTTTTATTTTAACTAAACCAATTAAATAGAATCAAAACATAAGAATATAATCTATTTTACTAAAGTATTATTTACATTCAACTTTTGTCACTTCCTTGAAGAGTTAAACAATGCAATACAATATATAGAATTATAACTGTGAGCTATTATTATGAGTGAAATAGAAGAAAAATGGTATTTGTTCATATATTTAATAAAAATAGCATCTATATTTGTACTTTTCAAATAAAGCAAACTGTAATTATGGCATCCTATTGTTTAAAATATGTCCAAATAAGTCTATGGGTGTAATTTTCATTCACCAACACCATGAGGATATGCAGACTTTATGAAAAGTCACTGTGGTTTGGATTCAAACTACTTTCAGGCAGGAACGCTAACTGCTACAAATTTGTGTGGGCTGCAAACAAAGAGTTAAATAAAGCAGGCTATAAAAAGGAGTTCGGAATAGAGATATGAAAAATAGAAATGACGATTAAAAAGTCAAATGTGAATTAACTGAAGGTTATGATGGTCAGCCAGGTCTACCAGAAGTTCCTCATTTAATTAATGTCCCAACTTCACTTTGTATCACATTATAACATCTGTGTTGCCAAATCTCAAACTGTGAAATCTACTTGCTTGCTTTTGGCTTTTCCATTTCTCTCTTTAGGTCTTTTTGGAATATTAAATATATGAGGTGTTCTTGCAAATCGTCCAACATGACTGTTGCCAAAATATACAACCTTTTGCTGCCGTGTCATTGTTGTGAGTATTGGCATGTGTGGGTGAGTGTGCCCTGTGATGACTGGATCCATCTCAGGTTGAGCTTAATTTTCTGCTAAACCTACATCAGAATAAGTGGGTCTGGAAAACTATAACAGAATATAGAAAGCCAGGGCAAAGGAGAATAAACGTCAAGGATGAAAACTGTGAGGCTGAAGATAGACAGTTAGACTTTTTAGCATAAGTGTGTGCTTATGTGATGTGTCCACTGACCTGTATGCCATAACTCCAAATGACATAGCTATGATTCTGAAATGATATTCATCATAAAAGAAACTAAGCTTTAAAATTAATGTTTATTTATATGAACAAATGGACACCTAACTAGTCAAAAGCAACAATATTGCTCTCCAAGTGTTTGTCGACGCAATCACCATATCTTATGCTGCACTTCCTTTTTAGCTGTTGCTTTAAAATGGTGCTTATGCTACACAAGAGGATGTCTAGACATCAGTCATCACAAGCTGCAGCTTTACAGATAGTGCAGAAAGTGCGCTTTCGTTCAAATATAAAACTGAATTATCTAAATAAGATGCATAGTGACCACAATGTAGACATTCTGTTGTCTAATCGTTGCCTCCACTGTTATGTGAGCAAACACTTGTGCTTAATATCCATCCATCGCATGGTCTTCAAGTAATCTGACATAAACTGCTTACAAAAATGTACTGTGTAGCTTTTAAATATTAAACTTTTCTGTAGACATAGTCATGTAAAGATAACCTTGTCCACAGGAGATTAAATGTGCGTACATTAAGCATCCAAAGCTCAATAACAACAAAACATTACCTTTGAGATGGAAGGTTAAGCATGGGATTTAAGCATGACCTCCAGGTCACTGAGACTAAACAGCAGGACAAGTAGCCAGTCAGATTTTAAGGAGTGAAGACAGAGTGTATATGTGTGTGTGTGTGTGTGTATGTGGGATATTTATTGGATATTATGGTGAGTCGCAGTAATCCCTTTGGTTATTACACACTGCTGAGCTGTGGCATTCAGTTCTTGTGGTTTGAACTGAGGTGGGGTGCTAATAAATTGCTGGCATGAAAATGGAAGCTGATTAAATGAAAAAAGTAAGTTTATGAACAAGAAAGCATGTAAAGTAGCAGCTGTTACTGAAGAGTGAAAGCCATCTGGTGTATTTGTGAATGGAGTGCTGGAGTAAACATACGCAGCGAAGTGTATATTGAGCCCCTCCAAGTGAATTTCAGGCCTCTTTCCCTTAATTCGGTTGGAATGCATCTTGTCTACATCTGACTCATTTGTAAGCTCTTATTTAATGATTCTCTACCTGTTGAAAATGAACAATACCGCATAGTTTTTACACCCATGCTGTATGTGCCAGCATAAGCTATACTGAAGGTGTTCAAAAGTATCAGCATGCAAAAAATGAGCAGAGAGGTCTCAAAATGTTCTATTTTTTTTATTATTTGTTCCTTTTAAAAATGAACACATTCCGATTCCCACACAAACAACAGAAAATCTTCAGGATATTTTTTCTAGCATTAACCACAAAAAAATGGGTACACTTGTGACTTGTTCTTACTGGTGGAAACTTGCATGTGAAAACACCCATGGTGGTGAATACTTTTTATAGGTGTGTAAATATGACCAAAACATTTAATGCATTAAACTTACTTGTAACCAAAAATGTATTTATTATTGAAGTAGTACTCTACACTGAGAAAAAAAAAAGTTTGAGCTAAAAAAAAAAATACTTTCTAGTTGTAAGCAACAGGCTTACTTTAAATTTCCCCCATTTTAATAAAGTGGGCTGGGTACTAGTTCAACATCCTTTGTAAGATTGATTTCTGCCTTGAACCTGAGGCCGTAAACTCACTGCCATTCCGTAAAAGACAATTCATATTTGGAAATTGCATGGAGTGAGGTAACATTTCCTTAAGTAAGTGGTCCTTTTAGATTTTTTTTAAATCTCAGTTGACATGGCTACCCATTCACATTGTCAAACAGGTAGCTTGCCCTGGATCACATCCTAAAGAATCCAGCTCAAGACATGGCTTGGTACGGCACTCCTGGGCAGGACACATTTCTACTGTCCAACACATCAGGATCATGGGGGTCCGAGCTAACCTGACCAGCAGTGAATTACAAGGCATGATCCAACCCTGAACAGCATTTCAGTCCAATGCAGGGTGCAGTCGCTTGCTAATTCACATTCAGTCATAAAGGACTCGGCTATCCTAGCACGCATAGCTTTGGGATGTGGTGGAACAATAGAAAATCTGGAGGAAACTGACCTGATGATCATAGAGCACATAGCAATTACTACATACAACCTAGGATATTCAGCAGAATCTTTTTTTTTTTTTTTTTTTTTGAAATGCCAAAAAATGACAAACGAGTCATTTTTCAACAAAATTTTAAGGAATCATTTATTCCAAAATGAAATTACAGTATATAACTTGTAAGGATGAAGGGCTAAGTTAACCACCATAGCTAAAGATAGTTCTTTTTGTCTTCTGTTGTGCATTAACTTCAAACTAATTTTAATTGCACTCATATTTACTTAAATGAATGGTTAACTTGCAACAGCATCTGCTGGAAACCAAAATAGATCAATGTACAACAAATTAATGAGACTCACAGCAAGACGGAGATTAATATCCTCCCATTCCAAGACAGAGATGTGGGATTCTGCCAATGGGACAAAACGCCTTCCTGCTATGGTACTGTATACTTTAGCCTCCAGGCTCCGAAATCTAAATATTTTCCAGATGCCAATCATCATTATAGCAAAATCAATGGAGAGGAAGAAAAGAGAAAACTGTAAAACTAGCAGTATAAATAAAAGTGGAGAGGCTTGCATAAATAAAGCCTGAGTAATAATATTTAACTCAAGGCCTGTGCTTTGTCAAAATCTGAAAAAGACAAGTAGGGTGCACATGCCTTAAAATTTGTTTGGTATTTGGACTTTTTAGTGATCAATAGTGATTGTATGGTTCTTTTTGAGTTTGCTTCTCATGTTTTTGATGTGAAATGGTGCTGGCTAAAGCTCTCCATTTGCTCTCACTTAGCCAATGCAACCAGATCTTGATTCAGCATGATAGAGAGCGCCATATGATAATTAACGTGTTATTAATAATTTCAAAAAATTCAAAAGCAACAGGCATTCAGATTTGAATGTGGAATTAAAACTTTGTCCATCCATGTTCTAAAATGCTCGTCCTGTTGAGTTTTTTGGGGAGCCGATGCCTGTTCTATTTTACCTTCTGTTTAACATTTGCTGTAATGGGTTCCGACTTCTTTGCAACACCACATACGACTGATGCTCACAAAAAAAGCTTTTGTTCAGAGTGAAAGGACAGGCCATGACAGACTGAGTGCACCACAAATTTAACCTTATCTAAATTCAATATTCAGTGGCTTGGAATTAGGATCTTGGGATTAACGTTTCGTTTTGAAGAAAACATTTGGCTACAAGGTGTAAAATTCAGCAACATGTTGTTACTTGATCCAGTCTTGGCCTTCTCCTTAATTTGCTGACTTTAGCAGTTGTCTGGATCCCATTAAACTCGCATATGATTTTTAGAGATGGCTTATAATGATTTTAAATTTTAAAACCTTGCATTCCCCTACAAATGCCAAAGACACTTGGAGCAGTACTTCCTTGTCTGCTACCTGCATGAGTTTTTGATTAACACGCTATTTTTAATATTAATAGTGAAATAAGAATAGCAGTTAACACACTCAAGTCTGAAGGCTGGGATATTTTTTTCGCTGGGCATCTGTCTGCCTCATGCCAAGTAGATATGTGGTAAATCCAGGCTATACTAATGGTCTGGAAAGATTGTAAGTTGTAAATATTTAGGTAATGTACAAATGAAAGGCATGAAATTAAGAAGACAAAGAGAAGTACAATTTTGAGATAGTTTATTTTGCTGTGTGGTGCATTTCATATTTTAAGTCTGATTTGATTATTTGTTAATTTGTTAATGCAATAAACATCAGACTGAAAAGCAGCACTTTTCATACCAGAAGTCAGTGTTTCCTTTACATTTGCTGAGAAAGGATAAACTCATTGAAAAGGGCATCCATGTGAAGTCTCTTTCTCTCTAATTCTTTTCTATTATATAAAGGCAAAAAAGTCTCAGAAACACAAGGGGCTTAATCTTTCTAGTAGATGTCCATTTGTTCTTCAGCAGGTGCCTTCCATTTATTTTTGATTAAAAAACGTCATGCAGCCCAACAAAAACAATCTGATTTATTTTAGTGTTGGACAGCAACTAGCTTAAGTGAATCACAGTGAAATGGCCATGGAAGAATTGGCAGCATTATTGGCCTTTTCACAATTTATCATTTTACTATACGGCAGCTCAGTTAATCTACTTAGAATTGTGGGACATTGAGAAAACACACAAAAGCACACGATTCATTAGGTCTATGTATAAAAGTGAAATAACTTACAGCCTTTGTTTTTGTCTTCTTAGGCCTTTAATTAAACATCTTTGTATCAGTTATTACCTCAATTTTTCATTTATACATTCATTCATTCTTTTCTGTATCTTCTTATTCCAATGCACTATGGTCAGAACCAATCTCAACAGCATTGGGCAAAAAATGAGGACCCACAACTGAAAGAGGTGTCACTCCAATGTGGGCCCACTCACGCACCCACCCGCACTCACACGCCTAAGACAGTTTGAAGTGTGTGTATATATTGCATAACGTTTATTAGTTTCTGTTGCAACATTATATCTTGTGTTAATGTTCCATTTCATCTTTAAGTTTGTATTAGTAATTACAGTATAGCGCATAAATAGAAATATGTTTCATAAGGATGAACTATATTTAAATGAATTGAACACTAGCCACCTTGACCTGTACATGTGAAGGATGTGGGAGAAAATTTGGCCCACCAGGATGGGAGGGTGCAAGTTCCAACAGGCAATGACTGGGGAAAGATTTGGACCAAGGACTATGGAGCTGTTAGGCAGCACCGTAACTGCTACTTCATTACATTGCTCTTTTATTTATGCATAAAATAGTATAAATGTTTAAATATTCTTGAAAAGACGAGCAAAACAGGCAGACTCAAAGTAGATTAAACTTTGCAAAAGAGCAGGTATGAGACATACATTTCATAATGTGAATGATTATACTTAAATAAATATTCACACAAACACACACTTTGGTCTGAACACACATTAAAATGACTATAACACAAGAAAATTAAAAGGAAAGAAATATTATGACTTGGCTGTCACAGTCAATGTGAGGATAGATAGATAGATAGATAGATAGATAGATAGATAGATAGATAGATAGATAGATAGATAGATAGATAGATAGATAGATAGATAGATAGATAGATAGATAGATAGATAGATAGATAGATAGAAACTTTTTTTCCCAAAGGAAAATTTAGATATAAAGCAAAATGTAAAAATGTAAATGTAAATCTGATAAAATAGTATAATTATAAATGTAATTCGACATTAAAATTTGTATAAATATGAAAGCATGGTAAAATACCTGTCCGATATTACATGACTATGACCATTTTTGGTTGTTGATGATGTTTATATTGTTTTATTCAGTTAAAGAACAAGAATTAGCATAATAGAGTGGTTAATTCTGCTAGTTCTAGGTGATTGGTATCTAATCACTTCCACATCACTGTCTGTGTGAAGTCTGCATGTTCTACTTTTATCTGCATTGGAATTCTGATTTCCCTCCCACATCCCAAAGGAGTGCAGATTAATATACAAGTCTTGATTTAAATTGTACAGATGCTTTTAAAATAACTATTAATAAAAAACAGGACATGACAACAAGTTAAAGTGCAACTAACATCATTTTTAAGTGGAATCTGCCAATTGGGCACCAACTTGGTGATACAGAAACATTCTCATACAATAATTTCATCTTACCACCTTTATGCTCAGCTCATAGTAGCAGGTTGATTCCACCATACACTGAGTGGTCCCTTTGACTTGCATGTGTAATTTTGAATGAGTAGGTATCTATATCTCCCCTTAAAAATCAGCACCATACAGTGTCATATGAAAAAGTTTGAGAACCCCTCTTAATTCTTTGGATTTTTCTTTATCATTGGCTGAGTTTTCAAAGTAGCATCTTCCTTTTAATATATGACATGCCTTATGGAAACAGTAGTATTTCAGCAGTGACATTAAGTTTATTGGATTAACAGGAAATATGCAATATGCATCATAACAAAATTAGACAGGTGCATAAATTTGGGCACCTCAACAGAGACATTACATCAATACTTTGTTGAGCCTCCTTTTGCAAATATAACAGCCTTTAGACACCTCCTATAGCCTTTGATGAGTGTCTGGATTCTGGATGGAGGTATTTTTGACCATTCTTCCATACAAAATCTCTCCAGTTCAGTTAAATTTGATGGCTGCTGAGCATGGAGAGCCTGCTTCAAATCATCCCATAGATTTTTGATGATATTCAAGTCAGGGCACTGTGATGGCCATTCCAGAACATTGTACTTCTCCCTTTGCATAAATGCCTTTGTAGATTCCGAACTGTGTTTTGGTTCATTGTCTTTTTGGAATATTGAACCCCTGCGTAACTTCATCTTTGTGACAGATGCTTGAACATTATCCTGAAGAATTTGTTGATATTGGGTTGAATTCATCTGACCCTCGACTTTAACAAGGGCCCCAGTCCCTGAACTAGCCATACAGCTCCACAGCATGATGGAACCTCCACCAAATTTGACAGTAGGTAGCAGGTGTTTTTCTTGGAATGCGGTGTTCTTCTTCCGCCATGCAAAGCACATTTTTTTATGACCACATAACTCAATTTTTGTCTCATCAGTCCAAAGCACTTTGTTCCAAAATGAATCTGGCTTGCCTAAATGAGCATTTGCATACAACAAGCGACTCTGTTTGTGGCGAGTGCAGAAAGGGCTTCTTTCTCATCACCCTGCCCTACAGATGTTCTTTGTGCAAATTGCACTGAATTGTAGAACGATGTACAGATACACCATCTCCAGCAAGATGTTCTTGCAGGTCTTTGGAGGTGATCTGTAGGTTGTCTGTAACCATTCTCACAATCCTGCACATATGCCGCTCCTGTATTTTTCTTGGCCTGCCAGACCTGCTGGGTTTAACAGCAACTGTGCCTGTGGCCTTCCATTTCCTGATTATATTCCTTACAGTTGAAACTGACAGTTTAAACCTCTGAGGTAGCTTTTTGTAGCCTTCCTCTAAACCATGACACTGAACAATCTTTGTTTTCAGATCTTTTGAGAGTTGCTTTGAGGGTCCCATGCTGTCATTCTTCAGAGGAGAGTCAAAGGGACGCACAACTTGCAACTGACCACCTTAAAAACCTTTTCTCATGATTGGACACACCTGTCTATGAAGTTCAAGGCTTAATGAGCTAATCCAACCTATTTGGTGTTGCAAGCAATCAGTATTGAGCCGTTACATGTATTCAAGTCAGCAAAATTACAAGGGGACCCACATTTTTGCACAGCCAGTTTTTCACATTTGATTTAATTTCATACAACTAAATACTGCTTCACTAAAAATCTTTGTTTGGAAAACACCCCAGTGCTCAGATGTTCCTAGGAAATGAAAGACATACCACTGTTATCTTTTTGTTAAAGTAGAGTAAATTATTATGCAGGCTTATTGGGGTTCCCATTTTTCATATGACTGTACAATGGAGTACAGAAGCAGGGTTTTTTAGATTTAATCAGTGACTGTTTTTAACTCAGTATGTTAAAGCACCAACAAGAGAGAAGACATATCTAGATTTAGTTTTCTATAATAATCAGGATAGAATTGAAGGGGTACAGGTGATTGAAGCATTAGGATCTAGTTACCATAATTTAAAATATTCTACAGTGTTTAGGCAGAGGGTATATTTGAAAACAAAAATAGTTAAATATAATTTTAGTAGGGCAAACTTTGAGAAGATGAGGCAAAGCCTAAGTAAGACAAAGCTTTTAAGTGTAGAGGCAGTTGAGGAGATGCAGGGTATTTTTAAAAGTGTTTACATATAATGCAAAACAAGCTTATCCCAAGATTTAGAAGAAGTAACAAATGGAAGAAGGCTCTGAAGTGGGTAAATAAGGAGCTAACAAGTTAGAAATGTGCACATGGTGTAACATTCAGGTGTGTTTGGCGACTAACGTAACTATATGAAAGTTTGAGCATTTCACACTTGTTTACTTACTTCATCCCAAAGGCAGTTATCACATTTTTGTTTATGAAGTAAGTTTGTTACAATAAGTCACATTAAGAAAAAACTGTATTAATAGCATGCAATTACATGTGTTAGTAGACTACATTAAATGAATGCTTTTTAAGAGTACTTTACAATGTCATGTAGTTAAATATGTAGCTTAAATAGACTTGTGGGGGCTCAATAGCTTTGATAGACAACAGAATTTAATTCAAGTGATGTAAAATAGCATTGATTGATGTCTGTTAATGGTTTTGGGTCTGTGACCAATTTCTGTTCAATATCCTTAAATTTAACATTGTTGAAGGTATATCCAATAGTGTAGTACCCAATAATTAGCAAAAGTAAAAAAAAACTATTAACACAAAATACCCAATGCTAGCATAAAATCACTATGAAAGGAGAAAAGCAACTGAAACAAGTTGTACATCTAGTTATTAAAACCTATAAATTATCTAAATAATCAAGAACATGGAAAAGAACCTAACTTACTGTATAACAGGAACACCAAAGGTGACAACAGTGTAAAAGCACGAATAAGCTCTTTTAATTGTTTCTCCTTCTTCGAAGTGCCTTTTAAGCACTACAGCCACCATAAACAAGTAAATAAACAATAAATTTCCACAATACTCTTTCCTCCACACCTCCCATCAAGCTCTGTCCTACTCCTCCCGACTACGGCTCACCTGCTGGGTCTCCAACAGTCCTTTATATAGTCCTTGACCCAGAAGTGCTTCTGCCCATCTGTCCATGTGACTTGCTAGCACTTCCGGGTCAGGTGGAGAATTGGCTTTTCTTCAACCTGGAAGTACATTTGAGCTCCCATTCTCATGACTTGTGAGTATTTCTGGGCTATGAATAGGGCATGGTTCCTTTGTTCCTGTTACAGCTCCTCCTGGCGGCACCCATGGTACCCAACAGGGATGAGAAAACACACTCCAAGTCGCAAGGGAGGCCCTGCGGAAATCACCGTTACATTCCAGGGGAGCTACCATCTAGTGTTTCGGGGGAAGCAGTGTCCAAAAACTGCTGCCTCTCCCCATCCTTCCATCCTAAGGGTGTACCGACTGGGTTGAGCTGCTGGCCGCCTATCACACATATATATATATATATATATATATATATATATATATATATATATATATATATATATATATGCTAAATCCACAGTAAAAAATGGAGAAATTCTTTTTATAGAAAATATATCTGATTGTTTTCATTATGAGAATAACCAAATGCATATCATTTTTTAATTATCCACAATAGTGATTTTGAGTGATTAACACTGTGCGGACTTCATTATCTGGGAACAGTGGAAGGGAAACCACAAGTGATAGATTGCATTAGATGATGCTCACCGGTCTTAAGTAGAACTGCGCAAACAAATGGAAGGCAAACACACCCACTTAGAGGACTGATTTCTTTTTAAAGACATAATAAACAATGCAACAGTATTTTAAAGAATCAACTTTAGCAATGAGCTCATCTCTCAAACTAGGTGCCTCCTCACTGGCTCCCTCTTAACTCTTTTGTTATGTGATACAAGAATGGTGGCATCACATTATGTGCACCTTGCATCCCAGCCAGATCACATATGATAACTGTTATTATACATGAAACTAATTTAGAAGTTCTATTCAGACCAATATCTTTTCTTTGTTTCTAATTTAGACAATTACTTATTGTGTAAGAGCCCAGTTGTAACTAAAACCAGCAAACCCTGGGTTTTGCCAGGACCAAGAATGGGAAAGGCAGCTGTAGAAAACTCTAATCCCCCTTATAAATTAAAATGCATGATGTTGGAAAGAGCTGTGGTTTCTGTTCTTAGAGTAGCAAGCCTGGGTGTGCATTTTTGCCATTCAACATGTGCGAGGATGAGCAGAATTTTGGAGTCCAAGTCTTGTATCCACCACAATGAGCTGGGATAAAAAGATTTATGATGTATAGTTCTTCTGCACTATTGAATCTAACACTAAGGTAATGCAAAGTTCAACAGAGTTCTTTTTGTACCCAAATTAAGGCCACAATAAGGAAGGCAGAGAAAGAATTTCAAATGACTCTCAAAGTACTCAAATTATAGATGGATAAAATTTGTTCATGGATATTATTTCAAGTAGGATTTTATTCTCTTGTGTAAGTGGTATACAATATTGTTGCATTTGTTGTCATCTAAGTTATCATGTAATCCTTAATTCATCAAGTAAATGGTGTGTCTAACCTACTGTTTGCCAATTTACTACAATTACAAATCATTTCTTTCCTGTGTGGCACAGAGAATGCTGCTTGCTTCGTGTTTCCAGAATACTGAATTTGAAACTTGGGCTGGGCTTTGTCTTTGTAGAGTTTGCATGTTCAAACTCTGACTGTTTGATTTATTTGTGTCTGGGCAATCTATTTTTTTTTCTCCACATCTCAAAGAAGTTCATGCTAAGTTACCTGCTGACAGTATTTAGGCCTTCATAAGGGAGTGTGGCCGAGTGCCTGAGTGTATCTTGTAACAGACTGGAACCCGAATCAATACTGGTGTGGTCCCAGCTCCCATGACCTTGACGTGTATATACTAATGAAATGAGAAAGGTTTCACTCCTATTGTCATGTCTTGCCACATATGCTATGTTAGTAGTGCACCTTGGTTGCTGATTTTAGAATTTCTGTATCACAAAATCATGAACTGCTTTCTGATACGCTTCATTGACTAGCTTTCCCTTGAGATTTACTGTACATATAAGAAAAGATAAGTAGTCGAGCACCCGTTATGGGTTGTGTCTTAAGCTCAAAGGACTGAAAAAAGATTATAATTTTAATTTAAAAAAACAATGAAGAAATGGCATCAGGCACTAAAGCACCCAGCATTAATGGATTCATGTGGTAACCTTATTCTCGTCTGCATTTTCTAAGCATTTCCAACACAAACAGCTATAAAAGCAGCTATTCTTAATAAAGGCTTCCCAACAGCGTCCAAAGCACTGAATAGCTTTGCCATAGGCAACATTTTCAGAATATTGACATTTTTTTAATAAAAGCAATAGTAATGGGGATGTTAAAACCAAAGAAGCATTTAAAATCCAGTAAGGCAGGACTAGCCAAATAAAGACTGAGGGCATCATTACGAGTTTTATTTCTGAGCAAATTACTTCTTTGTAGTGAAGTTATCTGGTTACATTCTTTCCTGGGCATCTAGAGGAGAGGATAATCTTCTAATCCACCTCATTTCACCAATGCTACACCTTTCTTTTGGTGTTACCGCTCCTCCACTTGACGGTAATAAAGAAAGCTTTAATGAAATCTAGCCACCCATCCCACAGTGTCTGTCTATAGTATTAAGAAATGAAACATCTGTGTAGTCAGAAAATAAGTAAGGGATTAGTGCTTGTTGCAACAAAGAGGAATGAGACGTTCCGATATTCGGCTAATCTCACAATGAGAACACGTTCCCCAAAGATAATTCTAAAATGATAGGCATAATTAACTTAACGACAATTGGTTGTTTATGCAAATTGATTCACCAATCAAAGCCGTCTGGATTCAGCTACTAGTCTCTGCTTGTGTGGAAGTTAAAATGTGTTTATATACACAATTTATTAATTAGCTTTATCTTAAAAAATTCCTGTTATCTTTTTCGCAACTTCTTATTTCATAGGAACCAATATTACTCTATGCAATATCTGTTCTGAGCATTTTTATTAATATTTACTGGTTTTCTGTTGCATTATATAAATACCATGTAATGTCACTGCAGCCATCCTCTTTCTGTACGAACATATGTGAGCACAACACGTACATAAGAGTAATATTTTCAAACACACTTCAGAGCTTTTTAAGAGAACTGTTTAACATCCTGCTATTTAAAATATTTTAAATGAATATCAAAATGTTCAAAAAAAATCACAGAATTAAATTTTTAAAGTTTTTTTGCCCCAATATGAAATTTTACTCAAAAATGAATTAGTTGCTGCAAACAAAAGCAATTCATGTAACAGGTAAATTGCAGCTTTTGTACGTGTGCATTTCAAGTTTTCAAAAAAGATGAGCAGGTTGTAAGACATAAATAGAAATAATCAACAGCAAATTAAAAAATCAATTGAAAGACATTATTAATATTGTGATGAAACAGTTTCTAGCAGTCAGATGAACTGAACGCTTTGACTGAGGAGTATGCAGTTCCTCCACCAGAGTACAGGAAGCACACATACAGCACCCCTCGTTACACGAGACACACACTTAACCTGACTTCCTCCCAGCTCCCAGAAAGTGAGGCGTCTGCACGTACTGTTGAAAGTGTAACAAAAGTACAACATAAAATTCTTTAGAACAAACAAAAAAAAATCCTTTTAACTACCCTACTATATATGAAATGTAGACAGTGCACAACACAGCAGAAGACAATGAGAGGCAAACAGGGGTGGCTTGGCAGCACAGGATTGCACTATACTACCTCGGTAAAGTGTAGAACTCAAAGACTTTTCAACATATTCATATACTCATCAAACAGAACCACTTTGACTGGAAGATAAAAACATTCTTTGTTTTTTCACTGGTCATTCAAGCCTTATTTACAAAGGTAGTGTAAAACAGTTTTGGACTATTGTGATATTTTACTGTAAATGCCTTGTTCAGATTATGTAACTTTAAACATAACAGCCTGTAGGTGAAAGCATAAAGAGCCATGTGTGAAAATAGTATACTATTTATTACCATAAGATGTATTGAATTTTGGAATTCTTCTGCTCTGGCTCCCCAAGACACACCAAATTCTGTTGAGAAATTGCTGCACATCATGCATAAAAAGATAGAATACTACTTTGAAGAACTGCATTTTTGAGGCTGAGGTTATATTAGTGATGCAAGGTGCCAGTGGTCTGGTGTTGGGGTTCCTTGAACTTGCAGTGATACTCCTTGGAGCTCTCATTGTCAGAATTCAGTAGGTTGTGTTTGAAGCTATGTTAAGGAAGGAGCTATTTGGGAAGGAAAGAGTAAAACGATTGTACTGCTTTAGGAATTTTTTCTTGAACAGTAAATGCCAGTTTTGCAAATGAATAATGCTATCAGTCAGATATCTGGTAACTTTTTTATAGGATACATCTATATTTCCATTTTCTAAATTTTCTAATATCCAGAGCAGGATCACAGGGAAGCTGAAGCCTATACTGGCCATCACTCACTCTTATAAATAAAGGTGCCAGAATGGTTCCCAAAAAAAAAAACATCCACATGAAGGTTCCAGAAAGAACCTTTATTTATTTAGGTCCACAACAGGCTCAACACAATAAATAACCATAAAGAGATGGGGACAGATTTGTGAAATATCAATGGGTCCTAAATTTAAAAGGACTCTTGCTGCATATAATAACACAGGCTAAGTCAGGCTTTCTTAATCTGTTAGTGTCCCGATAGGTGACTTACCAAACATCTAAAGATTCCAGTGTTTCTTCTACATATGAGGAAGTTTTTCAAAGCACAAGGAACTCTTCCCAAAATTAAATGGTGCTTTGTCAGCAATGTTGTTCAACAAGGGACCACACGATCCAGTAAAAAAGTATAAAATGCCATAATCAAACTATTATTTTTAAGAGTATTGGATGCAAGACAGAACAAATCTCTGGATAGGGCATTGCAGAGTGAACACACAAACACACATCAGAGCCAATTTAGCAGTAGCAGTCCACATAACCTGCATGTTTTTGAACTGTGGGGGGAAACTGGAGTACCGAGAAGAAACCCACATGTAGAATCTAAAAACTCCACATAGGAAGCACCCAGGACTTGAACCCCAGTCCACTTGTTGTAAGGCAACAGTGCTAACACTGTGCTACCATAATGGGAGATATATAGTAGATAAAAATGCATATATTCAAGTGAAATCAATTTTTTCCTTAGCAGTTTCTTTTGCTAAAAAGCTCTGACCAATGCAAATAGTAAAGTAGAATTAAAAAACAGTACAGTACATGTCACATGCAATGAAATACAATGAAGTATATAATAATAATAATAATAATAATAATAATAATAATAATAATAATAATAATTGGCCCTAGTGTGTGCTTGGTGTGTGGGTGTGTTTGTGTGTGTCCTGCGGTGGGTTGGCACCCTGCCCAGGATTGTTTCCTGCCTTGTGCCCTGTGTTGGCTGGGATTGGCTCCAGCAGACCCCTGTGACCCTGTGTTCATTCAGCGGGTTGGAAAATGGATGGATGGATGGATGGATAATAATAACTTTTATTAATATAGTGCCTTTCCCATTCTCATGGTGCTTTTATATAGTATAAATTTGTCCTATACAATATATGTGGATAATTCATTTATATATAATATGCATATACTTGCAAAAATATATATATGAATATTGCACAAATGTAATATATATAATATATATTTATATATTATATATAGAGAGAGAATATTTATATTATATATATATATATATAGAGAGAGAGAGAGAGAGACAGACAGAGAGACCAAGAGCGATGTAAATATTATATTAATATGTAAAAGTAAATGTGCACAGTGATCTGGGTTTCTAAATGGAACTGAATTATAATGAAGACACATAATACTCATGTGCTTCATCATTATCCCATCACCTACTGATATTAATGTTTTTGTGGTTTTTTTTGTTTTGTTTTTTTTTTTGGTGGGGGTGCAATAGTTTTACAACATGAACATCTAATTCTGCATCTTCTGCAGATGAAGGTCACTAAAAATAGTCTTGGCTTTTTGCACTCCCCTGTTTTCCAGAGGAATAATAAGAAGATATCTTGGCATAATGTTCCATACTTTGCCATCTAATTTTTTAAACGTTTTTCTTCAACTAATTAATGGCAAATGAACAAAACAAGGAAAGAAAAGATAAAAGGCTTTGAATAGAAGTTTTATAGAAAGCGGTAAGGATAGTGAAGTTAGCATTACAAATTTTCATAATTCAGATAAGATATGGCCAGTCATCATTGTTGTCTTTGGTTGCACGGCGCCAGTGTGTTGCTGCTTCCTTTAAATTTCAGGTTAATATGGGTTCTCAGGGACCTGCATCAATAACATGGTTATCAATTAGAATTCAATTTTGGTGGCATGTCTTGCATTCGAAAAAAAAAATCAAATTCTGAGTGAATTTGCCTTTGATTTGTAAAAAGATAAAAAGAAAATGTAAACAGGATCGAGAACACGCTTCCCAGGAATATCACACGTCCCATTGCGACCGCTGGTGACAAGTGAGGAAGGCAGAGCAATGAAAACAGTTTAAGGTCTCACTTATGTGTCTTACTTTCTGCAACATTATATGATATGATTGAAGAAAGAAAGAAAGAAAGAAAGAAAGAAAGAAAGAAAGAAAGAAAGAAAGAAAGAAAGAAAGAAAGAAAGAAAGAAAGTTTAAAACGAACTTTAACTTGTATACTAATTTTACACCTAAGGCAGACGAGGCAGGAGACAATTTCTTCAATTTCACGTGACCACGTGACTATTGATTAATTCGGCTCTAGCAAA
This sequence comes from Erpetoichthys calabaricus, assembly GCF_900747795.2. Lineage (NCBI taxonomy): Eukaryota > Metazoa > Chordata > Cladistia > Polypteriformes > Polypteridae > Erpetoichthys > Erpetoichthys calabaricus. Next base: position 61,876,428 of record NC_041407.2, read on the forward strand.
TGTAAAAAAAAACGTCCGTGTGCATTCAGTAGCCTTTGTGTTCTCTTGCTTGAAAGTACTGAAAGTCAAAGACCACTAAAAATAGAGCAAGCGCCTGTGTAGTCTACATTACAATAAGACTCTATCTGACAGAGATAGATAGATAGATAGATAGATAGATAGATAGATAGATAGATAGATAGATAGATAGATAGATAGATAGATAGATAGATAGATAGATAGATAGATAGATAGATAGATAGATAGATAGATAGATAGATAGATAGATAGATAGAATTATTTTCGATGTATTTCTGACACGATGTGGCTGGCTTTCAAAGTCTTAAAACACATCAAGTTTGGTGGTGCAAAAAGGACAGCTTTGTTGATTACTTTATTAAAGTATGCACGCTTTTTTCATTTGTAATTTGGACCTTACACTGATGTTATATAAAATTATATTTCAAAGGATTTGGGATTTTGTACAAACCGGTAATAACAATCAGTTCTTTTCACTGTTTTTTTTTCGTTCTTTCATTAATATAATATTTATCTAATAGTAAATAATCTTTAAAAAAATGAATCCATAATGCAGTCTTTGCTCTCCACGAAGCCTGCGGTCTTTAGGAAACTTTGTGCATTTCGCAAGCTGCAGTCCCTGCGCTCCGACACCGTTAGCTCCGTTTTCATGTGGTCTTTTGATGTTGCCTCGCAGTTTTCGATCTCGTGTACGTGTGGTGTGTGCACTCCGACAGCCAGTTCGATGAGTGTCAACTGTTGTATTTCTTTATGCCTGAAATCCTCTCTGTTTGAAAACTTTGAGAAATTATTCTAACCGGGGAAATGCATCCCATTAACAGTGTGACTCACAACAAGTTTAATCTAAGGCAGTGTTATACAGATTTTGCTTATAGTCTGAAAAATTAGATGCTGAAAACTAACCTTCCCGATTGTTACTTATCATGTAAAAAATGTATCTTAATGTATCGGTCAAGAAGAATAATGCATTAATATTCTTAAACCCAATTAATCCAAAGACCAAAACCAAAAACCCGTCTATCGATTAATGTAGTTTAATTTTAGATACCATATTCATATTATTTTCTACTGTCTCAAACATGTTATGATTACTGTTAAACGATATAATGGATAGGAAGGATGGATACTTGAACTTCACATCATGCTGATATTTTCTATCAGTGCCCACAGTTTGCAGATATGGAAAAATAACGCAATGAAACGGCTGTATGCTTAGTATTATGTATTTGATGCATTCTAGCGCATTCGTCTATATGGTGTAAGTAAATAATAATAAACCATTCAAATACTCACTAAAAATAATTCATGTTTAAGCATTTAATAGCTATTAAAGTAAAAGACCTGCACGGTTCTTGCATCACTGCAATTTCAAGCAAAAATGGGAAACAATCACGAAAAAATGCGAAAATGGAATATCCTTCCATTAAAAGAGAGTTTTCAAACCAACTAAAAGTGAAGTATAATTAAACAATGATTTAATAGGAACGGGATTAATCTAATCTAAAATCTATAAAGTGTTACTGCGGAATTAAAATTTAAACATAATCAAATCAGTTTTTAACGTCTGAAATAAAAATATGGTATAACCAATTTTTATAGGAACAAAAAAATGGCATCATATTTTAAATGTTTAATAAAATTGTATACCTTTTCATTCCTAAATATCATTCGTTTGAAATGAGAACGCAGTTGCATTTTATTATGGTCTTTACAACTTATTACCTTCTCTAATCCTACACTCAGATCATTTATTTTTGTCATTTAACGTCTATTTATTTTTTAATCTGCGTGTCTTTTGCAATTTTGAGAAAAAAGGACAATGTTTACAACGTCATCCTCAAAAGCATTACTTATTGAAAAATTCATATTTAGCGTCATGTGCATTGTGCTGTCCAGCGTATCTCTCGCCGTTTAATTCATTGACGGTCACCTTTATCGGCTATCGGAACACAGCCCTTGCAACACAGTTCATTCCAGTCACAAAAGACAAAGCAAGACGTTTCAAATGAAGATCAACGCATTACATAACCCGCTGCCACACACCCCTAAACAGCTATACCCTTTCATAATTCGGTGTCTCCACAAACCACTTGATCTACCCATTGGAACCGCTCACTGTAGTTACAACGGGGTTACTTACCTTTCTGGTAATCTTCTCTTTCAGCAAGACTTTAATCTGGAGATATACTCACAACATAAACATTTGTTTTCAATAAAATTAAGTGAAAAAGGGGGAGGAAAATAACGTTTAGAGGGGAAGGTGAAGAGTGCAGTGCTGCGTTGGTTTTAGGATTCCCATTTAGCCATGTCTCCTGTGCCCCAGATTTGGAAGTCATTTAATGGCACTATATTCCAAACACTGAAAAACGTTTTAAAATGTATTTAACAAATCAGACGCCGTTAAATCATCAATATGAAATGGTCTATCTCTTTATTATATAGTGCCTTTCATATCTATCTATCTATCTATCTATCTATCTATCTATCTATCTATCTATCTATCTATCTATCTATCTATCTATCTACTATTAAAGCAGTTTTATTACTTACTCCCCATACTTTCATTTTAAGCTTTCTGCAGCTTTAGCAACAAAAATTTTCTTACTAGAATGTACTTATAAACGCTACTATATATTCAAATTTTGAGCATCCTGATTTATTTAACACTAAGCTTAATATGCAAACGCTAAAGCGGCAAACACAGAAACATTACAAATAAGCGTTTATGAAGTTTTCTTTCTAAATAATATCTCTATATATCACTTTTTATACCATTTTCACGTTTTAGCTTTTTGCTATTAAGTCGCATTCAGAGTGGTATAAATGTACAAACCTCTGTATTTACAACCAAAGTGAAAAGGTGCATTAATAACTTCAAGGTATCAATTTGTATGCTATTAATTTAATAATGTAAAGTATTCAGCTTACAACGTTTCCTTCCAAAACGTCAAAACGATTCACAGTACAAAACATTCTGAGAATTAGAACTGATAAATACCATGGCATTCTGTTAGTTATAATTAATTATAATTAAATTTAATCTGAACATTTTGAATAGGATTGCCACGCCATCACGTGATTATAAAGTTATATGCATATATGTCAAAGTTTTCATAGCATTTTTCTTTTTTTTTCATCTTCTTCATCTTCTTCTTCATCTTCTTTTTCTTCTTCTTCTTCTTCTTCTTCTTCTTCTTATTATTATTATTATTATTATTATTATTATTGTTGTTGTTATTGTATTATTATTATTATTATTATTATTATTATGTTCCCAGTGCATTAAAATATTTTGATTATGACTTTAAAAGCGCATTCAGATTTGCATTCAGGTATTTTTTTTTTCTAATGCATTTCAACACCATCGTGCTCTTTGAAATGACAAATGCGCTCACTAGCGGTCAAACTTCGCTAATGCTGTGAAATTCAGAAGTATTCTAGGGTGTGGCAACTGATCCCAAATGCAAACGTTCCGAACATTTCAAATTTCAAGTGAATATTTTTCTAAGACGGGTAAAAAGTATATATCGTGCATTTCAAAGCTTGCAGCATAAAAGTCTTGTGCAGACCAAAACCTAAATGAGTATAAAAAGTAAACTGGAATTTAAAACTTAATATACAGCGATATTTACTTAAAATAAAATAAAGCAAAAATAACAATTATATATCACTTAACAATTGCAAATACAAGTATTATTTAAAAATGTTAAAAGAGCAAATTGAGTTAATTTCATAATATTACACAATTAAAACAAACACACACACTAGAAAATCTTTCTTTCTTTCTTTCTTTCTTTCTTTCTTTCTTTCTTTCTTTCTTTCTTTCTTTCTTTCTTTCTTTCTTTCTTTCTTTCTTTCTTTCTTTCTTTCTTTCTAAGCGTTTATTCTCAAACATTTTACATATATGCCTTCTTAAATAGATTTACTATGCCTGCACGAGCATGGCGCAGTCTATTCCAAGACACCGTTAAACGTGCACGCTTACATACATCCATACATGCTGCAGGCATCATAACGGATAATGCAGACGTGCAACGTAAGATTTGTTGTGCATCTGTTCATTGTAATATATAATAAAATGTACGTTTCTCAAGAGGTTTCCTCAAATCTTGGAATACACCTGCGTACCAAAGTGATGCTAATGTATCAAATTTTGAGTATCGACTTGTAAAAAGACCAGGGTGGTTTGTAATGAATTTTTGTGGGTATTTATCTGGTCTGGGTTGCTGTTACTTTCACGACATATACTGCAAAGTAGACCTTCGCCTGAAAAAAGTCACGCTAGCATAATTTTTATTAGAAGCCACAACTATCTGAGAACCATTCATCGTGGGCAACCTTGGAATTCCTTTTTAAGCATCGGATTATTTCGAGGTTTTGTGACTAAATCGCTTTTGAAATCTGATCATGCCACACTTTCCACAGAGTGATGTAAAATAATGAATTGTTTTAAAGTAATTATAAATCAAATACATTTATATTGTTGTGTGAAATGTTAGCGCTAGTAAATCCCTGTATTGTTTTACTTGCGATATTCTTGTTTCGAGAATAATGTCTTTCTTTAACAGTAAATAAAAACACAAACGTAGCTTAAATCGGAGAAGAAAGGATTGCATACAATGCTAAGATAGGGGTTATTACTACAGTATACACTTTATTACGTTTTTTTCCAGACTAAAGTAAAATTAATTTACTAGTTTTTTCTATTGCATTTCCTCCAAAAAGTTTTATTAAATGCATAACTGACCGAGCTATCAAGCGATGAAGGAAACCCTGATGTACAATTCGCTCGTCTTCCATTTGAATAGGAAGGCTTGATATAATTTAAACCTTCAATTTAAAAAATTGTGTAAAATTAAACACTGAAAATATACATTATTTAAAAGCTAACGGGCACGATTTGGATTTAATTAAAATGGGTAGTAGCTGTAATTCTGTTTTTGCACTTTTATTTAATTTCCGGGTGTGGCTTCATTCATTTCTTTTAAGTAATACTTATTCATAAATTAATAGTTAAATGTGCTAGTAATTAACACTCTAGATAAATAAAAGATGATAAAATGATGAATGATGACCAATCAATTTGCTGATAAGAAATATCTTTTAAATGCATTAAGATGGATTTGAATACATTTAAAATGCATTATGCCATACAAGCGCCTGGTTAATCAAACGGCAGTGGATAAATACCACAAAATCAGCATAAATTGGCTGAGAAAATATGCGATACTGTCGCTGGTGTACCTACTTTCACTTCAGTAAAATGTTTTGTCATTCATAGTCGCCAGCCGGTTTACTAAATGCGCAATAATCTCTGACTCAGATCACGCAGGAAGAAACTCCGATGTTATAACACTTAAAAGTTAGTTACTACTTCTGCTTTTAGGGTCTTGCGTGCGAAGATTCCCTAATTCCGTCTTTCATTTCTCTTCACAAAATAGGAAAAAAATCACACAGGCGAATCACATGAGAGAGTCGCTCCGGACCTCGGAAACTAATATCCCGCTTTACAATAAAAAGAAAAGACTACAACATTATTGTTTCCCAACTGTTTTACACGAGTTTTTTTCTGCTGTTCTGTTTTGATAGCTCTTTTGCGGACGGCCTGATTTGCCAGTTCCTGGCACCGCCCACAAAGCTGATTGGTTTAAAGATCAGTCACTCATTAGCTCGCTACCCTAATCTGACTTGAGTAAATAATTTGTGGCACTCTTTCCTTCAGCCGAACCGTAGTAGCGCTAAAAAGAGACTCTTTTATTTTATTTGTTTTATCTTGTCTCGTTATCGTCAGAAGAGATTTCAACTGTCAGCAGGTTTGGAGGGGAGGAAGCAAAACCAAAAAAGAAGTCCCTTTGAAAAAGAGACGCTTTGCAACATTTACACGGCTTTATCGAGTTTTACTTTTTTCAGTCTTGCCACTTTTCACAATCAACTGGTGCGAAGACAGTATTTTTAACAGAGAAAACAAAAAAAACACCGTTTTGCATCATGATTAAACGTCGCCTCTACTTCAGGGAAACACGCTGGACATCAAGTTCTTGAGGGCGCGATATCTTGTCAAAGTTGTTCTGGACTTGAACTCTTTCCAGTTTGCGCTGGGAAACCGAGACGGCGCAGATCTGGAGAGAAGCGAGTGTTTGTAAACTGTCATTCACGAGGTTTGTGGAAGAGGATTGCCACCGGCCGCAAAACCCACTTTGAACCCGAAAAACAAAGCGACCTCTCTTCGATAAGCACATGAGTTAACCTCACCTTTGGTGCTCCTCAATACCTAAAGATTGATTTGCTTTCGAAATTAATGTCTCGAGTGGTTTTCGGCAAAGGGCATCTGATGAGTATTTAATACACAATTGCTCACGACTCCAATTTGCAACATTTCATTACTTTGTTCAAACTGTGACTTTTCAGTAGAGTCCATACTGTCAGGTGCAGCAACGAAAGTGGCTTTTTGATTTGCATAAAGTAAGCGACACTGCGAGAATAAAGGGGACGGCAAGTTTTGCGGTTTAAGTAAGCAGCCTGTTAACACTTTGAAGATTGCACCCTGAGCTCCACGAACAGACTGCAGCCTCAGACGTTTAGTTTGTAAGAAAACAGCTATAAATTGTGACTGGATGTGCTTGTAACGCCTTGGCATAGCGAAGGCACCCGGTGAGTGCACGAGGCAAACCTCTGCTCACTACGCGATTACAGTCGGACGGTAACTGGGACTGCAGAAACAGCCTGAACGCTGATTTTAAAGTACTCCAGTATTATTCAGAAAAAATACTTCTTAAACCATTTCAAGAAACCACCGTGCTGTTGTGCAACTCTGACCAGGGTGCTGTGATGCGTATTCCTGTAGACCCGACCACCAGCAGAAGGTTCACACCACCTTCGACGTCGTTCCCTTGCAGCAAGATGGGAGAAAGCAGCGGGCCGCTAGGTGCCCCCGGCCCGGGGAGGACGCGGCCAGAAACGCGCACCGTGGTGGAAGTTCTACAAGATCACGCCGGAGAGCTGGTCCGGACTGACAGTCCCAACTTCCTGTGTTCAGTTTTGCCTTCGCACTGGAGATGCAACAAAACACTCCCGGTCGCATTTAAGGTAAGGATTTTTTCTTTCTTTCTTTCTTTCTTTCTTTCTTTCTTTCTTTCTTTCTTTCTTTCTTTCTTTCTTTCTAGGCGGTCAGGTTATATGAAAGTGTTAATCTTCATGACAAACAGGCCTGTGTTTAAAGCTACCTTAGTAATCTTAAAAATAAGCATTTAACACATACTAAGGCCTTAATTTATTATCTAGAAATGTTCGTACAATCTGTCAAATAGCTGGACTAGAAAGCCTGAATGTTATAATGTATTACGATATAGATAACTGAAATTGTTTGATTATTTTGCACTTGTTCATATGCTATGTGTAAAGAATGACTGCCTATAAAAATGTCTATCTATCTATCTATCTATCTATCTATCTATCTATCTATCTATCTATCTATCTATCTATATGGACGGCATTGATGGATTGTACAGTATTACAATATTAGGTGACATTTTCAATCATTAAATGAGAGAGTTCCTTTCCATATATGATGCGAATTTAAATAAACGTTTACTTTTTATGAAAGCCTTATGAATACTAGATAGTATATACATCTTAATTATTGATTACGAGGTTTATTTGCAAAATCGAAGCTTCCGAAAAAATATTGTTTTGCAGGATGTAATTGGTTGTTATGCACCGATCCCGTTATTATTTTTGTTCGTCCATCAAGTTGTCTTTTTTATTCTCAATGGGGAGTCGAATAAATGGCGGTGCTAGGCGTACAAAGGAGGATCCACACCTGGATGGGACGCCAGTCAATATAAAATGTTTAAGTACTTAATGACTCGTAGAAATCTTATGTGCATTTTAGGTAGTATTTGAAATTCAAACTTAGTCAATTTTTTGATATACAGTAATTGCAGGTTAACCGTAAGGCTATATGTATTGGGGTTGTCCGTTATGCATTTACCAAAATATTAATAAGTTAACAATTACATATGCATGCGCCAACTTGGCATGTTGTGTTGATGACACATTATAAATCGCTTAAACAAACTTTTCACTGTATATTATAATGCGTATCTCACCAAATATTAATGGTGGGTATTTAGAAATCGGTTTATGATCATGAATGATGAAAAGAGGTTAATTAATTATTAAGATTTCCCGGTTGCTAAATAAACAGACAGATAAAGTAATAAATAGATAAATTATCGAGCAAAATGGAGCAGGTATCACAGCTCTCTAAGTACTTTTTCGGACTTGCATGATTTAAACACTGGTGCTTGAAATTCTCAAAGATTGGTTTTAAGCGTAAAAATCAAATATTGTCGAATGTCATTGAATGGCTTACAGTTGCCATACAAAACGTGTCAATTGCTCCGCCAAGTGCGATTTTTTTTTAATTTACAAGGGAAAATAATGATGAATCTATCAGCTTTTTAGGCAGTGTGTTTAATGTTAGCGCCAAGTTAACGTGTTGCCGGAAAAGCACCGATTCTTGGAATTAAATAAAAAAAATTAAGCCTCTGATAAAATGTATCTGGTTGACACTGGTTCCTGAAATTGGACGATGAAGGTAGTGTTACGGAACTGTCAATCTGATTTTCAGTTTTCTGCGGAGTTTTTATTTGTTTTTGCAAAATAACGATTTGTATCTGAAAGTGAAGCGAGGGCAGGAAAAGTGGTGCTGATTGAAATCCCGGCCGAGTTCATTTTCAAAACGGGGTATCTTGCATGTGGTAGCGGTATTGGTCAATGCGGATTTTTTGGTGTGTGAAACATCAACTCCTGAGAATTTGACTGCGGTCTAGTAGTAGCGGCGCACGTTTTGGCAAGTCTGTCTACACGTCGCAACCTGTCTTTACCTTCCATGCATCCATTCATCCATCAATCCATCCATTTATTTTTCTGTCCATGGATCGTTGGATTTATTTAACAGAACTTTGAAAATGAAGAGAAAATCCACAAAAATTACATTAAACCCAGATCCAACGAGCGTGCACAAGAACAAACGTGGCAAGTTAAAGATTAAAGCTTGTCTCCGGGGGGCATGGTCAGCATAACCATTTTTTCCAATTTATGAACAACGTTCTGCTGCGTTTGCACATTTAGAAATAGCAGCGAAAATATTGTTCAATATACGGACATCAAATTGGTAATTTTTATAGTCATCTTTGAGACGTAATGTTTTAAAAGTGTTACTTTAATGCAGATTGTGCTTTTGTAACAAATGAACAACGAATAACAGCACCCATGTCGATTATTTGTCATACTCTGTCCTTGTTCAGCATTTCAAACTTTCTTTTGTATATTGTAACAGTGTGATGGAAAAAGGGACAACGGACAATACTAGATGAGTAATAGGCGAGCATGAGTATGAGCGAAGTGTCATCTTTACATTTAGTTTTTCTTTTTTTCAGGCACACTGCATGCTTTCATGCTCCAAATTTTGCTTTCTGACCACAGGTAGTTAGCTTGGGAGATGTCCCAGATGGCACTCTGGTCACAGTGATGGCTGGAAACGACGAGAATTACTCTGCAGAGCTGAGAAATGCATCTGCCGTCATGAAAAACCAGTGCGCCCGTTTCAACGACCTCCGATTTGTGGGACGAAGTGGCAGAGGTGCGTAATTTATCACTGTATCACCACTCAAGCACACATCCTTGTATTTTTCAGAAGCATGCTTCTTGTGGGCTCTGACCATAGCATTCATCAAATATAAGTCCGTTTGCACAAAATTAAAATCAGACCGCTGTTGCTCTGAAGCGATAGGGGAAGTGCTGCTGATAGTTTTGACTGCTATAGAGGTTTAGTAATAATAAGTCATATGTAATCATCATCCTGTGATATTTAACCCCTATACTGTGTATACAGCTAAACGTAGACAAATATTGACGCACAGTCTTTGCACGTATTGAGTTGAAATTGTTGAATATTATTTAAACCTGCATTAAAATGTTAAATCTTAGCTTATTTTACACCCTATAGGAAGGATATACACAGACCTAATGTATATGCAGTGGTTATTTACCAATCATATTTAAGTTTGGTATTCTGTTTTTACAAAATGTGGGATTATCAAGGAAATAAAGGCATAGTTTAAGAGTATATTTGTTTCACAATATTCATCCAATAAACACAGTAAGAAGTTAAATCTCTGCTATGAACTTAATTTAAAACCACTTTTGTTTCATGGGCGAATAAATCAGAATTTGAATTTGATATAAATATGATAATCAGATTTTTAAAATAGTCAAAATCAATGTCACAGTAGTATGCTTTTGACAGGAAAGTGGAATTATTACTAAAATATGCTTTTTTAAATTAGGTGTTTGAAATTATGTATCTGAATATTGCTAAAGTAGTTCCAAAAAATGTGAACAGATGAACTGCAATTAATGTGTGTGTGACTAATTTAAGATTGCTTTTGGAATTTTCAGAAGTTACTAATTTGAATATGTTTATGTTATGCAAATAATAACACAATACACGTTCAAAAACACAGAAATATTATAAGTGAAACAAGGAGAATATTGTTTAGTCTTTCCTAACACAAGCTTTGAAGTTTCATATTTGCCCGTCCATCTGTCTGTAGATTACTGCATCTTTAGGTCTGCAGTGACATCAAAAACCTCAGGTTCTCGATTCTTAGATCGTTTTTATTAGAAACTCTAATCAGAGTGAGTAGTTGTTTTTGGTTTTTTTATGGACATCTGTAAAGCTGGTATGGTTTTAGAGATCATCCCGCTGCCACAAAGCACAACTCCATCTTTTTGGTACAGAGCGCAGCTGTTTAAAAAAAAGGAATAAGTCAACTGTGCAAAAGGAGGTTTTGCCTAAACAAATAAAATAAACTTTTTTCTGAGCCACTTTGTTTAGCTTTTGTGCAGTTTTTGTGCTACTAACAAAATCAGCTTTCTGGGAGCATGTTTGCATTTGCTGTTCTGTTTACTTAATGCTTTTGTTTCATGTTATCCCAAATAGTTTAAATTCTTTTGGACTTTTTATATTTTTTTTCCTTTTGGCCTTAATCCCATGTCAGCATCTCCTTTCATTGTTTCTCTTAACTAGCTGCAGGGTGATAAATGGAAAATATACATGTCTGTGATTTAAATGCTTCTCTTCTGTCTGCATATAATTATTTCATTATTATCACTCTTTGGCAACTTCTTCCAAAGACATTTTTGTCTCCTGTAATAAAAACGATATGAGAAAAGTATATTTTTTATTGCTTATATATTAACCTCCAGGTATGTGCACTTTTTGTCAAGTATGCATCATTGACCCTCAGCACATTGTGTTTGAACAGTTTGTGATGAGCTGTCACTGGCTAATCTCATTCTTTCTATTTTATATAGGAAAAAGCTTCACACTCACCATCACAGTATTCACAAGCCCACCCCAAGTGGCAACCTATCACAGAGCCATAAAGGTGACTGTGGATGGACCAAGAGAGCCCAGACGTAAGTGGCACATTTACTGAAATAAAAGAATACTGGCGTGTTTTATAATTTCAGATCTAGTCAGAGCAAAATGATGGTAGTCATTTGTTGCTTTTAATATCCAACGTTTCATACCTGCCGTACTTCTGTTTTGAGTAGAAACGAGTTCCCATTGTACTAGGTGAGTGTTTCCCTATCCTCCGCATGGTGAACACTGTGGCAGCTGGTTTTTAATCAGTTGGATTCATAACTGGTGGTGAGACTCTGTCTTTAATTCTTAATATTGTTTAGTTTAACTTCTCATTTGTCCTATTTATCCTTCAGCATTCTATTTTAGAAATGTGTCGCAGAGTGGCCTTCACTTTTTAAGAACTTGAGTTGTGGGTTTTAAAGACAAGAGTGAATTCTTTGGTCTGGATTTGGCTGTGAAAACTTTTCCACCTTGTCCTGTTTAAAGATTCCTTGCAAATAACCACTTGATGACGAGCTGCCACACACCAAACGACTTTCTCTTTTGTGCTTCTCCCTGTCTAAGCGCACCGCATTTGCTATGGTTCTGAAAGTAAGCTAAGGCAGAAATTTAAAAGTAAGGTAATGAACTACTGTATCTGAAAAGCTGTCATAGCAATACATATCTTCAAACAGTAAAATGAAAATTTTTCTGTTCTTGAATTTGCAGAAAGGCTTTACACACAGTCAAATATTAGTGTTAATTAAGTTTTTGTTTGTTTACTGAAGACCTATGATTAAGAATTCAAGTGGATTAAGTTCCAGCAGCCATGACATATCCCAGAGACCAGGGCTGGCAAACACTTTTCAAATAAGAGAAATAAAGGGTATTTTTTCTACAGCTTATAGTATCTTGCTTTGTTTTTGTACCATTGCACAAGCTGAAAAAGGCTCTAAAACGACTATGATTACATGTTCAAGAAAATGTTTATTGTGCAACTTTGCATTTTTAAATGCAAGATTTTACAACAATGTTGTGTCTGCCTTTATCTGCCCAAAAAAGCTTTAATTCTCAAATGACTTTCACAGGCCGTTGGCCTTCTTCAGGCACCATGTTGTGATGTGCAGCATGTGCTATAGATAGATAGATAGATAGATAGATAGATAGATAGATAGATAGATAGATAGATAGATAGATAGATAGATAGATAGATAGATAGATAGATAGATAGATAGATAGATAGATAGATAGATAGATAGATAGATAGATAGATAGATAGATAGATACTTACTTTATTAATCCCAAGGGGAAATTCACAATGTATTTTATATAACCTATAACTGTATGCTGTACATGTCACTTGTCTTTGTTCGGACACATTTCAGAATGACTCACTGAACCAACAGTAACATACTTTCTTGAAGTGATTTGATAGAGCTTAGGCACTTTAGTTTTGGCTTTCGACCTGAGCAGATCTTGTTGTATTAGTGGCCTGTGTCCTCCCTCTTCTTCACTCCAGCAACAAATGAAAAACAAAGTACAGTCAGTCTGCAGCAGAAAGAGAAAAATAATGAGACAAAAATGAGTCATAATGACATAATGGGTGGGATGCAAAGATGAAAATCCTACTCAACTGAGGTGACCCTATAACAGAATATGTCCTTCTAAACAAGACTGTGCTGATGCAAGTTTAACTGTGAGTTATTCTATTATTTACTATCATAATTCAAAAGACATGGAGGCCTGTTCATTTGTACAGCCAATGAAACTCCAGTAGCATAGACACCTGTATTTGCTGTCCATCAGCCTTAAGTCTGAGCAGAGCAGGTGGGAGCACTTTGGGATTTGCAGATCTTTGGGGCGACCTGGTTACTCTGATTCAGATTTAACTGGCATTTGCAACAATATAATAAAGTTACTCAAGGGTACCTCTGGCAGCCTCCAAGGACTCCTTACTTAAAGAATTTAATTGTGCTTCTGTTAATATGCCTGGTGCCTTCTCTTTCTGGGAATTTGGACTTAAGTAAACAAGGCACTCCCTGCAGAGTGCTAACATCTTGTGGAAACAGGAAGTAATAAGCTTCTGCTTAAATTTCCTGATTTAATTCAGTGAGTATTTCTTTTGTCTTTCCTTCTCTAGCTAGATTTATGAAGGCAGTGCCTGTAATCCCATCATGATTATTAAAAGTATTCTAAGACCAGCAATATTAGAAAGGCAATATATAAACTTTGAAAAAGCATGGATATGTCAAGGTAGCATTTTTGGATCATTTGGAAGTATGTGCTAGTTTAAGAAATGAAAAGGATGTGTGTTATGTGTATGTGTCTTCCACATTTCATCCCAAGGCAGCACCTATTGAAATGTCAGATGGCACCAATCACCACTATTTAATGTCTCATGATCAGCTATTTGATTGGCTCAATTCAGGCACAGATTGTAAGAAGCAAAACCATAATAAGAACACCGTTTATCAAGAAATCCCACCCATACTGACAACGTACACATTGCTGAGGGGAAAATGAGTAAGTGGCAGCAAAAGGAAACAATTTAAGTGCATCTTGATACATTTCTAGTCATTAAAAAATAACAAGGTCTCTGATGCCAACTAAGGAACTAAGGAAGACGGCCCCTCAATAGCTGTTTATTTGAACTCAAGGACCAATAAAAATACCCTGTAATGGTGATGCAACTACTTTTCTAATATATTGAAAAAATGAATTTACTTTTTCATGTTTACATTGTAATTTTCAATATCTATGCTTTTTAAATGAAAAGCTTATTTTTTGATGGATTGCATAATGATAAGCACTGCTACCTCGTGGCACCAGGGAGCTGGGCTTAGCTCTTAGCCAGTTCATTGTCTGTCTAGGGATTTTCTCCCAGTGTTCTGGTCTTTCTCACACCCAAAGGAGGGACATGTTAGGCAATTGGATGATTATAAATTGTCCCTTGGTGAGTCTATCCTTTGACAGACTGGCATTTTCATCTAGGATTGGTTCCTGCTTTGAAACAGATACTGCCACATGCCAGAGATTCTGGTGACACTGCCAGTATATCCTCAGACTCTACCACTTGCTGATGGAATAAGTTCATTCAACAACAGATGAACTTTGCGTTTCTTTGTTGTCTTATTAGCATTGAATACTCATCCAATTTTGCTCATTTAATAATGTTGTGCAGTTGTGGGGGGCTGGTGCCCACAACTGTGGGTGCAAAGCAAGAACCACACCTGTAGTCCATCACAAAGTACTCTGTCTCACTCTCTCTGACCCAATGGGACAATTTGATGTCTTAGGATGGGACAGGAAAGCTCGTAGAACCACCGCCTCCTACCCTCCCCATACCCGAGGAGAACACATGACAGTAAATTCTAACCCAATCTTCCTTTGAGGCAGCATCACTAACCAATCAACCACCATGCCACCTTGGCTTCATCTATCTTTATTCCTTTCCATTTAAAAATGTGTTTAATATACAGGTAATATTATTTTCTGAACTGAAACACTTTCAACGTCATCAAGCACATGTTAATTGTGTTTTATTTTACTGCATTTCAGTGTGTTTAGAGAGTTACATCTTCATGCAGAAGACACACAGGGGATTGTGGGAGACTGCTAAGGTTAGCCAGAAATGGGTCTTCAGCTGGATGCAAGCATAAGACTTTAATTCTTCCTGCTTTGTCAATTACATCTTTGTATGTGTTTGTTTTGTTGAGTTTTAGTTTCATAAGATCAGAATTTGCAGCTTCATAAAATCAGAAAGTATAACCTAGAAAAAAGTCTGAGCAGCTTTGCTCAGTTAGACTTTTTCAGTATTTAATCTTTGAATCTTTGTGTTCCGTAGTTTTTTTCATATCATGTTTGAGAGCTTAATGATGTTTTACACAGGAGGAAGAGAGTAAGACATTTATAAAATTCAAGTTGAGTCTTTCTTACCATGGTGACCATCTAACAGTTTGTGAGATTTATCAATTGTGAACTCCGGAACCCATTCAAGATAAATTGAACACGGAGCTATACTTTGTTATACTTAAGTACAACCCCGTGCCTTTTTTAACAGGATGTTTAGTCGGAACAATTACATTTATCGTCGGGAATGTGTCTTTCTGTGGCATCTAAATGCTAAGGAATGCTCCTGTGTAACACACTGTGATTCATAGCTGCAAAATACAGAACTCATAGAAGGATTGCTTTATGCCTTCTGAGTAAATATTTCCCTTGGCAATGTGTCAGTCGCACCAAAAAAAAAAAAAGACAGGTCCAAGTATTGTGAACCTTACAACTTAATCAAATGCACTATATTTTAGCAATCGTCACTGGTTCAGCAAGCTTTCTGACTAAGCCAAGTTAGCTTTTTAATTTATTGCTAGACTTTTTTTTATGACGATTTGCATTGCTAATGAAGTAGTTTCTCTTAAATATGATTTTTCCTTTAAGTCTACAGATATAATGGAAAACTGGACTAACAGGGTTGTTTCCCTTTAGCAAAAAAAAAAAAAAAGCAACGACGGCAGTTTAAAAAATCCTGCTATCCAGATACAGCATATTACAGCTGTACAGAATTGTGGTGTGCTGTAGGTTCTTTTTCTTACTATTGATGGTAAGTGTTTTCAGCTTTGGCTGTGACTGGTATAGTTCAGAAGTAGTATGATGAAAGCACTAAAGTAAACCACATTGTGAAGCATAATTACAGAAATGAAATTAGGATGAAAGTTTGTAAAATAAGACCCAGATTGGGGAGTCAGGCCTTGGCAGCACACAACCAAGGCAGGCTGCAGTGCTGTTAGCAACAATGTGCGTCCCACCACAGAAGTAGCTCTAAATCCTCACTGCAGAATGCGTCCTGTTGAAAATGTACTGTGGAAGACTTTCGGTTTAAAAAATGAGGTCATTCTTCGGAAGCGTAAAGGGACAGAAGCGGTGCAGAATAGCTGTGGTTAGCCAAAATATCAAAGCTGTAATGCAATTTCTTTTACCACATTTGATTTTATTGTAACTGTGATACAAAGATCCAAGTGGACAGTGTGTTCTTACACCTCGACTCATGTGCCTTCAGTACGGCTTACAAGCTGTCTGTCCATCCATCCATTTTATGAAATGTCTGTTACCACAGCCCATTGCTAATGTTATGTGATAGCCTCATGTTCAAGCATGTGATTAACCAATGGATTTGAGTAGCTCTCATTTATATTAGGCCAATTCAATTCAAAAACTTAACACATCTCTCCATTGTCAGAGAAATCCGTGCGGTCACATTCAAACTTAATCAGAAAATACGTAAGGGTAATATAGACTCTAAATAGATTAATAATCATACCTAGATCACAAAAGCTACAAAACCTCTTCATTTACCACTATACCATTTTATGAATGATTTATTTTGTTTTGCTTTTGTTGTTGCTGTTAATGATGTAGCATTTTTTAAAACATTCATTTTATGTAAGTTTTTAAGTAATCCTGTATTTCATTTAGTATGGCAAGTAATTCCCGTAATCTTCTTTTAAAATGGAATCTTCACGTGAAATAAATGTTTTTACACATATTTCTAGGCTCTGTCACAGAAGAAAATGGTGTCTGTTTTTTTAAATGAGTTAATCCATCATTGCATGGGTGGAAAATTCAAAAGGTCAAAAGTAATTACAAATTACACAGTGTGGAAATGATTGTGTAAAGAAAAAGGAAAATATAATGTCAGGAAAAGAATCCACCTTTCTTTTCAAGGCAAGTTTGCTACCAATCATGCCACTTGCATTGTGCTGGTTCTTTGTCAATCGATCACAGTGTAGTGTTAAAAGCTCTTGCTATTTTAAAACGTTAGCCTGTGTTTCACAGCTTTTACCAGGTATTATTTCCAAACTTCACTCTAAGTATAAAGTGGAACAGAATTATTGTGTTTAGAGTAAATACACATGGTCATCCCAATTTGTTACAAAATTTGAAGTAGCTATGGGGTAATAACCATTTCTGCAACCCTGAGGCACACCCACCACACCCCGGGATGTGCAAGGAAAAAAGTCACTTGACTTACGTAGCTTAAAATAAGATAGAAAATCCATGCAGGGTAGGTTGGGATGGAAGTATGATGGTGAGTGATTGTGCTTACATCCCTGTATTGCAATAAAAAACACTGGAGAGAATATGGCCCCAGTTTGTGGCCATGAGAAAAATAGTAAGGGAAATTAAATTAAAGAATTATACACAGCGAGTAGGAAACAAACACACATTTCTTGATTGAAAATCCAGCATGCTAGCTATGACACCACCATCATAACCTTTAGAATGTTGTTTCTGTATTGGTAATTCACACTGTAGTATTTTTTGCCACTCGCTGTAACATCAAGTCATCCCCTCCACCCACGGAGGGGAATGGCCAAAAGTTATATGTCAGAAATTTGGTTTATGATGAAAAGTATCTATATGCCAAATTTTCACATCTGGTGCTAGAACAACAAAGCTGTGCATAAAGAGCAAAGAAACATGGGTTATGTTTAAAGGGTAAACCTAAAGATGTAGAAGAGATACCACTTTATAAATTAATCTTAAACATCTAAACTGAATAAGCAAAAGAAATGTACTTGTGCAGTTTTGCTTGATCAAAGTTTTGAATTTAAATAAAAACTATAGACTTGGAAGAGGAATTGAATTGGAGCACAAGTTGAAAATCACACTAATCTCATTAATACAGTAAAGCTATAGTATATGTAAATTAGTCATTTACAGAATACTAAAATAACTAATGCATGAAAATAAAGTGTCAGGAAGTGCAGGTAAAGGCCTTAAATATAACAGAAACAAGCTGACCAAACTCCATTTCTCAGATCACACATCATCAAGCACCCACAAACCGTTTATATCTAAAATACTATAGGCGCTGAATAAATTCTAACTGTCGGTAAATATAACCATTTCTGCGTTTGTATGGAGGTATATTATTTGTAAGTTAAAAACTAATAATGGGTATTTTCGTACTGAAAAGTCTTCATAACGTGTATGCCTGAGAAAAAATACAGCTATGATATATAAGTAGAAATGGAGGAAGAAAGCCAGCAAAGATGAAAGGGGCCAGACCAGAGTAGGCGCCAAATGTAGCCATTCGAGAAGATGAAGGTATTGATTAAAAGGTTAGTCAGTCGTTCATTGTTAGTGGAATGTGTGATTCAGGTACAAAAAGTTGCGCATGCAATTGACAGAATGGTGCCTGACTTATATTTCTTTCAATATATCACACATAAATGTAAAAATGTGCATAATGTGGATTTAAATACAGCAAAAGAGTTTAAGGCTGAACATTACCATAGCAGTAGAGTCACTCATATCTCTAGCATGTGGCCATTAAGAAAACGAGGTCAATGGGAAATTGAACTGTATAGATACAGCGCCATTAATGCATGTGTGCAAGTTTGGGGAGATCAGCTCAGAGTGATTACAAAAAGGCATGAGGGAATGGATTCTTATACAGCAACTCCATTGAGCAAGTCACTTTCATGACTTGTACAAAAAAATATATGAAAACAATGGTAATAGATGCTGATCTTGTCATTCACCCTAGGTAAAGGTGTCTCAGTCGTATTCAGTTTGGGGTGCAGAGAGCCAGAGCCTATTCCTACAGCTCTGGACAGAAGGCAGGAGTAACGTATCCCATGGCACATCGATGCCCACACATTCACACAGGACATATTTAGAGTCTCCAGTTAGCCTTACACACATGTATTTAAAATGGACAGAAACTTTGTATTGCATGGAGAAAACCCCACACAGGACAACATTTAGACTGTTGTCAGATACGGACCCCAGACTAGGATTTCATTTCATGCTCCGTTTTTTTTTTTTGATATAGTAGCTCCCCCTTGTCCCCCCTATATAGACAATGATAAATAAATTATTATTTTCCTTGCTGATGATGACTTCAAACATGTACCACATCAAAAATAGCTCATCCAAAAAACACACACAGATTACCGAAGTGAAGTTTTGTCCATTCAATTGTCTGAATTTTTTTTTATTTGTTCTTTATTTTAATGTGGTTCACAGTTACACCCACAGCATACCTTTGTAGAGAATCAGACATGATTCCTGAAGATAAATAATAAATATTCTGCCATAAGCTGAAAAGGGCTGCCATGGCACCAAGTTGCATTGACCTTCTAGTGATGTGCATTAGCTGATGGTTGCATCCAGCTACAGATTCTTTTAAATAATATTAATTATGACTATAAAGAAGACAACACTGGTCAGATTCTCATATTTTCATCCATCCATCCATTATCCAACCTGCTATATCCTAACTACAGGTTCACGGGGGTCTGCTGGAGCCAATCCCAGCCAACACAGGGCGCAAGGCAGGAAACAAACCCTGGGCAGGGCGCCAGCCCACCACAGGGCATGCACACACACACGCACACACCAAAGACAATTTAGGATCGCCAATGCACCTAACCTGCATGTCTTTGTACTGTGGGAGAAAAACCAGAGTACCCGGAGGAAACCCACACAGACACGTAGAGAACATGCAAACTCCACGCAGATAGGACCCGGGAAGTGAACCCGGGTTCCCTAACTGCGAGGCAACAGCGCAACCCACTGCGCCACCAATGCCGCCCCTCATATTTTCAAATATGGAGATGTTCTGTTAAAAACCTACCCCAGCGGTCTTCAATGGACAACAGATACAGTCTTGTTTGGGGATGAAATTCTTACCACCAAAGGCCTCTAGCACTTCCTTCCTAGTACACATTTATGTTACATTTTGTTCAGCAGTAATATTGTAATGCAATTGCAAAACTCCGCATAGACATTTTAGAAATTATGTGCTAGTACTGCCACACAGACGTCACAAAACACCTGCAAGCAAGTGCAAGCGTACATAAAATGGAATCAGAAATATCCTGTAAGCATTTTGTGTGCCGCATGTCTTTAAAGCTTTTCTGCAGCTATTTGAACATTGTGTGTGGCGCATGTTTTAATATCTTGTTTACTGCTGGCTGGCACATATAGTTGAAATGAGTATATTTTTACATCTTTTTGTTTCGATTAGCTTGGGCATGACTTCTTCATCTGTCAATGTGTGTACATTATCGTATTTTTATGTCAATGTTGGGCATTAAGAGAATAATGGTCTCTCTCGATACAGTTATGCTGACAGTGCAGATGCTTCTGCAGGGGAAAATAGACGAGCAACATTGATTTAAGCTGCTCTAAGTGATAAAAGGTGCATTTAGTTACATTTTATTTGTATTGTTGTTAGAAGTACATTTGTTTGTGCATTGATTGAAGAACACACACCTTGTTTGTGCACTTTCCCATTTGTCCCATTTGGGGTTCACATGAAAATGAAAGAGAGAGATGACTTGATAGGCAGCCACTTGCAGACATGATTGCACTCTAATATCAAACCATCGCTCCGTAGTTCACTATCACAGGAACATCGGGTACAAGGAATGAGCCTATTCTCTGCAAGGCACACTCACATGGGACCCATGAACAGTTATAAAGTACATTTAATGTCTTTAGGATGTTGGAAGAAAATAAAGTGGCTGAAGAAAACCCATGTTGGCATGGAGAAGACATGCACACTCTACATAGACACAGTGACCAAGCTGGTAGGCTCCTGAAGTTGTGAGACAGCAGTGCTAACCACCATGCCACCCACGATTCCTTAAATATTTTTGGGTGACGCCTCCTGTCAGTTCTGCAACGATTTAGGATTGCATTTTCTAAATGTGTGTGAAAGAAAGCAGTGGAAATTGTAAAAAAAAAAAAAAAAAAAAAAAAAAGTAGCTGCCTGCAAGGTATTGCACAGTCACTTGGGCAAGATTTTTAAATCTCATATTCAGCACATTACTCCAAACCACATGCACAAATGTGCGAGGTCGTTTTGTCTTCCTGCTTTATGTCAAGACAGTTTGAAGGAACAGCAAATCAGAATATCAACTCGTAACCGTCAGAATAGCATTTATAAAAAAAAAAAAAGAAAAATGAAAAACCATTTCCGAAGTTAAACCATATTTTATTTCTTAGTCTGGGCAGCTTTTTTTTTGTCCTGTTTTCACCCTCATTCAACGGCCAAGAAAAATACCCTTTTCACTTTTCAACAGGTTCCAGACTCAGAAGAGTTTGTTTATTTAATGGCCACTGTTTTAAAGATTAAACTTAGGCTTCCCCGGGCTTTGTGCTTGCCTAAATGAACTCTAGCTTTCAGAAAAATGGTGCTCTTTGTAACTTTATTTCAGTCTTTTGCAGCATGATGGCATGTGCCCATGGGTATTGACATCCTTTTTTAATGACTAATAAACTAGCTAAGCAATTTAATAAATATAGCAACAAATATTAAAAAGGATATTTGTCAGCATATTCAAAAAAGCCTTCTTCATATTTCTCAAACAAATTATATGTGAGGAAACTTTACACCCACCTTTGAACTGCATATTAATCAGTTATTTAAATTGCAATGTCTTTGAAACTTATTAGCACAGAACACACCCACTAAGAAAACAAAAACAACAAAAGCTGATTTCAGTTCTTCCTCCGAAAGTTACTGTGGCTGAAATAAATTGAACGCAATTATGGAAAAAAGTGCCATCTATCATATGAGGGCAACCAGCTACTGTTACAGTATACCAGCATTTTATCCTAATAGACTGATATTTGCACTCCGGAAAGTGGTGCTAGAGGCAGCTATTCATTTTCTAACAGCGACATGGAAAGCTTCTTTCACTCGGAGTCCTGTACGGAGCTTTCCTCAATGCTGGTTTCTTCCCAGACTGTCTACCTGTGGCGTCTCAGTCTCCATCCTCGACTGAGCCATTTAAACTATAAACACTAGGGCAGGGTGTGCCTTAGTCCGTCAGCTCTGGCATTCAGGTCTCCGTTTTGAAATAAGTGCCTGTACAAACAAAAAATGTGTCAGCAGAATAAAAGGAATTTATCCCATGAATGGGAAAATGACTGGGGGTGGCGAGCTCAGGGATTTTTTTTTTATCCTGAGTTACTGCCAAGGTGTAAGTAGCATAAATACTCTTCTGTGATTTATCAAAAATAGCATTCAAAGACAAACCTTACATTATGTTTAGTAGATAGAAAATATTTATATATGTTATGTGTGTGTATGTATGGCTGTATATAGGTGTGAGCCCTACACCCTCTGAGTCCAGGGTTCGAATCTTAGTCTTGCTGCTGTGTGTGTGTCATTTATGCCTTCTGTCTTATGTTAGTATGAGTTGCCCAGATGCTCTCTACATCTCACTGTGTTTGGTTGTTTGATAGCTCTGAACTGGTCCTGTGTGGTTAAGTCTGGGTGAATGTGTAAGTGTAACCTGTAATGGAGAGATGTTGTCCAGGGATCATTATTGCCTTGCTAGCCAGGATAGACTCCACATTCCACATGACACCGATTAGATAGATAGATAGATAGATAGATAGATAGATAGATAGATAGATAGATAGATAGATAGATAGATAGATAGATAGATAGATAGATAGATAGATAGATGTGTGTTTGTATATATTTACAGTAGGTGTATGTGCATTTCTATGTGCTGTGCTTGTGTAAGTACAGTACATATGTATGGGACAGCATGGCAGTGCAGTGATTAGTGTTTCACAGTTTCAGAGACCATGGTTGCAGTCCCAGGCACTGCCTGGTGTAGTCTACATGTTATGCCCCTTGTTTGCATGTTTTTTTCCCTGCCTACTACATCTGTTAGATTAATCAGGATCTGAAAATTGTCTGCCCAATTGAGTTTGCCCTACAATGGATTGGTGCCTCATTCAAGGCCGCTTCCCTCCTTGCATTCACTGCAATGTGTTTCTGTTTATTTAAATTTAGATTGTTTCAATTATAGTTTGAAATAAAGAAATAATTTATACCTTTATTCTTTAAAATAGCTAGTAATTAATAAGCAAACTCTTCTTTTAACTAGCGTTCTACTCTTTAATGTTTTGAAAGCTAAACATGTAAAGTAATGTTTATTAGACCAATCATTCTGAAACCTGCCATACAATAATACCCTTCATTTCAATTGATCTTCTTTTAATGAGTTACATTTTAATATTGGACTGTAGAGTATTTTTATATTTTAGTCTGTATTTTTAAACTCTATATTGAAAAGTTGAATGGCTGTTCTGAAATATTCACATAAAGAGTCACTCAAACACCAAAATATTTTACACCACAGAACTGTTTAAATAGTGTGCACTTTAAATGGGTTAAGTTGGTTATCCTATCCGGAATAATCAATTAAAAGTGTTGCAGATTCTTTACCAGATAGTGTACCTTGTATTATGTTCTAAATATAATGAGGTATATTTTGAAATAATGGATTGTAGACTTTATTTTTATACGTTAGTTGGTTAAAGTTTAAAATCTGCGAAGCAGTCTGTGCATTAGCTGGTTAAAATGATGGATTGTGATGAAATAATTGATTATACATTTGAACAGAATATGTGTATGTATGTTTGTGTATGTATATCTGTGTGTGCATGTGTGCATGTACAGGCATATTTGTGCATGTGAACCAATGTATATGATGGTGTGATTATATATATATATATATATATATATATATATATATATATATATATATATATATATATATATATATATATATTTTTTTCTCTGTGGTGGGCTGGCACCCTGCCAGGGGTTTGTTTTCTGCCTTGCGCCCTGTGTTGGCTGGGATTGGCTCCAGCAGACCCCCGTGACCCTGTAGTTAGGATATAGCGGGTTGGATGATGGCTGGGTGGATGGATATATTTCTCTTATTTGCAGGTTAGGTGCATTGGCAATTCTAAATTGTCTCTAGTGTGTGCTTTGGTGTGTGGGTGTGTGTGTGGGTGTGTGTGTGCGCGCCCTGCAGTGGGCTGGCACCCTGCCCGGGATTTGTTTCCTGCCTTGCACCCTGTGTTGGCTGGGATTGGCTCCAGCACCCTGTAGTTAGGATATAGCGGGTTGGATAATGGATGGATAGATGTATGTGTACCTCCTGTTAAATTGAGCATAGGGGTTAACTAGCTGTTCCAAAGCAACATAAATGGAACTGTCACCTTCTTTAATGTTAGCTATTGTCTTGATCTTAAGAAAGATCTGGCAATGTAAGTGTTATTTGTATGTTTTAAAGTTTGACTTCACCATCATTTCCTGTGAAAGCTATCGTACACGCAAAGACAGTAGGCTTATTGTCGCTGGCTGTCAGTACACTACATGAAATATGAAATTTTTGCATCAGAATGTTTTTAGAAAAGAAAAAGAAAAAATAAAAGCATGGTCAATTACAACTCTGCATCCCCAAGCGTTTTCCTGTTTACTCTCTAATTGTAAGCAATAAATGCGAGCTTTGTGTACAGTGGCACTTCCTTGCTTACTCAGTTTCTGAGAAAAGGAACTTATTAAGGTATTTTAAAGTCATTTAATAAACTTCTCTGTCTCATTTTAGAAAAAACTAAATGGAGCATGAGCTGGGATATTTTATCCTCAGCTGCACTCAGATAGTAAACTCTTTGAGTTTTCTGCAGTAGTGGGAGCATGTTGGAGGGCCTGTCATTTTGCTGTCCAATGCTGTCATGGTGTAGCATTCTTAATTTAAATTTTCTGACATTTCCATGGAAGTAAAGTGTCCTCTTTGTTGCGTGTATGTGTAAGCCATTAAAATGAGCCCTGCTTCCCAGTAGCAATATACACAGGCATACCTGACTCTTCCAGTTTTAGCCATTGCTCGGGTCACACAACACAGTCAGACATCTTTATCAGGCTTCAAGCAATTGGAGTGAAGGAGCTAAGCTAAAGTCAGAGGGTTTTTAGTTTTACCGATTCATTCATTTTCCAAACTTGCATTTTCTAATACAGGGTTACTAGGAACCTGGGGGTCTAATGTTTTGGCACTAAGTGCAAAGTAAGAGCCAGGCTTCAACAGATTACCAGCCCACTGCAGGGCACACATACATTCTCACACAAATGCACAGCTGAATATGGAATTGCCAAGTCTTTGGGATTTGAAGAAGGCCAGAGTGCCTGGCATGAAGATACCATATAAGTCGAACATACAAATTCCCCAAGAACAGTATACATGCAAAGATATTAAGCAAAGGAGTTGGAGCTGTGAGGCAGCAGTACTAAATATTGAATCACCTTGTCATCCACATCTCTCATGAACTGGTTTGGATTTCCAGCCTGGCTATCTACAAGATGTTTGCACGTCCTCCCCATATCTTCAGAAACACGATGACTTAACGTCAAATAACCAGAATTTAAAAGCAGGATTCAGGAGCTGAGAGACATAAGCACTAACCACAGCAACATTATGCCATCCTTATTTTATTAACTACCAAAGTGATGCATGCTACTTAAACCTGTTATTAAAGAAGTATGCTAATTGATTGACATGGCTCCTGAGTTCTAGGTTCAGATCCTGGCTTAGCCACTGTCTGTGGAGTTTTCATGTTTTGTGTTTTTCTTTGAGGACTCGGGTTTTTTCCCACATCCTGAAGATGTGTAGTTAGAGTTAATGGGTAACCTACAGTTGACAGAGTATGACTGGCTGTGGGTCCCTGATGCATCAGTTGGACCTAAAATAACAAAAATGAAGGTTGACTAAGGGAGAGTGAACATCTTAAGCACGATTCCCAGACAAACTGAAATTGTTCCCATCAAGGTATAGATTTGCCTTTGGCCAATAGCACCTACATCTTGCACCATCTTGTATGCAGCCCCACCTTAGATGGTACAGCAGCAGGTGTGGGATATGGCCGGATATGTAATTTGTTGAATGAATTGCGTTTTAGTTATATTTGAATTTTAGTCTGTTAGCAAATCTCTGAAAATTTGACTGAAAATGAGCTACTTTATTTGACTCAACAGAAGCACAATAAAGTGCTGCCAGTTACGTTTGTCAGGGTGGAGTGGGGGTGATTTGGAAATTACTGTTCAGTCATTACAGATTTGAGCAATCCAATGCTGATTACCTGAAGCAAGGTTCCTTATGTTGAAATAACACTTAGAGGCCGGGTTTTTGTTTTTAATATATTCTGTCACTTTAGTAAAGAAGGGTGTCTCTGTTTGGCAGCCAAGTCAGCTGTCTGGAAGCCTTTGCCATAGTGCGTCTTTTGGAACCCAGCCAAGCTGCTCTGAAAAACAACTTTGTTTCCCTCTCTCTGCCACCCTCTGGAGGAACCCGTTTTCTTATATGCATAGATAGCTGACAAAAGGTAGATACAAATAGGTTTGTTCATTATCACATTTTCTGCTGGTCAGTGTCTCATAATGTTCAAAGTCAGACACCCGACTACCTCTAGTTAAAAAAACAATCGTGGCTCTTAAAAGGTATCTTCTTTAGGCATGTCTGCATTGTCAACAAGTTTATTATCATTTACCAATGGATGAATTTTATTAGATTTAGAGCTGCAGCTTTTTCTTGTTGGTATTGGATTTTTTAAAAGAGACCAATATTGATTTCTTGGAAGGTGTTGAAATGTAACAAAGCTTCAACTTGAAAACTGACTTAGGTGTGAATCATTAGTACTTTGAAAGAGCACTAAAGAGATTAAGTTCATTGCCCAAAAATATAACTCAGTGGTTGACCTTTTTATTTACCATATTGTCTTCTAGCTCTCTATAAACTTTGTGGAAGGAAGATGTTTTGTGCTCTAGAGAAGAAAGGTCTATGTATGGACTTAACACAGGTCTTACTCTGGGACATCAGTGTAGTTAATCCAATAAAATTCTTTTAATTAAATATTGAATCATATGAAAATTATGAGGAAGTGCATTCAAGGAGAAAACCAGGAAGAACATCTTCACACAGATGGTCATGAGAATTTGGAAGAATCCCACAAGTGGGGTATGTAGATGACTGCTTTTAAAAGGCATTGGAGGTGATTTTGAAACAACACCACTGTTAGTTAATCAAATCAACTTAACACACTGAATGATCTCCACTCTGTATGTTCTTAGGTTCTAAGCCTTATTTATGCAGTGTGTAAGGAATTGGAGATGCTCTGAAATGAGGTGCCACAAGGGGGAAGCAAAACAAAGCAACCTCAAAGTGGCTCAAATGACCTTCACCAGTTTAGGATGACTGGAGGTAAAATATGTGTTTATGGGGGCTACGAGTTCTTGTTGGGCAAAAAGTGAGAAAATGCTATGGGAGAATTACAATGTGACCCTCCATTCCTGCACCTAGTCTCTAATTTGATGTTAAAGGCTCAGTTTATTTGTTTTTAGTTTTTGTACTGTACTTTTAGTTGAATATTTCGTAGGATTGTAAGCATCTGAAAGAAGACATCCAGCTATTTTTAGAGCCTCTTAAGTTAATTACTATGTCTGGGAAAACCAATGCTGTCTTAGATGCAATACAAGAAACAAATTTTAAAAAATGTGCACTATTTAGCCTTGCATGTGAATCCGATAATGGGAACATCTGAAGATAAAAAAATCAAAGTGTACAAGCTTCTAACCAAACTCATTTTTTGTTTATGATTCATAATAGCAATGTTTATATTAAACTCAAAATAAAACTAACTTTCTCTGATTAATAGGGTAGTGCCTAAAGCAAAATTGCCATTCAAACTTTACAAAAAAAATGTAAATGAGTTGCAAAATCTTTAAATGAACAGTAATTCATTTCCCAGACCTGACTGTTGTAATATGGTCTCCAGAAGCCAGAGAATGTCCCATAGAAAATCACACAAGGCAGTGACTGATCCTAGAGAGGGCAGTGTTCTGTTACTTCGCACACTCGCACACACATCCAGATTGGGCCAGGTTAGAGTCACAGCTCAACCCATGACTTTGAAATGCCAAAGGAAATTGGACTGCCTGGGCTTATTATAGGGAGGAATTTGGGCCGCTGGAAAAAACCCTTGCAGACACTGGGAGAAAATGCTGACAAAACCAGGAAGCAGAGCTAAATGCCTAGATAGCCACTTTACCACACCTTCAAAGAAATGATAAATGAAAAACATGGAATGAATAATCTTAAAAGCATTGCTATCAACCAGAAACATGTAGCCTAGTTCCAGTGTAATAAATGAACAAAATTGCACACTAAGAAGAAGACATCACCATCAGTATCAGCTTTAATAAAATCCATTGCTGTGGCTGTTGAGGTGTGCTTCTGTGGGTGTGCCTGGAAGAACATTGAAGAGGAGTGCAGGAGCTAAGAGCCCCAGTCATGTGATGTTAAGCTAAATTGTCAATATTGTTGTGTATTAAAGAGTATTTCCACAGCAGATAATGTTCACATGTGGGCAATGGATAGCCTGCTCTTGTGAATCCCACTTTATGTGTTGGTAGCAAACATGTGCTGGTACTCACTGATGACACCCTATTGTTGTTTTTTGGATAAACTCTGATGAAGTGAAAAAGTACGAGGAGTCTGCATTTAATTCTGCACGTGTTCTTGTAATGGAGCAGCACTGTAGGCCATGATTCTGGAGGAGCAGGAAATGCCCATAAGTGCTTAAGAGCCTTTCATTGCCTACGTGATTATGCTACCCATATGCTACCGGATTAAAGTGTACTGACAGCTCGGTGGGATATTCTGAATACATCGCCTCTAGCCAGGCAATGTGGAAATCCTTTTGCAGTTTGTTCACCAAGATAAACCCACTTCCTGCCGGGTAACGTAAAAATAGAAAAGGATTGAGCTTTGAAACATGAAGTGCTACCATAGTTTGCCTATTGCCAGATCACGTGATAATCCCAAGACCTTAGAGTTAGAAGATAAAAGAAAATTAGTCAACATTAACACACCTGATATTAAAAATAACACTTTTGGCAGCATGGTGTGTGGAGGGCACACTTTGCTCAAATACTTTCAAGACAATTACAAATATCTGCTTTTTCAAATTGACCCCTATTTCCAGTCCATGATTCTAAGTGCAACAACACACAAGATTTGTAAGAAATGTACCATCTCTTTTCCAAACTACTTAATCTAATTCAAGGGCTGTGGGAGGCCAGGGCCTGTCCCAGCATCATCAAGTTCAAGGCAGGATCCAACCCTGCATGCCAAAAAAGTTAAGTAGCCTTTCCTTTTCTGCCAAGGAGTGGCTGCCTCCTGTCTTATTGTGACAAGCACAGGAGCTGGCAGACAAATCATTAAGAAATTAAAGCCCATAAGAAAACATTGACTTTTATTCCATAATTTTCATTCATTTTGTAAACCCAAATGATAGCATTAAGTCTAAGACAGAAAACAGCCAAGGACTGGGTGCCAGCCCATCACTGGTCACACACACTCTCAACACCCACTCGCTCACATTAAGGTGTAATTAAGGTGAGTGTCATTGGGAGACCAATGTGATTTGAATCGGGAGCTGCAAAATATTAGCCCTGTCCTGTCCTGTCCTGTCTCAGGTTTTGACTGTCTTCATCTCTCATTGTATTAACTGCCTTGATGGTTTGTGTAAAATGTGATCTTTCAGAGTAGCTAGCCCACCAGATCCATTGAAATCTATGTACATATGTGAAAAACTGTGAAATAAAAGCAAATAATTTCCACTGTTCTCCACCCTTCTAATTTCCTTCGGTTAAAAAAAAAAACTGTTAAAAACACAGAGTAACTATTTTTATCATCTTACTGTGAAGATGATGAAACTAACCACTCGTGTGTCTAAGGATGGGTTTTACCTCTCTCATGTAATTGTATCTATGAGTGGTTTCTGATTAAATTAGACAACATGTTATTTGTAAAAGCTGTCGATTGCAGTGTGTCGTATTTAAAGGAAGGTTTCATAACAAAGGAAATAAGAGTACAACAGAAATTTCAGTTATTAATATTATATTAATAAAAAAAACTGTTTTGTTTTTACCCAGCAAAACTTTGATCTTTGAATGAAAATGCATGACAGAGCCTTCTCAGAGCTGCTTAGTACTATGCAGGGTAAGGGGACTGAAGCCTGTCCTGGAAGCACAAACTGTGAGGCAGGACACAGCCCTAAGCAGGGCCCATTAACTCACACTCTCGCCCTCACATGGGGGTAGTAAACATGCAAGGAAATCTGAAAGCTGACATGAACATGGTGAGTAACATGCAGACTCCACACAGACAAAGAGGATTGAAGCCCAATACACAGAATTGCATGCTTAGGTTCGATATTTAATGTCATCTTTTTTTGTTTAAATGTCCTGCAGGGTTTATAGGTTTGTTAATGTCAAAGTAGTGTTGCTATCAACTCCTGACTTTTCAAAGGGCACCATACTTATCGTGTCATTTATAGACTTTTGTGCTTGACACAACTTTAATTCTTTTTTGCTTAGTGATAAGCAATATTTAACAAATTGATGGTCTTGTTACGTTTATAACTTTGAAAATACAAGTTTCCCTGGCATTGCCTCGTATGTGGCTCTGCTTTGCTTCCTGGTCTCTGACATAAACTCTGACCCACACAACTCTGAAATGGATTAAGCAGATTCAGAAATGGATGGATGAATTATAATGTGGGACTCGTGCACGCTCCAGGGTTGTGCCCAAAGCGGGTAGGATATGCTTAGGTGCTCATGGTCCTGAAGTGGACTAAGCTGGTTCAGCAATGCATGGAAAGTTAAAGATGTGGTGGTGCTAAGGCATAATACTTCAATGGCGATCTCAAGACTGAGTTTACACGTTTTGGGGAGTTATAAGTTTTCTTGATCACACTGTTGATTCCTGCAGGCTTTTCTGCTCATCTGTTGTCTACTTTTTTGACAATTACTTAACCGAGCCTTGCCCTATTACTCTGAGCTTCTCAAAACCAATTTGAAAAATCTCAGTTGCAGTAACAGTGTAAGTCACTACAGCCATTGTTGTCTTCAGATTGGAAGGATAACTAAAATAAAAGTAAAGAGCGGACTTTATTTATTGGTTGGGGAGGATAACAGCGTTCATATAATATAGTACCACATATCAATTTTTTATGTTCCTAAATCTATCCATTTCATGAAGTTACTTTTACCTTCACAGGGACACGGCAGCAATTTAGAGCCAGTCCATACCTGGGTACACTCACATAGGGTGTCTTTTAGAGTCCCTACTTAATCTACATCTCCATAGGTTCTGAAATTAAATAGGAAATGTCCTAAGAACATGTGTAGGGCAGGGAAAATCCACACAGAGAGTTGCTTCAACTCCCTAGAGCTTTGAGATAGTAGCACTAACCGCTGCACGTTTGAACTTACGTGAAGTTGGCCAGATACAGGCCATTTAGACTGAGCAGCTTTTCCTTTAATCACTGGGAAAGATCAGTCAGTACCTACAGATAGATACACTGCTTTTTCTTTTCTTTTTTTCTACAAAGTTTGCTGATTGGTGGCCTCCGTGTCAGCTTGGCTTGAGCAAGAAGAAAAATGATCTCATAACTTCAATACTTTGCGTTGTGACTCTATAAGATACAACCCCTCCAAATCAGTTAAAAAGGCCGGCACGAGATATGGATTACAAAGATAAATAGTTATAATTTATTTCCTGGAAGTAATCCCATGCCTTTGAATGATGACAGAAAGAAGCACCCTCGCTAGCCGTCTTTTAGGTGGACAGTTGAGTCGTGTAGCTATGGTATATTAAATGCGAAACATAAGGAAATATTTAAAAACACATAGCCTGGATAAGGGAGACCATAAATTACTGTCAGCATATTCTGAACGCTAGCAGATAATTTTTTTTTAATCTCCAGACAGGAAAAAGTTACAAAGTTTTATGAAAGAAAAGGGATAGTTTTTCTGATTACTAGCCTAATAGTAACTTCAAGTTTCGATAATGAACACCAGACTCGCATAATGAACGTTTCTCCCACTGTTTCGTCTAAAGGCCGTCCAAATCTACTGTAACTGCTGTGTGTCTCACTCATGCTGCCAACTGGCCACTAGCCAGCCTATTTCCTACTGAAAGGATATTTACTTTCATCCCTTTCAGGTCACTCAATCCATCACAGACCACCACGGGCTAAAATGCCATATAAATTATCAGCTTTTTTCTCTCTCCTTCTGAATATTATTTTCCTTCACTTGTTCGACGCAGCATAAATCTTTTGACAGGACGACACAAGCTTTCGGCTTCTCTACTGTTTCCTAGTTCTCTCTGAGGTTGTAGAAAAAAGACAGTAGCAGCAGTGTCTCAAGCAGTCAAGGATGGAGCCAAGGCTGAAATTTGGCATGACCGAGCCCCTTTTCCAAATGGCGCAAGCCAGTCAGCTTCAAATATTTGAATAATGAGCTATCTGTAGCTGACTTTGTGAGGTACTGGAAGTATCTGTTCCCAACTTTACAAATAAGAGGAAAAATTTCTATTTTTACACGTCTGGGCTGCTTCACTTATAACGGCGAGACGAGAGAATGAGATACTTTTTAATCTTAGCCCGCTGACACCCAGACATTTTAACACTTGTCTGAAGGGACACTCGCTTTAAATGTGTGGTACAGCGGATGGAAGTGGAAAGTTTAAAAAAAAAAAAAACTCCATTTTGGGCCAGGTGGCATAGTGGGTAGCCAGCAACCTGATTTGTTTCCTGGCATGGTTGCAGTCTGTAAAAATGTTAGTGTTGGGTTTAACTAATCAAAGTATGTGAGCATGAGTGTGCCGCTCTCATCTAGAGATCCATCCTGTTTGATGCTGTCAAAAAATGGATGGACAATTCAGACACCTGCAAATGTGACATATGCCTGGAATATGTCTTGGATTCCTTTACAAATGTGTGCATATGTGTAATATAAGTCAGATGCTCTTTTGCTCCTGATGGACCTTGAGTGTGCTAATGCATGCGCTTAAGTATGGTGGAAATAGAGTAGTGAATGTGAGAGCCATTCTGGTGATGATTATTACAAAACGTATCAATCCATTCATGATATGATGTCATTTATTAATACTGAATGACATAATGAATTCATAATCTATATATAACTACATAGTTAAAACAGTAAGGTCATCTATATAATATATCAAAAATAAGGGAAAGCAGTGTTTATGGTAAGGATGGCGGTTTCAGAGGATGTTACAGGAAAGACAAATCATTATCGGCTGATTGTAGGCTGGCATAAGAGGCTCTACCAAGTTTATATAAATTAAGTAGCATAGTGTACCATTATGGTGTGTTTAATTTCAGTACTTTGAGGGTGAGTAGTAGGGTGGCGTGATAGGAAAATGAATCGTGTGGCTGCTACTTCACAGATCCTGTGTCCATGGTTTGAATCTAGCTCCCACTCATTCTCCCCATGCAGTATTCAAGTCCTCCCCTTGTTTGTTTGTGTTTTCTTCAAAGTGTTTTTCTTCTAGCATCTTCAAGGACATGCAGGTTACCTTAATTGGCGACTAATGAGTGTGAGTGACTGGGCTATGTGATGAACTGATGTCTTGTCTAGAGTGGTTTCTTACCTTGCTCCTAGTGTGATTAGAATTGAAAATGTTGTGTCATGTAGGTAAGAGCCCCGAGAAGTCTCTTAAAAAGGAAAGGAAGTCACTGAAGTTCTGCAAGCAGCAGATGAGCCACCACAGTCTACAAATGCCATGTTGCTGGCTTAGTTTGTACCATCACTATGTGCTTAATGTTGGCCAAACAATTGATTTGAGGTTTTGGGTACGTTAGGTATATTTTTTCTGCACTACTGTGGTGCCAGAACAGTCAAAGCGGTTCTAACTTTAAGGACTTTGTCCTAAGCAGTGTCCATTATTCCACAAGTTGCATGTCAGAACCATCCGATTGCATTTAACTAAAAAGATTACAATATGCAAGCTTTCAAGGCAACTCAGGCCCCTTCTTCCCTAGTACTACTCCATGTAGGAGATACAGATTTTCAGATGTATGATTTATTTTGATGATTTTTAAGATATTTAAGTGGCCAGTGTCATTAAAAAGTTTGATCCCAAATATAGACCTTATTCTTACTATCGTGATTCTAAGAGACACAATGCTGTTTACAGCCCTTCGCTTCCAAAGGGCTCATGTTAGACAAACATCTAATGCTGTCTTGTTATATTAGTTGTTTTGTAGAAGTCATTATGAACGGTACTATACATAATAATAATTATTTAATTGATCTGTAGACTCTGTGAGTTTAAGAAAATACTGTTCTCACATTTGTTGCAAAACAGGGACTTCAGAACAAAGCTTGCTTATTTGTTGAATCTGCCTTGGGGAAAATTCACACCTATTCAAATTAAACTAAAAAGTTTATGGGCATGTTAAGAAAACCAGCAACAATCCATCCATGTAGTAGGGCACAAGCCACTAAAATCAGTCCTGTTAGCTTCACTCTTAACCATCTCGAGCCTGCTTAGATTCTGCTGAGGTCTGCAAACATGCTTACCTAGAAAATGATATTACATGGTGTACTCATAATTAGACCACAACTATGATATTTAGATTACTTTATAATTTGTTTAACAATTGGCTTTGACATAAATTCTTAGTCACTTAAATATTTGAAATTCTCGAAATTATTCTTAGATTAAGAGCTTCGCTTCAAATGGGCAGATGTCATTGGAATGGCGCTAAATTTTATATAACACCATTTTAAACTCCTAACAGCTCAGCTATACTTTAAAGAAGCATTAAACTTAAGGAGGCAGTTAATATTTCCTTATCTTTGATCATTAATCTTTGCCTTTTTTTTTTTTTACTATATATATCTAAATACATTGGTGTTTAGAGATAGGTCTTTGTTACCAATGCACCAAAGGAACCTACAAAACGTGAGAATTGCAGTTAGTAACTGTCAGGCACTCATTGGCTTCTTTACAAATCTTAAGATTTATTTGTTTCCCTTAATAGTAAAGCTAGCTCTGAACAAAAGTCATTTGAGTTTTCAAAGATTAGACTCCTGACTGGAGGCCAAATAACAAAATGTCGTGTATTCTTTGGATGATGGATGTAGCCACTTCAGAGAGTTTAGGTAGCTGACATCAAAGGGGCTGAGCATTTCAGGCTGCACACCATCGCCTGATGATAGGAAATCCCCAATTTCTCAGATGTTCATTTATACCGGTAGACCTCTTGTAGAGGTGTAGCAGAGCCCGGAGGTTTGAGCATGGGTTAGACGTATGCCGAAAAGCATGACCATTCCGAGGTCAAGAGGGCAGCAGCCAAAAGGATATTTGTTTCAGTGCCTTAAGAAGTAAATGTAGAAGAGAAAAAATTATATGGGCAAGAATAATACAGCAGCAAACGTGTTTTGTGTATGCAGATGGATATTTCTTGCAATGCTAATTTTGACAGATATAATAAAAAAGCTGGCATAACGGTGATAGTATAAAGATTGTGTAGCTTGCAGTTAGTTCTCTTCTGTTTCATGTTTACATTTTTCAAAACTGAAAAAAGAGTGAGAAATTGTTGCCAGCTGTTTGAAAAATGGGAAACACAGGCATGTCAGAAAAGCCTTCAAAAAGAGCATACCTGGTGATACAGCTATATATTTATGCGCACATACATTGCTGGAGATTAGAAAGTAAAGGGGCCAATGCTTGCGCACAAAGGTAAAATTGCACATGGCTCTTAAAGAAACCACAGGGATGCAAATTCTGCTGGCTTTACTTGTAAATTTGAAAATCGCAGTGATTCATGTGAGAGTTTCTTCACCTAGCATGAATTAACTTAGGCAGCAGCGGTTTTAGGTGTCTTGTCAACATCACTATGATGACTTTCCCCTAAAATGGCTTTCCTGGACTGACATTCAAATGCCAACTGCTGATCTTCCTTTATTCTCAAGTATGTTTCTATTAAAAGCTTAAAATCTTAGGGTTAGGGTGATTTGTTACTGTATATCTTTATTTGTTTGAGTGTTGTGGACCTGTATAGCCTTTCGTCTCGTACTATGTGCCAGCCTGGTTTGTAGAGAATTGCTTAACCAACTGTGAAACTGTTAGCAGTATAGGCAGGTTGTACATATATATATCAAAAGATGGACATGCAGCACAGACCACTGCATACGTAGAACAATCCAGCTCTAATTTAAGTAGCAGCAAACCAAATGATGTGCACAATATATTAGAATAATTATTCTTTGCATCAAAACTTGTACATTTAAGAAGTCAAAAACAGCCTGTGACTGAAGGGGCCCTATTTGATTTATCAGTCCATAGGAGTCCCTTTAGTTCAATCTGTAGGTGAACGTTCAGTTTGTCTTTAGAGGAGCAGTGAGTCCATCTCTGTGAGGCCTTCTTTGGTTCACCGTTCAATTAAGACCATTCAGTTGATCAATGGAGACAGTTCATTCACACTATAGGAGACCATGTAGTCTTTCAATAAATGATCACTGAGTCTGCTCTAAGACATTATTTATGTTGTCCATAGTAGATCATTCAGTTTAGCCTAAATGAGATATTTTTAATACCTCATTTAACCCATCATAGACCATTCTCTTAAGTCAATAGGAAAACACTTAGTCCATCAAAAAGATACGAGTCTATACATCTAAAGGAGAATGTTCATTTACTCTATGGGAGATCATTCTGTCAATCTGTAAATGGCTGTTGAGTCCATCTCTTAACAGATTATTCTGCCTGTATATGTTTGACCATTCAGCTTATTCTAAAGGAGACTTTTTGATTCATTTTCTACAGATCCTTTTGCCCATTCATAGTAGATAATTCAGTTAAGTTTATAGGAACCAGTTCATTCTGTCTAAAAGAGAACTTTTTACAGATTCAATCTGTAAGAAAATATTCGGTCCATATTTAGGAAGCCTTTCTTTTTAATTTATAGGAAATCACTCAGCTAGATTCAAATGGATTGTTTAGTCTGTCTGTAGCAATCAGCTCCATCTATTGTACATTTTTAGTTGAGAACCTACAGTATATAAAAATAAACACTCTGAATGAATGTACTGTATCAAAAGCATGTGTCAAAATTAGTGTACTTTATCATAATATAATCTTCTGTTCCATAAATGACTGCAGGACTTACCCATTCATTCACTTCCTGAATTCACATTCACTAGGAGAGCAGCGTCAAGAACAAGACAGCGTAAGACAGAAAGCAACTCAGGATGAGACTTACAAATCACGCTCACCTATGCATAATCAATGCTGACAGATTTAAATTAACCAATTATTGAAACCCACACATTTGGTATGATAGTAGAAGTTGGAGTAATGGAGGGAAATCTGTTACCCCAAGGAGGAATGTGCAGATCGTATTCAGAGATGGTTTGAGCTTGGGAGCTGAACCATGTGATAGCAGTGCTGAAAACTAAGCCGCCATGCCACTCATTGATAATCACTTTTAATTCAATATTGGCACTAGCTTTCTTTTTGTTACTTTGTACTTTTCTGGTTATTCACTCTTTCTTGAACAAAAGTTGGGATTAAAGCAGTAAACCTGTCTTATTGCTATTCAGGACACAGGCAGAAACTTGAAGACCCACAGAAGCCAACCCTGTTTTCTGAGAGGCTCAGTGACTTGGAGAGGTTTCAGCGCACAGCTATGCGAGTTGGACCAACTACTCCCAACCCCAGGCCATCTCTTGGCACGACGAGCCATTTCAGTTCGTCGCCACAGACACAGATATCAGGTAGGTGCCTTTTTAGCACTGTTCATTTAGTACTGCTGAAAAACTTGGCACATTTCGCAAATATCACAGAAGACATTTTATTCATTATAAATGATAACTGTAATTATGACATAAATCTTCACAGTGGCATTTTTGTGGTTATTAAGGTACAAATAAACGTGCTTCAATTTACAAATGCGGTGCTTCACTGTTGAAAACACTGACACTGAAAATCTCACACTTGACAGAAAAATTAGTTTACCTACATTTCCACACTTTCTGTGGTCTAAAGGGCAGTTCTTTAAGTGTTTGCTTCTATCGTGTCAGTGTCCAGGCCTCAATTACATTAGCCATGTTGCTCTGGTTTACATCTGTTATTTATATAATGCTTGATTGGTTCAAATGTTACAGTAAAGAAAATGTTCATTTTTGCTTTGCTTAAACCAGGATAAACTAAACTAGGAAGAGAATCCGTGGGAGGGATCCAGGCTTGACTTTCAGACACTTGCAGAGAGGTTTATAATGATGACATGTCTCATTGCTCAAATTTTGACTACACACCCCTCTTGCAAGGATAGAAAATAAATAATTAAAATTTCTCCCACAGACTTTTTTTTTTAGCATGATTACTTCCACACCCTCATAATGTACTTATTTTATTACTGTGACTTGAAACAATAAAGCAGGATGATGCGTTATTACAAGCAAATCTG
The DNA here is from genome assembly GCF_900747795.2 of Erpetoichthys calabaricus. Classification (NCBI taxonomy): domain Eukaryota; kingdom Metazoa; phylum Chordata; class Cladistia; order Polypteriformes; family Polypteridae; genus Erpetoichthys; species Erpetoichthys calabaricus. The sequence continues at coordinate 61,915,024 of NC_041407.2, forward strand.
CCATACATGGTACAGTATGTTGAAGCCTGAAAGAACTTTGCATGTCTGTCAATCTTAAACGATTAAAACAGGGTTCAAGAAAACAAAATTCCACCGTTATTTAGTTGTTTAACCCTGGCAAATCCCTACTGTCTTTCCTTTGCATTTCTTACTCCTTGTCCTCTCTCCTAATCACCATCTCAGTGGCAGTAGACTTTTAAAATCACAAATGTCTCATGCCTTCAACACTTTTATTCATTGTATATCTTGGTTTGTCCAGACAGGCTAGGACTTTTTCATTCTTCCTCAACATAATGTAATTTATGATGGAAAAAAAACACATTGTGTCCTACAGTCCTCGCCATCTTGTGGTTCTGGGCTTCTGGTAACTGAGGACAGACTTTAAAACAGTGGCATTACAGCAGACATACTCTTTGAAGTACCACTCAGTGATAAAGTGAAGCAATACCCATGAGATGTAAATTCTCTTCCCAGCTGAACTCATCTTGGAATTGTTGCTTCTTTGGGCTCTGGCAAGGGTATCAAGCTATGTTTTTATTCTTTAAATATAATTCTGGCAAGTACTATGAATTTTTGTTTTAATTTGACTCATTAAGAGTGGAAGAAGCTCAGTATAATTACATGGAATATTTTGTCAAAGAGATTTGGTTTGATTTCTGAAAAATTGTAGCACTTGTGTATTACAGTAAAATGAATAATGTCACCTTATTTAAGCTTTCTCCTTTAGACTTTTTCTACTAAAACATGAACTTTTCAGGTATAGTCATGTAAGTAATGGTAAAAATTGGAGGAGAAAATTCAGTCTGCGAAGTTTGATTGGTTGACTAATAGCTGACTAATAGCTGATTAGTTCCAAACTGTCATCCACACATTTTTCAAATACATGGATTTTAGAAACATGGTCCCATGAGTGTCTGCGTGAAGATGTGCTTCCTAGTTCTTATGTTGAGTACACTTTCTCTATACCAGAATCCTTCAGTATGTGATTAACTAAAAGTATTTAACTTCATTGCCACCATTAAGAATGCTGAAGACCTGCAGGATGTTCCTGGTTGCTCTTCGTTCTTCTGTTCAGTGTTTGGCCATCTTTGTAGTTTACTCCCTCTTGCTCCTTATTTCAGTATAGAATGGTGCAGATTAGTCATTGCTCCTTTACACCTCCAGTGTCCTGGGCTATTCTGACTGTTTCGAGTTTACACATTCTCTTCAGTGTCTGCTTGATTTTTTTGTTTTTTTAACGTGTAATGTAAATTTAAGGTGACTTTAAACTGGATGTTTATGGGGGCATGTACTGTATGTTGTGTGCCCTATGATGGACTGCTGTCCTAGCCAGGGCTTGGTTCTCATCTCATTGTCGATGTTTCCATGATAGAACAGGCATCAAAACTCAATTAAGCAGTCAAGGGTGAATGGATGATGGATTTTGGAGTTTGCACCCTGTTCAGGGTTGTTTTCTGCTTTGCATCAAATCCCAGGACAGGCTGTGACTTCTTGTTATACCTTTTTTAGGAGAAGTGTTTTGTGGAAGTGAAGAGTTGTGTTGTGGAGCACTTTACCATTGACGTAAGCATTAATCCATCAAACTGAACAGCATTGGATTAGATTAAACACACCTTAGACGGGAAGGTGTTTTCCCTGTAAATAAGTCATCCAAAACCAGACATTACTGCGAAGTGACAGATATTTGCTTGATTATCTGGAAGATGCTGGTGGGAGGCATTGCTAAAGACAGTATTTTAAACTGAAGTTGAGCTGAACTATCATTATCCTACAGACTTGCTGATCTTAGAGTTATGAAACAGGCAGCATGTATCTGGCCCTGGTTCAAGAAGCTTAATGATATCCATTGCAAAAAACCCACACCTTGACAAAACTGCCTTTAGAGACAAACACTTTCTCATTTCGTAATAACAATTACCCTGTAGGATTTACATGACTGGCTTTGCCTTTTGTGCTGGCTAAGAGTTACAAATTTAGTTTCAGTCAGTTTACTGGATTAAATTTTTCCATACATACCTTCATCCTGTCATCTGAACATGGTTATTCTAATGCAGCATCTTATTGGCCCAGACCTTAACTGACTATATGTTGTGTATTGATAATGGATTGATACGTTTCTTTATTTTTTTGTTTGTGGACGTGTCCCATACATTTACACTGTGAGGTCTAAAACCAAATAGGGACTAGTTGCCTTTAGAAATAATTGTTAATACTGTATTTATCAGGTATTCACATTCCCCAGGATGGCATAATACCTCTTAATATTAATTTTTTTGGCTAAGACCTAAATTGTATTCACAAAGTTGTGAAGGGAATAGTCATGTCAGTCAGTCATTATCCAACCCGCTACATCCTAACACAGGGTCACTGGGGTCTGCTGGAGCCAATCCCAGCTAACATAAGGCGCAAGGCAGGAACAAATCCCGGGCAGGGCGCCAGCCCACCGCAGGACTCACGCATACAGACCCACACACACACACACTAGGGACAATTTAGGATCGCCAATGCACCTAACCTGCATGTCTTTGGACTATGGGAGGAAACCAGAGCACCCGGAGGAAACCCACGCAGACACGGGTAATCAGAACTTATTATAGACAGTGAATAGTGGCGCCCCTTAGTGGTAGTTACTGTTAACTGTAGCTTTAACACCCATTCATTGGCAAGTTGCCCTTAATAAGCAGATGCAACCTAATCTCTATTTAACTTTCTGTGAATATAAGCAATAGCCTTAATAATTAACAAAGTTTTAATCCTGTCTGATAGGGTTCTGTGCTAAAACTAAATGAAAAATGCTTTTACACCTTGCATGTTAAATTTAGAGTAAGATCAAAGTATTAGCTTCTATAAATTCATGCGGCTTGAAAATAAAACTGAAAACAACATTTTGAAGCTGCAAACCCAAATGTGCTCAATACATGCATGCGTTATTTAAGTTTGTTACTGGTGTGTTAGTCGGTGAAAAACAGGAAAATAAAACAGTTCCCGTGTAAATCATATGAGCCTCTGCAACATAAGTGTCATCACAGATTCACAAGAACTTGTTAAATGTGCCTAATTTGAAACTATAATAATACACCTCATTGTAAATTCAGGTTAATTGTTGTTTCCCTTAATCTGTAACATGAAACCTCACGGTAATAGCTTTCATTTTTTTTCCTGTTGTCGAGGCGTTAATTAGGACATCTGCATTATGACAATCTCGTATCAACCAGACTAAACACATTAGAGCATGGTTTAGACCGTAATCGTAATACAGCCTGGAAGCAATTGGAATTTATACAATTTGTGGCTTGTGTGGTACTGTGTAAATGTGCTATTGTTTAAGGTCTGCTTCTGCACATCCACAAATCACATACCTTAAAAATTGACCGTTTCAATCATGCCTTATGGGTGTTTAAAAAAAAAAAAAATAAGCCAAACTGGAATAACCAGAGGGCGGCACGGTGGCGCAGTGGGTAGTGCTGCTGCCTCGCAGTTGGGTGATCTGGGGACCTGGGTTCGCTTCCCGGGTCCTCCCTGCGTGGAGTTTGCATGTTCTCCCCGTGTCTGCGTGGGTTTCCTCCGGGCGCTCCGGTTTCCTCCCACAGTCCAAAGACATGCAGGTTAGGTGGATTGGCGATTCTAAATTGGCCCTAGTGTGTGCTTGGTGTGCGGGTGTGTTTGCGTGTGTCCTGCGGTGGGTTGGCACCCTGCCCAGGATTGTTTCCTGCCTTGTGCCCTGTGTTGGCTGGGATTGGCCCCAGCAGACCCCCATGACCCTGTGTTCGGATTCAGCGGGTTGGAAAATGGATGGATGGATGGATGGAATAACCAGAAGCAAAAACATGTGCTGAGAGAATGAACTTCTATGCATATTTCTAAATTGTGAAAATGTGTTTATATATGTACATATGTGTGTATGTGTGCGGATATTTTTATTATAGTTTTTTTTCTACTGTAATAATTTATAATATAATACAATAAAGAACTTTTTCTACTTTCACTGACATTTCTCTGGTTGAGAATATGGCATTATTATAAATTGTTAAATGGCTACTGTAAGGAGAGTGTGTTGTTTATGCTCTTGTGCAGACGGGTTCTTTCCTGAGGACACTGTTTTATTCTCACTGTCCAAACAGAAGAACTGTATTTAGTTGAGTGACACCAATAATTATGTGCAAGGTTGACTTTGTTTGCATCTTGCTACAGGCAGGTGTCTCATCCAAAGCGACTCCATGCTTTACACTTTTACTCACCTACATTCTTCACTTCCTAATGTGTTAACAATGGACAAATGTAGACAGATGGTTTCTGCTGACAGAACAAGTAAAAGCCTTGCCTTTATTTAACTGTAAGCATGCAGGTGCTTCCTATTGACTGCTGTGTTCCTCACATTCTTCTGGTTTTTCTCAAGAGGATCTTTCAGATTTTTAGGAGATAGAAATGCAATCTATATATGAAGCAACTGGATTAGATTCCTGGTGTTATTTCTAAGTGACTGGAAACCATAGAGCCTTCCAGTTATGTCTGTGTCCCATCCTTTCTGTTGTTTCGCATAACTGTTGGCTGATGGCTATCAATGTGATTACTCTATTCAAACTAACAAAGAAATCTGAGCATTTTTGATAACCTCGATAATAAAGTATGGGTGGTGCAGTGGGTAGCGCTGCTGCCTCACAGTTGGGAGACCTGGGGACCTGGGTTTGCTTCCCAGGTACTCCCTGCGTGGAGTTTGCATGTTCTCCCCGTGTCTGCGTGGGTTTCCTCTGTGCGCTCTGGTTTCCTCCCACAGTCCAAAGACATGCAGGTTAGGTGGATTGGCGATTCTAAATTGGCCCTAGTGTGTGCTTGGTGTGTGGGTGTGTTTGTGTGTGTCCTGCGGTGGGTTGGCACCCTGCCCGGGATTGTTTCCTGCCTTGTGCCCTGTGTTGGCTGGGATTGGCTCCAGCAGACCCCCGTGACCCTATGTTCGGATTCAGCGGGTTGGACAATGGATGGATGGATAATAAAGTATTTGATTGTTTTTAGTCATTCATTAACTATTCTATCCATTATGTTAATATTATTGGTTTCAACGTGTCAATGCAATATGCACAATATAATTCAGTAACCGAAATACAGTTAAATATGAAGTGCTCCATCCAGCCTTCATATTCCTAGCCCAACAGAACAAGAGCTTACTAAAAGGTAATCAGTCAGGCAAACTAAAGCAACTTTAAGGCGTGCAGCAGCTAAGCTTGTTCATTGATTGCTTGAGATGGTGCTAATGGAGAATAGCATTAATAGAGGCCTGACATATATTGAAAACATGTTGTAATTATTGGCTCTAATGTAAATATAATTTTTTCTAATTTTATGTAAGGACATGCTATGGTGGGCACGCTAGCCCCTTTCTGGTTAAACTGAATGAGAAGACAAGCAAGTAGTGTGGTGCTGGCTCTTCCATCTGGTGTTACCCCAAACAGGGTTATTAAGGGGGGATGGACTTGCTTCTTTCATTGTAGGGTGCAGGATTTTAGAGTTGAGGAGCATTAGGTAAATGGCAGAACTCAGGCTTTTCAAGAAGCTTCTTCATCTTAGTCCTCACTTCCACACCTGCACTCACTCACTCCTGGAAAGTTAGAGTCATAGATTAACCTGACGTATACATTTTTGGAATCTATGCAGAGAAAGACTACACAGACACAGAGAGAGACAGACTATAGAACTTCACACTGACCCTGACCAGACAAGAAGTCAAGGCCTAATTCAAGAAACTGTACTGCACTACTACAGCTGCAGTACATTTTTACATTATATAAACAAATAAATGTGCCATTCAGTCCAGTAGAGGTTCATGTTTATTATTGTGTATATAGTGCAATTAAATTGTTACTTGAATGTCTCCCACAAACTATTCCTAGTAATACAATAGCAACAACAGGAAATAAATGTGCAGTTTGAGGACATCATGGAGATTGGTTCTGTTTTAAGGTGTGCTTATGTTTGTAAATGTATGGTTTAGCACTGTACTGTTAATTAATCATCAGCATTAATACTGTCATGCCAATTATCCTAATGATAATTGTAGTAGTAGCACACTGAGCCAGGGCTCTCCAGGGCACCCTGTCCTCAGTAGGTCCTTCTAACACTTACCATGAATTTCCAGATATCCCCAAGTTGATTTCACCCAATTGGCCATGCCATGTATATTATCTGCAAGATATTTTTGCTTTATAGCTGCATTTTCCTTTGGGAACAAAAGTTTCTATCTATCTATCTATCTATCTATCTATCTATCTATCTATCTATCTATCTATCTATCTATCTATCTATCTATCTATCTCTCTCTCTCTCTCTCTCTCTCTCTCTCTCTCTCTCTCTCTCTCTCTCTCTCTCTGGAAATGCAGCAGTTTAACTATAAAGTTATTCCGTATTCTAAACTTATCATAGAGAGTGAGCCCAGTTTCCCAGCACAAGCAGCTCATTTTGGATTCTGGTAACCATGATCTAATTTTTTCAGTCGCTACCCAGAGCCTGTGACCCTAAGCGAGGCTGTAGAAGTAGAATGACTGGTAAATCAAAAAGCTTTGTCCAATTACTTAGCTTCCACATTACCACCATGGCCCATTATATCAACAAAACTGCCACCATTATACTGATAGTATACCGATGGTTAGGCAATCTCAAGATCCTTAAAGAACAAGACCCTGGGATACTTGAAATCCTCTTCTTAGTGCTGAGGTTCACCTGTAATTGATTAAATGTTAATTAAACTTAACTCAATAAAGTTATAAAGATGTTCAAGTACTTTATACAAAAAATGAATTGCATGTTTTAACTTTCTTTGGCTGTAAATAAAGGGTTCCTTCTGTTTGGAGCTTTGCACATTTATACTCATTCCAGATTTTCTTTAGAGCAGAAAAGCAGTTCATTTTTTACTTGGAAAACTCATAATAGATGAAAACAGTGTGCCATTTTCCATACAGTCAACTGAGCAGGTGACAGCTTATATACAAGGGGAACACTTCATATAAAACTGACATCGCTAATCAAAAAAAAAAAAATCCACCATGACTTCTCCACAAGACTCCACAGTACTGGAGTCTACTTCTTCTTTATCTTCTCCCATTTAGGGGTCACCACAGCGCATCACCCGTCTCCATCTATCCTCGTCTTTTACATCATTTTCTGCCACACAGACTGCCTTCATGTCCTCTCTCACCATATCCATAAACCTCCTCTATGGCCTTCCTCTTCTCCATGGTACTGAATACAGAGTTTATCCGTGGATGGTTGATGCCCCATTTAGTACCACAACCTGGTCTTTCCTTCATATTACCAGTTAAAATGCTCATAAATCCATGTTTACTTAATTAGTGGAGTAATGCCAGATCATATATCATAATGCTTTACAAGACTGATACTTTTATATATTTCAGACATAGATAGATAGATAGATAGATAGATAGATAGATAGATAGATAGATAGATAGATAGATAGATAGATAGATAGATAGATAGATAGATAGATAGATAGATAGATAGATAGATAGATAGATAGATAGACTAGTCTCATACATTCCTTATAGTCTATTGATTTCATTCAGATTTGTTTACACTATTATAAATACATTTTTTCACTGTTTTTTATTATTAAGAATTAGACAGATATGAAAGGCACATATAACATAGGTAGATAGAGCTCTTTAAGATGATCATACTAGAGTTCAGTAGATATGTTTATATTAATGAAATGCAAGGAAATAATTTACATAAACCCATGAAAGGCACAGGTTCTGTTTTGTAAGCACACTAGACTTTATTTCATTAGGAGTGGCTGGCAGCTAAGTAGAACAAACTTTTTTTTTTTAAATGAGCAAAGTTTAAATTAGCCATCATTGCAAAACAAGCCCTAACAGGATACTCTGTGCCTCTGGCTTATTATCCTAAGTGTATTTTTGTAAGGCTCTTGCTGAAGGCAGGCGTCTAGACTATTAAATGACAAGATGGCGAGAGGGTCAAATGTAATTCCATGCTTATGGCTTTTAATAATCACAACATGCTAGTTTTCTTGTAAATAATGTCAGCATAAGATCCTTTTAGCTTAAGTGAAGACTAAAGATTTGCAGTTATTAACATAGCTGTTGCAATAATGTCTTGTGTTGCTCCAGCCTGGAAGGCCTCCCATTTGCAGCTGTGTACATTTGATGTGTTCTTATCTACAGCGCGTGGTTTGTGAATATTTTGCACTGCAATGACCAAGTAAAAATAAAGCATGTCTTTTTTAAAATCCTTTTAAAGCATTTTTTAATGTTTGATACAGAATGCAGCAAGCAAAAAAAGTTCCTGTCAGTAAGAGTGCTATGATGTTTTTAATGTTTTTTTATTAAGGCATAAGAGGAATCATTTACGCTCGTTTTAAAGTAATGTGCTTAAGTTTATTATTTTACATTTGGGAGATACTTTTATCCAAGGCAACTTACAAGATCAGGTGCTACAACTTCTTATAGATATATCTAATACAGTTGGAGCACAGGAGGGTTAAGTGACTTATTTAGAGGTGGGACTTGAACCCGCAGAATTGCATGATAAGATGCAGGGCCTGAGTCACTATACTATGCTTCTCATAATAAGATAAATACTGTAACTCTTCAAAAACATGGCAGGCAAAGCCTTGGTTTTGTTTCTTTCCCAGAAACATCATAATAATAATGAAGACTCTGCAAGTAGATAGGGGTGGGTTCATATGCGTGTTAGGACTGTCAGTGCCTTCACATCAAAGAGCATCACAAGTTGTGCTTCATTTCAGTGTAAGCGGCCACATGTTGAAGTCACAGCATGCAAGGCCTAACAAAGTAAGGAAAGATGAAATGGCTTATGGATAGCAAATTACCTTGTAGAATTTTTAGTCTGCATACTTGCACTTGCAATAATTCATCTTGTGGAAGTGTTGTACCTAAAAAGCCATGTGCTTCAGGAGTACAGAAACATATCGAGATTTGAGTGAGGAGATGTGCCGTGGAGTCACCCGAAAGAGGCAGCTGGTCTCTGTGAGATGTGTGCCAAGTCAGCCTTTTCCTGGCTTTACTGAAGCTCAGTACTGTAATCATGGGACTCATGAGAAATCCCAGCCCCACATCGTAATGGCTGCCTGAGGAAATGTTAATAGCCTTTGAATTAGGCGGAAATATTTCATAACACAGCCCTAAGACTTTATACTTAAAATCAGAAAATATTACATGTTAGACTTTCGCTCACATGACTGCCTTGCACTACCTTTAATGTGTCTTGGGATTGTGCTCAGTGTGAAACGTGCTATATTAAACAAAGAGACTGATTGAATAAGTTGACTTGAAATACAATTCATCACTTCATTTTAGACATGAACTGGCCCAGTACCAGGGTTGGTTCCCATCTTGTACCCAGCTGCTACTGGGTTAAGCTCCAGCAACCAGTAACTCTGAACTGGGTAAGCAGGATAGAAAATTGATGGATGGATGAAAGATAACTCTACTGGCAGGGAAGAAGACACATTAGACGACGCCATTTCTGAGTGTGTTTTCAGTTTGGTAAAGTCTCCACCACTCCATCCGCTCTAATTTGGGGTCTTAATAAGAAATGTAATGATTTACTTCCTGAGGTACAAGTGTGCAATAAATAAGAATAGATTCATCAAATATTAAAAAATAATAAAATGTGTACATCAGTTTAAATGTTTAAACTGTTAACTATCCTCAGTTGTAGTAGAAAAAAAATAAAAATTAATATACTGTATTCGTAATGGCTGACCTTGAAACAACCTAATACAACACCAGACAGGCTTATGTTTGAAATCTGTCATTTTTGAACCTTCTAGGTGTGGCTGTTACAGGGCCAAAGCCACTAGTAAAGAATTCAAATATTACATTCATGATCAACAACCTCAAAATAGCATAAAATGACACTCCGCATTCCCTTATTACGGAACCACATTTTTTCAAGCCACTCACATCCCAATAGAGGGTGAACCGCTGTGGTCGATTGATCTGGCGTACACAACTTCAAGTCCTACTGGTCATTTTTGCTGAAGACGCCTATTGCTTTACTCTTTATCATAATGGTATACTTTCCTGCACAAAATATTGTCCACAAATTGCCTCAAATTAGGGTTTTTCAGGTCTCGAGGGTCATAAATATGGGGAACCCCAAAAAGCTTGATGTCTTGCCTAACTAGACATCAGGAAAAGTCAAACAGTATATCGTTTCTTGTTGCGGTGAGTCAGGAGGCACCGGATAAAATAACCGAATTGATCTCAAAGCGTTCATGATTTCTTTCAGCTCAGTAGAGAACATTGCAAATTCATCTTCCACACATCCCTGTGGGTGATCCTCCAACACCCCAAAGTCATGTGTTTAAGAAATGTTGATGTGGGTGTGAGCATGAGTGTGCCCATAGTGGACTGGCACCATCTCCAAGACTGGTTCCCACTTTGTGCTTGATGCTGTCAAGACAGGCTCCCGCCCCTGCAACCTTGAATTAGATTAACTTGATCATAAAATGGGTGGTTGGATCGGTGTTTCAAATTACACTGTAGCAGCAAAGGCTCATAAATTTGCCAGGTGCATTCAGTCAATGAACTGCCACTCTTACCTTTTCTGTTCCTCTGGCCTGAGACTTATTTAGAGGAATTTAGTGATATGCAGCATCCATGGGTCCCTGCATTCATGCTGAATTTAGGTAACATTCCGAGGTCTGTTCAGCTCTGTTCTGTTAATTGGCAATCTGTGTTCAGTATTATAGTTGTCAATTTGCCAATCAAAATATTTGAAGGAAATGTTTATTTTCTTCTTGAAATCACACCAGCTGCTGAGCCTGTTGAATAACCCCATTTATATGTAAGAATTTGCCATTGTAAGGAGCAGACCATGTTCCAAGTACCTGAATGCTGACCCCAGCTTTTGGCGGAAATGTCCCAGCTTTGAAAGGGGAGATTTGAAAGCTGGTGGAACGACGCCCAGAAAAAAGACTTTGAATTGGCCCTAGGGGGGTCATGGCCCCTTAAGGTACATACCTGACCTGTAAATGTCGACCACTTCCACCTAAGCAAAAATGAAACAACAAAATCCCATAGTTTTTAACACAATGCTACGAAAACCTTACATTTGCATCCTCTTTGAAAAGAATGATAAAACTAGATGATAAATGCATGCAGATCAGTATATATTTTATTTTATGGGGGGGGGGGGGGGGTTATGGTAGCACAGTGGTTAGTGGTACAAAGCTCCAAAGTCACAGGTTCAGGTCTTTGCCTGGAAGACTCTGGGTGGAGGTTGCACGGACTACCATTGTCCATCTTTATCTATTTCCTAGTTTAATAGCTGCCAGGTTTATTTCTCCACTTGTATCTCACATTTCAAACGTATAAACTTTGGAGTGATTTGTGACTCAGAAATGACCTCTAATGGACTGGTACCCCATCCAGGATTAATTCCTACCGTACGCCTACCGTTTCCAGGACAGGCCCAGTTCCCACAAACTTTACTACACACCCAGTTACACTGGGGTGCAAATTTGAAGCCACCTTTTTATTGTGGAAAAGAAATAGCGTCCCACTACATTTGTTTTGCTTTGTTTTTTTACACTGCAGTGTATCTATTAATTTACTGTGAGATATGTGAATGAAGCATGGTTATGTTCTCTTTTGTTATTTGTGATTCCACATCTGAATCCAGTCCAGATTATGAAACTAGAGCCACTGAGGCCAATAGACGTGTTTGAAAAGCAAAATCAGACCCCAAGTCAAAGAGAGGACTTTGTTGTCTTTTCTTTTACTTTACTGTTTTTATGTTAAGTCCACATCTGCATTTTGGCTAGATAACAGGACACAAAAAAGTGATACAGGCCAGACATTGCTCACAAAATTAGAAACCCTTCAGAATGTTGCTAGGTTTGAATTTTAACATAGACTTCAGATAATAATCTATGCCTCCGGCTAAACTTCCCGTAATTCAGCACACAGGCACGGCAAAGCAAAGGTTGTTGAAAAAAAATATGCCTTATATTTTTCTTATAAAAAATGCTATTAAGATACGCCCCATCCGGGTTAGATCCTGCTTTGTGCCCAAAGCTTACAGAACAGACTCTGGCTGATCGCACCCCTTAAATGGTTTGAGCAGGTTTCACATAAAAGGGATAAATGGATGGATAGATGATAAGAAGAGACTGAAGGATCACCAGATCAAGTGATCACTCAAAACAGAAATGCATGCCAGTCCTTCCCTTATCAATCATAGAAGAACTGGCCACAAACGTTAGAGGGAGGTCTCATTGTTTTCTGGCCCTCAATGACACATTCAGCCCATACATTCCTAGAAGAAATATTTGCAATTCAAACAAACGTTCACAAAATCTTGCAAAAATGTCACTGTTTTTGAGTGTGAACACATGACAGAAAAACCTGCACACACCAGAGGTGTACAAAACGAGCTGATGTGCCAGTGATGGACCTGGCATTAGTAACTCCCACCAATGTGAACCTGCTACATTCATGCTTTAGATTGGATGCCTATGACTGAGAAGCCAAGCACCCCATTAAGTAAGTGAGTGACTAGAAGCAAAGTGAGTTAATGGTGGGACTACAAGCATAGGAGGACCTGAGCGTCCCTAGTGACAGTGTTCATTCATGGAGCCATGCGCAGTCTATTCACAACTGACCAGAGAGTCAATAATAGGACTTGCTAAGCTCTGGAAGTGAGTGCGCAGTAAAAAAAAAGGCAGAAGAGAAATAATAGTTCACAAGTTTAATTGGAGGCTATGCATTATGGAAGTAATTCATTGTTACAAACATTTGCATCATTTAATATTTGACAATATTGTCTATTTTTTTTTTCTTTGCTATATTGATATTTATTTTTCTACACATACTGATCCATATTAGCAGAGGCATGATGTAAAAATCTAAATTAATCATTTAAAGTGCAGTGCATCCGAAATACTGCATTTTAAGTGCCTGAATTACACCCACTTCTTTCCTGCGGGTACTTTACAAACAACAGGTGGACACGATGAGTGGCAGAGTGGTTAATGCTGCCCCTTCGTAGCTCCAGGGACTTGGATTCAGTGCTCAGCTCAGCTAGTGTCTCTGGTGTGGATTTTACACATTTTCAATGTACCCTAGTTCCCTCTTACATACCAATAACATGCATGCGAAGTACATGGTGACTTAAAAGCAGTCTGTCCTGAGTGTGTGAAATGCCTTGTCATGGCCAAGACTGGCACCTGCTTTATGCCTGATGCTGCCCGCATTGTCTCCAGCTTCTAATGATTCTTTAATGGAAAAAGTGATGATGCTCTTTTTCATTGTCATTAATGCTTCCTTTTACATTTTGTAGTAATAAACAAAGAGTATAACATGTCCGTGTGCCTTCTGATTAATGCATCTTTTGATATTTGCAGCTCTATGGCCTGAACAGATTGACACCACTCCCAGCTTACCTATAAAAGCCTGCAAGGTGGAGGATGATCTGAGGTGGACAGGTAAGTGCAGAAATGTGCAGTCACTAAACACTTTGTTTAATTACATGCATAGGATAGGTGTGGATCAGGAACCTATTTCATTTTTTAGGCCCATCTTATCTATCTGATGATACTGATATTTCTTCATGCGTGAACTACCATTATCCTGAAGGTTTAGACAATTCCACATGTAAAAAGTGTTAGCTAATCATGTCGTATCCATCTTCCTAATTTCCTTGTTTCTGATGCATGCTGATGGGTCTGCAACTGGTAAAAGGAGCAAGTAAAGACAATAACACTGGGACATTGTAGAGATGAAACAATACATAGCATAGGGATACTGAAACTGAGAATGTTAGAGCTATGTGATATTTAAGTTTGCAGGGAGAAAAGTAGCCAAATTCAGAGTCTAGCTTCTTTTGATACAATGATGGACTTCCTAATTTGGATTTCAGTAGGAAATCAGATTATTTGAATGTCGCCGCACCCACCACCTGATGAACCACCTATATTAAGACCCGAGTGCCAATCCTGCAACCAACCCCCAAGTTTTCCCTGTATGTTGGAGGATCTGCTTCCAAGGTTGTATACAGATTAACGCCATACACAGCATGAAGCAATTGCAGGTTAAGGGCCTTACTCAAGGGTCCAATGAAGTAGAGTCACTTCTAGTGTTTACGGGATTCAAACCGGTAACCTTCCTATAGCCTTAGAACCATCATTTTGCCAGTCTTCTCTCATATAGACATAAGACTGGAATAAATCTCATATAGACAACCAAAAATAGTAGATAAGAATAAATCAATACACACTTATATACCACAGATATACTAGTAATAGATATCCTAGAGTCCATGTTTAGAGATTCATTTTTCTGTTTCTAATGATAAGTCTGGAGAGGAAAAAAAAATTAAAAATCCCTAGGAGTGAGATGTAAGAGAAAAAAAAATCTGTAGGGGTTCCAAGGGCCAAAAGACCCTCCCTGGGCAAATTCCTGGGTTTCAAAACTCTTTGTTTAAATAATTGAAGGATGTTAGCTCAACATCCTGTTCCTTAACATCAGTATCTCATCTATTACTCACTATTTTGACGAACTTGGAGTCCCAGCTTTTCTGCCCATCGAGCTACATTTTCTGTACTCTGTAGACACATTCTATGTAAATGTTTATAGCCAAAAGTCTCCTTCATGGCATTCAAACCCAAATACAAAGAATCAGAATAGATCAATGAGGGTGAGAATCATTTAAGTAACAATTAAAGAAAATCTTTAAACAAAATCTTTTAACTTGTCTTGTAAGCTTTTACACAGGCTTACCTCTTTACTCAAAACTGAGTTAACAACTAAAAGAAGCTATAGATATTTAAGCCGTACTATGGGGCTGTTCCCTACATTTCCAGGGCCTTGGAGTCTAGAGCTACCAGAAAGGAGTCCACTTTGAATATCCCAGGAGCCACTGCACAATCGAGCGCTGCCTGTCGCTACCTGATCTGTGCTACATGCCCAGTTTGTGATATACATACAGAGAACTTTAATGCATGTGTACTGTATGCGTACTCCATCTCACACATTATGGTGCTGCTCATTCTGTTTCACACAATATTGTTAGTACATATTCAGTGTGATAACACTATCACACTGCCTTTTATTTACTTGGGTGGGAAAGCAAAATTATTTTGGACTTCTGCTACCCATGGCTGGCTTGGAGGAATCCAACAGGCTTCTTGCATATTCACAAAACACTTTCTGTAAACTTTGTGTCTCTGGAGAATTCCCTTTTTGGTCCACCTTTTACTGCGTAGTACATTCTAGACAGACAAGCAGACAGGCAGACAGATAGATAGATAGATAGATAGATAGATAGATAGATAGATAGATAGATAGATAGATAGATAGATAGATAGATAGATAGATAGATAGATAGATAGATAGATAGATAGATAGATAGATAGATAGATAGATAGATAGATAGATAGATAGATAGATAGATAGATAGATAGATAGATAGATAGAAAAGGCATTGTTTAATAGATATAACTGAAAATGCCCTTATCCAGCACTCATACAAAGAGACTGATTAATATTGATTTCAATAAATAAATCAATGGACAGGGCCTGAAGTAAATAAAAAAGGAGGCATTTTTATTTATAGAATTATTTCTTTAAATATGTTTTTACTTATTTAAAATTATATATGATATAATTAATGGTGAAGTGCTGCCAATTTCTTTGGAAAGTCATTAATATATCTTAAGTGGTAAGCTAAGAGATGTCGCCTAAGCTGATGCATCATGTGCAGGCACACTGAGAGTGTTTATTTGCTAAAGGAGTGGGCTGAATAGTCCTTGCTTGCAAACCATTTAAATGTCATCCTATTGTGCAGAAGTCAGAGGAGGTGTCTGTTAAAAGGGCCCCACTCATTCTCGTACCTGCTGCAGGCCATCTTATCTGGCTAAATGAAGCTTGTGATTGCTATCTGTGTCCCTGTGCCACTGAAAGTTATTCTTGACCTTCATAAGGTGCACATTTGTCAGACCACACTGCTTAGAAGCAGGTCATAACTATCTGAATGCATGATTAAAGCACTTCTATAAACTTGCTGTAAAACATTGTGTATTCTCAGCTTTGATATGAGTCACAGGTAAGAAGAGGTTGGATAGTTCAGCTAGTCTTAAGTAAATCACCACTGGGCCCAGTGTTATTCCATTTTTTTAGGTCATTTACAACAGTGGTCGCCAAATTGTACACGTGTTATTGTTATGCTTCTGTTAATATGCCTAGCGTGATACAAACCCTGCAATTTTGCAGAGATAAAGGCTTGCAAGAAACTTGGCTGAGAATCATTGTGTGCTTGGAATGCTAATGAAGAGGATGTGCTTTTGAAAAACTTGCTTTTTTATGGACATTTGCATATTTTGCAAACAGCATTTTTATCCATCTCCTGAATATTTTCAACAATGCTGTGGTCAAACGCTCGACTGCCAAGCCATAATGGACACCCGTCATGCCTGACACTTCTTTAATTTATACCATGAATCGGTATATACTTGAGTGCATAACATTTTGATTGAATTCACATTCCTCAACAACTAAAACATTTCATGCAAGAGAAATTGCTACTTGCTTTTCTGTCTTCAAGGAGAGTTGTTCTTTTGCTGTATTTCTTTAAATTTTTTTTTTTTTTTGGCATTTTGTGTTACAGATAGCACACAAGAGATTTCACACCTTCTAGAAGTAGCTTTATACCATCATACGTTGTACATTTTGAGCTTTTTTTAATTATAGTGTGCTTGTAGAAACTGGCAGATGCCTCAAATATGGCGATGTTATTCAGTGTTCATGGCTCTATACTGACTTTGACATTACATTTAGGAACTTGATGTTCTTTCAATCAGACAGGGAAAATATTTGCGCTAAGGCCTACCATCTCTTATGAGTTTTCTAGCAAGAACTGGACTAAGAGACAAAAGATGCTTTAAATATGATGTCTGTATTTAGTATGCATGGTTTCAGACTGATTCTGGGCTAAAATGGCAAAGTCTACAGAGGTGTCCAACTACAAGTCTGGTGGGCTAGCATGGCTACAAGTTTTGTTTCCTGTCACTTTCTTTATTGGTGACCAATTTTTGGTGTTACTTTAAATGCATTGTTTTTAAGACTCGGTCCTCTGAATTGCTTCTTTTTTCCTTAAATGGTAACCAAATAAAAAATAAAATGTGATCAGAGCCAACAGATGAGCAGCTAAGTTGGGGCCTCAAACTCCAACCTGTTTCTTAATTAGAAGTCAATTCTTGATGTTAATTAAACCTGTTATCTGATTTCATGGCTTGTTGATATCTCATTCTGCCACACCAGACATTACCAAAACTGTCGATTTTCTTTTTTCTAAGAACACCATCAAGTTTTTTGCAGACCTAAGCAGATTATTACTGAGACCTTCACCTTTCTTTATTTTCAGGTATTGTATGATGGACACAGGTTGCTGGTCATGCGTTGGCTCATTTTGTATCATAGTGTTGCCTTGCTGCTGTCTAAGGAAAAAAAGAAACAATTGAGGGGTCTGAGTGTTAAATAGCAAGTCAAATTAGGACCCGTTCTGAGGCCAGTCCATTTGTTTATGTAAAATGTCTATGAGAGCCTCTGCTTCTTCTCAATAATCAAGAACATTCATCATTGACTGGCTGACTGATGATGCCTAAATTGCTCTGAAATGAGTGTTAAATATTATCATCCCCAATAAGAATATTACTTCCAATATTGAAAGTGTGGGTGGGTTTCATTCTTAGCATCCACCCACCTGCTTTACAAGCTCACTTATTCCAGGACACAAAGAAGGAGAGGCTGAGTGAGATGGGAACACGCAGAACTTCACAGACCATTGTCTGCTTCCTTCAGATGTGAGGCAGCTCTATGCCTAATTGCTGCTCTGTCATTTTTATGTAAACTTTTATTTCTGAATAATGTGTTGGCGCAATGTATAGTGGAATTGCCTTAAACCTGTAGGGACCTGGATTTTGATTCGCAGTGTGGAGTTTGCCAGATCTCCCCATGTCCATAAGATGTGCTTTTATGCTGTCGGCATCAACTTGGCTTTATTTGGACAAGTGAGTCAATGTACCCATCTTGACTGGTCCTTCACTTGAACCTCATTCTTCTGGAATTGCATACATTCCCTGTGTGATCCCTGTGCTGGTAGATGGAGATTTTGATAAAGCATAAGTAGATAGAGAGAATGTTTTTTAAAGAGAGCTCATTATTCATCTGCTTCTTTTTGGAGTTTAGAATGTCAAACAAAAATAAAGTTAAGTGTCAAAGCAAAGTACCAACGCTTGTGAAAACTTCATGTGAATATGTTTGATAAATTCTGAATATTTCCAGCCTTCTGTTGAATTTTATCCACTGACGATAAAGCATTTTATTCAAATCGAGGCACCAGGAAACAAGTAAAATGATCATACTGTCCTTTACATGCAAAAGTAAAACTGCTGACGCCTGCAGGAAGCTGAGAGGCTCGGCTCATTAGGACGCAGCAGCCAGCACAAGCAAGTTCCAGCTCTAGGCCAGCTTGTGACATTCATCAGCCAGGGACGTTTTGGGAACATGTAATGCTTCATCAGTGGCTCATTTTCAGGAGAATTCAAGTCCTTTCTCACAGTTGTTTAGCAGTTTCTTTTCACTGTCATTTTCAAGTTTGCCAATGTCTGTTATGTCTAGATCTCACCAAATCTTGCCAGTCACCCAATTGGAATCACACCCAACCTCCACTGTCACATCGCGGGTGATGCTGGTTCACCATGCCCTTTTTGGGCTGAGAATTAGGCATGTGGTTAGGGTGCCCCCTGGACAAACGTTCACACAACATTTATTAGTCTCAGTTCACTAGAAGAGCAAACAGAGGCAGAGCTAGGATATGCTGGAGAGATAATATCTGTGGGAGCGCCTATGGGATATGGAGTGTTCAGCTCTGCATGTTGCCACTGCGACATTCACCAGGAAAAGTGGGTGGAAACTGAATGAGTGATTCATTTTCAAATGTGCTCGGGATCTTTGAAGACCATTTTGGAGTCTTGGGAGACAAGCACTGTAATTAGTGCGCCGCTGCAGCCTTGCGTCAGGGCAGAGGAGCGACGAAGTGTAGGAAATGCTGAGCCAGGTCTCAGTCTGACAAACCTCACGAGTCACATCTTCCAGACTTACATCCTCCGTCAGTGAATTAGTCATTAATAAAAAAAAAATACTTAGGGGAATTATAGTATTTAGTAAAATATTTAATTAATCAATGAGGAATTTGCCTGGCAAACTCTAAGGATGATGCAACTTGAGCAGCGACGTGGGCGTGAGACAATGGAAACAATTCCTGTTGTGTAATTTGATATAGCATGGCCACAACTTTACACTATGTGGGACTTGTTTCTTCCTGTATCAAAAAAATGGACAGAAATTAAGGTTTAGAAATAAAGCTGAGGTTCGGGAATAAAGATGACAAATGATAATGAAGGCAGTGCTTTTAGCCAGGTTTACTTTGTATTTAGCATGTGCCAGAAGACTAGGTTTGAATCTCAACCTTCATGAAGAGTTTGCATGTTCTTCCGCTTGTCTGAGTAGGATTTTGGGGTATTTTGGTTTCTCCTCACATTCCAGTGGTGTGCAGGTTAAGCTGATCGGTGGTTTTAAGTGAACCCATTGTCAGTGAAGGAGTGTGCCCTGTAATAGACCAGGGGTTGTTTTTCAATGTAGAGAAAAAGAAACCGCATGAGTAAGAAATGACTCCTAAACTAGAGCCAAAAAGCAAATATTGGTTCACAACAGAGGAACATCCAGTTAAGCAATGTGCAGTTTCTCCTCTGGGGCAGTAGTGGTTTATGGAAGGGTAGAGTGTAATGTGGTTGGTTTCTCAGACAGTTGTACACATTACAAACTTTTGCTGCTCAATGGCTGTTAGAGACTCCTCAGTGTATATCTCTGTACTCTCTTTTTATGGGTGACAGGCTATCATGACACACCCTTTTCTGGTGTGAATGTTATCTGGAATTGTTCTTGGACCCAGTAATCTCCATGCATGAATAATATGTTCAGCAAAACCAGGAAAAAATGAAATTATCTTTAAAGGTAACACAATGGCCTTATAACATATACCAAACTGCTTAACCCTGACACCAGTACATACACAATCAGCGAAAGTAGATGGTTAATGGCAGAAAGATGCCTTTCTCTCTAATTTAAAACATTAACTAACATACCTGAGAAGGTGCTAGAGTGCTGTAGCATGTTACACGGCATTGGTACCGCTAATGTGATGGCCTATCATACATGTTGGCTAGGGATCTGCACTGGCAATCGGAAGATTGCCGGTTCGAATCCCGCAAATGCAAAAAGGGACTCTGCTCTGTTGGGCCCTTGAGCAAGGCCCTTAACCTGCAATTGCTGAGCCCTTTGAGTAGTGAGAAAAGCGCTATATAAATGCAAAGAATTAAATGTTGTAGGTTCCGCACTGGTGCTGTTTTTTCAGGTTTGCTACCATCTTCTCACTGTCACATCCATATGACCAGCATGCTAAGGGGATGGGCTGACCCTCCTGAGTCACAAAAACCAGTGATTCATCCCTCTGTCGATGGTTGTAATAATAATAATAATTCATTACATTTATATAGTGCTTTTCTCAGTACTCAAAGCGCTATCCACACAGGGAGGAACTGGGAAGCAAACCCACAATCTTCCACAGTCTCCTTACTGCAAAGCAACAGCACTACCACTGCACCACCTGTGAGGACATCAGCATCAGCAATGCATTTTTGGTGGTCTGCACCTTCGGCATAACCATCTTGGGGTCACCATGACCTGAGAATTGCCCAGTTATCCTTTTTCTAATGAGCCCAATGTGTGGCCCACTAGTGGCAGTCTTGAGTACAACAGCCGGGTAATGTAATTATTTACATACCTGCTTCATACTGGTCTTTAGGCAAACTGAACCTCTGCTCCTGGGTGCAAGTGGTTTTTGGTACAATGTACATATAAAAAGTAGCCCTTCTGTACATAAAGCTACACTAGCTTTCCCATGAGGGTGATTGTTCTGCCATGCAATGGCTACTCCTACCCACAACTGCAGCAACAGGAGCACATGGTAGCCCTGAAGTATTTAAGCGAATGGTGCATCAGAACAGCACACAAAAACATAAATATCATACCCTGTAGAGAACAGAACAGAAGATGAATAACAGCAGCCATTTAGCAGTCCAGGCAACACTCTTCATAGTCTGCTTTCCTCAGATTTTGGTTCCAGCTCAAGAAATTTATTTTTTTTATATCACTGGGTGAATTTAATGTATTTTCCTGGTGTGCTTTAAAAGGTTTTCAATGCTCACCACAAACCCAAAGGCACACATCACAGAAAATATTCCAAAAATATTAAAATGATACATTGAGCCAATTAAGGAAATCCTTATAAAAGCAGAAGTCTCTTTCAGGGGTTTGGCTGGAATGTTTCAGGCCAGGCCAGGTGTTCATCCCAGGTGGCATGCAGTGTGCAACTGAGTCCCCAGAGAGGCACATTATCTGCTCACTGATGACATCAAACCCGGCTAGAGACGCTTCCAAGAGGCTTCAGCCATTTGCTTTTTAGTTGACTAATATGTTAAAGGAGAAGGAACATTCTGTTTTAGGAATTTTTGTCGATCTACAGTATTGAAATTGATTTTTTTTTTTGCCCTTTCCGATTATTCCAGTAATTGCATGATTGATGTTCTAGCACAGTTAGATTAAAAATAAAACCTGTGGTTATGGTTGAAAAGTATAAGAAAATCATTGGGTACCTGAGCGGTCTGAGGTCAGGGTTTGAGTTTTCATCCATTTGCATGTGTGGATTTCCTTGCAACCACCTGTGGTGCTCTGCATTCAAGCTTGAAAAAACATGGCACAGCTGAACATGCTTCATTTGAATGCTGGACTGAGAAAATAACAAGAAAACAAATTCAAATGCCCAGCAAATCAGGATGACCAGCTGAAACCTCATCTCTTAGAGCACTTAAGCAAGCGAGGAAGTCAGTTTGTGAGCAGTAATATGTCTCATACATTTACTGTATATCCATACATTTCTATCCATTTTTTATCAATATTCTGACCTGGAAAAATTCATATTGTTTAGGCATAGCCACAGAAGCCAGTCCTTGGCAACATACCAGTCCACACCAATCTGTATATCTCGGTTAATCTATTTTGGAATGATCTTACTTGGGTTGTGAAGGTCCAGGGTCTAATCTTACAGCTGTACCCATAGCTGCCATAAACCCGGCTCCTTATCCAGGACTATTTTCCGCATTGTACACCATGCATCCAGCTACTTGGAATCAACAGGTCTGCAGATGAGATGATATAAATATACTATATACTATCCATCCATCCATCCATTTTCCAACCCGTTATATCCTAACTACAGGGTCACGGGGGTCTGCTGGAGCCAATCCCAGCCAACACAGGGCGCAAGCCAGGAAACAAACCCCGACAGGGCGCCAGCCCACCACAGACTATATACTATATTTTTTTTATAATATATTAGAAAGTATGCCCTAACAGTTCTAGCAATAATATTTATCAGGCAGTGTGGCGTAGTGGTTAAGGTTTTGCACTTCAAACCCAGTGGTCAAGGGCTCAAATGCTGCTACTGACACTATGTCACCATGAGTAAGTCAGTGTACTCCATTTGGAAAAGCAAAAGAAATTTAACCAATTGTATCTGAAATGTTGTAAGTTGCCTTAGATAAAGACTGAGGTTGACTGATCACCAACTGCTCAGTAGGCGTAAACTTTATGTTAATCAAAAGAGGACACTGTGTATAAAACCTCGATGAGAAAACTGAAGTGCTACCTGCAACCAGAAGGTGCAACCAAGGTGAAGGAGGAGAGGAGCTCCTAAACAAAGGAAAGAAATGTGCACTTAACTTCCTGTAACGTGCTAGAGGACGACCAAGAAGGAACAAAGCAGTACCTACATCAAACCAATAGCACAAGTACTTTGAATCCTGGGAACTATTAATTGTAACTTAGTAGTTAGGATGACCAGCTAATCTACTATGGTATTGGTAATGTGCAGCACCCTCCTCAACCAAGACAAGACAATTAGGTAAATGTAAAATGTATTATAGTCAGTGTCCAGGCACATCTCAAACGACAGCAGTTCTGCTCAAGCACATAAAATCTCAAAATTTACTTTTTCAACTGAATATCAGTTAAGTTTATTTTATCAGGTCAGGTTGGGGAGCATGCACTGCTATTGACACACCCACCACATGACAAAACAGTTCAGGATCCCAGTTGGCAACCCCCCAGGCAGACATGTGGTCCAGTCTCACCCCCCAAAATCACCACCTATGTCGATGTCCCCTTGGCCGTGGTCAAGCCGCTCAGGTCCTCAACAATGAGGATTCTGTGATTTGCGCCACATTTATTTTATCGACTTCGATTTTTTTCTTACAAACAACGTGAACTGTTTTTGACAGAAAAGAATGCATAGCAGCCGTCACTAATGATGAAACATAGTGCAGTACACTATGTACTTTGTCATCATTTCCAATTATTTTGTGCTTTTATTTGCCAAATGTAACTGGCAGCACATGTAGCCATGCAGTTATCTATCATAGGAAAGCCAGCTGTGTCAGAAACTAACCGATAGAACCCACTACTTGTAATTAATTCTCAGTGTCCCACCCATATCATCTCAGGAAGTATAGCCAAACTGACACCTGGTGTGACCCGTCAGCAGAGACAGCTCGTTTTTCACAAAACTGCAAACCTCTGTGTATATACGTCCGGAGGACCGGAAGAGGGCTTACACCCTCCTCAGACCACGTGGGGGCAACCGCCCTTTTTCCTTTGGGGGCCATGGGTACAGAGCTTTGAAGCTCAACCCTGTAGGGGCCCGTGGTCACCGCCAGGGGGTGCCCCAATGCCTTTGGAGCCCTGGGCCTCAGCAATTCCACCACACCCGGAAGTGCTGGGGGAAAGAGAAGCAGGGACACACAGAGTGCACAGCCGGCACTTCCACCACACTGGGGAGTGTCGGTGGAAGATTGTTGGGAAGCACCTGGAGCACATCCGGGTGATTATAAAAGGGGCCGCCTCCCTCCATTTGTTGGTTTGAGTCGGGGGTGGAGAAGGACGGAGCTCAGGAAGAGAGGCAAGGAGGTGGCCTGAAAAAGAGAAAGGCATTCGAGTTGGCCTGGACTTTGGGGACTTTTGGGGGTTTGTGGTGCACTTATAATTGTATATATGATTAATAAACGTGTGTTGGGTGACGTCAACGTGTTCGCCTGTCTGTGTCCGGGCCGGCTTCCACAATATACATACAGTTCTGTGCAAAAGTTTTAGGCAGGTGTGAAAAAATGCTGTAAACAAAGAATGCTTTCAGAAATATAAATAATGATTGTTTATTGATATCAATTTACAAAATGCAAAGTGAGCGAACAAAAGAAAAATCGAAATCAAATCAATATTTGGTGTTACTACCTTTTGCCTTCAAACCAGCATCAATTCTTATAGGTTCACTTGCACAAAGTCACGGATTTTGTAGGATTATAGTCAGGTGTCTGATCAACCAATTATACCAAACAGGTGCTAATGATCATCAATTTCACACGTAGGCTGAAACACAGTCATTAACTGAAACAGAAACAGCGGTGTAGGAGGCTTAAAACTGGGTGAGGAACAGCCAAACTCTGCTACCAAGGTGAGGAGGTTGTGGAAGACAGTTTCATGTCATGGCAAGATTGAGCACAGCAACAAGACACAAGGTAGTTATACTGCATCAACAAGGTCTCTCCCAGACAGATTTCAAAGCAGACTGGGGTTTCAAGATGTGCTGTTCAAGCTCTTTTGAAGAAGCACAAAGAAACGGGCAATGTTGAGGATCATAGACGCAGTGGTCGGCCAAGGAAACTTAGTGCAGCAGATGAAAGATACATCAAGCTTATTACCCTTCAAAATCGGAAGATGTCCAACAGTGCCATCAGCTCAGAACTAGCAGAAACCAGTGGGATCCAGGTACACCCATCTACTGTCCGGATAAGTCTGGCCAGAAGTGGTCCTCGTGGAAGAGTTGCAGCCAAAAAGCCATACCTCCGACGTGGAAACAAGGCCAAGCGACTCAAGTATGCACGAAAACATAGGAACTGGGGTGCAGAAAAATGCCAGCAGGTGCTCTGGACTGATGAGTCAAAATTTGAAATATTTGGCTGTAGCAGAAGGCAGTTTGTTCATCGAAGGGCTGGAGAGTGGTACAATAATGAGTGTCTGCAGGGAACAGTGAAGCATGGTGATGGTTCCTTGAACGTTTGGGGCTGCATTTCTGCAAATGGAATTGGAGATTTGGTCAGGATTAATGGTGTTCTCAATGCTGAGAAATACAGGCAGATACATATCCATCATGCAATACCATCAGGGAGGCGTATGATTGGCCCCAAATTTATTCTGCAGCAGGACAACGACCCCAAACATACAGCCAAAGTCATTAAGAACTATCTTCAGCGTAAAGAAGAACAAGAAGTCCTGGAAGTGATGGTATGGCCCCCACAGAGCCCTGATCTCAACATCGAGTGTGTCTGGGATTACATGAGGAGACAGAAAGATGTGAGGAAGCCTACATCCACAGAAGATCTGTGGTTAGTTCTCCCTGATGTTTAGAACAACCTACTAGCCGAGTTCCTTCAAAAACTGTGTGCAAATGTACCTTGAAGAATTGATGGTGTTTTGAAGGCAAAGAGTGGTCACACCAAATATTGATTTGATTTAGATTTCTCTTTTGTTCATTCACTGCATTTTGTTGATTGATGAAAATAAATGATTAACACCTGCATTTTTGAAAGCATTCTTTGTTTACAGCATTTTTTCACACCTGCCTAAAACTTTTGCACAGTACTGTATATACATATATATGTATATACATATATATAATATATATATATATATATTATGTATAAAATGCATACTTGGTATAGGATGGAGACACTAGTAGTCTAAGGACTAGCAAGTGGTCATGGTGTCCTACAAGGACATAAAGCTGCATTAAGCAAGTGGATTTTAAGAGGTGTCATGACTGAAGTGTTTTAAATTATGAAGGGGACTAGTACAGTGTATCCCAGTTGTTACTTTCAAATAAATTCTGTAACAAAAATATGGGGACATGATTGGAAAATGGTTAAGGGCAGATTTCATACAAATGTTAGAACATTTTCCTTCATGCAAAGAATCATAGACATGTGATTACCAAATAATATAGCGGAGAGCAGGACATGATGTTATTTGGAACAGTATAAGTGAATAGGAGGGACAAGCTTATTGGGCTGATTGGCCTGATCTCATCACAATTGTTCTAATGTTCTGTAGAAAGAGAAGCTGATAGCAATACCAAAGAAAGGGCCCTGGAGTTTAATATCAGAGATCATTTGGAGTTTTGTTTCTCCTCCTCATGTTAACAGTACACCATCCAACATAAAAGCAAACAGTCCGTCCAGAGTAGCGGATCAGAAGCTGCAGCACAGCCAAGAGAACTTCTTTTTTCTTTTTCTCTTTTTGTTCCCACATGCTTTAGCCTCACAAGTGCATCCTCTGAGCGTTACAGTGTGTGTCACCTTTCATGGTTATGGCACGCCCTTTTCACACGCTGCCTTTCTAAATCCAGGCAGGCAGAATGAAAGCCCCACACGCCGCCTTCTCTTTACACTTACTATGAGCTATGATTTGCTTGCAGCAACTTTTTTTTTTTGTACATTTTTATCTGATTGTTTGCTGTCACTCTGCAGTGTTTCTCAGCATTAAAGTATAAAGATCATTGCAATGGTGGAAGTTTAGCAGAGTAGGTTAGTTGCTTTAGGTGTGAGATTAACTCAAAGTGTGAATTTAAAACCCGGCTTTTGCTCTAGCTGCACATTTTACACCCTTTCAGTTTAAAACAAGTGTTACAAACACGTAATCCCCCAAACTTTCTTCCAACCCCCCTCCTCTCCCACCACCACAAGTAGTAGCACAGAGCAGCTCATAATGGGCTCCTCTTCATCCCACCATCCCTCTCCCCTCGATGTTTTGTAAAAGTGACTTACATGTGGGAGCAAGTGTGCTGACTACCAGGCTTCCTGTTTGGGTTCTTCCTTTATATTTACAGCAAGCGTTACTCAACAGCCAGATATTCTCATAGTGTTTAGACAGTGGGCCGTTTGAGATTAACAAAGCTTTTCATTGAAGCGGAAGAAGTGTGGGGAGAGCAGAATTAGGAGTTAATTGCATAATTTAAGTCAGACCGCAACCAGCATTTTATTTTATTTTTTTCATCTTGAGGTAGATATTTCATAAGCTGTAAAAGTGTGTTTTTTCTTTTCTTTTTTAATTTGCCTTAAAGAGGAGTGTTCTGCCATATTTTTGTTGGCCCGCTTCAAAGGCTCATGTAAGAAGAGTACTGTTCAGCACGGTTCATTAGCACATTGTTATGGCAGGCCGTACTCTAGACAGCGGACAAGAGCGAGTCTTTTTGTTTCGTTAATGTAAAGTGCTTTGAAATATTCCTTAGCATGAAAGGTCTGTCTATCCATCCATCATGTGAAGCTGATTAATTAAATCCAATGAGCATGAAAGATTTGTTTTGTGTGATTTACTGACCACCTTTCAAAAATACTGTGACTTGGAAATTAAAAATGATTTCATTTCAATATAGAAACTTTTGAGTGAGGGTTGTAGCTCATCCGGAATCCACCGGAAGCTAAACATGTTTGGGCCCGGCCAGTACTTGGATGGGAGACCATCTAGGAGAAGCTTGGGTTGCTGCTGGAAGAGTTGTTGGCGATATCAGCAGGGGGCACTTACCCTGTGGTCTGTCTGTGGATCCCAAGGCCAAAGTGCAGTGACAGGGATACTGTGCTATAAAAATCAGTGCCGTCCTTCAAATGAGAAGTAAAATCAAGGTCTTGACTTTCTGTTGCTATAAAGGATCTCTGTGCAGAGTAGGGTGTTGCTCTATGTCCTAGCCAGATTTCCCACTACTACCTGGTCATTCCGATTCCTAATCATCTCCTGCCCCTCATGGGCCAACTAACTCTCACTTCTTCACCACCTAATGGTGAATTGTCTGCCATTACATCATCCAGTTGGACACCTTACATTGGTGGTGGATGAAGTGTTTCCCCACTGTCACAGAAGCGCTATGTAAATGTAATTAATTATTGAGGGGTTGGTAACACGTGGCTTACCTTTTTTTTAAGAACAGAATTGTTCATGCCACTTTTAACAATTATTCTGTGTTCTTTCCCTTATAACTGATAATCAATAAGGCTTTCTTTTATACAGTGCTATTCTTCTACAAACTCTACAGGTTCCAACGCTAAAATTCATTTATGTAATATAAAGAGGCCTTGAGTGTTAACAACGGTTGATGTCTAAATTCGTGTTAATTGTTATAAGTGTCACCTTATTGTGTCATCATATTGACTAATGGTGTTTCATATCTTCTTGTTTTCAGCTGGAACCTCTGAACTCTTTTCAAACAGTCGCCAGTTTGATCGCCAGTTCTCTGCCCTTTCTCCCTTGGCTGATCCTCGATTCACTGATCCACGGATGCATTACCCAGGAGCCTTCACCTACTCGCCGAGCCCCTCCAGCTCTGGCATTGGGGGCATTAGCATGACAGGCATGGCTGCCACATCTCGCTATCACTACTTACCTCCTCCTTATCCTGGATCAGCCCAAAACCAAAGTGGACACTTTCAGACCAACTCATCCCCCTATCACCTCTACTACGGCACTGGATCCGGATCATACCAGTTCTCGATGGTCACTCCTGGAGGAGAACGCTCACCCACCAGAATGCTGTCCTCCTGCACCAGTGGGACAACTGGAAACAACTTAATGAATCCAAGTCTGAGCAGCCAGAACGATGGCGTAGAAGCAGATGGAAGCCATAGCAATTCACCTACCACCATGTCGACACCTGGAAGAATGGATGAGTCAGTCTGGAGACCATACTAACAGAAATGTCAATCCTAAAAAACAAAAGGACAAGAACTAAGCTGAAAACCCAAAGAGCTTATTGCATGTGACAGCACCATTTTTCATTTGCGTGCCTACCGGAGTTATTCAGGTACAAGCAAAGCTGTTACTTTTAGTTTCTAAAGAGACAATTGAAGAAATCTCATAGAGATATCATTTGAGAAGCTTACTGCCAGGCTCTGTTGACAACTCTGAATCGCAGAGTTCACACTTGGGCTGCTTGGACTGCCCAGAATTTTACTTGGGCTAAACATGAAAGAAAGAAGTCAACAGAAATTTGCTGATCTTTTACCAAAGATGTGCATAGGGATGGACTTGTACAGATGTAGCTTTTTTAAAATGATAAATCTGCATGCTGTTCTATTAAATGCTTGTTATTTTTGAATTAAGGTTAACTGGATAACATAAATCATCTCACCCTTTGCTTTCTCCTAGTGTCCTAGCATTCAGTTTAGTGCTGAAAGTCCATTTGCTGTTCTGCAGGGATTTTGAGTATTACTAGCCTCTAGAAGTAAATTCATTCACAGATGAAACAGAGGCGTCTAGCAGCAAATAGGCAATGCAGTCGTTTTAGCCTCGGCCATCCCATAGTTGTGGAAAGTCCCAGAAACACTTTCACAAAGAAAGTGGCTGCAGTTGGATTTCTGTCACACTGTAGCAAGTCTTTCAGCACTCTTACTTTGTAATGCACTTTAAGAATGTGCTGAAAGGGAAAAAAGGCACTATATATCAAAAAGCATGACTGAGTAATTTCAGCACTTTCTATATGCAGCAGAATCATTTGCGAGCCCCGAATCCCCCCCCCCCCCCCCCCAGATTTAGAAAGGAAAACATCGAAAAAATTGCAAAAAGGAGCACATGTGGGAGCCCCATTTGTTAAACTGTTATTGTAGCAAGTGACGCACGCCTTCTTCTGTGCTATTTTCACACTTTTTGAATTGTCTCAAACTCGTATTTCTGTTTTAATTAATTGTGCCGATACATATCTTATATATATGTATACACTGTAAGTACAAAAATAAAAAAGAGAGACAACAACTTTGATCTCAGAAAGCCTGCCTGTTGATGCAGGATCACAGAAATCTTTAGTTCTAGTTCATTTTCACAGTTTAATTGAGACAAATAAGAAGCAGCATGCACTTAAACCGAGTTTTGTTTTAAATCTATGGCCAAAAGGTAGGGTTCCTCCATGATATTAATGTATTTCTATTTGCTTTCGCTAAAGCTAAGTTAGATGTTTGTGGTGAAGCTTGGAAAGAAACACCACCACAGTCTTCTAAATTAGAAACTCCTACAGTTGGTAAAACCAAAGAAATTCTTTCAAGGGCTGCTGATGAAGACTTTGCCAGTAATTCTGCTGGTAATTCTTAAGCACCTAGAGCATAATAATGTATTATTATGTGGTGTACTGTTACACACTAACCCAAAGTATAATTTATTATATGTTTTGTACAAAAAAGGCCCTTTTTGTTACCAAAGAAAGTGTCTTGCTTTGCACTATAATTTGCTGGAGGTTTCTTCTAAGCACATGTTCATGAAAGAGATTTTTCTGACATGGTAATGTTTAAAGAGTGATTTCATTTACTGTAGGCTTCATCTTTCAAGCTGCTGAGTGATTTTCCGTCCATTCATCTGTTTTCCACACCCGCTTTGTTTGTTACACGGCTTCGGATGCTTGAACTAATGGCAGCCGTTTTGTGTAGGAGCCACCCACTGAATGGGATAGCAGTCCATAACTGGGCACACTCACTCATCTTTCCACTTCCCATGTTCTCTTTTTCCTTGACAGGATTTCAATTTGATGGTACCTATCCTAGTAAAAGCAGGGACTGAGGTAGGAATCAACCATGGACTGGGCACAATTCCATTACATGGGACACTCCCATATCTAATTTTTTTCCACTGCAGTCATTCAGGTATTATCCAGGTATCAAAGTAAGAAAAAAAAATTTGGACATCTGCACAATCATCCATTATTTCCAACATGTCTCTTCTGTTAAAGCATTGCTCAGATCAAAAAGCTGTACTGGCCTTATCAAGCAGCACACCAGTCCATCACCGGGTCTGCTTCCACACACTCGTATTGGGCACACCATAACCAACCTAACCTGCACAAACTTGAGAAAAAGGGAGTGTGTGTGTGTGTGTTTATGTGCGCTCCACACAATGACCAACCTGGCCATCAAACCCGGGTACCTGGAAGCGTGTGACAGGTGTGCTCCACACCGTGTCACCTCTGACTGATTTTAATACCCACAGTATGCAGTACACCATGCCCGAAGTATGAGTGTGAGGTTCTCCCGATTCACTTGCGTTATTTCATTTTAGCCTTGCCTTTTTTTTCTAATTACATTTTCAGGATGTTATTTATTTATTTATTTGTTATTTGGCAAAATATCTCTTTGTCCAATTGTTGCGTCACATTTTACCGCACATCATTGCGCTGTGGATGCTGTGTTATGTACACACCAGAAAACAGGCCCATTGATTTTTGTCTATTTTTACCGATGCCTTATGTCTTTGTGAAAAAGTCACTCATATGTGCGGTGGAATTGATCATCCATTGTGAGGTGTAGAGTTACATGAGAAAAAAAATTCAAGGTGCCACCTCTGTCAGACGCTGCGCTTTATCTTGTAGGAGCCAAACTCTTTTGAAGACTTTTTTTTTTCTTAATTTATTTATTACCAGTGGAAGCTGGAGGCTATCCACAGACAATAATATATCTGTACAGATTATATATAGAGGATATGGTAGCACTTAAAATAAGGGTGTCGGGTTACACACTTTTATATTTTTTTTTTTTTTATTTCGCAGGATTTACTCAATCTTACACTGCCATTAATAAATGATTACAAGAGTAGATAAGTGCCACAGGAAATAATTGTTGCACAAGTAAAGGCCGCAGATTGGATTAAGTTTTGCAGTGTGTTTGTTTATCTCCAACTATGCATTTGTGAGGTTTTCCACAAGACACAAGGGGTTTGGGGGGTTAAGCGGGTTGGGCGGTGGGTTTCAGGTTGCAAGGAGAGTTACAGCTGGATGTGACCAACGAAAGGCTTTCTCAATAAAAGTTGCACACAAGCTGAATGAGTTCATGATACTATGCTACTCCCGATGTTGCGTTTCTTCTTAGTACAGGCGGCCAGAATGTGCAGCCTTCCAAGTCAGTCCGCTCCCTCCAAGTCAGTCTGGGCCATCTTAGAAAGGGGAGCCACAAAGCTGTACCAGTGCACTTTCTGTTTTAGGGTTAATGTAGTAAGTGCAAAAAAAAAATAATAATAATTTATCCCCACCCCATGACAGAAAAATGACAATGTGAATAGGATTCTGTAATGGTCAATATGGTTTAAAGCACAATGGACAACCAAAAGAGAATTTTTGCTTTTCTTGGTTCCTTCGTCTTTACTTTGGAATTGTCTTAACTATGCACACGGCCATTGAATTTAAACGCTTATCATGCCTGAAGTTTTGGTGTAAATGAAAGTTTTTTTAAATTCATTTTGAGATGTTTTTGTATTTTTTTCATATTTTTGCTCCTGCTGTAAGACACTGCTTTGGCTTTTGTTTTTGGTTAATGTTAGTTGTTTTTAATTATGAAATTTATGACTCACAGGCTCACATTGTCAGGATTTGTCTCTGAGTTAATAAAACGTTGTTTGAGTGACCATTGCTTAATATTCTGTTTTTGATTTCTTTCCCACGGTCCTTTTCATTCAATATATGTAACTTATCTGTTACGTTGAGTCAGAATCACAAGAGGACATTGGGGGCCCATCCATGACTGGGTGCAGCAGTAAGTGGGCTCTCACACCACAACAACTTGGACTCTAGGATTGTGTAGGACAGTCATAGCAGCAGGATGCCGAAGAAGGATAGTGGGTTATGTTCCATTTGACTTGCCTTGTCTCTAAACATTTTGGAGTAGTAAGTTCAAATCCTTAAGATTCCAACTGGAAAGAAGTTGCTGTGTTGTGTTGTGAGGGAAAAAAACAAAAAAATGCATTTTAGTGAACAGTATGACAACAGTGCATCTATAAGGAAGATGCGTGTTTGTCAAGCACATGCGTTTGGAGGATATCTAAGTCCAAGTCGAGAAGGGACACTGATGTTAACACAATCTTCTTTTACACCCACACTTCAGTGGGGCACCAGCTGGAAGACAACTGACCTCACTTCCTTCTGGGAGACCAATATAAAATGCAGCTGAAGGCCAGTCTAAATTAGACTGGACTGCCAATACTGATGCTCTGTATAAGAAAGGCCAGAGCCGATTATACTTCCTTAGAAGGCTGGTGTCCTTCAACATCTGCAATAAGATGCTGCAGATGTTCTATCAGACGGTTGTGGCGAGCGCCCTCCTCTATGCGGTGGTGTGCTGGGGAGGCAGCATTAAGAAGAAAGACGCCTCACGCCTGGACAAACTGGTGAGGAAGGCAGGCTCTATTGTTGGCATGGAGCTGGACAGCTTGACGTCTGTGGCAGAGAGACGGGCGCTCAGCAGGCTCCTATCAATCATGGAGAATCCACTGCATCCACTAAACAGTGTCATCTCCAGACAGAGGATCAGACTGCTGTCACTGTCCTGCTCCACTGACAGACTGAGGAGATCGTTCCTCCCCCAAACTATGCGATTCTTCAATTCCACCCGGGGGTGTAAACATTAACATTATACAAAGTTATTGTCTGTTTTTTACCTGCATTATTATCAATCCTTAATTTAATATTTTTTTTTGTATCAGTAAGGTGCTGCTGGAGTATGTGAATTTCCCCTTGGGATTAATAAAGTATCTATCTATCTATCTATCTATCTATCTATCTATCTATCTATCTATCTATCTATCTATCTATCTATCTATCTATCTATCTATCTACAGTATGATACCATTGCT
Source organism: Erpetoichthys calabaricus (assembly GCF_900747795.2). Lineage (NCBI taxonomy): Eukaryota > Metazoa > Chordata > Cladistia > Polypteriformes > Polypteridae > Erpetoichthys > Erpetoichthys calabaricus. The sequence goes on from NC_041407.2 coordinate 61,948,893, forward strand.
AACACAGGAAAAGTCTTTTGAGACATTAACTTAATAAGATGACCATCCCTAATAATAACGATGCGGAAACACACACATGCCTCAAGTTTCTTCTTCTTACCTTATTAGTTTAATCAAATATTGTTTGCCTAATCAACATGGGTTAAGTCCATGTTATTTTTCCATTTGTTAGATTAACTCCTTTGAGCAGAGAGTCACAAACAGCTGGAGCACAGGCAAAAATCAGAAACTACCATGCCAGTACCAACCCCACTCACCGCTCAAACACAAGAGAGGTAGTGCTACAGCTGGAATTCAAACCCAAGGCTCTGGAGTTGTGACACCACTGCTGAACATGGCAGTTCTGGGTAAAGCCCAACCATTTTCAGATCCCTTTTCTATCTATTATAAAAAGAAATCCTGTCCTGGAAAGCAAAAAGTAAGTCTACGATACGTGATCTTCTTGTAAGACATTTTAAAGACCCGCGAGACCAAAGACACGCCCTACTTACAATCTATCAAATAGGACAATAGGCAGCAAAACATTCAGTCTTGTGAAGGATTTGAGCACACACAGATCCAGGGCTCTCAGCGCATATAAAGCATATAAGGACAGTACGTTATAAATGAAATGTCGACATCTAAATGAAGAAGAAAGCAGCGCAGAGAAAAGAGACTCAAATGCGTTGGACAGAAAAAAGAGCAAAAAAGAATAATCGAGGTACAAATTCAGAAAATAAGGAAAGTAATTATCAGTCCGGAACAAGTAGAATTGAAAAAAAAGTACATCCAATCTGGCTCAGAATTAAATGACAGTGAGTAAAAGACAAAGTAGAACTTCATAAAGACGTTTACAAACGTTGGCGCTAAGCACATGCAGAGCAGGTTAGAGACTATGAAACCAGGGAAATTAGAAAGGCTAAAAAAAAACAAAAAAAAACGCTATACATATGTGGAGAAAGTTAAAGAATATGAAAGTAGGACAATTAGAAAATATAAAAAAGTAAAGATCACAGTAGCACAAACAAACAAACTGCCTCATTTAACTATGCACCTTTGGTTTTGCACAGCAATTACTACACTATTGCACCTGAACACTTAACTCTGCTTTATTCACATAATTGTACTTATTTATTATGTTCTACTATACTGTTACCTTTCAATCTATGACTTTTTGTTAATCTAACTGATATTCTTCTAACTTTGCACAGTTTTTGATAAGCGGATCAGGATGCATTTCACTGCGTGTTGTCCTGTATAACTATGCATGTGACAAATAAAGAATCTTGAGAATTTCAAAAACGGAGTTTACCGCACATGCATTTATTGGTTACTTTGTTCATGTATATACAGTTAGGTCCATAAATATTTGGACAGAGACAACTTTTTCCTAATTTTGGTTCTGTACATTACCACAATGAATTTTAAATGAAACAACTCAGATGCAGTTGAAGTGCAAAACGATTGCATAAAAATGTGAGGCAACTAAAGCATTTTTTTAACACAATCCCTTCATTTCAGGGGCTCAAAAGTAATTGGACAATTTACTCAAAGGCTATTTCATAGGCAGGTGTGGGCAAGTCCGTCGTTATGTCATTATCAATTAAGCAGATAAAAGGCCTGGAGTTGATTTGAGGTGTGGTGCTTGCATGTGGAAGATTTTGCTGTGAACAGACAACATGCGGTCAAAGGAGCTCTCCATGCAGGTGAAAGAAACCATCCTTAAGCTGCTAAAACAGAAAAAACCCATCCAAGAAATTGCTACAATATTACGAGTGGCAAAATCTACAGTTTGGTACATCCTGAGAAAGAAAGCAAGCACTGGTGAACTCAGCAACGCAAAAAGACCTGGACGTCCACGGAAGACAACAGTGGTGGATGATCGCAGAATCATTTCCATGGTGAAGAGAAACCCCTTCACAACAGCCAACCAAGTGAACAACACTCTCCAGGGGGTAGGCGTATCGATATCCAAGTCTACCATAAAGAGAAGACTGCATGAAAGTAAATACAGAGGGTGCACTGCAAGGTGCAAGCCACTCATAACCCTCAAGAATAGAAAGGCTAGATTGGACTTTGCTAAAGAACATCTAAAAAAGCCAGCACAGTTCTGGAAAAATATTCTTTGGACAGATGAAACCAAGATCAACCTCTACCAGAATGACGGCAAGAAAAAAGTATGGAGAAGGCGTGGAACAGCTCATTATCCAAAGCATAGCACATCATCTGTAAAACACAGTGGAGGCAGTGTAATGGCTTGGGCGTGCATGGCTGCCAGTGGCACTGGGACACTAGTGTTTATTGATGATGTGACACAGGACAGAAGCAGCCGAATGACTTCTGAGGTGTTCAGAGACATACTGTCTGCTCAAATCCAGCTAAATGCAGTCAAATTGATTGGGCGGCATTTCATGATACAGATGGACAATGACCCAAAACATACAGCCAAAGCAACCCAGGAGTTTATTAAAGCAAAGAAGTGGAAAATTCTTGAATGGCCAAGTCAGCCACCTGATCTTAACCCAATTGATCATGCATTTCACTTGTTGAAGACTAAACTTCAGACAGAAAGGCCCACAAACAAACAGCAACTGAAAGCCGCTGCAGTAAAGGCCTGGCAGAGCATTAAAAAGGAGGAAACCCAGCATCTGGTGATGTCCATGAGTTCAAGACTTCAGGCTGTCATTGCCAGCAAAGGGTTTTCAACCAAGTATTAGAAATGAACATTTTATTTCCAGTTATTTAATTTGTCCAATTACTTTTGAGTCCCTGAAATGAAGGGATTGTGTTAAAAAATGCTTTAGTTGCCTCACATTTTTATGTAATCGTTTTGTTCACCCCACTGAATTAAAGCTGAAAGTCTGCACTTCAACTGCATCTGAGTTGTTTCATTTAAAATTCATTGTGGTGATGTACAGAACCAAAATTAGAAAAAAGTTGCCTCTGTCCAAATATTTATGGACCTAACTGTATATTTATCTGTCTGCTTATTTAAAAAGCTAAATATACCCCAGGAGTCAAAAACGTTCTGTCTAGCCCTTATACAAAAACCTAGACAAAAGCTGGGGTATCACCTTGGTAACCCCATGTACTTTTGGAACTGTGAGAGGAAAATAGCACGACTTTACAGACAGGAGTCCAATGCAGAACTCTACTTACTTTGTTACTTTGTAAAATAAAATTATTAAATGCTGATGATGTAGATCGTCTTGTCTGTGCTGAAATTCCAAACAGAGAAACCTATCCTGACCTCATTAAAAAGATTCAGCATATTGGGACTCGCAAGATTGCAAATATTGTTTTTACAGAAGTTCTGAAATAAAAGTGAAACTAATGAAACAGCAACAATTCAAAGAAAAAAAATCTTAAAAGTGTGTATCCGGAAAACCAAACACGGCAGTTGGCGAGCGAAGCAAGCAGGGGGCGAAGCCCCTTAGTCTTCAATAATAAACTTCTGGGGTGCTGGGTCCTATCTGGGGTTACAATACCAGCACTACACAGGATAAATTCACACACATCCACAATCAGTCACACCAAGTGTCAGGGGAAAAATATTCTGTGAATAAAGAATAATCGAGATCACCATTACACATGAATCCAGAGATAGATGTTCTTATTTACAACAAGCTTGAGGTAGCCTGTCATAAAATCTGATCAGTTCAACACAACAAGACTGAGAAATATAACAAAGTTACAAACTTCAGTTCAGTAAGTTGGATTTATTTGCATAGCACAGTCAAGATACATTTTAGTTTGCACCAATCAGCATACAGATAAATTGTATATTCTTTTAACACCTATGTCTTAATATAATCTAAAAGTCCCAAAATAGTTAAACATTAATCTTGTGGCACACATTATTATCTAAAGAGGAACATCTTGTATATAAATTCTTATTGAAAAAAGTATTAATTGTCATTATCTCATCATGCCTTTGGTAGCAGATCAGGACATGATAGGTACAGAATATCTTAGTTACATAGGACAGGAACACCCAAAACACTCACACATTCACAGAGAAACAATAAAACACACAAAGATACGTTTTTGGATTTTCTGCTGCACTGAGCCAATTTTGGAGTTATCATTTTTCGTAACAAGGATGTGGAGAGGTCAGAGCTCATCTCGGCCAACATGTTAACAAGATAAGACCAACCCTGCATTGAATGCTAGCCCATAATAGGACAAAGGAAACTAATTAACAACCACTCAGTCAATAAAAACAAGATTTTAATCTTTGAAAGCCCAAAATCACAAACAGAACACCACATTGGGAGTCCCGAGCCTTGACTTCCTAAGAAGTCACATGATCCATCACTCATACAATTTCCAAACCTGCTTATGTTAATACAGATTTAGGATGGGGCCTGATCCTGTCCCAGCAAGCAATGGGCTCAAGGCAGGGACCAGCCCTGTAAAAATATAGCACCCTTTCCTGAAGATGGAGTTAGATCTTTTACACTCAGACTGATAAATATAACACAGCAATAAAAAAGCGCAAAAATCATTTTCATTCATTAGCACATGAATTATTTACATGTACAGTAACAGACTCTGCCTCAACTGGCCCAAAGAGGAATTTAGAAAATATCAATTAAGTAAATTAAGCAAAATGTAGTTAAAATAACAAAAGCAGGTAATAGCTACAGTAGTTGACATTGCGGATAGAGTGGAAAACAAACTCCAGTGAACAATGTACCTGCAGAAAATAAACCTCTGAGGCAGCTTTGGAATACGTCAAACACCAGCCATCTCTCAGCATCCTACTGTTACTATTCTGTTTATTCTTTAGTATCATATCGATTTATTGTTTATTTCAGGTTCTTGATATTTTCTTGGGGAAGAATTCATTAAGAAAGTTTATTTTGTGCTAAGGGTGGCGCAGTGGTAGCGCTGCTGCCTCGCAGTTGGGAGACCTGGGTTCGCTTCCCGGGTCCTCCCTGAGTGGAGTTTGCATGTTCTCCCCGTGTCTGCGTGGGTTTCCTCCCACAGTCCAAAGACATGCAGGTTAGATGCATTGGCGATTCTAAATTGTCCTTGGTGTGTTTGTGTGTGTCCTGCAGTGGGTTGGCACCCTGCCCGGGATTGGTTTCTGCTTTGTGCCCTGTGTTGGCTGGGATTGGCTCCAGCAGACCCCTGTGTTTGGATTCAGCGGGTTGGATAATGGAATGATTTTGTGCTAATATTGTTTAAAATGTTTATGTTGTGATGCCATTTTGTTTCTTGAGGTCATGACCACTTTAGACTTAGCTTGTGTATGGCTACTATGTACTGTGATACCCCGTATACACTGAGCATCCTGGAAAAACACAGACACAAACTCTGATGGAAAAAAAGTATACCTATTTATTCCAATGAGGGTCAGTAATTAACAGTCCTGTGTCATGCAATTAGCAAAGCACAGTTCTAAGACTATGATACAGTTTCAAAAATGCAAAACACAGTAAAGTAAGTGAATATACACAATGTTTACAGTGGCTCCAAAAATCAGTGCCAGGAAAAAAAGAAGTTAAAAAAAACTAAAAGTTATTCCACACAATAATAAGAAGGAAAATCAAATAAGCAAAATCAAAAGTGAATAATAGACATAAAAATAGTAAAAAACACAAAATCTCAGACACCTCCATGGGCTCCAAGAACTCTGAGTTCAAGTATATATATGAGGATGGACCCAAAAACCCCCGTAATCTGTCAGTATCACAGGAGCAGAGTATAGTTAGCGTATATAAGGCTGCTGTATCTATCGTAAGCCTGCATTCTGGCTAATCAGTCCACCGAGGGGCATTGTGCAGAGCTGATCGAGTGTTTTATTTTTTTCTTCAAGCCACCACAGCAGATTTTCAAGGGAGAATAATGATCACCCTTTCCGACATCAGCAGACTTGCTTGTGAAGTGTTTGTTTCAGACTGTTAATCAGTGACATTACATTGAAGGGCTGAGTTGTCTACAGGAAAGCACTAGGAAAAATAACGTCAGGAGAAGTGATGCACCCAAACCTAGATTCTGCACCACGACAACTCACCTACACAATGTGGTTTTTGTTTCGCACCCCGTGTATTTTCCACACCACACTTCCTGTGACTTCTTTTTGTTCCCGAAATTAAAACTGAGACTCAAGGGAAGAAGATTTGCTACCATGGAAGAAATACAGGAAAATAAAAATTGCCAAAAGTTCTAGACACAGTAAGTAAAGATGATGGCAGGAAATGTTAACAGGAAGAACTTGCACAAGTGTATTGTATCTCAAGGAGAGTATCTTTGAGGTGACTAAAATGTAATTGCTGCAAGTTTTACAATATAAATTTTTATAACAATTCTGGGAACTTCTGGCCCCCCATCTCATGCGTATAAAGTACAATCTCTTCACGGCTTACAAAACCATTCAGTAGATCGGACACCAAACTCCACTCAGTCAAAAGACAACCTCTAGTAGCTACACTCCCTTTGAACACATGAGCAGGTTTCATCTGATCAATTCCAGCCTACGTCTGCTGGCATCAACTAAGTGCTAAAGATGTAGAGATGTTCACCTTACAACATACTCTAAGCAAGTGAGTGCTCCCTATATCTTTAGTTTCACACTCGTGTGTGCATGTGAGTGGGCTCATTCTACTTTCAAGCAAGCACCCTTAGAACATTAGAACAATCTAGACGAGAACAGGCCATTCAGCCCAACAAAGCTTGCCAGTCCTATCCACTTATTTCTTCCAAAAAAAACATCAAGTCAAGTCTTGAAAGTCCCCAAAGTCTTACTGTCTACCACAATACTTGGTAGCTTCTTCCAAGTGTCTGTCGTTCTTTGTGTAAAGAAAAACTTCCTAATGTTTGTGCGAAATTTACCCTTAACAAGTTTCCAACTGTGTCCCCGTGTTCTTGATGAACTCATTTTAAAATAACAGTCGCACTGTACTAATTCCTTTCATAATTTTAAACACTTCAATCATGTCACCTCTTAATCTTCTTTTGCTTAAACTGTAAAGGCTCAGCTCTTTTAATCTTTCCTCATAATTCAACCCCTGTAGCCCTGGAATCAGCCTAGTTCCTCTTCTCTGGACCTTTTCTAGTGCTGCTATGTCCTTTTTGTAGCCTGGCGACCAAAACAGTACACAGTACTCCAGATGAGGCTTCACCAGTGAGTTATAAAGCTTGAGCAGAACCTCCTTAGACTTGTACTCCACACATCATGCTATATAACCTAAAATTCTGTTTGCCTTCTTAATGGCTTCTGAACACTGTCGGGAAGTCGATAGCTGAGAGTTCCCTACGACTCCTAAATCCTTTTCAAAAGGTGTAAGCCTGTATGCTATTCAAGTTCTTCTGTAATGATATAACGGATTCCAAATTATCTGCTAATCCACCTTGGTATCATATGCAAACTTAACCAGTTTGTTACTTATATTCCTATCTAAATCATTTATATCCATCCATCCATCCATTGTCTCCCGCTTATCCGAGGTCGGGTCGCGGGGGCAGCAGCTTGAGCAGAGATGCCCAGACTTCCCTCTCCCCGGCCACTTCTTCTAGCTCTTCCGGGAGAATCCCAAGGCGTTCCCAGGCCAGTCGAGAGACATAGTCCCTCCAGCGTGTCCTGGGTCTTCCCCGGGGCCTCCTCCCGGTTGGACGTGCCCGGAACACCTCACCAGGGAGGCGTCCAGGAGGCATCCTGATCAGATGCCCGAGCCACCTCATCTGACTCCTCTCGATGCGGAGGAGCAGCGGCTCTACTCTGAGCCCCTCCCGGATGACTGAGCTTCTCACCCTATCTTTAAGGGAAAGCCCAGACACCCTGCGGAGGAAACTCATTTCAGCCGCTTGTATTCGCGATCTCGTTCTTTCGGCCACTACCCATAGCTCATGACCATAGGTGAGGGTAGGAACATAGATCGACTGGTAAATTGAGAGCTTCGCCTTGCGGCTCAGCTCCTTTTTCACCACGACAGACCGATGCAATGCCCGCATTACTGCGGATGCCGCACCGATCCGCCTGTCGATCTCACGCTCCATTCTTCATTTATATATATTTATCACTTATATATATATTAAAAATAGCAGCGACCCTAGCACTGACCCCTGTGAGACACCACTCTTAACATCAGCCAATTCTGATGAGGTTCCTCGCACCATCACCCTCTGCTTCCGTTGTCTGAGCCAATTCTGCACCCATCTAAAAACATCAACCTGAACTCCCACTTCTTTTAGTTTGATATCAAACCTCTCATGTGGCACTTTATCAAATGCTTTCTGAAAGTCAAGTTAAATAATATCATATGCTCCACTTTGATCGTATCCTTTTGTTGCCTCCTCATAGAATTCTAGTATGTTAGTAAAACACGACCTCCCTCTTCTGAACCCATGCTGACTGTTCAGAATAACTCCTGTCCTTGCCAGGTGTTGCTCGATCTTATCCTTAATAATTCCTTCAATTAATTTTCCTGTGATGCATGTTAAGCTTACTGGCCTATAGTTGCTTGGATCTGCTCTGTCACCCTTTTTATATAATGGGATGATATTTGCCATTTTCCAGTCCTTCAGAATCTCTTCAGTGCGCAGTGACTTCCTAAAAATATGTGTCAAGGGTTTATATATGTACTCGCTAGCCTCCCAAAGAACTCGAGGGTAAATATTATTAGGTCCTGGTGATTTGTTTGATTTCATCTTATTTAATCTGAGCAGCACTTCTCCCTCTACAATTTCCAACTCTCTCAGTACCTCCTTAGTAGTCGCGTTTACCTCTGGGAGGTTATCCACCTCATCACTTGTGAACACCTCAGAAAAATGTAACTTTACAGCATCTGCTATTCTATTATCTGTACCTTTTAATTCCCCTTTACTATTTCTGATGCACTTCACCTCCTCCTTGACTGTTCTTTTACTACTAAAATACTGAAAGAATCTCTTAGGGTCGTCTTTCGCCTTATCAGCTCTGTTCCTCTCCAACTGTCTTTTAGCCTCTCTGATATCCTTCTTAATGGTTGCTCTCATGTTCTCATACGCTCTGTGATTCACTTTGCAGTCGTTAGTCTTATATGCCTTATAAAGCAGTTTTTTCCTTTGCAGCTTCTTTTTAAAATCTTTATTAATCCACTGTGGATTTTTTTAAATGTCCTATTAATTCCAATTTTAGATATGTATCTGTCCTGCATTACATGTAAAACATTTCTAAACCTTTTCAACTGCTCTTTGACAGTCTCCACATTTTAAAGCTTATCCCAGTCTATCCTACTTAGACTTTGTTGCATCTGCTCAAAATTTGCCCTACCAAAGTTCTACTTAACAATTTTAGTATTTGCATCTGCACTCTTACAAAACACTGAGAATTGTATTATATTAAGGTCACTTGAACATAGTGGTTCACCTCTACACCCTCAATTCTATCCTGATTATTTCAAAATACTAAATCCAAACAGGCTTCACCCCTTGTTGGTGCTTTAACATGCTGTGTTAAAAAACAGTCACTGATTACTTCTAAAAACTCCTGCTCTTGTGCTCTTCTTAATAAAGTATCTATCTATCTATCTATCTATCTATCTATCTATCTATCTATCTATCTATCTATCTATCTATCTATCTATCTATCTATCTATCTATCTATCTATCTATCTATCTATCTATCTCTTCCATCTGCAAGGTTATCCCAGTTAATATTTGGATAATTAAAGTCCCCCATGACTATAATATCTCCCTGTAAACCTGCCATTTTGATATTACTAAAAAGATGTGTGTTGAAATTACTGTCTGAATTGGGTGATCTATAACACACTCCTTAAATAAGACCTCTTTCCCTAATATTTTCAAGGCAGAGCCACAAGTCCTCTTTAAGATGGAGCTCATCATCCAACTGAAGAGGATTTACATTTAAAATCTGTTTGACATAAACAGCAACCCCACCTGCATTTTTGTTCTGTATATCTTCCTAAAAATGTGTATTCCTCTATGTTACACTCATCATCATCTTTGTTATTTAGCCAGGTTTCCATTCTTGCTATAATATAATATTATAATTATGCTCTGCTACATACAGCTCCAACTCGCTTACCTTATTTTTGATACTTCTAGCATTAAGGCAAGCTATTTTTAATTTGTTACTCCTTCTACATTTAAATATTGGCTTAGAATTTACATTACTACACATTTTTATTTCTATGCCATTGTTTGTTCGTCCATGCATAGATCTAAACCTGGCCTGTCCTAAACTCTCTGCCCCCCCATTCCGTAGTTTAAACAATCCTTGACTAGCCTACACATATGCCTCCCCAATACATGGGTGCCCTTCCAGTTCAGATGTAACCCCTCATAGCAGAGCAGCTTGTTAAACTATTGCACATGATTCTTTTGTAATGCATCTGTATATGCCAGCAGCTTATCTATGCTCCTCTCTTTCCCACTGTGGTAAACGACCATCCATCAGTACTCGAGGTGCACAGTGGCTTGTAGGCCAATGGGTTCCCAAGAGAACCAAATACGGAAGTGCCTCCCCGTACCTCTACAATACAGTCCCTCAGTGGAGCTCTACTCTGTATTAACTCCTGATAAGTATAATATAAGCTATTTATAAACGGTTACAATACTTAAAATAAACGGAACCGTGATACAGTCCGTCACAGCCATGATGTCACTGGACTGAGGGTATAAAGATTGGGTACACTTCCTGATTATCTGAGATTGAATAGAAACCTAAAAACATTGTGAATGTCCATACTAGTTATGGTCTTCTTGGTTTCAGAAATTGTGATTATATATTTTGACTATGTTGTTTAGTAATTCAGCTGCGACAACAAGTAGGAAAGATTCACGGTTTTGACTTTTGCTTGCTTTGTGAATTACATTTCATCTCCTGATCTCTATTTAAAAAATATCCCTGCCTTTACCCTATTGAGGCACTACACCACAAGTCTGGCATGCCAATGTCCAATTAATCTAACATCCACAACTTTGGAATGTGAGATGAAAATGGTGAATCCAGAGCAATAGACATGGAAATTCTAAATATATTAAAGGCAAAGCAGGGAAAAAACAGGAACCCAGCAACAACATTAAGCACTGTGCCACTGGGTGAAGCTGAAAATCATAAACAAAAGTGAGACTCAGCCGGATGTGAGCCCCTCTCTAGGGGGTGGTCTCTGTGGTCGGATGTAAGAAAATGTGCTGCTTCTGTATTTTTGTCCCATTTCTTGTAGCCCTGCAGCCCTACTGTATACCATTCAATATTTCTTAATTGCATACACATTATTTTTGAATACATAAAGTAAGTAAAAAGAAAAAGGAAAAGCAGTGGCTTGACATTGCAATGTGCTAATCTGATCTGATCTGATCAGATATATCTCTTAGTGCCACGTTAAGAGGAGGAATCATTGCCCCTGTTTCCAGTAAGCAGCAGCCTGACGGAAAGTCAAGTGCTACTCATCCAGAGCTGTACTGTACATTTTTTTTATAGCGTTTTGCTCCCTCCGATTACTTTCTGCAATAGAAGCTTGTGCATTTTTCTCTTTTCTGGAATGTTCAGTCCTGTATTACGGGAAGCTCAGCATGCTCCTGTTCTCATTAACAAACTTAAATATAACAATGCCATAACTGGTAATTACAGTCTTCAAGTATTATTCCTGCCCTGGTATGAAAAGCAGTGCCAAAGACAATTAAGTAGCAGGGAAAGTGGGCACACATAAGGAATGGAAACACTAAAAAGGGACGATTAAACTGGCTGCTCTTGATTGCCCAATGTTTGCCTCAGCTAGTTTCTTTCCAAGAGGGCATCTGCAAGCTTTTGGGATCACTATGTGATCTACTTTAACAATGAACTGATCCTCTAATCGCAGTATTATCAGAGAAACTGTAAGATGAAGCCTGCTTTTGTCTCAAATTGTGCTCCTGTACACCTACAGTACACATTCACACACTAAGCTATCATGAAGTTTTTTCCACTTTTGTACTAAACTTACAAATCTAATGAGAACTATCAACATTCTTGTTTAAACTTTCTCACTCCAGCTATGCTCTGCTAATATAACAATGCACATTATTGTCTCTGTCTCCACCAAGTCACTCTACGGTGTCCTCTAACATGTCTTCATTGTCACCAAAAAGTAATAAATTGTTTCCTTTTGCTGGTCTACCTAAAGCAGAGATTTTCAAAGATAGATAAAGATAAAGATAGAGATTTCACATATCTAGATCGGGGCAGATGAAGACCCCCTTACTTAAAAAGTGATGACCTAGAAACCTCTGTGCACTTAGTGTCCAGACATAAAGACTTTAGCAGGAACCCAACAAACCTAACTTATGTCTCTGCAGTCACTTCTGTTAAAGCAGCCTAATTTTGGCCCCATGATTTATGAGCTCCCCTACAAACAAGAAGCTCCCCCAGATTTTTTGCCCTTTAGTTTAATACATCACCCTACGCTCAGGACTCTTCAGAGGTTGCCACAATAGACAGCAGACCAACTTCAGTTCTATTCAATTATTTTAAAATTGGCATTCTTTCCCTGGTCCCTCCGTTGGGTTACATAGCCGCAAAAAAATAATAAAAATAACTGAAATCAGGTTATTGTCACTTTTTTTAATTAAACAACTGTGGAGCAGAGGTATGAGGGTAGCACTGCTGTATCACAGCTCCAGAGTCCTGGGTTCAAATCCTGAATTGGGCAATGTCTATGTGGATTTAACATATTCAAAATTTGTCTACCATAGATATGTATGCTAGGTTAAAAGACAACTAATTGCAGGGTTGATGCCCTAACTGTGAGTTGGAATAATTTAGTGCATTCAGAAAGTACTCTGACCCCTTCACTGTTTTCACCTTTTGTTATATGCAGTTTTACGCTGAAATTGTTCAAATTTATTTTTTCCCAAGAAGGGTGATACTCAGAATTGTGGAAATTGTAGAGGGATAAAGCTGATGTCACACATAATGGAAATTTGGAAAAGGGTTATAGAGAGAAGACTTAGAGAAGAGACCACCATAGAGGAGGAGCAGTTTGGTTTTATGCCAGGGAAAGGAGCAACTGTGACAGCCTTTGCATTGAGACAGCTCATAGAGAAGCTTGGTGAAAAAACAGAAAAGTTTGCATATGGTGTTTATTGATTTGGAGAAGGCTTATGATAGAGCGCCACGTCAAGAGGTCTGACGGTGAATGAGAGAGAAAGGAGTACCAGAGATGTTGTATGTGAGGATTGTCCAGGATATGTATGAGGAAGTGAGTTAAAGTAAAGTTAAAGTAGGTTTGCACCAAAGGATCTTCTTTAAGCCCTTACCTCTTTGATATGGTTATGGATATGTTGAGTCTTGGGATGAAAGACCAATTCCCCTGGCGCATGCTACTTGCTGATGACATTGTGTTGTGTAACACCAGAAAAGAAGAAGTGGAGAAGAGGTTGGAGGAATGGGAATGGCTTCAGAAGATAGAGGATTAAAGATAAACAGGAAGATGACTCACTATTTGAGGTTTAATTATGATCAGGATTCAGAAGTTAGAATGCACGGAGAGCTAATGATAAGAAAGTATAAACTGAAATATCTAGAATCAGTGGTAGCCCAAGATGGAAAATTAGAGGCAGAGATAACCCATAGAGTGCAGTGTGGATGGAGTACTGTGGAATTGAAGAAATAAGGTGAAGGTTAAAGGTAAGGTTTTTAAGAAAGTGGTGAGATCAGCAGTAATGTATGGATATGAGACATGAGCAGCAAACAGAGCACAGGAGAAGACGTTAGATGTGGTAGAAGTTAAAATGTTGAGATGCAACAGAATTAGAAATCAGACAATCAGAGATACAGCAAAAGTGGGAGAGAGATTTAAGAGAGTATTAAAAAGTAAGTCAAAGTGGTATGGACATGTGATGAGGGGAGTCAATGAATAGAGTGATGGAAATGGAACTATAGGATAAGGGATAGCGAGGGAGGCCAAAGTGGAGGTGGATGGATAAAGTAAAAGAAGATCTGAAGGAGAAGGTTTTGACAGGGGAAATGATGCAGGAATGAGCTGTATGGAAAAGGTTGATCAAGAACATTGACTTTACATAGAAATGAGACAAGATGAAGAAGAAGAAGATTAAGCAATAGATGAACAAAGTTAAAACAGGAGATTAAGGATTTTGCATATTTATTCAATATAAAAAAGTGAAATATCCCATTGACACAAAAGCATTGTTTCAGTACTTAATTGAAGCAATTTTGGTAGAGATTATAGCCAGTTTTCTTGGGTATGACACAACAATCTTCAGCAACATGAATATGGGGATTTATTGCATTTTTCTCTGTGGATCCTTTCAAGTTCTTTCAGTTTGGATGAAGACCCCCAGTAGACAGCTGTTTTAAGGTCTCTCCAGAGATTTTCAATCAAGTTCAAGTTCAGGCCTTGCCTGGTCCACTAAGGGACATTCACAAAGTTGTCCTTAAGCCACTCATTGTTGTCTTTGCTTTATGCATAGAGTCATTGTCCAATTGGAAAGTGAACCCTCAGCCAGTGGTCCAGCGAACTCTAGATCAGGTTTTCACTTAGGATATCTCTGTAATGTCTCCCAGTACCTGCCACTAAAAAACCTCACAACATGATGCTGCCACCATGCTTTGCCATTGAAATAGGTACTATGTAGACGATGAGCAGGGTTTCTTTCAGATATGACCCATAGAATTGAGGCCAAACAGTTCAATCTTGGTTTCATTTTGTTTCTCATAGTGTAAGAGTCCTTTAGGTGCCTTTTTGAAAACTTGAAGTTGGCTTTCATGTGTCTTTTATTGAAAAAAGGCTTCTGTCTGACAATTTTACCATAAAGCCTAGGTAGGTGGCGTGTAGTAGTGACGGTAGTCCTTTTGGAAGTTTATCCCATTTCCATGCAAGTTCTCTAGAGCTTAGCCTAACTGACATTCAGGTTCTTGACCCTCTTCTCTTGCCAGGTCCCTTCTCCCACAATTGTTCAGTTTGCCTGATAATCTAGCTCTAGGAAGAGTTGTGGTTGTTCCAAAATTCTTCTGTTTAAAAAATATGGAGGTGCTCTTGGAAACCTTCAACATATCAGAAATTTTTGCAGCCTTCTTCAGATTTGTGCCTCAACACCATTCTGTCTCTCATCTCTGTAGGCAATTCCTTCAACTTCATGGCTGTGAGACTTTCTATAGACAGTTGTGTGCCTTTACTAATTATGACCAATCAATCCAAGGTGGACTCCAAACAAGTTGTTGAAATATCTCAATGATGATCACAAGAATGGGATAAATCTGAGCTAATAGTCATAGCAAACAACAACAACAACAACATTTATTTATATAGCACATTTTCATACAAAAAGTAGCTCAAAGTGCTTTACATAATGAAGAGAAGAAAAATAAAAGACAAAATAAGAAATTAAAATGGCCAGGGTGGACAGAAAAAACAAAAAAAAACTCAAGAAGGCTGGAGAAAAAAATAAAATCTGCAGGGGTTCCAGGCCACGAGACCGCCCAGTCCCCTCTGGGCATTCTACCTAACATAAATGAAATAGTCCTCTTTGTAGTTCGGGTTTTTCACGGAGTCACTTGATGCTGACGGTCATACAGACTTCTGGCTTTTAATCCATCCATCATTGTTGGAACATCATGGTGCTTTGGGTAGATGGTGGTGGCACACGCCACCACCAACAGGACACCGGAAAAGGAAACAGAAGAGAGAGTAGGGGTTAGTACAGATTTTGAATGAATAGCTATTATAATGAATTATAATGAATAGCAAAGGATATTTTAGGTTTTTATTTTTAATACATTTGCAAAAATGTCTAAAATCCTGTTTTTACTTTGCTGTTCTGGTTATTAAGTATTGAGTAATGAGGGAAAAATTGAATTTACATGATTTTAGCACAATGCTGCAACATAACAAAATGTCAAGAAAGTGAAGGGGTCTGAATACTTTCCGAATACACTGTAAAATACATGGATCAGTGACTTTTATTGAATAACTGAAATTTTTAAAACATCTGTTGAATGGGTCCTAATTGCAGCTGTAGGATTTATAAAGAAATACATGAAATTAAATATTTAAATCACAAAATCCAACCTTACACAAAGCAAAAACTTTATTTTTTCATTCTAGTAGTTGCATGCCATGTTTTTCTGTCATTTTTCTAGCACCTGGCACACAGTTAAGGGATGACAACATAGGAAAAAGGAAGTGTTTAGCTACACTTTATATCTCTTGGCTTTTAGTATCAGGGTTGGCACCAGAGAAAATGTAGTAGGGGGGGGGGGGGGCAGATATAGATAAAACCCACACTATTTTTTGATTCACTACAAATACGCCTGACAGTGTGTACAACAGACTCGAGCAAACCAAACGTCATCTATTACACCAGGCAGCACTGCATGCTAACACTGTTTCATGAAAAGCCCAAAGCCAAGCAAAGACTGCACCCGTCAAACATGTGTAAGGTGGCACGTGTAAGTGCATGGGCTCACTCATAAGGAAAACTCAATATATAACACTGAATAGACGATTCAATACTATGGAAAATTATAGAAGACAAAACAAATTAAAAAGTAATAAATGAAAATAGCTATTAATCATAAGCAAAACAATTTGTGTAAAACTGAATTCGCAACAAAACTCAGTGTTTTGCTTCGCAACAAAAACTGGCAAAACAAATGACATTTCACATCCTTTACATTTGTGCCATTAACACAAGATGAAAAGTGTTTGTTTTCCGTCTGGAAGTATTTTCATGGATTAATTCTTAATGTACCTGCCTGTCATTTAGCATTTAAATCCTAGTGAAAAAACAATCACCAAACATTACATTTCTATTAGATATGTGTTGTATTTGTACTGGTAAGAGGATGCCCACTTTGCCAATTAAAATGACAGCCTTGGTGATTACAATCCTGAAGATACAAGAAATGAAATGTAAAGCAGCATGGTGGATACCGCATATGAGTCCTCATCTGAAGGAATCAAAAAATACAGGAATAGGGCCATTGCTAGGTAACAGTTGTAGGTTGGGTAAGTGGAAGTGAAGAAAACACACTAATGTATGGGATAGTGTATTTTGTGTGTCTTCATGTGAAAAATATACAGCATGTCACCTCTTCGGTGAAGTGAATGAGAGCCATAAATAGACCTGATTTCACTGATGTGCTGGTGATTACCTGCATCACACAACTGCACAAAAATCACAGGCAAACACTAAAGTGTGACGGTTACTTCAGGGAGAAATATTCCATTTTTGTTTCCTTTAAAAACTTCAAAACACTCTTTTTAGTGAGTTCTGTGTTTCACAATTAAGAAATCATCTGCAAAACTAATGTTAGTGTCAGTTTCATAAAACTAAATGCAAATCAAAATTTGCCTGTTTTGGTCATCACTAGTAGGAGTAAACTTTCAAGAATAAATCTTCAACAGCTTATCCTACCACTGCCTACAGTTAACAAGCTTAGTAAAATAATGCTGTTAATTGTTTAGCTATTAAAACGCTTCACCATAGAAAAAGCAAAGCCACACCAGGGCTGATGCATGAGATTACTGGGGTAAAACACACAAAAGGCAGATGGTGTTATGAGTTAGCTAACTTTCATCATTTGTTTTTTGCATGATAACATTTTTTCTGTTTTCAACTGAAGTGTTTTGTTTGTTTTGTTTTTTATTTGACATCAGAATCTAGGGATTATATTATTTTTCCAATATCTTTCTACTACAACAATGAGGAATTTTGCTATTATTATATTTTGTGATTAACGCATTGCCATTTTAGGGCTTGGGTGCTATGACAGGTTGCTCGCTTGTTAAGAGCAGGGCCGGATTAAGGTGGGTGCTATTGATGCTGCAGCATTAGGCCCATTTCTGAAATAGGCCCAGATGAAAACAGACGAGTGAGTGTCGAATGCACATGCACCAATGATGGCGAGAAAAAATAGGCATTTTTTGCGCTGCAGCATCAGGCCCAATTTTGTCTTAATCCGGCCCTGGTTAAGAGTACAGTTCCCAGATGTTGCAGATTGTTCTCAGAATGTTTGTGTCTTAATTCTAAAAGATTTTTCAGTATTCTGAATTCTGTTTTTTTTTTTTTATGAAAGAGTTATGGTAAATTATTTGATTTCACTTTTTTTTTTCTTCCATGGTTACAATCTGTTACAATCTAGTTCTGTTGTGTATGTTTATCTCATAGTCGTCAAAAATATACCATTGAAGCCTGCTATGGTTACTGCTCTTATGACAATACATAATGACCTCACTAGCTTGAGCATTAAATTTGAAGTATCTGGGAAATTAATTTCCTCAAGACCCTCTCCTTCCACTCATACCTACATTCTATCACATTCTAAACTTTCATCAAATAGCAATTTTTCAGTTCATTTACAGTATATCTACTCTCTATATATAAAATCCTAAGCCTAAAAGTGCAACGATTTTGTGCAACGATTTTATGTAACGTTTTTATGTCATGTTGTTTGTCACACTGTAACGGCCGACCCCTTACCCAGCCGGCATCTACACTACCAAGACCTGTGGCCTGGATGAATTACTGAGGCGAACATACATATACCAAGCCGTACCTCTAACAAATAATATTTTCCCCTCAATCAACGGTTAAACACAAGCACACAAAAGCAGATGTATAAAATAGGTGTATAAATATATTAAATGAAACACAATAACAAAAACAATGATGCAAATTCTTCACATAGAAAATATATATATATGTATATCCCTCCACCATATACAATAACAAACTCTCCCTTGCCCTTGTAACGTATAACACACACAACACAAATAACAATAATGAATGAATACTGAAATGACAATGAATGTGAACTTGAGTCCGGGTATATTGCTGTCCTGAATACGGATGACTGATCAAGAAAAAATGGATGCGTTTGAATCTCCCGAATAAATGCAACAATCTCACCGTGTTTCCTCAGCGTATGGTGGATAATGAAGCCAACCCCAGGGTTTCTGGCGATGATTGAGCAGTCGTGAATCCGGCGGAATGAGAAACAAACAGGGTACAAAGCGCGATGTGAAAAATAGCAGAAAATGATGGTCTGTTGTCGTTAAATGAAATCTCAGTCTTTCTCTTTCCTCCTCTCTCCTCCTCTTTCCCTCCTGATCATTTAAATAGTAATGAACCGGATGTAACAGAATGTGAACAGGTGCTTTCCATCATGGGGCTGTGGTCTCTCTCCCTCATCTGTCCCCTCTGTACTTACGGGGACAACATTCACTGACGTACACATAACGAACAGTAAACTGGACGATGGAAACAACACGCACTCAGCACATACTTTGAATACGCTATTACTATGTAGCCCCGCTACATTCCACCCCGAGGGGGCCGAGCCGAAGTACAGCTTGAGATTGGCCACATCAATAGTGTTTAGCTTGGTGTTAGTGCCAATACCCCTTTGAACCTGGAAATTAAAGGGACCTTTTTGTGAAATGATTTGGGCTGGACCTAACCATTTAGGCACTAGTTTGGCGGAGAACCTTTTGCAGGTATCCGAGAGATGGTGAGCTCTAATCCAGACCAAATCATCCAGCTGAAAGTGTGCTTCCTTACGCCGGGCATTATACAACTTGGCATGTCTGGATGTCGAACTCACCAACCTCTATTGGATTCTCCGCTGCAATTTCTCAAACTTAAATAGGTTATTGTAGATGTTGGTTGTTTGGACTAGGGGCTCTGGGAAGGAGTCGGTCAAGCGGGCCCTTCAGCTGTCTGCCGAGCACTACCAAAGCAGGCGTCTCACCTGTGGCTTCATGCACAGCATTGTTCATGGCAAACCAGAGCTCGGGGAGCTATTTATCCCAATCCTGATGGCATTCACCCACATAGGAGGCTATCATGCTCTTCAGGGTCCGGTTCACTCCCTCTGTCATGTTGGCCTGGGGGTGGTAAGCGGTTGTCAGGCTTTTCTTCACTCCCCAGGCTGTATAAAGTTCATCTAATACAGAGCTCGTGAACTGCACGAAAAGATGTTCTTTGGCACCCTCCAGCGGGTGAATATTTTGTTCTTCATGGTGGAACATATTTTGTTGGTCTTAGCATCCGTTAATGCGAACAGCTCCACCCACTTCGAAAAATAATCAATCACCACCATCAGGACGGTCTTCCTCGAGCTGGTAACAGGAAATGGCCCATCAGGTCAACTCCCAAAGTCTCCCCCGGTCCATCAATGATTATCGATTGTAAAAATCCTGCCTGTTTACCAGGTGGGTTTTTGACCTGTTGGCAGGTTAAGCACTTCTTCACGTGGTGGCAAACGTCTTTCCGGACAGACGGCCACCACGCCACCCCCAAGATCTTCAACAGTGTTTTAGTCCTTCCAAGGTGACCGCTCAAAGGGCTGTAATGATAATAGTTCAGGAAGTTGGGGATGAGCCCCTCCAGGACCACTAGTTGGTGTTGTAGACCCCCAAGAGAGGATGGAGTGGTCCTGTACAGAACCCCCTGGAGGTCCACGAAATGTACCTGATTGGTACACTGCTGCTCCAGTCCCTCCCTGATGTTCTGGCAGAACGGACTGGCGGCTTGTGCTTGAGCCATGTCTTGCAGGCTTCTTGGCAGAGGGAGGACCATCTTCTTTGCCTCTGACAAACACACCACCCCCGGTGGCTCTGACGCCCTGAACAGAGCATCAGGCACGATATTGCCACAGCCCTTCCGATAGGTCAGCTTGAAAGTAAAGTTCTGGAGGCGGAGTACCCACCTGGTTAGACGGGAGGAGGTCTTCGGGTGATTAAATACCCAGGTCAGAGCATGATGGTCCGTGTACACTTCAAACTCAACCCCTTCCAGATAGTGTCTCCATTTTTCCACAGCCCACATTACAGCCAAACATTCCTTTTCAGCCATTGAATAATTCAGCTCAGCGTCGTGCAATGCTCGAGAGGCGTACGCGATGACATGTTCAGCCTCAAGGATTTTTTGAGTGAGCATGGCGCCAAGCCCCAGGTTGCTGGCATCAGTCTGTACCTGGAAGGTGAGCTGCAGATCTGGCCGGACCAGAACAGATGGCTTTTGAAGATTGATCTTGAGTTGCTCAACCGTGTCCTGGCATTCCGTTGACCACTCCCACGGGACATCTTTTTTTCTTAAGTAGTTCAAGGGAGCTGCTATATCAGCCATTCTGGAGATGAACTTATGATACCACCCCACTAACCCAAGGAAACGTAATAATTTCAAATCCGTGGGCATGGGGTAGTTCCGGATGGCTAAGGTCTTCTCGGGGTCTACAGCGACCCACTCTGATGAAAGAATGTACCCGAGGAAGCGGATGTGGGATTGAATGAAGGTACATTTCTTTGTGTTCAGCATGAGGTGCACTTGATGGAATCATTGGAAGATGGTGTCCAAGTCCTGGAGATGTTGTTTAATAGAAGGGGAGTAAACAATGATGTCATCGATGTAAACAAAGCAGATCTTGCCTATCAATCCCCTCAGCATTTGTTGCATGAGCCACTGGAAGGTGGCCCCAGCATTTTTAAGCCCAAAAGGCATGACGTTGAATTGGAACAAGCCTTCAGGGGTGATGACTGACGTCTTCTTCTTACTCCCCTCGTCCATCGGCACCTGTCAGTAGCCACTGCAGAGGTCCAGTATGCTAAAAACCGCAGCTCCGTGCATTGACGACAAAATTTCATGAACCAGGGGCATGAGATATGCATCCAGGCTTGTCTTCCCATTAACCCCCCTGTAGTCTACACAGAAATGATAGGTGTCATCTGCTTTCTTCACAAGGACTACAGGGGACACCCAGGAGGAGGAAGATGATTCGATTATTCCCTCGGCGAGCATTTGATTTAGGTATTCCTTAATAATGCCCCTCTTCAGTGGAGAAACGCGGTAGGCTTGGTGCCTTACTACAATTTTGTCCAAGGTGTGGATCTCATGGGTAACCCCACGGGCGACTCCTAATTTTTCAGTCCACACCTCGGCCCACTTCTTTAGCACTGGCCTTACCTCTTCGGGCTGTTCCTCCACAGGGGCTGCCACCGAGGTTCTTGTGTCACTCCTCACTGCCGCGTACAAGCCAATGAATTCTGAGCCCAGATCTTCTTTTGACTTATGAATAAATTCGCATACCCTTCCCCCTGGCACCGTATACCCCCTGGGACTGAGATGGATGGTCATCCTTATGGTGGTCAAAGAATCCAGCCCAAGGAGTAACGGGACAGACAGGTACCGGTCTTCCAGGACATTTGTTTCCATTTCCCAGGTGGTGGAGAGTACACTGTACCTCAAGGGGACTTTGGCCAGGGCCCTGTGTTCACTCCCATCAGCCAATACGAATCGGACAGACGGGGGCAGATGTTAAGTTGTCTGACGGTTGGCTAATCCTCTTTCAAATGTTATAATGAATTAGGGTGTGATGGCTCCATGTATCCACCACCGTATCCACTTGCCACCCCCGCAGCTTCACTGGGATGATCAGGAGGGACGTACTCGCTTGCATGATGGCAAGATCGGCTTCCGACCGGCAAGGCTAGGCTCGCTCGGGTTTTAGGGGCTGGGTTTCTCCTGTACTGGCTTGTACCTTATTCCAGTATGATTTTGAGTTTCCCCAGTCCCGTTCCACTTGTGAGCCCACCTTCACCAGGTCTTCCACTGACCCCACAACCCCCCTGAGACCCCCAGCTAACCATGGGTTACAGGCATTCAGGATGCGGCGGACCACCTCTTCTTCAGACATAGCCGGCCGCCACTTCAAACACAAAGCCCGATATTCATAAGTGAAGTCCCGGATGGATTGCGAAGGCAGTTGCACCATGGATCGCAGCTTGTCCTCCAGTTCGGATTCATAGTCATCTGGAAGAAAAGCCACAAGGAAAGATCGCCCCCAATCACCCTCATAAGCTCTTCTGGGGTTAAAGGGTTACCAGCCAGATACGCCTCCCCTTCTTCCACAAAGTTGAGGACATCATCAATGTTATATTGAGCCCCCAACTTGGGAAAGGAGAGGCACACCCCAGGGACCGAGGGCCGGTTGATGTATTCAACCCGAGACCCGTACGGCGTAGAATGGCAGGGTGACTGACGTAAATTCTGGAGACTCTTTCAGACTTCCCCCTGAAGAGATTCTTGCAAGCATTGATCTCGCCTCTGGAGGCACAACACAATTTCCTGCCCCAGGAGTTTAATTTGATCATTTATATATTCTTTTAGTTCCTCCTGGGAGCTGCTGATCCGAGCCCACAAGGCATCTTCGCGCCTGAGCACACTTTCTGCAATCTCGTGGACTTTCTCATCCAGCCAGGTGAGTTGTTGTGCCAGATCTTCCCACAGAGTAGAGACATACTCCAGACATTCCTCCTCAGGAAACAACACGCACTCAGCACATACATCGAATACACTATTACTATGTAGCCCCGCTACAACACTTTAAATCGGGCTTATTTTAAAACCTACATATATATGTTGTGTATCATTCTTTTCAGAATTTATCAAACTTTAATGTGATGTTGTTAGATTTTCAGATTCTTATTCCGTTTTTAAATTATAAACTAAAAAAATATCAAGAACTCACGTCCCATGAGACGAGACTTTGTACCAAAAGATTTAACCACGCCTGGGGCTGGAAATAAAAGACAAAGAGTAGGACAACTGCTGTACAGGCTTTAAATGTTCAAAGCACCGTGCGAGATGCAGATCATGCAGCACAGCAGCAACAGCAATCCAGCAGCTGATGGAGCAAAGAGGAGGTAAAAAAAACTGTATTTGTTTCCCATTGTATCACCGTTTAAGAGGGGGTTTCGGAGGAGCGACTGCATCTCCTTGGGGTGTGTTCAGCCCCCCTCTTTACAACGTGAGTGGCAGAGACGCAAAGTGGCTGGCACATAGTGCAGGCCAGGGGGGTTGGCGAGAGAAGCAAGCAGGGGGCAAACTCTTTAGTCATACATAACCACATGTATTAAAAGAGCAAACACATATATAAAAATACATCTTTTAAGAATTTCTGTTTGGATGGCCTAACAGGTCCCCACTCAGCACATGGTGGTGCCAGACATTATTAATATATTGCCTATGGTGAAACTCGACAGGTCAAAGACCTAAAGAATGTGAGCAGCAGGATCAGAAGATGAAGTAGCATAAAGAATAAGGTTGGAAGAAAAACAATGGTCAAAATATGGAGCCAAAAAGTTAAACAAAAAGCCAAAACCAAAACGACATCATAAAATGCAAGGTCATAAACAAGATTAAAGGTCCTAAATATTACAAGTCTTCCTGAGTGAAATAATAGTAACTACTCTCTGGCTTTATATTGTAATGTGGTCTGCAGCAAAGAAAAGAGTCCTCATTATAGAACTTTCCATCCCCTGGGCAGAAGGCATGTGACCACTCCCTGGAGAACCCCATGGAAGTTGAGTGCCAGGGTTTTGTCAGCAAAAACAGCGGTTCAGCTTCTCCACAGTGTTGGTACGACAGGTTCATACCTACAGAAAGTAGTAAAAGAGCTAGGACAACAACACAAACAATGTTAATAGCAAGGAGGAAAATTTTTATGCTAAGGTAAGAGCTGCAGCTGACATAGTCTGCCCTGAAAAGACAGTTAAGAAATCCTCCAGAACTGTTATATGTTATATGTTTGAAGAGAATATGTCGGAAAGCTGAGTGTAAATGGAGAAAAACTAAATTGATAGTCCATTATGAAATATTGAAGGCTAAAATAACTGAATGTAACAATGTAGTCTGCCTTGAGAAGCAGTCCTATCTATTTCTCTAAAATCTTAAAATTTATTCTTACCTATTGATCGTCTTCTAAACCCAGCTCACTCAATAGAATGCCTCCTAAAAACTACCAGTGAAATTTGTGAGGCTTTCACTATATTTTTTAAACACAAAATGAATGACATTACAATTAATATAGTGCCTCCCCCAAAGTTAATCTGACTGAATCCCAGTATTCCATTTTAAGTGAGTTAAACTATTTCACCAGAATAGATCTACCTGAACTACATAGAATATTGCTCCACTGAAACCTTCCACCTGCATCCTGGACCCAATATCAACAGGCTTTTTCAAAGCAGTCTCTGTTGTGCTAATTGATAGTATACTTGACAGAGTGAACTCATCACTCACATGGGGGGCTTCCCTAATTGTCTTACGACTGCAGTTGTCAAATCACTGTTTAATAAAAATAATCCCAACTCATCTGTATTTGACACATTTAGACCAATATCTATTTTTGACAAGTTTCAGTCGGGTTTTAGAGCAAATCACAGTACAGAAACTCCACTGGTTAAAGTAGTAAATGACTCGCGGGTAAATCTGGACAGAGTCCGTATATCTCTTCTTGTTCTGTAAGACATGAGTGTAGCATTTGACATCATTGGTCACAATATTCTTATAAATCACCTTAGTTAATGACTGGGCCTCTCTGGCAATGTCTTAAATTTGTTTTAGTCTTACTTAACAGTTAGAAAATTTCTCTGTTACTTGTGGTGATTGTACTTTGGAGACCCATGATATTTTATATGGTGTACCACAAGGGTCTATTCTGGGTCCACTGCTCTTTTCGATCTACATGCTACGTCAGATCATCACAAAGCACAATGTGAGCTACCACAGGTATGCAGATGACACACAGCTTTATTTATCTACAGCACGTGATGACCGTGACACTCTTGGCTCTCTGATCCTGTATCTTACTTGTTTTTCTGAGTGGATGATCAGTAACTTTCGCAAACTAAATAAGGAGAAAACAGAAATCTTAGTTATTGGCAAAAACGGACATAGTGAGGGTATGAGGTAAACAATTTAAGGGTAACTATTGACTATGACCTAAATTTTAAATGACATATTAATCATTACTAGGACAGCATTTTTTCACTTAAGGACTATAGCTAAAGTTAGACCTCTTATAACTTTACAAGACACGGTAAAATTAGTTCACCCTTTTGTTTTCAGTCGACTAGATTGCTCTAATGCACTCCTCTCAGGACTACCTAAGAAAGACATCAAGTGGTTACAGTTAGAGCAGAATGTAGCAGCAAGAATCTTAACTAGAAAAAGAAAATCTGAGCAGAGCTCACCAGTTTTAGCGTTGTCAAACTGGTTATAAGTGTCATTTAGAAACGACTTTAAAATACTACTAATGGTTTACAAGGCCTTAAATAATCTTGCCACATCCTATATCAGTGGTTTTCAAACTATGGGGCGGGCCCCCCTAGGGGGGCACAAACAAAAAGGGGGGCATGAAGATGTGAAAAAAAGAAAACAAGAATCGAAAATATGAAAAATACATCTATTGAAACCAAAACAAATTAACTTAAACTACATTCTGATGCTAGAAAAATAAATACAGTTAGATAAAAGTTAAGTAGGTATAATAAAATATGCATTTATGATATATCATTAATTAAAAAAGAACAAATTGGTATTAGTGGGCTCCTTTCAAAAAAACGTTGGGGGGGGGGGGCGCGATTAAAACTGTTATGAAAAATTGGGTCGCAAATACTTAAAGGTTGAGAAACGCTGTCCTATATTTTGGAATATCTGTCCCCTTACACTCCCAGTCATAACCTCAATTCTTCAGATGAAGGCCTGCTTATAATTTCAAAAGCCAAACTGAAAAGAAGTGGCGAGGCGGCCTTTTGCTGTTATGTACCTAAAATTTGGAATACTTTACCAATAGAAATTCACCAGGCTAATACTGTAGAACAACTTAAATAACTGCTAAAAACCCATTATTTTAAAATGGCTTTTTTGTAGCTACATTTTAGTATCCTTATTACACTCTATTGGCATTTAATTATCATTTTCCTCTGGGTTCTGCAATTCCGTATTAAACTGTACTTTTCTCTGCTGTCTTTTCTGTTTTTTCTGTGGTGGCGATCTGTGCCACCACCACCTGATCAAGGTACCATGCTGTCCCCTATGTTTATGAATTGAATGGTGGGTGTCCCAGATGTCCACATGACCATCATTCAGGTTTCATGTGAAGCCTGTAAGCCATAAGGACAGATTTAGATCATCTGTGTA
The DNA here is from genome assembly GCF_900747795.2 of Erpetoichthys calabaricus. Taxonomy (NCBI): domain Eukaryota; kingdom Metazoa; phylum Chordata; class Cladistia; order Polypteriformes; family Polypteridae; genus Erpetoichthys; species Erpetoichthys calabaricus. The sequence goes on from NC_041407.2 coordinate 61,975,806, forward strand.
AGGTAGAATGCCCAGTGAAGAGCTGGGTGGTATTTTGGATCCCCTGTAGATTTTGGGGTTTTTTTGTCCTCCTGGCCATCTGACCTTATCCTTTTTCTTTGTTACATACTATATAATATTATTACCTAATCTTGTTTATATATGTTTTATATATTAACTTCCTTTTTATTTCATCTTGTAAAGCATTTTTAGCTACATTGTTGGTACTAAAGTAAGTAAACTAAAGTAAGATCAACTGAAGAGGTTGACAGGGAGATGTTCCAAACGTGCACACTGCGCCCTGCCAGGAGATGTACTGCAGACAGGGGGCTAAACATCTGTGAATGGTGGTCTCCAGCTGTCAACACTGCAGTAGGTGTAGCAGGCAAAAATGTCTAAGTAAGGAAGTAACATCTTACCTGTCTAATAGATAGATAGATAGATAGATAGATAGATAGATAGATAGATAGATAGATAGATAGATAGATAGATAGATAGATAGATAGATAGATAGATAGATAGATAGATAGATAGATAGATAGATAGATAGATAGAGTAGATAGATAGATAGATAGATAGATAGATAGATAGAGTCACATTACATGACTTTTAGATGGGGGGAATGTCATACTTGATGACTGTAGTTGCTGGGCTTGAAACCTAAATATTTCAGATTACATTACTAGAAATCACCATGGATGTCAAATTATATGAATGCATGTAAAACTTTCCAGTGCAGTTTCATTTCTAAAGTTTTACAGTGTCATTCCTTTTTGTGATAGCCAATAATATGCTGCATGATGGAGGTCATAGTGAACATGCAAAAGGGTTACAGATGCAGCAAGATCAGCCACAATTGTGGCCATTTTTTTCTTTTTTCCATTCTATCTTGTGTAAAACAGAAGATGTCAGACGGACAAGCCTTTCTTCTATTTGTTAACACAGAAAGCATGCACATTCCAAATTCTGCATTATTTGCATTGTACTTTCGAGACTGCCTCTGCGACATAAGACAAAACTGAGACTGAGGCATTGGGTATGACAGACTACATGACTGAGGGTCACAGGCGTGTACCTGAACTGCCTCGGACTCTCTAAGATTATGCAGAGTGTGACTGAAAATCTCTTGAAAAATCATGTAATGTGACAGGCCTTTAACAGTATACACTGCCATAATATGAGCAATATTTTAGGAAGCGTGAGTTATCATTTTTTTTACTCTCTCATTTTTATTTCATCTCTTATTTCATAATGTTAAGTGCAAAAACTTATATTATTACTAAAAGACACTAGTGACAACTCTTTTAATACTCATTGAGGATACAATGCTGAAGGAGAATTTACTTAATTGAAATAAATTAATTGATTGGTTCTGGGGGCCAGGAGTGCCAGAGCCTATCCTTACAATACTGGATGCAAATCAAAAGCAAATCTTGGCTGGGGCACCTGTCCACAACAGAAAATGTTTAGTGAAAGCAATTAGAATCTGCAATCAACCCAACATTTACATATCTGGGATGGGGAGGAAACTGCAATACCCACAGAAAACCTGGGAGAACACAAGGAGATTATGCAGACTTCATATCCACTCCACTGGATGATATACTGGAATAATGTAGCTATTAGCTAACTAAATACACTTAATGGGCTGATTGGCCTCTTCTTGTTTGTCAGACTTCTTATTCTTTTATTGCTCATATGTATTTATAAACAATGTGGTTAGAAGTCACATTTATACTCAAGTCCCCAGACACAGGGTGAATGAGTAAGTCACACACTTGTGAGCAGGACTCTAAAACGGTAATGGCTACCCAAGCCATAATTAGATGAGTGATCCTTACAAGCGTTGGTGTGAACAGAAGCCAGCACAGTCAGCATAAACCTCATCTGATGAAGAAGTAGGTTAGTTTTAATCTGACAAGAGTGTCTCTGTATTGCAGAGCCAACACAATGCAGTTTAGATTCTAAGAGGTTGATTCCATCATCAGGCCAAAATTGTTAAATGCTGGTAAACATTTCTGTATTATTTCTGTATAAAATGATCACCTGTTTGATTAAGCAGATGGAAGGTTTAAGACAGCAGATAAGGAACTGCACATCGCTTGTAAAGAGTAATGCTTAATAATGCTTAAGGAAGGATGACTCAGTAAGGATGGAGTTGAATTTGTTTGTTTTTGCTTGAAACTGACTGAGTGTAACAGTCTTTGGATGGGAACACGTCATCAGTCTGGGCTATAATCCAGACACCTTGGTATAACTTTGGGATTCTGTCCAGTCTCTCAATTCAACTTGTAGAATTATAAATAAATCCTTGTTTCTGTGAGATAAACAATTGAGCCTGTTGTTTTTCTTCAGCATTAACCTTTAAGATTTGATTTACACATCAGCAGAATATACTTCATCAACATTCTCTCCTATTTCTTCACTCGCTGCTACATTTGTCATGCAGTTTTCCACCATTAAACATACGTAAACTTCTTTTTTTCTTCAGTCAGGGCTCTTGTCACCACTGTGGACTCAGGCCACCTATGCTTAATGGCAAGGTACCTAATATTCTGTCCCCATAAATGATGTCAATACACATGAACCAGCAATTGAAGTGGTAAAAGCAGCATTGTGACCTCTGTTCTGTACCTCACAAAGGATCTCAATGTGTCCCAACACGTGAGCAAACACTGAAAATCACCATATGGTCTGGGGACACCTCTGTGAGTAGGGAGCCTGCATTGTTTTGACATCTAATTCTCAACAGGAAAATTAGTGGCACATTTTATTTTAATCTTGTGTTTAAAGGAATACTTCATACAAAAATTATATTTCTCTCTATTATAAAAAAAAAAACCTTACAAGGAGATGAGACGTGATTTTTCTCGGGGAGACGCTGATGAGTCCACGCCTGGGGCCGTAAATAAAGGACAAACAGTAGATAACAACGTAGAACGTCGTAAAAAATTTTAAAATGTTGGCGTGATACACATGCAGAGCAGGTTAGAGATAATGGAAGTACGAAAATTCGAAACTCTCAAAAAAAGGATAGGAAATTTCGCATTAGCGCAAACAAACGGAAATTATTACTCAGTGACATAACGAAACAGTGAAAAGAGATTGAATATATTGTTCAGATTTAAACTTTAAGTCAGAGACTTGTAGATCGCCTTATTTGTGCTGCCAGCGAGAATTAAAAGATTCCAAAAACGTTAGCGTGGTATGAAGTCCCGTGAGACGGAGACTTTTAGCATGAGATTCTTTCAAGACACACCCTACTTACAACTATTTTTAAACAAGACCACAGTCATGTGGTCTCAGCTCTTAGTCGTGTGAATGCTTTTGGCAGACACATTTCCTGCTCTCTCAGCACTTATAAATTTTATCAGGACAATAATTTTATACATTCAACATGACACGTCAACGACTAAGCGAAGAAGAAAGAGCATGGACAAACATTCAAAAAAGTTGTTTTATTTATTAGAGAGAAAGAAACGATATACACTCACAGGCAGTTATACGTTGCGTTGTCACGATGTAAGTCCAAACACGGAATAAAAATTCAATGCGATCTTAAAGAAAAGTTAATTCCAAATATGTGTTTTTACTAAAGTTTTAAAGTAGAAAATAATGCATATGTAACAATTCCCATGAAAAATAACGATCTCTTAAAAATGTATATCCAGTCAACCAAACCCAGGGGTGGGCGACTGAAGTGAGCAGGGGGCAGAGCCCCCTAGTTTTATATATGTTACTTACTCCTTTGTTGTTTGTAGCATAAGATAAAAATTGTAATCTTATATCTTTATGGAGAACAGAGACAACAAAGTTAATGACAGAATAGGTGTCTAAGGGGACCAACACTGAGCAAACAGCAAACCATATCAAAATATCTGCAAAAAAAAAAACAAACTCAATTTACTTGTGTCACATAATCTATTCGGCATGTGTCCAGTTGTATGCTCATCATGCATTTTGGCCAAAATGTTGTTATATTAACAACTTCCAGAAAATCCTCAAGTGTACTCAGACAGCAATGATGTTTTGAAATGAAGACCCACCTTCCTCTTATTCATTGGTTACTCCTACCCAATAACATCTCATTCATTGGCTACCATGCTGCCTAACAGTATTACCAGTATTGCAGAGTGTGGTCTGAGAGAGATGTACGATTAAGAAAACAGTATAAGGCGCAATGTATGCCTCATATCTGTGCATATCAAAGGTGTTTCAACAAGCAAAAGTCAATTCTGCATGCAGTTTCACAAACTGATTTTGAAAACCCAGAAATACAGCATTGTGGCTGAATGACCAACAAGTGAGTGGAGAGTTGGCTCTTCAAGTGGTAGAAGACACTGTAGCAGGGATGAAGCAAGATGAGACCATAAATAGTTGAGGTGACAACTGGGTAAAGCCCTGTTAAATCTGATGTCACACAAATAAAGCAACTGTTTTAATAAAAATAAACACTTGCTGGTGCTGCAAAGCTCATCAAGTTGCCCTTGTTCATAAATTCATGAAGCGTCTGCATGACCTTCTTTATTACAAGTCAGGTCCAATTTGAGACCTCTGTATACCGGCCTGGATAGGAAGGGGTGGGGCTTCTTTGGCTCCACTGCCCTCAAGAGGAAGGTTTTTCAAGGCTGTAAAGGAAAGGGAAGACAAGACTGTCAGTGACAGCACCTCCTCTACTACTGGGGTGGTACCACATACCTTAGGCAAGCCCTGAATACGATCCTCAGGCACGCATGGGTGACAGCCCTCAGTTGAGGCAATTGAGGCAAAAGGCAATTGATCATACCTTCTAGTTTCTTTCAGGAGGCCATTTTCAGACTACTAAAACTCTGAATCACCTTTAATAAACTTTTTAAAAGGACCACTGCAAATCCCATTCTCAAATCTACTTAATACAATTTAAGGTAGCTGAGGCACCTGTCCAATTACAATGTAAAAGATTTTGCAGTATACTGAAATAGACACAAACCTACATACTGCACCTACTGTGTATCTATCGGCATTTACTTATACTTTGTAATTCCCCATTTCTCTGTTTGGATGATACGAGGCCTACACTGCTCACTTACTCCAAGACTGACATTTGAGTTTAGCAGGCTCTGCACCACCCACCTGTCATGCCTGTACATCCATTAGTGTGCCCTAAAATATGAAATGTGCATGAATTTCAAAACACAGGGAGGAAACACGTGACAACTGGGTTCAGTATTGTGCAGAATGCACTCCATAAAACTCCTACAGCGTGTTGTAGAAATCTTTTTTTAAACAAATAAAATTGCTTCCTGTTGATTTCCCCATGAAAAAGAAACCCTTAAGGTCTGTTTAATTGAACAGCTGAATAGCAGCTATTCTCTGCACGCTAGGAGATCAACAGTTTATTGTGAGGCTGTGGAGTAAAAATAAATGACATTCTTGTTCAGATAAACATTTTTTTTGGAAGGGTGGTGCATTCATAAGCTTCAGGTGGTTTACAACTGACACATTTTTAGATCTGCCAGTGTGAGCTACAGAGTGTCACACATATTTATTTCCCACCGTGCCCTGAGAGGCGTGCACTGCTGGCTGGATGTCCACATGCACTGTACTCTTAGTGATTATATCCTGAGGTTGCTGGGTATTCTGGCTTTGTGCTTACTGTAACTACTGTACATGAAACAGTAGAAGTAAAAATAGTAAAGAGAAAGGCAAGCACAGCAAATGAAGACGTTACGCTGAACTGTCTTTCTTGAAGTTCGTGTTATTGCCTTGAGAATTCAAATGGTGTATGTCAGCAAAGTATAATAAGGTTTGGTTTGTCCCATGAAGTTAATGCTAAACCAGAAAACAACTCTATGAACTGACAGAAGTGCCAAATTGGGAGTGCTTACCAAAGTGGTCTGTGTGTGGATCTCAATGCCCCAGTGCAGTGACAGGAAACAGTGTGCTGTAAAAACTGGCACCTGCCTTTGGATGAGACGTAAAACTGAGGTCCTGACTCTCTGTTGTCATATAAGATGCCTGGGCATCTTTCAAAAAGAGTAGGGTGTTTCCCGATGTCCTGGCTAAATTGGCCATCTCAGCCTGGTCATTGTAGTCCTCTTTATCATTCCTTTCCATTACGGGCCAACTATGTTTCACCCCTCCACTACCTATTAGATAATGTGCGGTGAGCAAGAATGGCTGCCGTTGCATCATCCAGGTGGATGCTACACATTGGTGGTAGCTGAAGTGGCTCCCCTCTGTCTATGTAAAGCACTCTGAGTAGGATAGAAAAGCACTATATAAATGTAATAATTAATTAGTTAATTCATTTATTAATGCAATATTATTATTATTATTATTAATAAATTTGAGCAGGATGGATTCATATGAATTGTGTAGGAAAGGATCAGAACTTTTTGCTGATTCAGGACACCAATATTTTCAACTATCATAAAGGCAACGGAGAAAAAAAGATTATACATTTACTTCTGGAAATATGAAGGAAATGTTTCTTTTTGGACATACAGTACATATACATTTTAGATAGCCAATGACTTGCATTCACGTGATTTCGGACTGTTCAGAGCTCAGAGTCGTGGTGTTTCACCTTCCCAGTTCAGTGCGTTCACATGGGTTTTCAGCCGGACTAATTAGAAAAATGCAAGGTCAATGTTGATTTGTTACTTGGTTTGCAAAAAAAATAAATAATTCAAGATAAATGTATTTTTTTGCGAAAATAAAGAACAAAATAAACAAACTGAACATGTATCACTTTGCTTCAAATGCATTTCAACAAAAAAATTCGGCTGACAACGTTATTTGCTTTATTAATAATTGACTAATGTGAAAGGTTAGCGTTATGTTACAATTCAGGTAACTTTGCTTTGTCCGAATTGTCCAAGCTGTAATTCTGAGTTCATCAAGTGTTCACATGGTATTTCTGATTTGACAACTTGAACTTACCATTCATCCGAGAGCACGTGAACGCAGCATTACACAGGGCGCAAGCATTTGAAGATATGTAGAGTATGTACATGCAGCCATCCATCCATCAATTTTTAAACTGCTTTTTCCAGATCAGTGTAAACCTGCAACATCATGGAGTGGTAGGAAACAACTATGGATGTGGTGGAAGCCTGTCACAGGTCACACTGACAGACACAGCCACATTTGCCAATAAGGAATCAGTGTTTGAGAAAAAAGAGAAATAATCAAAAAAAGAAACCATGTCATCATAAGACGGGTATATCAAAGGAAAACAATTAGTTTACATTTAGATACGCATGTAGATTTCTGATACAACAGAGTTTTGGCAATCTATTCCAAGCCATATTTTTCAAAAGATGAACACAAGGCAGGAATCCTGAGAGAGATGACACCTCATTCTAATAACAGGAGTTACTAATTATGAAATACACACATCTAGCCTTGTGATTGGTCGTTAGGAATGACAGGCAGTGGGGTGTAGTGGTTAAGACTTTGGACGTCAAATGCAGAGGTTGTGGGTTCAAACCCTGTTACTGACATTGTGTACCTGCACTGACACAATCAAGTCACTTCACCTGTCTGTGCTCTAATTGGGAAAAAACAAAAAGGAATCTCTAAAATGTTGTAGGTTTCCTTGGATAAACGTGTCATATCTTCTTATATAATACGCTACCGTGGCTGTTCGTTTGTCTGTCCAGGATTTTAAATCAACTGTAACTCGCAAACCGTTTGACCTATTGACCTGAAATTTGGTACACATATACTATGTGACGTCTACTATCCGCTTTCGAGGTGATGATTGACTTCCAAGGTTATTCCTCTTTTTATTTTTATTTTATTTTATTGTAGAATCAACTCTCGGCAGCGGTCAGCAGGGCAGCCGTGCAGCACAAGCGTACGGGCGCCATTCTTATCCCTTCCACCTTCACTGTCACTTCCCCTATCTCTTCATATCTTAAATCATTCTTGAGGCAGATTGAAGACTTAAGTGCCAACTTAAGTGAAAAATTAAGGAAAACGTACTAAGTAATTGCAGCACAAACACTGACTTAATCAGTTTTAACGTGAAAAGATTCCGAAGAAAGAAGAGAAGAAGCGGGTGGCTAGGGTGGAGGAAAGAAGAGCTGCTCAGGAAGCAGCAAGCACATCAACCTCTGAGCAAATGAATGCTAAACGTACAGAGAAAGAGTATGAAAACTATGAATACTCAAGTCAAGTGTATTTACTGCACATTATCATGCAGTGTGCCGTTACTGGTAAGTCATAATAGTCTGGGGCTGTGAATCTCCTTTCAGAATTGTTTCCTGCTTGGATGCCAATAGTACAATAGTAAGAGTGAGCAACTGTAGTGTAAGGATACTTAGTCCATGTGGTCAAAGCATCAGCACCTGACAGTACTAAAATAACACAAGGTCAGGGTAGAAGAAGTAGTCAGCAGATCAGAGCAGATGGCATGCCCCCAGTAAATACTGCTTTGAAATGTGTGAGCAGCAGGGACCACCAGAGGGAGCTCCAAACAGTTACAGGGATGTGGTAAGAAGCTCCTGATCTTAACTCTAACATTATCTTCATTTGGGAACATATTTCATGACTGTTTAGATCGGTCTATACAGGGAAAGAGCAATGTGGTAAGAACTTTGCAAGCGGCTGAGATTCTTTAAGGTTGAATGAAGTACTAGGGTGTTGTATTGTGTTAGCCATTATGAATGTAGTGAGAAGTCAAGCAAAATGACACCTTTTATTGGCTAACTAAGAAGATTACAATGCACAAGCTTTCAAGGCAACTCAGGCCTCTTCCAGAATAGTCGCTAGAGCAGGGGTCCCCAACTCCGGTCCTGTAGGGCCCCAGTGGCTGCAGGTTTTCATTCTAACCCTTTTCTTAATTAGTATACTGTTTTTGCTGCTAATTAACTTCTTTTGAATTCATTTTAATTGACTTGTTTTTTATGATTTGTTCCCCTGAATTTCTTCATAATTCCTCTGAATTGCTTCATTTCTTTCCTTAAATGGCACCCAGACAGAAATGAAATGTGAAGTGAGTGAGCCAACAGAAGACCAACTGAGCCAGGGCCTCAAACTCCAACCAATTTCACTCTAACCAGTTGCTTAAGTAGGCTTGGATTCTTGTTGTTAATTAAATCCGTTCTTTAATCCCTTGTTTCATTGCTGCTCTCATTGTGCAGTAGCATAAATTTCCGAAATTGTCGATTTTCTCTTTTCTGAGAGCACTGCTAAAATGTTTTGGGGACCTGAGCAGATCAGCATTCCTGAGACCTTCACCTTTCTGTCTTTTCAGATATTGTATAATCGACACAGTTTTCTGGTCATGTTTTGGTTCATTTTGTATCTCATTATTGTCTGGTTGCTAATTAAGGAAAGAGACACAATTCAGGGGTCTGAGTTTTCAAGAGTAAGTCAAATAAAATTAATTCAAAAGAAGTTAATTAGGAGCAAAAACAGGTCACTAATTTAGAATGAAAACCTGCAGCCATTGGAGCCATTCAGGACTGGAGTTGGGGACCCTTGCCCTAGAGTCACCTTTAGTGTCAGAAATTACATCTTTATTGAGTGCTCCTCACCAACCCTAGGTGTCACCTTACCAGTATAATAGTTTGGGTACTTGGCACAACCCCTCTGATGCCATCCCTTAGAAGATAGTAGTGAGGCTTTCATAAATCCCTCCTGACGGGTATCAGCTGCCACCTAGTGGACTGGAGGAATGTAGGCTTGTCCTTCATAAAACTTTCACGCAATGGACACCCAAAGTTACTATCAGTCTATCATCTAGTGCACTGGAAGAATCTTACTGACCACCCCAATGATTCTCTCATTGGGTTTCTGCTATTGAATTCCACTCCAAGTTATATTCCTATAGTACTTTGAATCTCCTTCTTCCCTTGTGGGCCAAGCACCTAATTTTCTTTATTTTCCTTACAACCACTTATCAATTAGGAATCCCATTACAAAGTATGCATATTGCAACATAAATAATATGTGCTTTGTATAATAGACCCCCTTGCACATTTTTGGTTCACATCAGTAGGTGAACAGAACATAAACTGAGCTGTGATGGACTGGCATCTCATTCAGATTGCTGTTGAGGTTCTGGTTTAGCACAAAATTGCACTGTATAGCTCAGATTCAGAAAAATAAATGAATGGATAAAGAGTGGCAAGGTGGCACAGTAGCTAAAACTGGCATGTGACAGACCCAGCATCTTGAGTTTGAGCCTTATGTCTGGCATGAGTCTGTGTGGACTTTCTGATTCTTCCGGTGTCTGTGTGGTTTCCTGCTTTCCTTCATACATTATTTGAAATCTAAATCTAATCTGGCACTGTGTGTGTGTGTGTGTGTGTGGTTTCATGCTTGAGTGGTCCCTGCAAAGGTCTGCTGCTCCACCCACAGCTGTTTCCTGTCTTGAACAGATAGTGGTTAGGAAAGGCTCCAGCCCAAACTAACCTTGAACTGAATTAAACAGGTATGTGAATCTGATGTAATTATAATCAATAGACAAAGTCGGGAAGGACTCCATTCCTACCAGTCAGTCCTACTTAGACTTTGCACATCTTCCAGAGCATACAGTCACACGGTGCTTTATAACGCAATCATGTTGACAGTACATAATGTTCAAATCTACAGTTTTTGAGGATTGGTGCCAAGTCTATCCAAATACATGAACATAGTGTACTGGTCCCACCTAGCAAACCTAATGTCAGAACTCACACTTTTTTCTAAGATTTTCTTAGAAGTGTATAATGTGAAACTTTCCTTTATAGCTCTGTGGGGAAAAAAATAGCATGCTGTTTCAATCTAATATGGCCTGAGCATTATACACGAGGTGAGCTATTGTTATAGGGGCACTGAGTATTTTTGAGATGTATGTTCAGTCTAATAGTACCAGGCGCGTAGCTAGGAATTAATTTCAGGGGATGAAAAAGTGCATTAATTATAATTCTATCTATGACCTGTTCAGTTGGAACTTTCATAAAGTGTGTTTAAACCCAAAACGTCCCCATACTGCACCTATGAACACTTACAGCACGTTTAGAATAACAAGATGCGAGTGTAGATGTTTGAAATAAACACAATGGAGTGAACGAGTAAAGGTAGAAAAAGAAGGACTTAGTTTATTACAAATTTAAATACGAGTGGAATAAACAGCCAAATACTCAACTTGCTCTAAACCTTCCCCAGACTGTCCACCACACTGGAGTGCAATATGAAGACAGCAATGTCCAATCACAGCCTTTGAGCCAGTGCTAAACTCAAACAAATAAACTGTTAGCTATGAGTATAACAACAATGCTATTTTATTTGAATTACTGTTATTATTATTATTATAGGCATGTTTCAAATGAAGCAAATAGTTGTGAAGGTTTACAATGTACAAATGATATTATGAGGTTTGCTCAGAGCACTCAGTAGCTGCCACAGCCTCTCCTTGTACTTCAGTGACTCCCACTTCCACTTGAATCACCCCAGCTTTAACCTGAGTCTGTCTGCTTCCATCACCCTCCATCTGGAGGTCTGCTCAGTCACTTGACATTGGCAGTTGCCAAAAATGAGAGCCTTGTTTGGTCAGATCCTTCTTGATTGCTTATTTAACTGTTTAGCATAGTCAGTTGGCATCATTGGATTTCAGGTTAGTTGACTAAGCTTCATGGTGTCACATGTGGGTCTGTTCTCCGCTCCTGTGCCTGGTGTGACAGCATCAACCAAGTCAATGCTGAAGGCCTGCCGAATGATGTCCATTGCACCCCTTCTTCTTCTTCTTTCGGCTGCTCCCGTTAGGGGTTGCCACAACGGATCATCTTCTTCCATAATTGCACCCCTTAATGTACTGAATTTTTTATGTCACATTTTTGTTCTGGGTGGTTCATTGTGTGGTGAGTGCAGCAACGCACTATCAGCGCATGCTCCCAACCTTTGTTCTGGTATTATATGTGCAGTGGCCACACTTCACTTTTTACTACATCATTTTTTATTTAATGTTTGCTTTAATGTGAGCAAGCAAAAGTAAAAACTATGTTGTCCCAGTGATATATGATGAATAAACCATTACAATTAAGCTAATCTATTTAATGAAAATCCTTCCACTTACTCCATTACAAGTGTTGCAAGGAGCTCCTTAATCCGAACCTACTCCAGCAGCACTGGGTACAAGTCAGAAACCAGAGCCAGATGGAACATTCATGTTTTTCAGTCTCCGTCTCCACTCGTTGATACTCAGCCAATCACGAGTCACTATGTAAGATAGCACTCACATCTGTTTAATGTGGGAATAAACCTGAGTACAGAAGAAAGCCATGAGGGCACAGAGAGAGCATGCAATACCCACAAAGAAAGTGTCAAATGTACTGTAGGTCCCTGGAAATACAGCAGTAGACTGCGTAAATGCATACACTAAAAGAGTGGACATGTTTCAAGCACAACACATATAAGGTAAATAACAGATTCATGTAAAACTATGGGAGTTCATTACTTATAAAATTTCTGCCTTCATTTAAGAATCACATTTATTACACTGGTGCTCATGGCTCTGTATTTGGAAGATGCACAAGCAAATTCTGATGGCAAATAGGAGCAAATCATATAGACAGTTATGCCAATTGGAGCCATAACAAACCATTTCTAATCAGTTGTATTCTTTAGAAGTGTTACAATATACGGAAACTGTCTAAATGTTATAATTTTCTGTAAAAAAAAACTGAAGCAGATTACATGGGTTTTACACTGGGTAGAAGGAAGAAGGAACCTCCATAATGCCATAAATTACGCAAAATACTCCATTGCAGTCAGAGTCTTAGACCCCTTTGCATAACACGATTCATCTGACATATTTACAATCAATCCATTTAAATTTGCTATGGTGAAAACCGTGACAGGATGTTTTACACAGCAGAGTTATACAGTAGTGTAATTGTTCAAATATATACAGCATTTTAAAATTGTATCACAGGCAATTTAATTGACATTCATCTACTGAGTCAGAGGCAGAGACTGAACTTACAGACACAAGATTTGAATGCCAGCACATTTAGGTTTGACTGCTGTGCCAGACGTTACCTGTGTGGAGTCTGCATGTTCTCCCTGTCCAAGACTGTTTTCCTCTGATTTCCTCCCACATCCTCAAAACCATTCCGTTAGTTAACTGATGACTCCAAATTGGCACTCTGTGCCTGTGTGAGTGTGTGTATGTGTTGGCCTTGTGATGGACTGGCACCTTGTTCTGGGATCTTTCCTGCCACTCTTAAACCTAAACTGAGTTAAACACTTTTGGGAGTTTTATGTTTTTCTATTTATAACCCAACAATACCCCATGTGGGCAGTACAATAATGCAGTGCCGCTTCATAGATCCAGTGTCCTGGTTTTGAATCTCACATTGTCCATGTTGAGTTTGCATATTTACAGTTTGACTCCACTGGTTTTCCTTCAACATTCCTAAAGATATGTAGACTGGCAACTATAAATCTGTGAGCAAAGTTGTGGGTATGTTAGTGGGCCCTTTGATGGGCTGGCATCCTTTTTTGGGAAGTGATAGTAGTATGTTAGTATGTTTATACCCAGCAGCACCCCATGAACTGCTGTTTGTCAGAGATGATGACCAAAATGGAGTAGAAGTCTACCCTTCCCTCAATATAAAATTTTTTTATCTTTTCTTCATGTACAGGATGCATCTACATTTCTATGACAATATTGAAAAAGCATCACATTACCAAATTATTATGGTTTTAGATAATATACTTTCCCATTAGTTATCCATTGGGACTTTAGTCATATTCAATATACGAATGTTCCTTCTTAACAGAAACAAGGCCCTACTTCAGTATAACACACCCAGTTGTTGTCTGTGACACTAACTGCTCTCATCGCTCTCCAAAAGTTGCCTTGAGGGAGATACAAAGGCAATAAATAAGAGAAGAAGAGTTAACATCTCCTCTGTCTTTACACTTACTCCCGATCTGCTAGATTTGCTTTTGGGGTCCCTGAATCTGCATACAAATATGTAGATGTGGATGTGGAAAGGATGAAATGGCTGTCAGCGTAATGAATCTTAAACATGAAGCACTTAACAATGTATTGAGTGTAATTATTTTCATCATAACCTATTATAGGCGGCACGGTGGTGCAGTGGGTAGACCTGGGAACCTGGGTTCGCTTCCCGGGTCCTCCCTGTGTGGAGTTTGCATGTTCTCCCCGTGTCTGTGTGGGTTTCCTCCGGGCGCTCTGTTTTCCTCCCACAGTCCAAAGACATGCAGGTTAGGTGGATTGGTGATTCTAAATTGGCCCTAGTGTGTGCTTGGTGTGTGGGTGTGTTTGTGTGTGTCCTGCGGTGGGTTGGCACCCTGCCTGGGATTGGTTCCTGCCTTGTGCCCTGTGTTGGCTGGGATTGGCTCCAGCAGACCCCTGTGACCCTGTGTTTGGATTCAGCGGGTTGGAAAATGGATGGATGGATAACCTATTATAAATACAAATCAATTTTATGTTATAGACAACTGTGAAAATATTTTATGTACAATTGGTATGATTTAACTAAAGTAACAGTGTGTGACACGTGTCCTTTTGAACTCTTCCAAAAGAAATTGAATATTTGTCTGAAATTCTAAATGTTACAATCTAGATACCACAAGAATTAAAGGCTACTAATGAAACATTCAGTTGCTTCAATCATAGATATATAAGAAATAAAACATTTGCATAATAGTAAAAAATTGGACACAGCCATTACCTTAAAAATGAAATTAATAGCTGATGATTTAATTTGTATAACATGACCAGTGTATCCAAACTAATACTAAGAGTATTAGTATCCTAGAAACAAAAATGTGATCTGCGGAGAAGCTCTAAGTCTTTTTATTTAAAGGAATAGACATAAGTGAACTCCAGACAGGTTTTCCAGGAGACTGTAGCCATTCTTTTTGAGCTTTTATCTTGTTTATCATGAATAGTGCTGATTGGTGATTTTTTGCAGTGAATTTGCTAGGTTCACCAAATATTTTCCTGAAAATCACTGTGTGGTTTGCTTAGACAAATATTTTTTCCCAGTGCCCCATGATGCTATGTGAGGCCTGCATGACATCACAGAGTTGTGGCCACCAATGCTGGATAGGACAGCTGTAACACTGATCCTTGTAGTGGGTTGGCATGCCATAGCAATTGTTATACCAGAATCAATTGTTCTTCTGGTACAGAGTTAATAAAAACATTTTTAATGGTGTGCTAAACACCAGTGAAATACTTGTGAATACATTTAAACACAAGACACTCACGAAGAAAGAAACCAGAAATGTGTTTGTGTATTCATATCTTAAAGGTAATGCCTTTTTTGTAAGGACTTGTATGTGACCTGCATGCTGTGAGACTTGCCCGGACACCACCAGCCAAAGACCACATCTTTATAAAATGCACGTTTATTATTCTTCTCTTTTCCAATACCAACACGACACTGTCCCGCACAACACACTGTACTCCTAGCCCCAGTCACCTTTCTCCTGGGCCTTTCTCTCACTGTCCCTGGGCCGCCTTTTCCTCTCTCCACGGGAGCATCGTCCTGCTCCCACTCCCGACTCCAGCTCCCTGATTGGAGGGAGGCGGCCCCTTTTATTCTTGCCCAGATGGGCTCCAGGTGCTCTGCCTGACGACTCTTCCTGGTGTGGCAGAAGTGTCATGGAAAGCACCTGGAAGGACTCCGGGTGTCCCTGGAAGGATCACCCTCCATGAGTGTGGAGGAAGTAAAATGTGTCCCGGGCTCCATGAGGCTCGGGGTGCCCCCTGGCAGTGGGCATGGGCCCCAACGGGCTTGAGTCTCCCTGCTCCCCTTCCGTGGCCCTCTTCCAATCCAGGGCGGTTGCCCCCTCATGGCCTGGAGGACTAATGTGCCACCTCTCGGTCCTTCCAGCCTCCCCCAGCCTCCTGCGACAATGCACTATATGAGCCTACCCCTTTTAATAGTATCTCCCAGAGAAATCACGTGCTTGTGCTGTGCCTATTTGGTGGCAGCAGCAGTGAACAAGCTAAAGCATCAGGGAAAAAAAAAACAAACTGTACTTTTCGGTACAAGAGAGGTAAGTACCTACTATGGAATCCGTGGGGCCAAGCCTCAGTGAATTCATACTTCCTGCTCCTGTCAGCACTCTCTGCAAGAAATGTTACTGTTCTGATATTTAATTCTATTAAATTTATCTTAGGAAGGCATGGTGTCACAGTGGTTAGCATGGTCGCGTAAAAACTCAGGTCACTATTTGGCCACAAAAATCGATCCAAAAAAGTTGGCAGATACTTCCCTAGCTCTTAGGGACATTTCCAATCCACTCAAAACTAGTTCACTTCCCCATTGACTCCAAAGCATTTTGCCGAGTTCAGTGAAATTCCCAAACATTTCCACAATTTTGTGGTGATCTCCATGAACTTGAAGTGAATTCAGTGGCATTCACTCATGTGGTACAAACACACATGAGACTTGTGAGACTAAGTTTCTTTACTGCCATGCTTTATGGGAGACAACTTCAGGGCTTGTCAAGTAGTAATTCCACTCCGAGCCATGGGTTGGCACTGTCGCTTAATTCCTTTTCTCTTCCTCTCATTGCAGAGTGGATGATTGACACACTTAACACCGATGATGGCTCTTTTTCTTTGCAGGCCTGAAAACCAGCTCCTCCACCATCTTGGAGTCAGTCGTTGACAGACTTGCATCTGAAGAAGTTTTCTTTTCAACTTATGCCCATTATATGAGGGTCATCTCGGGTACCCCAACCCTTCATTACCTCTTGTGTTTCTTCATTTCACACCTAACTCCTTAGTTAGTGTGGACGTGGCTTCCTCTGGCCACACACTTCTGTGCAGCATTGTGAGGGCAGGTAGATAGGAGATTAGTCAAGGTGGAGCCCTCCTAGCCTTCTGGTTTGTTGTCCTAGCAATAGACACAAGCTTACTTCCACTGTCCCTTATTTTTTTTTATGAGGTTTAAGTTCTGTGTCCTAGTGAAGAACAAAATTTAACACACATTATTATATTTACTCCTCCACTTTCTGAATTTGTTTTTTTAATTACAGGAAGAATGGAGCACAAATCAACCCCGCCATCATTTTCCATGAGGTGGGAGTCAGTCCTGGATTGGACACCAGTTGACCGCAAGCAAACATTTTCTCACCAGCAGACTTTCATTTGTAAAGAGCCAATTTAGAGAAGCTGGAATATTAGCCAGGTTTCCTGTGCTGTAATGCAGTCATCCATTTTGACTGAGAAAACTTCTGAAAAGACGGAAGTGGAAACTGAAACGATCCTTATGGCAAATGACCGATTTCATTCCCCAGTTCACCACCAGCTAGTCACATCATCCATCTGTAGCAGAAGTGATTCAATGACTGAGGACTGGGAGTCAAAAAAGATTTTAGTAATTAGCAAGTAATAAGCATAACCTCAGGCCATCTTAAAATATTATAAATGACGATCGCAGGTATGGAGAGAACCTACAAAGGAAACCTTAATGAATGTACTTTCACAAAGAATTAAAGATACTATCCTCGGCACCTTGTCGCCATTAGAATGCACAACTTTTTTACTTGTAACTTTTAAATATCATATGCAGTTGTGCCTACTTTGCTAACTTAAAATAATTTATTATTAACAAAATAATAAAGTTTAATTTTATTTTATAATTAATAATACAGTTGCATGTCATTTAAGCTTATGAACTGTATCATTCCATTAATAAGTATAACATTCTCAAGCCCATTGAAACCATTTTTGGCTCATGGTGGGCTGGAGTCTATCTCAGCAACACTGGGTGTAAGGTAGGAAATGGAATTTGACTGAGATCAGTGCATCACAGAGCAACAGAGAGACAATTTGGAATTGCCATTTACTGTACGGCGACACACACACATCTTTGGGGATATGTGAAAAAAAATGATAAAAACCCACAGAGACACTGAGAGAAAGAACAAACTCCATATAGGCAGTGTCTGAGCCAAGGTTCAAACTCAGGACACTGGAGTTAAGAGACAGAAGTTCTAATCAGCGTGCTGCCAACAAACTGAATTCATTTCTGAAAATAAAAAACGGACTCATGTAATAAAAGTTCAACAGCCAAAAAGTAATATTTCTCAGCATATATTGTGGCTATGTCTGAAGAGACATTTTCACATAGACATGTCCAAAAATAACAGGCATGTACGATAAGGGTGACCTATCAAGCATTTAAACTGCGTTTGAAAATGTATCTTCAGGATGGCATTTGAATGGACAGTCTGTCTGTGATAATTATACATAAGCCGGAAGGGACGTGTGCCTAATCCAATTCATGGAGCAGCACGCCAGCGTTGAGCTACGGCTGCTGCTTATGAATAAATGTCTGCATGGGGAGCTCTTCAGAAACTATTTGCATTGAAGTCACATGCTGAAGAAAAGCAAGCTTTGTTGACTCAGCCTTTGGAATTAACAGGGGCGTGTTCACCTCCCAGCCTCGCTATGTACTTTTATTTATGAGAACTTTGACTAATGTACCAGGGATTAAGGCACAGAGCCGGTTTAATGGTAACCCTCTCTTGGAGATGAAAGCTTCACAATGTTGTGTATCGAGGCTCCCTTTTAACACCTGATACTCCAGTACATGAATGCTCTCATGAGCAATGCGTGGTTTGCACAGGGATGACAAGTATCCACCCGATAAAAAGGTTTTCAAGTCGAGCTTTAAAAGAAGGCTCAAAACATGCCACGTAAGTGATCAAAACATCTACAGAAATGGGCGAGGCCAGTCTCACAGAGCGGGGCATGTCATGTTGGGTTTTTTAGTCTATTTTTAGGTAATTTGTCATTAGCTGCAATCATATGTCATAATGCTATTATAGTCCTGGATGTCCCATTTAAAGCTGCCAGAGGTGTTATCCTGCCTACTCATGCCCTCCATCGTTAATCCTTTCATTGGTGTTTAACTTACCATTCTGAGGGGTTCTTTACTCTTCAATGATGATGATGATGATGTACCCTTCTATACATTTGCACTTCCCTACACTCACTTTCTCTTTAGCTTCTGTTTCCCTCCAGAGCTCTGCACTTTTGAGATGTCCCCTTTTTTACAATATTAGATCCTTCATCCATTCTAATATTTAGATTCATACTATTGTTTTTGTAGTAGTGACCTGAATTTTAGTTTTATCAGGTAACACAGTGCAAGCTGTCACAAGTGATTATTTTTAAATTATTTTCCCTAACATTATCACAAAAGTTTATTTTTTGCATCTAATTCCATCTGTTTTCTAAATCGGCTTTTTCATTACTGGGTTGCCAAGAGTGGGTTCCAGTTTATCACAAAGCATAATTCCACATTCACCACTCACTCTCAGTCCAACATTAGCATTTCAATTAACACTTGCATCACAGAATACAGTCATGTGAAAAAGTAAGTGCACCCCATGAAATGTGAACAGATCAAGATTTGATCTTCATTTAAACAATAAAGGTAGATAAAAATGATATAATATAACATTCATAAACCACATTTACATTTTGTAGTGCATTTCATAATTTAAATAAACATAAATGTAAATTTGGCATATAGAAAAATTTAGTATACCCTGTAAGTGTTGGACTGGAGGAACTGGCATCCCGAGTGGGGTCAGAGATCACTTCCGACCCAGCCAAAAGGCCATTATGAAATGTAAAGAAATGTGGGAACAACTCAATTGGCACCATGTTCAGTTTATACCCCAGTCAAGATGACCTAATAATAATAATAATAGTACATTTTATATACACTGCCTGGCCAAAAAAAAATCGCCACCAAAAAAGTAGGTCACACACTCTAATATTTCATTGGACCGCCTTTAGCTTTGATTACGGCACGCATTCGCATTCTTCTGCAAAGTCACAAGATTTAGTTCCATCCAGTGTTGCATTAATTTTTCACCAAGATCTTGCTTGATGGGCGCATCACTTCATCTGCCTCTCTTCTTACCCTGATGCGCCCATCACTCTGGAACAGGGTAAATCTGGACTCATCAGACCACATGACCTTCTTCCATTGCTCCAGAGTCCAATCTTTATGCTCCCTAGCAAATTGAAGCCTTTTTTTCTGGTTTGCCTCACTGATTTGTGGTTTTCTTACGGCTACACAGCTGTTCAGTCTCAATCCCTTGAGTTCCCTTCGCATTGTGCGTGTGGAAATGCTCTTACTTTCACTATTAAACATAGACCTGAGTTCTACTGTTGTTTTTCTTCGATTTGATTTCACCAAACGTTTAAGTGATCGCCGATCACGATCATTCAGGATTTTTTTCCGGCCACATTTCTTCCTTGAAGATGATGGCTCCCCACTATCCTTCCAGTTTTTAATAATGCGTTGGACAGTTCTTAACCCAATTTTAGTAGTTTCTGCAATCTCCTTAGATGTTTTCTCTGCTTGATACATGCCAATGATTTGACCCTTCTCAAACAGACTAACATCTTTTCCACGACCACGAGATGTGTCTTTCGACATGGTTGTTTAAGAAATGAGAAGCAACTCATTGCACCAGTTGGGGTTAAATAACTTGTTGCCAGCTGAAAGATAATCGCCCATGCAGTAATTATCCAATAGGAGGTTCGTACCTATTTGCTTAGTTATAATCCAGGTGGCAACTTTTTTTTTGGCCAGGCAGTGTATATAGCGCCTTTCCTATGCTCAAGGCACTTACTGTATATAATGGATGGACAAGGGACACAGGGATTGCACGAACAATTTATCTCCCAGTTTTGGACACACACACAGGGTTCCCTGAGAGTTGTAGTTTGGAGGGGCAACCCTGCCGGGGGCCCTGGGTACTGCAGGGAGGCACTGTGAGGAGTAGACTTCTCTAATTTGTATGACTTGGAAGGGTTTCTGTCAGGCATATGGTAGCACCAGAAGCTCTCCTGTGTCCATCAAAAAGGAAGCCACCTGCTCTGCACAGAAGTCAGAGTCAGGAGGAGGTGGATGACACTTGTGGAGGAGTGGTGGAAGGAAGGAGATGGAAGGTGATTAAGTGTGAATTTATTATTGTTCTGGACTGATTCAGACTTGCAAGGGAGTTATTGTTAAAAAATATAATTTTATTTTACCTGAAATTGCGTTCAGCTGAGTTGTATCTGGTATTTGGGACTCTGGAGTGCCCCCTGCTGGCCACAAACCCTAAATTCTTCCCTGCCTCAAATACCTAAAATTAGAATCAGGAGGATCAGATCAGATACAGATGATTAGACCATTATCAGAGAGGATCTTAGATTAACCTGTTTGATTTAAACCTCAGACATTTAGTCTGGTTTGCTCTTTGGTGTTCAGGTGCACGTTATCACAATGCTGTGATCAAAAGAGATCTCTGAGGCCTACAGAAACAAGGTTATAGATGTCTATGAGTCTGGGAAGGGATTTAGAAAGATTTCCACACAACTGGAATTAAATCATTCTACTACCAGGAAGATTACCTTACAAGTGGAGAAGATTTAAAACATGTCCAGGCCAGGTTACCTCAACAAGTTCAGATCAACAGCAGAAAGAAACATGCAGATAAAAGTCTCTAAGAACCCCAGAATTTCATCACAGAGCCTACAGGTAGAGCATGAAACAGTTGATGTCAAAGTGTATGAGTCTACCATTTGGATGAGGCTACACAGATTAGATTTACATGGAAGGTGTGCCAGGATTTGCTGTACAGAAAAAAACATCAGTCAAGACTAATGTTTTCCCATGAGACAAACACCAGGACTTCAGGAGCAATGTGCTCTAGGCAGACAAGAATAAGATAGAGTTATTGGGCCACAGTGCCACAAGACATCCATCCATCCATTTTCCAACCCGCTGAATCCGAACACAGGGTCACGGGGGTCTGCTGGAGCCAATCCCAGCCAACACAGGGCACAAGGCAGGAAACAATCCTGGGCAGGGTGCCAACCCACCGCAGGACTGCCACAAGACATGCTTAACGAAAACCAAAGACAGCAGAAGAAGAACCTGATACCATCTGCAAATCATGGTGGTGTAAATGTTAAGGTGTGGAGCTGCTTCACTACATCAGGATCTGGTTAGTTCATCATCATAAAATCTATTATGAATTCTTTATAGTACCAGAGGATGCTCAAGGACAATGTGACACCATCTGTCAAAATACTGAAAAAAACTATATAGACAAGGGGAGAATGTGTAGACTCCACACAGACAGCCTGTAAACTGAACATACTCTATGTCCCTGGAGCTGAGAGGCAGGAACACTAACCACTTTGAAGCACTGTATCTGGATGAAATACATCAAGTACATTAAGTACATCATCATGAAGTACATCCTCACATTATGACCACTCAAAGAATGCCATTCAAAACGTGTGGGATATGAGTTTGCAGTCCCATAGTTCCAACTCAGAATCCAGGTCAAAGCTGAGTTTCCTGTTGTTGTGTGGCCACAGAACCAGATAAGTATTCACAATTAGCCTGACATTTAATGGACGGTGAGCATGATGATAATAATAACAATAATAATTCATTACATAGCACTTTTCTCAGTACTCAAAGTGCTATCCACACAGGGAGGAACCAGGAAGCAAACTCACAATCTCCTTACTGCAAAGCAGCAGCACTACCACTGCACCATCTGTGAGGACAATGATGAAGTGATGAACCCTATGAAGTGATGAACAAGCGATGAACCCTATGTTTATAGGTGTAGGAGATTCTTAGGATGATATACCATTCAAGAACAAACTGACAATATGGCGATCTGAAGCAGCTTTCCTATCTAGGATGCTCAAGTGATGATCTTTGGAATTCGGTTTTGTGGTGGCAAACACAGACTTGGCAAGTTGTATTAGCATTCTGTGCTCAACGGGGATAATGTCAGGTGGCAGCAAAACAATTCTGGGTGGACCTGAAAACTGACTTTAGGCTTTCCATACAAGTAAACTTGAGGGAGTGATCTAAATGGCCATTTACTGCCAGCGCACTCAAGTTTGGAATTAGGAAATAGGGAACAATGGTTCACTGGCAGGAGAGCGATGGGAAAGAAGTAACTAAAGATAATTAGAATAGTGTGGGAACTGCTGTGGAAAGCATGCAGATGATTCCTGTAATAAGAGAGAGAATTCTGAATAACTGAGAGTCAGGCCAACTGAGGTGTTTGAGGTTTTGTGTCATGTACTAGATTTACTTACTCTGCTAAGCTCTGATAAATGTGACTTAATTCATTTCTTCTAAGAGTTAACACTTGGGTCTCCTGGACTTGAGGGGGTGTAATTTCATTGAAGCTTTGTAGTCTGAGAAGTACCTTTTTCTTGCTTTGGAACATTCATCCTTCAATGTAGTGCCTATTTTTACAGAAAGAATATCTCCATTTCAGGGGTTCATGATCTCACTTCACCATGCAAGCCCCACTAGCACCTGGATTTCCTGACATCTAATCACACATCATTTGCATTGGTGATTCCTCCACGTGTTAATATTTAGTTGATGTTTAACACAACATTATATAGAAAGCTTGTGATCCTCTTACATTTTGTGTGTCTGTCAAATCAGTTTATTGAAACATTTTACAATGCATTGTGAGTGGTACTTATAATTGTGTGTTTCTTCCCTTTATGTCATGACAATGAAATGCAAATGAAAGATAATTAGGAGGTGGAACATGAAAAAGAGGATATCAAGAGGTGGTGTGGTGTAAATGTGAGAGTCAGAACATTCAAAGATGAAGTGAACTGTGTGTAGAGTATGTATGAGCAGTATGAACATGGCAGTTTAGTTTTCTGCCACTCCTCCAGCACAGGTAACACTCTTTATATGTGATGATAATGTAATAATTAATTCACATTTTTGGGTGCATCTCTATGGACGAATATTTCGGACAAAATTAAATAAATAAATGAATGAATACACAAATAAATATGTGTATTGTGAAATGTGATGACAAAATAAATAAAAACACAAGGATATGTGACAATAAATACGAGGGACATTCAAAACGTTTGTTGGAATCGGTGAAGGCAAGAGGAGTAGTAATTGGTCATGTCTGAGAAAATTGCATCGCAAAGGAAGGTGACTATGCAAAAAAGTGATGTAATTTGTTTTTGAAATTCTTAAAAAAATGTGCAGAAACTTTTTGAACATCCCTCGTATTTAAATATTTCATGAAATCCAGTATGTTGTTGTTGCATTTTTCTTTATGTATTTATCTAATTACTTTTTTATTTATTTCAGTAACACCATATATATCATGAAATATGCAGTGAAATGGAAATAGTTTTTCACCCTTCAAAGTTAATATCGTGGGCTCTAGCGAGTACTGTTTTATGATTGGTGAATTTTGATTGGTTTGTCATCCATAAAGCACACTCTCAAAGTTGTGACTGTGCTTATCTTTGGAAAATATGAGTGAATATGTATCTAGAATTACTGTGCAAAGGACCTACTTTAATTCAAGAAGCTGACTCACCCGTCTACTGACTAAAAAGTATTAATTTCATCTAATCAACATCAGAAAGCTCTCCAAGATGAGCATTTATTTATGAAAGGTTACCACTTTTATTTAGAAAGTCAAAATGTAGATTGTATTTTTAGTTGCTAATAAAACAAATTTGGTTCCAGGGATTGTTTTGTTCATACTAATTGTAAAAAGGTGTTCTTATTTTCTTTGTCCTGAGACCAATTCTTCACTAATGTTTGATCCCAAAAAGTTGCCTAACATTTAGCACCTTTTTCAAGGTAACCTACTGATTTTTGTTACATTGTGGTGTACTAAGCTTGTTGACAACTAGAGCTGTGGCCTAGTACTGAGATGGGTCCACCTGCAGATCTCCTCAGCTCCACGATACAGTAGCTCCGCTGGACAGCCAATTGGACTGCAGGTTTTTGTCACCTGGTTTACTCAGTTTGGGTCAGATAACACGCCCCCAATCCTAATCTTAACCATAGTGTAACCAAGCATATTACTGACGTATAATTTAAGACGACAGCCTGCTCAACAGAGTGGAGCTCTGGAGGTCTGTAGCTGGAGTCTCCTGCTAGTATTAAAAGGCTAACGCTCTTCTCTGTGTCTTTTAATTAACTGCTATCATTCCCAACATTCAATTCTGTGCTTAAGGTTCACCGTTTCTGCATTCCAATCTGAAGTCCATTTAGTTTTTTGATTACTGCCCTGTTGACATTGCAGAGTACCTGCCGAACAGCATTCAATATATACCAGTCACCATTTAAAACATTTTCCCTAACATTTGAAAACACATTATCTGGCCTTCTGTTCACCCAATGTTTTCAACAACCAAAAAGTACTCCTTTTAGAAACAGTCTCCAAAGTGTATAAGTTTGAAAATGCCCGTTCTTGACTGCTTGTTTTGTCAACGTTATACTCGTTCCTTTAATAGCAGTTGCACTTCATCACGTGTCCAGACAAAGAAGACCCCTTTGTTTTATCCTCATTCATTTGGCTTTTCTATTTATTTCGGCCTTGCCCTGTAAACAAACATGGCTCTTGGCTAACAAACCATGCATGCCCAATAAGTAAGATCTACACATTCATGGAGTTTCAGGATAGATAACAAACAATCAGAAAATGCTAAAGTGTAGGAAAACATTTAAAATGAAGAAGGCCTTTTTTAAATTTATTTGTGTTAGTGCAAACTAAAGACAGCATTTGGGGAGGAAAAACTTTATACATTTATTAAACACTGGTCAATAAAGATTTTGTCACAAATAACTGTTTACAAAGTACTTTTTCATGCTGTGTTCTGAAATGTACTCAGAATTATTTTATCACCCATGGTTTTAGAGTTAGTCTATATATTTAGTATATAAACCCTGATTAAGATGCACAGTTTTTTTTTAAGTTAAATTCAGGATTAAAATGTTTTTACTGCTATTTGTGAAGATTTTATAACTTCCCTCATTAAACTCAAACTTCAGAATGTAATGGACCATAATGGACTCAGATTCACATATGTATGAAAGGAAAGTGGTGACGAGATCAGAGAAAGAATTTTTGTAGGACCTCAAATTAGGGAATTGATTCAAGATGAGAGTTTCAATGACCAGCTGAACCAAGCTGGAAAAACTGTACATCAGTCCTTTAAAGGGAATTGAAGGAACCTCTTGGGGAAGTCATAAGGTAGACAACTATCAATTGACAGTGGTTGATATTTTGAAGTTGAGATGTAAGATGCCTTTAAAAATTAATTTCTTGGATTCTCAACTGGACTTATCCCTTGGAAATCCCAGAGGAATCAACGACAATCATGGTGAATGGTTTCATTGGACTTTTCTGAAATAGATTCCAGGGCAAGGGAAGTCCCTGTATACTGTTAATTAATGCTGGACACTTAAGATGGCGTCATATACTTCCATTTACGGGAGTGTGCTGGAAGTGCTGCATTAGAGGTAAAATGGAGGACACTTTCAGACCAGGCCTTCCTTCTTCCGTCCCAGAGAAGAGGTCGATCTAACACCAGGCGAGTGAGATCAGCAACAGATAAAGGACTAGACCCAATCAGAAGTTGTCGTTCATTTTGAACCAGCGTCACACTCACCCACAGAAGCCATTTGTTGTGAAGACTTTGCAATTGCTAAGAAGTTAAGTGCTATTTACTTTTTCTTTTGTTTTTCATTTCATACCATTTAGTAGTATCATGCTATTAAACAGAGTGCTCCTAGAAGACCCCAACCCCTTTACTTTGCCCTTTGTTTGTTCTTTTTTTACAATGAATATTCCAGAGGTCAAGAACAGCTGAAAATTGTACACTGCTACCTTGTAGATGAGGAGCTCCCAGCATGCATATAGAGTCTAAATATTCGTTTACTGTAAAATTCAGTCTCGTTTCATTTTAAATCCTTGCATGATAGTGAAGTTTTAATTAGATATTTGAATTCAGCATGAAAATAGTGTAAGAATCACCTATATTGATTCATGTGACAAGAAAGAAAATTACATTTGTTACCCAGCGTAATTGGGCCATCAATTAATTTTACGATCCATGTGCTTACTAGACTCCCCCAACTATGCTCAGGATTGAGCGAACTTAGAATATGGAATGATACGATATGGTGTTTAATAGAAGACCTTCTGTTTTTCAGGTGTTATTTTTTTTCTTGTGATATGAAAGTTTCATTTTTGACTTTCACGTATGCAAAGTATAGGGAAAATATTGTAATCGCCCAAAGATTTGATGTCAAGATTTTGATGAATCTCGACGTTTTAGACCTCCCTGACTTTCTCGTATACGAAGTATAGGGAAAGTACTGGAATCCTCCAAAAATTCAATTTCGAGATTTTGATGAATCTTGACATTTTAGACCTCTCTGAGTCAGAAAATACAATCTGTGGAATTATGTCTGTGTGTCTGTCTGTGTGTGTGTATGTAAACACAATAACCTGAGTACGCTTTCACTTACGTCAGCCAAAGTTTGCATTAAAGTATTAGCTACAAAGTGTAGATTTCTATCAACTTTTGGGCTATTTCCGTTAACCGGAAGTGGTACTTTACTTTTTATTCATGAAGCTGCAGAGTTTGATTTTTTCAACTTTACTTTTATGATAATTGTTCAATATATTATTTGATTTGATTTATTGTTTATGGTTCTTTAATGTACATTATATAAAAATATAATCATTGTCTTGTGGTTTACTCCTCAAATATCCATCCCCATATCTGAGTATACAAGAAACTCTAAGGGAGACCACTCCTGATTTTTTATATAGGCCCTAAAATTTTACATTTTTAAACTGACACCAATGTTTACAAAAACCAGGATGAAGTAAATCCTATAGAGCTGTACAGTAAAGGTACATAACTAAAAGAAAAAGATAGAAAGGAATGGGAAAATAAAGTGAGTTGCCTGTTATCAGTATATAACTTATTGCATGTGTTGTCTGATGGTTTGTCTCTAGATATTAATCTTTCTGAACGTGAATTATCTTGTCTGTTACATTAACCAGCTCATTTGTCTTTCTTCTTATCCATAATTGCGCATAAAGAAGAGAACATAAATCTCATAGTGAGTGTTCTTCTTTATCTTGGGAAACAAGAGAAAAATCATTTGTTCTCACCAAAAATCTTTCAATTTCTCTTTATTTACCTGAATGAAAAATGTGTTTCAACTATTTTAAAATGCGTATTTTAACCCAAAATGAACTCCCTTTCTGAGTAAGTCTTCTAAACTAGCTGAAACAAGTTTAAATGTGAGGGGGCAATTTCTATTTTTTAACTATATCTTTTGTGGGAAATGTTCTCTGTAAAAAAGTGAGAGAGAGTGAGAAATGAGTAGTGTGGGAAACTGGGGTCTTCATCCATGGGTAGCAGTGATGCAGCAATTCTCACAATCCCTGCAAGTCTAACTTTAACTGTGTCGTTTTGAGACTTTAGCGGGAACGGCGCATTGAGGTGATTTCTCATACAGTGTAAATCTTTGGAGAGTTTCTTTCATTTTGCCTTAGTGCCAACTCCCACAACAGAAAAGGACAGTATAAATTAAAAATTGCCACTGATTCATGGGTCTTTGTTCTTGGCCAGATCTAAACATAAAAATGATTGAAGAGACACGCTTTTGGCAGTTGCTGCTGCTTTGCCATTGTACACACCGCTCATTAGATGCAAGATGAAACTTTAGACATTAAAGACATCAAAGAGAAAGCCAGACAGCAATAAGCATTAACTCACTTGGGCTGCTGCTAGTACGCTTTGTTTCTGTATTCAGGTTCATTATTAAAAATAATAAGTAAATAAATAACAAGATGCTGAAACATGGAGTGTTTGGAACTTTTTTTCATTTAAGTCATCCTCTCCTCTAATGTTTCCCCATGCATGCCTGACAGAAGCCTTCCTTTTATAGTTCACACTGGCTAAGGCTGATGGACATTGGTGTCCTTTCAAAGGGCTGTTGGCAGCCAACTTCCTATTACAGGAAGACGCAAAGACATATCATATAAAATATGTTACAGCTCTAAGGAGGACAAAAGACCTAAGTAAGCTTTATTACAGCACATGTCTGTGAGGAGCTGGTGTCCCATCCAGGGTTGGCTCCTGCCTTGCACCCAGTAAAGATAAAAGTCAGTACTGTATAAGCTTTGCCCTTCAAGTTTTTAACTGAATTAATTCTGCATTCACATGCCCTCAGAAAGACGGTAAATCCGAGTTGTCAAGTCGGAAATACCACATGAGCACTCGATGAACAATTCAAACAAAACAAAACTACCCAAATTGTCCAAGTTGTGACCGAATGCTGACCTTTCACCTTAGTCCATTGTTTAAAATAAAACAATAAATCTGGTCAGCTCAAAATGCCATTTTTGGGTCGAAGTGCACTTGGAGTAAAGTGATACATATTCAATAGATTTATTCTGCTCCTTATTGCAATAAAAAATGCCATTTATCTTTAATTGCTTTTTTGGCAGAGCAAGTAACAAATCAACAGCGACCAGTCTGAACAGAAACCTACGTGAATGCACTGAAGTTGGGAAGGTGACACGTCACAACTCGGAGCTCCAAATAGTGCGAGAGCTTGCAAATGGAGCTTAAACAAGTTCAGTTAAGGAGGGATGAATATAATAAATGTGTGGCAGTTAATACTGTAAGACCTCCATTATGCAAAACTGAGTCAAATTTAAGCAAAGTTAACAAAAAGACAAATGCACCTTTACTCCCCAGTCAATGCTACAGTTGGAAGACTTAAATGATTTATGCACCGCACTCCAGTTATTCCACTCTGAGGCACAGCCACATCCTGAAGTTGACTCTGAGGCACAACAGCAGGAGCCTTCAGCATTAGTTACCCCAAATTTGCCTCACTCCTAATCGGTGTGTGAGTGAGTTGGCTAGGCACAAATGGTGTGAACCTGTCTGTTTGTCTCATGGATTCATTCTAATCACATCAACAGCTGATAACACCAAGGGTAATTTAAAATAGATTGGCAATGTGTCTTTTGAAATGATTGCAAGTCAGTATGAACTTCCTAAGTGCATCTTCAAGAGTCCACATGCTTTACAAAAGAGTAGTCTAGAATCGTTCATCAGGATAAAGGTTTATAGTCAGGTGGTAGGCGATGTATTCACAGCACTTACTGTATGTAAAGGAATCTAGGACCACTCGATATTTGGACCACTTAATGGACAACTCCACTAAACAGCATCTCTGGACTTGTTAATGTATGTTGAAACCCCATTCAGTCTTCATCACTGGCACTTCAACTGTCCATTTGTGAACACTTTGATTCACTCCTACTGTGACCAGAAGGGAGCGTTTCAGGCCAAACTCCCCCAGACCTCAGACACAACTACACAAACATGGATCCCAGTTACAAAAGACCTTTTATTTGCAAGATATCTTCCAGAGATTTCTTTTCCACCAAATCAGTACACTCATAAATTCCTTTATCCCGTACTCATCCCAAGTAAGCATTGTCCACCTATTCTCAACTTTGACAGCTCAAGTAAGATGGATCAGCCATTTTTATGCTGGACTCGGGAGTACTTTGAGTGGCAGAACATTGCACCCAAGGAGTACTTCTGGTCCAAGCAGAACAGCCATAACACAAGACAGTCCCCTCATGGCAGAACCCTCTAGTCACCCTTGAGGAACCCAACAGGGCTGCCCTCCTGAACTACAGTTCCCATGTAGCCCTGTGAAAATCCAAATCAGAGGCACGCCAGAGGAACACTGCTACCTAGTATACAGGGGTACTGTCACACTTGAGAGGAAGTCCCCTGTGTCCATCTGCTATTCCTTCCTCCAGATTAAGACAGGGAGCAGCACCCATCATGGTGGGGATGCCACTCCATCCTGGCTGTCCATTTTCTCGTTACTCAGAGCAGTTTACGTAGTCATTAGGAAGCCACTTCAACCACCACCAATGTGCTGCATACACCTGCAGGATGCTACAGCAGCCATTTTTGTGCCAGTAATTAGCTACTAGGTGGTGAAGTGGTGAGAGAGATAGCTAGCCAGTTAGGGAAAAGGAATGATTAGGAGGAAAGAATGACCAGGCTATGGTACACAATTTAGCCTGGGCATCAGGAAACACTCTACTCTTTAAAAAAAGATACCCATGGATGTTTTATGACCACAGAGAGTCTGGGCTTCAATTTTATATCTCATCCAAAGGATAATGCCATCTTTACAGCACAGCGTCCCCATCATTGCACTGCGGCATTGGGATCCAGATTCAGATCACAGGACAAGCACCCCCTGCTGGCCTCACCAATGCCAACATAAGCATTTCCTGGACGGTCTCCCATCCAAGTACTGACCAGGTCTGAACATGCTTAGCTTCAGGTGGAGTACCTGTTCCGAAGTGCATGTGGTATGACATCAAATACTAAGCATCTCATGTTAGGTTATACTGCCGTGAGAGTGCATCAAAAGTGAATGAAAAGCTATTAGTGTGCCAAGCATTCAACAGGAGTTAGCGGCTTATTCAATTTGGCATTCATATTAGCAAAGTCATTAACAGGGAGAACATTAGTGATGAGAATGAATACAAACAGACAAGCACGAGAGAGAAAGAATAAAACATTTTGTCTTAAACACTTATTTTGTCTCAATCCATGTACATTTTTATATAAAAATCAGATTATATATAATAACAGCAGTGTATGACAAGTATGATTAATAATACAGTATAAGGTGGATGCGTAGCTTAGTTGCTAGTGCATTAGGACAAAGAGTTGGCATTCCAGGCTGGACTTTACCAATATGTTTTTTCACATTCCAAAGATGTTCATGTAAGTTAATTGGAGACTCTTAACTGGCCCCTTATGAGTGAGTGTGAGTGTAAGCGAGTTCTTGATTCCCGGCTGCCCAATGTGGGGTTGTTTCCTGCCTTGTACCTGAAGCTGCCGGGATAAGCCACAGCACTCAGTGGACTAAGCACTTTCAAGAATGTATCAATGGATGTGTGGACCTATAAAGAATGCATGTATTTATTAGTGCTGATTGGGAATTCATTAAACTTTCAAAAAACATGGCTCAGCTTTGTTCATTCACTCTACAGTAATTTTCAAACTAGTCATTAGTTTTAATACCTGTGCCTGAATTTATCAAGCATCTCAGAGTAGTGAAACAGTTCTAACTGACTCAAAAATGTATAAAACCTAAACTTGGCAGAAAGCCACACACATTTTCACGGTAGCCAAATGCTTGGCGTGCGCAAGTTCTCCACTTGGTTTTGCAATCTGGTGGCACCCAGCATCAAAGCAGTGCTTTTGTTCCTGTGTGGTTGCCCTTTCTTTTTTAGATCCACATCCCTGACAGGGCTTTATCAAATACACTGAAATTAACCGCATATTGTTTATTAGTTTAAGGCATCTGATTGTAATTAACCTGTAACAATATAATGGTCCGCGGAATGGCCAAACTATTCCAATACCATAGCTGCTTTAGCGTTGTTCCTCTCAATGCACCACTCAGAGTATTTATATCACTGTATCTGAGTGTGGAATCACAGATCTACAGCAGCTGATCCGAAAGAGAATTATCGGTATACAGCATCAAGCACACGCTGCCTCGGCCATGCTGTCTATTGAATTGCTCTCATACGGCAAACGCTTCAGAGCCTTTCCTGTACGGACTTCGCAGTTCAGAAACAGTTTCATCCCAAGAACTATAGTACTGTGCAAAAGTTTTAGGCAGGTGTGAAAAAATGCTGTAAACAAAGAATGCTTTCAGAAATATAAATAATGATTGTTTATTATTATCAATTTACAAAATGCAAAGTGAGCGAACAAAAGAAAAATCGAAATCAAATCAATATTTGGTGTTACTACCTTTTGCCTTCAAACCAGCATCAATTCTTATAGGTACACTTGCACAAAGTCAATGATTTTGTAGGATTACAGTCAGGTGTATGATCAACCAGTTATACCAAACAGGTGCTAATGATCATCAATGTCACACGTAGGTTGAAACACAGTCATTAACTGAAACAGAAACAGCTGTGTAGGAGGCTTAAAACTGGGTGAGGAACAGCCAAACTCTGCTACCAAGGTGAGGTTGTGGAAGACAGTTTCATGTCATGGCAAGATTGAGCACAGCAACAAGACACAAGGTAGTTGTACTGCATCAGCAAGGTCTCTCCCAGACAAAGATTTCAAAGCAGACTGGGGTTTCAAGATGTGCTGTTCAAGCTCTTTTGAAGAAGCACAAAGAAATGGGCAACGTTGAGGATCGTAGACGCAGTGGTCAGCCAAGGAAACTTAGTGCAGCAGATGAAAGACACATCAAGCTTATTACCCTTCGAAATCGGAAGATGTCCAGCAGTGCCATCAGCTCGGAACTGGCAGAAACCAGTGGGACCCAGGTACACTCATCTACTGTCCGGAGAAGTCTGGCCAGAAGTGGTCTTCATGGAAGAGTTGCAGCCAAAAAGCCATACCTCCGACGTGGAAACAAGGCCAAGCGACTCAAGTATGCACAAAAACATAGGAACTGGGGTGCAGAAAAATGGCAGCAGGTGCTCTGGACTGATGAGTCAAAATTTGAAATATTTGGCTGTAGCAGAAGGCAGTTTGTTCGTCGAAGGGCTGGACAGCGGTACAATAATGAGTGTCTGCAGGCAACAGTGAAGCATGGTGGAGGGTCCTTGAACGTTTGGGGCTGCATTTCTGCAAATGGAGTTGGAGATTTGGTCAGGATTAATGGTGTTCTCAATGCTGAGAAATATAGGCAGATACTTATCCATCATGCAATACCATCAGGGAGGCGTATGATTGGCCCCAAATTTATTCTGCAGCGACGACCCCAAACATACAGCCAAAGTCATTAAGAACTATCTTCAGCGTAAAGAAGAACAAGAAGTCCTGGAAGTGATGGTATGGCCCCCACAGAGCCCTGATCTCAACATCATCGAGTGTGTCTGGGATTACATGAAGAGACAGAAGAATGTGAGGAAGCCTACATCCACAGAAGATCTGTGGTTAGTTCTCCAAGATGTTTGGAACAACCTACCAGCCGAGTTCCTTCAAAAAATGTGTGCAAGTGTACCTAGAAGAATTGATGCTGTTTTGAAGGCAAAGGGTGGTCACACCAAATATTGATTTGATTTAGATTTCTCTTTTGTTCATTCACTGCATTTTGTTGATTGATGAAAATAAATGATTAACACTTCCATTTTTGAAAGCATTCTTTGTTTACAGCATTTTTTCACACCTGCCTAAAACTTTTGCACAGTACTGTATAAATGCACTCAATCAGTCCGTCAAGTGCTCCTGGTAGAACTGTTTGTACTTATTAGTACAATCACCTCACTGTAAACTTGCAATACAGTTATAATATTGCACAACCTGAGCCACTTTATAAAGTGCGTATTTACATATGATGACGATATCATTTTTAAGATGAAATGCAGCAAAATATGTTTATTACATTATACGGTGTCACACACGTGCGATTAGGAGGCAAAGAGCCTAAAGGTGAGTAAACTATGGCGAGATATGAGTTGGTCACGTGGTACTTACCTGGATCTCTTCTTTCCACAGAAAGCTAGAAGAAAAATAATTGGCTCCACTTCCGGGTATAAAAATGTCCGCAACAACGGCACTTCCAGCCATCCTTAATGACATCACTTCCGGCTCATCCAGATCCCATCACTTCCGGCTCACCTCGATGACATTACTTCCGGTTCCTGTTCCTAACGCCAACCATTTCCTGTTCCCATAATCCTTTTAGTATAAATCCACCATTTTCACAAAGTAAAGACTGTCAAATGTTCTTGTAATTTAAAAGACTTCGATCTCTTTTTTTCATATATTGTCTTAGGGCAATATACGGGGATGGTCCCCAAACCTTTTTCTTGATTCCTGCGTTGTTTTTTCAAGGGTTAAAAGCCCAAAACAGATAAAATGTTAACATCATTTAAATAATTTATATTGTTATTAATTAAACATGTGAGGACACGGTGTCGCAGTGCTAGCTACTTCAGGGATTGTTCCTGCCTCGCGCTGTATTCTTGCTGGTGCTGGCGCGACACTGGAAGGACAGATGGATAGAATAATTAAACATGTACAGCAAAGATATTTCAATGTTCCTTAAAAGTTTTGAAGAATCTTCATTCTCAGCTTACAGATGGCTTAACGTCTATTACAGAGCTGATTGTGTGGTGATTGGGTACTTGGAGAAAGAAAAGGAAGGACAGGAATTGGAGGTTCATACGTTTGAAAAAGACAGTACTGCTGCAATAAAGTATTTAATCGAAGAGCAGCAAGCGGGATTGGTGCCAGATTTTTAAAGAACCCACAGACCCAAGCCGGAGGAAAACATTTTGAAGGACGGAGCTTTTTAATGGACATTAATTTATTATTTGTTCTATTGTAATTTTTAAAGTTCTTATTCTTTTTAGGTCCTGTTTTTACAAGGGGGGCTTTGGTCAGTTTTAGTGTGGGATTGTTTAGTGCTTTTATTGATTTTAGTGCAGTGGTAGTGTGGTCGAGCTGTGGACCTGGGCCGCCAGTTGCACAGGGTTGGCAGTGGCATTGAGCCTTCCCGTGCAGCTGGGGCTTATGGGGGGTGGAATGTGGTGTAGCGGGTCCAAAGCTCACATCTAAAACTCCATTTTTTAAAATAAATAATCGCCGCCTTCGCGTCTTAGAAAGGGGGCATGGTAGTGTGGCGGATCAGTTCCCAGGGAATTCGTGGTGTAGGTGATTCTCTCTTAAGTGCACAGGTGTGGAGTCGTCCGCATCCGTAATTGTTCCCAGGAGCTGCTAATTGCCACATCTGATCCACGTCCCCATGATAAATAGAAGCGCGAGACGGCTAGGAAAAGGGGAGGAAAAAAGAAAAGGAAGAAAGAAACGGAGGTTATGAGTGAAGAAGGTGGCAGGAAGCAGGGAGAGGAAAGCCGGTGCAAGAGTGTGTGAACGAGCGAGCGCAGGCTTGTGTGCAGCTGAGCAGTGAGTCTGGGTGTTTGGCCGGCACCCGAGGAGCAGTCGATTGTGGTCACTCCCGCTGAGCATTTTATGAAGAGCAGGAGTGACCGGAAGAAGGATGGCTCGCTGCATAAGGCCACGGAAGGCAGCGGGAGTCAGGACTTGGGACTTGAAAGCCCCAGCGTGAGCACCCTGGTCACTGAGGAGCCCAAGTCGCATTTTAGTGAAGCCTACTGGAGCCAGGGATCGGTGAGGCAAACGGACCAGCAGGAGAAGGCAGAGAGAAGGTCAGCTGCAGGTAGGGTGGCTCCCCTGGTGCATAGCCTGGACAGGAGAAGCAGGGAAGTCACCAGTAAAAGAAAGGCACTGGGCTTTGTGTTTTTTAAGGGACAGCTTCCAGCCATTATTTTAACCTCATTGTTTTTAAAGGATTTTTTTTTTTCTATTGAATTTTAACCTCCGCCTATCACTCGTTGTTATGAATTATTTATTTAAGGATTGTGATGCACTGCACTATTTATTTGAACACTGTTTTGTTTTGTTGCTTTTAAATTAAAGCACTTTGCACTTTTTGCTCCATCCCCTTGCTTTGTTGTGCCTCACTGCCAAGCTCATCGGTGACATTACCGACAGTGTTGGGTTCAAGAGCTCCCAGAAGGAAGATGGGAGCATGGAGCAAACCCACATCAGCTCAAAGACTTCATGAAAATAAAGATAGAGGGTTTACCACAAAGTTCAAACCACTGATAAACCTCAAGCATAGGAAGGACAGATTAGACTTTGCCAGAAATCATTTTTGAAAAGCCTGTCCAGTTCTGGAACAATTTTCGTAGGACAAAGGAAACTAAGATCAATATATACCAGAATGCTGGAAAGAGAAGGGTATGGAGAAGCGAAGTAATGGCTCCTGATCCGATGAATATCACGTCATCAAATGTGTTGGAGGCAGTATTATGACATGAGCATGCATGGCTGCCAGTGGAAGTCAGTCACTGGTGTTTATTGATGGTATAGCTGCTGGCAGAAGCAGCAGGATGATTTCTTATTTGGTGTGTGTCTCAGTCTTTCCATCTCCATGCTCGTTACACTATTATTCTTGCTGTTGTTATGAAGTGGCCCAGTTGAACACATGACTCTACAGTACTTCATGAGAGTGGCTTAAATCTGTTATTTGAACATAATCACATTTCTTTTAATATTATTATAATTGTAAGACATAATTTAGAAGAAAAAAGAGTATTCAATATATAATATCATTTTTGGGAATAAGGGTTAAAGGTCACTGTGAGGACACAGAGGTTATTAAAGAGAGTTGGCAGGCAGTTTTGAAGATAGTTGATGTTTAGAAAGTCAATTTAATTGTGTGTCACAAGCCAAAATATGAGTAGGAGTCAACTAAAGGGCCTGAATAATGGCAATTCTACATCCAACCAGGGGGTGGCGGGGTGCGCTAACTGTCTTTCTCGATCCCTTGCAGATCATTCTTGGGAAATCCCGTAGGATTCCGGCAGCTGTGATGACATCACTTCCGGCTCAGGTGCATCTGATGATGTTACTTCCTGTCCCACCTCTGATGATGTAACTTCCGGTTCTGCCTATGATGTCGTCACTTCCAGTCTTGCCACTGAGGAAGTCATTTCCAGTCCCGCCTATGATTACATTGCTTCCGGTCCAGCCTATGATGACGTCACTTCCTACACTGGCCTTTAAAGTGGCCATCTTGTCTCTGTACCAGCAGTTCAGTTGTGGACTCCGATCTGGAAAGATCTGTAATTCTATTCTCAATTTCAATTTGGCAGCCAGGACATATTATACGGGTGGTTGCCCCAAACCTTCTTTATGTCTCATTGTGGTTTTTGTGACAGGGAAAAGAATAATGTGCCTCTGTCTGTTGTTCTTCTTCATTATCATGACAACGGCCCAAAAAGGGGAATAAGAGTCGGAAGAAGATTGTTACACTACCAAATGTCCTGGTGAGTGGCATATTAAAGAAAACCACGCCTCACAAGTATTGTTGGTACCATATAGATGGCAGCTTACATTATTTTTCTTTTTCTGGTCAAGCCTTTGCATATCAGAAAACTACAAAATATCATCTTGATTTCTGAAAAAACTACAAAGTGCCATTTTGAAGTTCGGGGTGCCATAAAATCCTGACAACATTCATCCTCAAATGTGAACTCCTACTTCTTACTGGGAATGCATGTAGGACATTTCATAACTACTCCTCATGTTCAAGTTCTTACTCTAATCAGATTTTTAGTGCAATTCCTAGGAATAATTTGGAGATGTATGATAAATATGGACACTGATAATAAAAAAGGTGGTGTAGTCTAGCAGCTAGACTATTAGCGCCAATTCAGTCTTCACTTCTATCTCCCTGTTTCTGTTACAATAACAGAAAATTATTTTATGTACTGTATCTGTAAAGTGTCCAAAATATGGCACTGCAGAAAGGTGCTATAGAAATTAAGGTTGTTCCTTGCTCCAGGCGTGCTCTTTGATTTACCTAACAATACCTTAGAAGTGAGCCCTTAAAAGATGGCAACACAGAGCTCATGTTAGCACTCTGGCATGTCTTTAAGAAAGCCAATTCAGCAAGTTTTCAGTGGGATGACAAAACATGAACAGGAAATTAATGTCTATTGTGGCACTTGGCTGGCGTGGCACATCTTGGCTATCACTTGCAACTTGTTTGTTTTGAAACAATCTCCAAGGGGATGAGCACAGCAAGGAAAAATGTCATCAAGACTAACTAGCTCGGTCTCTGACCTCCACCTTGGGCTATATCAGTTGTCAGATTCCTCAAAAGTGTCAAAGGAACCAATTCATCAGATTTCATCTGAGTAACTGATGAAACACTGGTGGAAAATGAGGACAAGTGACTTGAAGAACAGAGTAATGTAAAGACAGAGTGCACTGAACAGGCATGTCATTAAAGTGGATACTGAGTCACATTGTGAAAAGCGAGTAGAGTGACAACATCCAGCTGTGGTGTACAACCACACATCGAATTTCAATCTCTGGCCATGAAAAGATGTAGTTTTTAGAATCAGTTACATGATGCTCTGGTCGTTGGACACGTGTCCAGTGTCAGTTTGCATTCATGCCACTTGATACCTTGTCCACAGAACTGATGGAGATTAACATTATACTGTCAAATACACTTTACAATCCATCAATTGATGCTTCAGTTCTAGTGAAGCCCCTTTGTCATTTTCAGGAGCAGGGGTCCCTTATTGGCATTTTGATGTGGACTTTGTTTTCATGATCAGTATTTCTTAGTATTTCCTTTTAAATATAGTTTTCTGGCAGAGTAAACATATGTACCCATGTGGGTGGATGGACAGTCCCTAAAGATACAAGAGTAACAACACTATTTAAAAATCGGTCCAGAGTTATTAACTGAATGGACACCTTGTGTTTTTACCAACTTTTTTCATGTGAACACATAGACAATTGAACATTGAGAGCCATTCCAGGAAAGTCTGACAATAATGAATTAATTCTTTGAGTTATTTTTGAAACCATTAAAGGAAGTTGACAGAAAGTCACTTACTGGAAAGCAGGTGACAATTATAATTTGAATATATTTGGATTAAACATTCTGTGTTGAATACATTATTACTCCAAACATTGCTCAAGGTCTTATGGGACTACTGGACCTTCTTTCTTCCCAACTATAGCCTTGCCGCGGGTGAAACAAATCAGATTGATGATGATCTGCCAGCATTCAAGCTTTATGGCGTTTGCTCACAATAGCAAAGCCAACAACAAAGGGTGTGGCAGCTGATCTGCTACTAAACAAAACAAAAAAAAAACCTGAAACACTTCCAGTTTCCTTCATTCTAGTGTGCTTTGTTACAAGAATGGTAGCTTTTCTTCTGTTACCTGCCAAATTCCGCATACTTCTTCTAATAATCATGAAAGTCCAATCCAGGTTAGTTGATGCAGGGGTATTCTGAGATGATATAAAACTAAATGATGGCTGAGTTAAGAGGAAAAATGAGGAGATTTTCAGTTTCCAGCTGGAGTCAAGCTGTCAAGATGTGCAACTATTTGAACGCCTTTTTCTCTCACTGTATCTTTGTGATTTCCTTATCTTCTATTTCTACTTCTCCTGCAGCTGCAGTAACATGATGCCATGTGCTTTGCATGTACAAAGGTGTGTGCTGCTACAAATGAATTTAATTTAAATGAAGTTCATGCCAACACTACCTGTCTGAACTTTGACTGGTGTTGGACAAAAGTATTTCAAATACTATTTAGAAAGTATAAGAGAAAGAAGAACTTGGAAAAATGATCTATGCATTTACTTATTTGGCTGACATCTTTATCCAAGGTGACTTATAACATTTATGATACAATTGGTTACATTTCTTTTTTTGTTTTCCAATTGGAGCACAGGCAGGTCAAGTGATTGCTCATGGGATTTGAACCCACCGCCTCAAGGTTTGAAGCCTTAACCACTACACCACGCTGCCTGTTTCTCTTGTTCTCTAGTTTCTCTTGATTTTTTGCATATTAGGGACCTGACACTGTGGATTGAATAGGAGTTCTGGGAAAAATCTAGTAGAAGGACCATTTGCTTTGATTTGATTTGTTTTGACTCTGTTTCAGATGTTCTAGGACCTCATCATTTGCTAATAAAATCCTAATTTTAGCCCTTTATGTTCTGGTACAAGTCAAATTTGAGGGTTAAGTTTTTCTTCTCTTCCATTCAAGGAAAAATACTTAGGAGTGTAGGGACCATAATACATTTTTTTCTTTTTTGTTTGTTATGATTTGAAACTCTTCTAGATTTTGGCACATGCAGGTACAAAAAACACATTGACATATTTAGGAGGGATATGTTCAAAATGGGTGAGTGGCACAGAGGTAGTGGTAGTGTTCATTACCAGGTCCTCCTTGTGTGGAGTTTGCATGTTCTCTCCATATCTGCATAGTTTCTTGCAGGTGCTGTGGTTTCTTCCTACAGTCCAAAGACATGCACATTGGGTGGATTGGTGATGCTAAATTGACCCTAGTGTGTGTGTGTGTGTGTGCGTGTCTGTGTGTGTGTGTTCACCCTGTGATGGAATGGTGCCCTGTCCAGGGATTGTTCCTTCCCTGCAGCCTATGCTTGGTGGAAAAGGCTCCAGCCCCCTGCAACCCTGCTAAGGATTAAGAAGGCTTAAAAAATGCTACGGTATGTTCAAAATGAAGGCTTAAGAAAAGGACTGCTGTACAGCCTGGTTAATATCAAGGGTGTTTTCTTTTTAATTATGTATTATAGTAATCCCTCGCTACTTCGCGGTTCACTTTTCGCGGATTCACGACTTCGCGGATTTTATATGTAAGCATATCTAAATATATAATGCGGATGTTTCGCTGCTTCGCGGGTTTCTGCGGACAATGGGTCTTTTTACTTCTGGTACTTGCTTCCTAAGTTGGTTTGCCCAGTTGATTTCATACAAGAGATGCTATTGGCGGATGGCTGAGAAGCTACCCAATCAGAATACGCAGTTAAGTTCCTGTGTGCTGCTGATTGGCTCAGCGACGGAGTGCTGCATTAACCAGGAAGTCTCATCTCACTCATTCAGCATTAACGTGCTACTGCTTCAGGGGCCGTGTCCATGCGCCAACAGAAGATGCAAATGATTGCAGAAAAGGTGAAAGTTTTGGATATGTTGAAGGAAGGGAACAGCTACACCGCTGCAGGACACCATCACAGCATCAATGAGTCCACGATTCTTTTTATTTAAAAAGGAGGAAAAGCATATAAGATCTATGGCCACAGTGTCCTTTAACCAGGGCGCAAAACGAGTTGCAAGTGGACGTGATAAGGCAGTAGTCTGGATGGAATCTGCTTTAGGAATCTTTGCAACAAGGTCAACGATGTCATGACCTCCTACAAGCTGCTACGTGTACTTCGCTATACAGTAAGTGTAAACTTATCTACTGATTTCATATTGCTTAGCAGTTGTCCCTGTTATTAATAGAGTAAAGGGTGGGTTGTAAACAATACAGGGAGGGTTTAAAAACGTCCAAATACACGTTAAATGATTAAATAAATATGGTGTCCCTACTTCGCCGGAAATTCAGTTATCGCGGTCGGCCTTGGAACCTCTCTCCTGCTATAAGTGAGGGATTACTGTACTTAGTTTTGTAATTGTATTACTTACTAATGTTATAATGATATTTATAAAGTTATTACAGCACCCTTTTGTTTCTTGCTTTTCTTTTGGATGATGCCATTTTCTGATGTGTTAGTACACTTGTGGCTGTATTGTATTGTTCTCAGCAGTGGAGAAGGAGGTCAAGGAGGCACGCAGCAGCCATTTTCCTAATTTTGGGATAAACTCAGATAAAAGCAAAAATGCTTTGCAGAATAGTTAAGGAAAGGCATTCTATTCATGAGTTACAACGTTGCATTGCATTTGACTTTGACCTTTGACTCTTATTTTGAACTTTAATAATTAATTTATTTTTGTCTTTTTCACACTTTGAACTGTATGCATGGCCTATTTGTGCAGAAAAAAAGCCCTTCATTTCTGAGACATTTTCATTTATTTATTAATTTACTCATTTTAAAGCACTTGTGGTATACCACTATCTTCACCATCGTGGCATACCAGTTATTTAGTCTGGAAACTTAACATTGCAGAGACTCAAAAAGTGCTTACTAGTTTTGGATCTTCCTCTTTCAGTCTTCTGCTTGTTAACATTTTTTCATTCTTAATACTTTGAATTTGCAACTTAAACACTTATTTTAAATTGTTTATCTACTTGTTTTAATACTTCTCTATTAGATTTTAAGTACACATAAAATGTACAGTACAGATGTTATGTTTCATAATGTAGACAGTACAATGCCATTTTCTTCCACAAAATGTGATACCTTCTGACTGTTGTAATCATTTTCTGTCTCTGTCCCCTCATGTGTTAAAGAAAACAAAGGAAACACATACAGCAAATGCAATCACAATGGACCAGTAGACCCTAAAAGTAATAATCCACCTGTTGGAATGCCTGTCTGCCCTCAGGAGCAAACTGCATTTGCATTCACATTTATTCTCTTAACTGACAGTTTTATCCGAAGTGACTTACAAACAGAGGTCAACCTAATCGAGTAAACATCAGTCTGGAGACTTCTCTGAAACAAGGGTTACAGGACAAAGTTACAGAATTGATCGTCACAAGTGGAGAGCTCTAAACCTCACCTCAGAACTATTATCACTTCAAAAGATATTCAGAGAAGAAGACAATCTGGAAACGTTTCTTAAACACACTGAGGGGTGTCAGCAGTTCAGGAGGTGGGCTGCTAGGTTCAACAGGTGGGAGCTACACATGTACAGAGTCCAGATTGATTTTTGATTCTACGTAGAGGTGTTATCACCAGATGCCATTTGAGGAGGAGTATAGGACCTCATGGGTGCCTCCATATACATGAGTGGTGATCCATTGACTACTCCGTGGCCAAGCATTAAAGATTTGAACTTAGCACGCGCTGCTTCAGGGAGTGACCTGAAAACATGCACCCATCGTGACTGGCTGAATGCAGCGCTTTAAGCTACAGTTTGAATCATCTGTACTGGCTTGGATACTCATGCTGGCTACAAGTTTCTATAACAAAGACCCTTCAAGGATCCTTCAAGGCAAAGCTGGTAGCATATCCCTAGTGAGGCTTAAGAATCAGGGTTTTCTAAGGTAACGGCACATTTTGTTTGGCACGTTCTCTCACTCCAAAACATATGAGGTGTGGCGGCACAACTTTATTTTTTTGAGCTACCTGACAATTTCTCACAATACCTGAATCCACTTGATCTTCATGGTGTTTCAGCAGCCCTTCTTTAGCATAGCACTAATACTTTTCCAAGAATAATGGCTATCTTGTTTGTCTACCTGCTTATCCCTTTTGTGTTTCAAATCATTGCACTTGCTTCTCTTAAACAACTTTTGTCGTGTTCCCTGTTTATGGTTTTTACTCTCCTTCTGTTTTCTGCCTTCTTGCCAACATCATTTTTGTTTTCTCTATTTGAGTAGAAGTGAATCGTTGGCATGAAAGGATAACATGAGTCCACATTGCCCTAACACATAGTGGTCACAGTTACTTCCATTACGTCTTGAAATTCATTACCAGATTTGTACTCCAGTTTTTATCTGCTTCTCCCATGTGACACCTTCTGGAGGTCAGTTTATTCGTATCCATCTTAATTCAAAATTCAAAGTGGTTTTTGTGTGGACCTGTTTCTTATTAATTCAGATAAGATTTTTTTCATTAAGAAATGCACATTTCTTTTAATGTGTCATTTTATCAGGGTATTAGCAATTTGTCATCACCATCCTCATCATCAATGTGGTGGTGCCTCAAGCAGACCAGCTTTATTTAAAGTATGTCTGCCCCTTCATTGACAGTGTATGATGCACGGCGACAGTAAGGATTTTTAGAAGGGTTTGGACCTGGAAGATAAACCACTAAAGGGTCAGAACCACAAAAAATGCACAAAAATTCTTATTCGGTAAATAAAACATACGACAAAAGGACTTTCCTGGATTGCTAAATTTCAGAAACATAGAGAACGCCAAACCCTAAATACTAAACAGAAGTCGAAGTCAAAAGATACGGTGCCAAAAGATCATTAACCCTGAATTCAAAATAAATGGAGCTACATGATGTTATGTCTCAGCTGGCGACAGCAAAAAAAGATTTTAATGAAAGGATTAGGAGATGAAACAAGATCAGAAAAATAT
This sequence comes from Erpetoichthys calabaricus, assembly GCF_900747795.2. NCBI lineage: Eukaryota > Metazoa > Chordata > Cladistia > Polypteriformes > Polypteridae > Erpetoichthys > Erpetoichthys calabaricus. The sequence goes on from NC_041407.2 coordinate 62,020,309, forward strand.
GAACAGGGGTCAATACCAAAAAGACAAACCGATCTTTCACCAAGCCAGAAATGTAGGACATTAATCAGAAACTGCTGAAGTCAGAATACTGAGGTAAAAAAGACACAGAATATTGCAAATAAAATATTTTTATGAGAATGGCATGAGCAAGAACTTCTAGGTCACACTGAAGACAACACTCCCACTGAATTCTGGAAGCATTGCCTTGGCAATGGCTGGAGCTCCTACTACAAAATGGCAGAGCCTGACAGCAATCTAAAAAGGTGACACAGGAAGGTGACAAAAATGATTAAGCTTCAAAGGAATACAAATAGAGAAAAATGAATATGAAAATCGCATTCCCTGGGTATAAAACCTATATAGTCATATAGATCAACAAATACCAAGGGAAAAGTACAAAATATTAATAAACTTTACCAATCGTAACACATGCATTTGAGAATTATCCACAATCTTGGATAACCTGTAAGTGCACGATACTGACTTTTATAATGTCTCACATATTTCATTGTCACAAGGCTTCCACCAAGATGACAACTACAAACAGAAGTTCACAAAATGACATCTTATAAAAACAGCAATAAAACAAATTATTTTTAACTAAGCCGAAACTATACCCAAAGTAAAAAATGGTAACAGAATTAAATTCTATACGGTACACTACAAACATGGTATTGCAAAATTAAGCATGAAACATGGTAAAAACTCTGCTTAGTTATAATATTTGGACGGACTTCTGCCACCCAAGCGTAAAAACCCATCCAGTGTGTGAGGCTCTTGTAGACTGCTGCCTGCTGGTCCAAGCCTATGAAGAGATGTCTGCACTTGACCACAGTATCTTCCCAAAACTTTTAAAGGGCTGTGAGTGATTTACAATATTATAACATAATAGGGGGTTCCCCCCTCTCGCTTCGATCGCCAACCCCCCGGCCTCCGCTATGCACCAGCTACTGCGCGTCTCTGTTGTGAAGAGGGGGGCTGAACGCAACCCAAGGAGACACAGTCACTCCTCCAAAACCCCCTCTTAAACGGTGATGCAATGGGAAACAAATACAGGTTTTTTTTACCTCCTCTTTGCTCGATCAGCTGCTGGCTTCTGCTGCTGCCATGCAATGTGATCTGCATCTCACACGGCACTTTGAACATTTAAAAGCCTGTACAGCAGCTGTCCTACTCTTTGTCTTTTATTTCTGGCTCCGGGTGTGGTCAAATCTTTTGGCACAAAGTCTTGTCTCGCAGGAAGTGAGTTCTTGATATTTTTTAGTTTAGAATTTAAAAACAGAATAAGAATCTGAAAATCTAACAACATCTTCTAAATTCTGAAAAGAATGATATCAAACATATATATGTAGGTTTTAAAATAAGCCAGATTTAAAGCGTGACAAAAAAGTGACATAAAAACGTCACATAAAATTGTTGAACAAAATTGTTGTACTTTTAGGCTTAGGATTTTATATATAGAGAGTAGATTTGCAACATTTTTTCAGGGACCCTCCCTGAAATTTTGATTTTTAAGCTTTCGGGAGTCCATGTGGTTAATTAGGGAGTTCCAGACCTCCATGATTCCCTGTATTTTGCACTTTGATGGGGGTATACCTGATGATAAGATGTAGTGACCACTTAACACAGATGCCTTGTGCAAGCAACCTCAGAGCTGACTCTGTTTGCTTTGGGGGCTTAGGTCCTTTGTTGTATGCACATTTTTGTGAAGCAATGGTTGCAGGGTCCATCTTATACATTTTTGTCTGCTGGGGAGGCAATGGACATGAACAATTTTAATAAACGCATCAAGAAGGCTATCTCTGTTTAGATTTGAGCCACAGGAGGTGGTCCCAGATAAGAGAATGTACAAGAGACCAAGCTCAAGCCAATGCCTCTCCTCTGCTACTTGGGACTTTTATTAGAAAGATGGTCTTTTCTGACAGCTGTCAAAGTATAAGATTGCCCAAGGTTAGACCAGTTCAACCTGTTAGTCTTCCTCTGCTTATCTATGGACAGCAGTTTGCACTCATTTCATTTTAATCTTGGACATGGCATTAACATATATTTTTATTAGTTTAACTGTATACAGTATCTCAGTTTATACATATGGATGGATGGATGGATGGATGGATGGATGGATGGATGGATGGATGGATGGATGGATGGATGGATATACCCTCACTCAGATCTTATATGATTATGAGTGAGAGTATAACCTGGGTGGGCTACTGCCCCATTCATTGTTGGTTCCTGCCCAAAGCTCCCTTACCCTGAACTCAATTAAAAAGGTCAGATGGATGGATGGATTACAGATTTTGCACTTGTAAAATTAAACAACATAAACCAATCCTCTTTCTTATTTTCCACAGGAAACACACAGAAAAAACACATGAACGTATACTATAAATGGCACACAGAAGGCACCACAATCATTAATCATAATTAAAACTGACGGACAACACCACAAGTCACTAAGCAATACATCTCATTTTTATAGGATATTAAATAGAGAATTTGTATTGATAAGAACTAGGAGACAGCAACCAAAACTCCACATCTAAAAAAGGCAAATGTCAGCCATCAAAAGATGCTGAGGCTCCCTCGACGTGTACCATTTTGATTGTGTTACTTTTTGCTAGTTTACCTGTGTACAGTATCTCAATTTATACATATTGTGGGACATGGCCGGCCTTTTATCCTGGCCAGTACCCCCAGGCCGCCAGGTGGAGCCCAGCCTGCAACATAGAGGTGCCCTGAGTTCCAGCAGGGCATCATGGACAGTGCAGTTTTCCATCACAGTCCTGCTGGATACCATGGGGGCCTCCAGGGGATGCTGCAGGAAGTCCTAAAGACTCTTATGTGCCCTATAATCCAGAAGTACTTCTATGTCACAGCGACAAGGGAAATGACGTACTTCCGGGATGAAGAAGAGGACTTTTGATCTGACCCGTCAGGGTCAGGGACTATAAAAGACTGGGAAAGATACCAGACGACGAGCTGAGCTGGGTGGAAGGGTGACAATGCATCTGGGAGAGTGGAGGATTTTTTATTGTAGCGATTATTGTGATTATTGTATGAGTATTGTGGAGTGGAGGGTGCTTTGTGCACATTACAGTCTGAATAAAATAATAATTTGGACATTTATCTGGTGTCTGGGGTCTGATCAGAGGGTTCCAGGGAGCGATAGCGCCCCCTATCTGTCACAATATCCAAGTGAATTTTGAATATCTTTTATAATTTGACAGTAACATCAGTGTATTTTCCACATAGCTCTGCGTATCTGCCTTGACTTTTACATACCTATTTATTTAATTTTCTAATACTTTAGTAACTTTTATTTGAATTGCACTCTCATCTGAAGCTTTTCCTCTTGAACTGAACTGCGGTAACCTCTCAGTTTCCCCTCGGGATCAATAAAGTCTTATCTGTTTTCATAAACTTGAAAGAAATCTGCCAAATGAGTTGTTAAACAGCAGATCTCAAGTTAACAAGTCCTTCTCTGCCCACACAATGCATTTTTATGCACAGTGGACACTGAAACTGGCAGTTACGTGGCACAGACGTGTTGCCTAGAAACCCCAGCCAGCAGTCAATATGCAGTATGATATCATGAGAGGCTGGGCTGCTGGCATTTGGTGAAGTCAAGTCACTCACAGCAAAGTCCAGACAAGATGTCAACTGCTCCATTATCATTTTACTTTGAGGTATTAGGCAGTAGAGTTAGAATGGTGGCTCGCCGGGTTAACATTGCAGATTCGTAGCTCTTCATTATGCTGCGTGTCATGTCTGGCTGGGTTGCCTTCTCAGTGAATTTTACGTTTTTTCCGATTGCTCACTGGGTTTCCTCTGGATACTCAGGTTTATTACCAGAGTGCAAAAACATGCTGTTAGGGTGACCGGTTTCTTGTAAGTGTTTGATAAACGACTACCCAGGACAAGTTCCTGTCTTGCTAGGCTGCTTGTTCCCATGATCTGAAACAGGATACCGAGAAAGTCAAGGGTGTCATTGTTCAACAGATGTCAGCCCAAGAGGTGAGCAGTTTTAAGTAATATAGAGCACCAAAACAAAGATAGCATAAACTTCTTCAAATAGCTGTTCCTTTATGGACAAACATGGACTTTTCCAAATATTTTATTCTTCATATGCAGTTTTGAAAATACATCAAACAAACTGATTAGCAGTGCTTGAGATCCTTAAAAATGTCCTTTTGGACTTATAGGTCAATAAGAGCTGACAAGCTACGTAGCATCAAATGGCCTGCTCTTCTCAAAACTTGCTTTATATTCTTATAATCTCATCTTCAGCACTTTTTTGAAAGTCAAGTCATTAAGGATTAAGCTAATTTAGGTTTAAAAAAATAACTTCTAAAATTCTTAACTGTTAAAACTAACAAAAAAGGGAAACCAGAAAGCCATATTCGGGAACTTTTTTTTTTTCTTTAAATATTGTGTTAGTAACCGTCGCCCTTATCCGCTTAAAGTGATAAGAAGATATTTTTTAACATCCTAGCAGGCTTGATAACACGTGTGGTTCCTATTTTGATCATGACAGATTAGGCAGCCGTTTCCTTTCTCGACTGTTCTGAACAAAGGTGCCAACTGAGCTTTACGCGCCATTTCAAACCATGAGCCTGCTTGGAAACTCATTTGCTTCTCGTGTTTAGAATTTGCTGTTTGTCTGCTGCATTCTAAACACATTTTAACTTCTCACCTCAATAGTAGGAGATGGCCGTTACGATATGAACAAAAATTGTAGCTGTTTTAGTTTCCCCAAACCCATCTCGTGAGATAATAAAAAGCAAAAGATGAAGCCAGCAACTGCAGAGATAACACCTTCTCACATCTGCAGAGTCCTAGTGCAGTCACAGTCTGTGTGGAATCTGCATGTTCTCCCCATGTTTGTCTGAGTCTGAGTCTGAGTTTTTGTTGTTTTTTTCACATGTGTGTTAATTCATTTGCTAAAAAGATCCCATATGATCCTGAGTGAGGGTACAACCTGGGTGGGCTACTGTCCCATTCAGTGTTGGTTCCTGCCCAAAGCTCCCTTACCCTGAACTCAATTAAAAAGGTCAGATGGATGGATGGATGGACGGATGGATGGATGAAAGTTTTTGCACTTGTAACATAAGTAACATAAGCCAATCTGCTTTCTTATTTTCCACAGGAAACACACAGAAAAACCACATGAACATATAAATGCCACACAGAAGGCACCACAATACTTAATCATAATTAAAACTGATAGACAACACCACAAGTCACTAAGCAATACATCTCATTTTTATAGGCTATTAAATGAAAAAATGGTATGGATAAGAACTTGGAGACAGAAACCAAATCTCCAAATCTAAAAAAGGTAAACGTCAGCCATCAAAAGATGCTAAGGCTCCTTAGACGTATTAGAAACTGTACCTCAGACATGCATATAGCTCTTCACACATTCATTTGTCTGCACACATTTTGCTGATTAAGTTCACTGGGAGTTAGAGCCAATTCTAAATATTGGGTTGTATTGGGTGCAAAGCATGATGCCAAGCTGCACATGATGCCAGTCGGCCTCAGAGTACACTAAAACAATATTTGCCTTGACCTCTAGACTTTGTTATGCCTTAATTTGTGCTCTGATCCTTTTCTTCGTGAAATTCACCACGCCCTCTGCCTGTTCCTTTTGGTTCTATTTTTGTCCACTCTAATTACTGACCTTAGTCTGTCTCTGTGGCCTGTAATCACCTGTTTAATGCCACATTTAAACCAAAAATTCTTGTCTTGTATGATAAATCCACTCCATCCTGCTGTACTGACCATTCAAGAAGTGGTAATCCAAGTGGAAAACTGGCAGAGAATTACTACTCCAGATGTCTTTAGTCTATGTAATGTTTTCCTGTATATATTATGTCATGTCAGTGGTTTCATTGGAACACCATCAGTCATGGCATTTGTTTGTATGTGTCCTTTACTATCTATCTATCTATCTATCTATCTATCTATCTATCTATCTATCTATCTATCTATCTATCTATCTATCTATCTATCTATCTATCTATCTATCTATCTATCTATATTGCCTAATGCTTGTGGACACCTGACCATCATACCTATATGAGCGTGTTGCACATCCTTTTCCAAAACCATAGGAATGATATTGATATGGAGTTGGCCCTCCATTTGAGACTGTAGGTTTTCCACACAATTTGGGAGTGAATCTGTAGTAATTTGTACCAATTCAAAAAAAACAGCATTTGTGAGGTCAGGTACTGATATCGGAGGAGAAAACTTTTCTTGCAGTCTGCATTCTAATCAAAGGTGCTCAGGCCGCTCAAGTTCCACCACACTAAACTCATCAAACCATGTCTTTATGGCCCTGGCTCTATGCGTAGGGGAACAGTCATGCTGAAACAGAAAATGGTCTTTCCCAAACTGTTGCTTACAAAGTTGTAAGCACACACTTGCCTAAAATGTCTTTGTATGCTGTGGTATTAACAGGCCCCTTTACTGGAACCAAGAGGACTATCCAATACCTTTTAAAACAACTCCAGACCATTATATCTCCTTCACCTAACTTTTTAGTAGACACTATGCAGTCTCGAAAATAGAATTCTCCTGGCATCTGCTAAACCGAGATTCGTCAATCAAACTGCCAGATATTGAAGTGTGATTCTTCAATCCAGATAACATGCTTCCACTGCTCCAGGGTCCAATGGTGGTGTGCTTTGCACCACTGCAGCCAACGCCTGTCAGTGCACATAGTATTCTCACGCTTGCATGCAGGTACTCGGCCATGGAAACCCTTTTCTTGAAGCTCCCAATACACATTTCTTGTGCTGATGTTGCTTCTAGAGGCAGTTGGGAACTCTGTTGTGAGTGACGCCATAGAGGATAGGTGATTTTTACTCACTATGTGCTTCAGCATTTGGCAGCCCGGCTGTGTGAGTTTGCGTGGTCTACCACTTCATTGCTGACATGTCGTTGCTCCTTGACACTTCTACTTACAGTTGAATACTGTAGACCGAGAACAGCAGATATTTTATGTAGTGACTTGTGGCAAAGGTGATATCCAATGACTGTACCACGTTTAAAGCTACTGAGCTTTTCAGTATGACCCCTTCAACTGACAATGACTTCATGGCTGTTAATAATAGGTGAGGCTGAAACACCTGAACTTAATAATTTGGAGACGTGTCCATATACTTTTGGCCATGGTTGTGCTTCTATCTATGCAATGTCCTTGAAAACAGAATGTAGTCAAACTTCCTCAAAGTCTTAGAAGGATCAGTTGAGGAGCATTTTGAATTGATTTTCTGGGTGCTGACATTTGATTCTTAATTTCCACACTGCATTTTGTTTGGTCCATTGGCTACGGTAGAAGTACACTGTTAAAAAAAAATTAAGGCAACACATAATCGTCAAGGTCAAACAGCAAGTCAATTAAGCTTCAGGGATATCAGTTTGTCCAGTTAGGAAGCCTAAGCAATTGTGAATCAACTTCACTTGCTTTGGTGCAAATGGAAGTGATAGCAGGTGCACTGGAGAGGCAACAGTAAGACACCCCCAAAAAAGGGAATGGTTTTACAAGTGGCGGTCACAGACTGTTGCTCTCTCCTTATCCTTCCTGACTGATTCTTCTCTAGTTTTGCATTTTGCTAATGTCCTTGTCACAACTGGTAGCATGAGGTGGTACCTGCAGCCAATTAAAGTTGTATATATAGTCCACCAACTCTAGGATGGCACATCCATATGTGCCATCTCAAGAAGGTTTTCTGTATCACCCAGCACAGCCACAAGAGTATGGAAGAGATACCAGTAGACAGGTCATTATACGAGGATAGCTGGGGGATGTGCAGGACAGTCAATGGCAACAGTGCCTTCATCATCCAGGAACTGCCTACACACTCTGGCCACATGAGGCCGGACATTGTCCAGCACTAGGAGGAACCCAGGGCACACTGCACCAGCATGAGGTCTGACAATGACTCTGAGGTTTTCATTAGCAGTCTGGGTATCGTTACCTAGCACTTGGAGATCTGTGCAACCATCTAGGATATGCCTCCCCAGACCATCACTGACCCACTGCCAAACCGGTCATGCCGGAGGGTGTTGCAGGCTGCATAACATTCACCATGGCATTCCCAGACTCTTTCATTCAATCACATCTCAGTGTTAACCTATTATCATCTGTAGAAAGAACAGGACACCAATGGTGGAGGGGCCAATTGTGGTATTCTCTGGAAAATGCCAAAGGACATCAGGCCCTCATGCCACCCTCATGGAGTCGGTTTCTGACAGTTTGGTCAGAAACGTGAACACCAGTAGCCAGCTGGAGGTTATTTTGTGGGGCTCTGGCAGGGAGGCTCTTCACACAAAGGAGCAGATACTGGTCGTGCTGCTGGGCTGATGCCCTTCTGCGACCCCATCCAGCTCTCCTCCTGTAACGGCCCGTCTCCTAGAATGTCCTCCATGGTCTTGAGACTGTGCTGGGAGACACAACAAACCTTCTTGCAATAGTATGTATGGATGTGCCATAATGGAGGAGCTGGACAACCTGTGCAACCTGAATCGGCTGCAGGTACCACCTTATGCTACCAATAGTGACAATGACACTAGCAAAATGCAAAACTAGAGAAGAATCAGCCAGGAAGGATAAGAAGAGAGCAATTGTCTGTGACCACCACCTCCAAAACCGTTCTGTTTTTGGGGGTTTCTTGCTGTTGCCTCTCCAGTAGACCTGTTGTCAGTTTCATTTGCACCAAAGCAATTAAAGCTAACTCACGATCGCTTATGCTTCTTAACTGGACAGACTGATATCCCTGAAGTTTAACTGACTTGGTGTTAGACTGTGATGATTAAGTGTTCCCTTAATTTTTTGAGCAGTATACTTCACGAAACCTGTCCTACCATGATTATTCTTAACAAAAGCCGATTTCTACGTTTACTGTGCTATAAAATTAAATGATAATCTTTGGAAGGATAAAGTTTACCTGTTCTTACAGACTCTCCAAAGCACGACCAATTATAGAGGAAGCACAATAAAAGTAGGTTCAGCCCTGAGCTCTAACTCCCTTTGTTTGCATGGCTCTGTCTGTTCTTCCATGTCAATGCAAAGACATTGTCTACCTGTTTCTATTACTGACATTATTCTCTGTTGCCATTTTCTTCACTATGTTACATTGCTCATTGAGTCGCAAATGCTGACTGGCATCTTCACAGTCTAGAAGGGAAACATCAGTTTCAAATAAACCTCTCCAGGAAAATGCAGGCCTCTGTGAAATCCACAGCATTCCAGCTTTTACAGAGATGTTGTAGCTATAAGCCTATTCCATAGCATACGGTTTTGCTCTGAAATTGAGCTTCTCAAAGTCATTTCCATTAAATTAGTTGAATAGGAATTGACAAGCTATGGTTTCCCGAATGCCTGGTTTTCATTGAGCTCCCTTGCACATTTCATAGAGAGTTTCCCTGTGAAAGTAAACATTTTAGCAAGTCGTGGCTAAATTTGGAATCCTAGATGTCAAAATGAACAATGCGGAGAGAGCTACTGAATAAAAACCACTTTACAATTTTTATTAAACTAAAAACAATTTTTACCTGTTAGGGCCAGGCATAAGGCAACCCGAGGCTAGCAAAATGAGGATGAAAGAATAGGATAAATGGGGCAATTGCACCTGAAGTATCTTCACAATCACCAGACTCATTTACCTTTCGAATGAAGAACTGAGTCATTTGACCATTTAATTACTGCAGAGATGATCTTGTAGCTTGTCAGACAGTGGTAGCCATTTTCTATTTACAGTGGATGCAGAAAGCATTCAGACCCCTTCACTTTCTGCACACTTTATTGTATTGTAGATTTAATTTTAATTTTAAATGTACTGTCACACACATGCGCTTAGGAGGCAGTCAACAAGCTCTGAGGTGAGTGAAACATCGTGAGATGAAGGGTTGATTTGTGGTACTAACACCTCTCTCTTGTTTCCATCACACCAAAAGAAGAAAAATAATTCATTGTACTCACCACTCCAGCTTCCAGATTCACAAAATGGTCGCCCAACATCACTTCCGCATTCGGCTCCAGTTGATGACATTACTTCTGGCTCCCGATGGCAATGTAACTTCCGGGCTCCTGTTGATGACGTCACTTCTGTCACAACCACGATGACATCATTTCTGGTTTCCCATTGATGACATCACTTCCGTCCACCTGTTCTGACATGATCTCCAACCACCTCACATCCATCAGCCATGTTTTTCTATATAAACGCCAAGTCACTGTTTCGGTTTATCATTTGCTTTGCTTTTTGATCACCTTTTTGCAATCATTTTGCTGCTTGTCTGCTGGACATTATACGGAGACATTCCCCAAACTCTTTATTGTTTTGTGGATAGTCTTTTTTTTCACGACAGTGCACATTTGTCATTTTCGCCTATCGATCTACGCTCAGTCTATAATGAGAAAGCGATAAAGGTGTTTTCAGAAAGGTTTAAAAATTTATTAACAATCAAAAACTGAAAATCTCTCATTCATGTAAGTATTTAGACCCTTAGTTCAGTACTTTGTAGAAGACCCGTTTGCATCAATTATGACTCCAAGTGTATCTTGGTCAGTCTCCACAAGCTTTACAGCTTTAGCTGTATTTGGGCAGCTTATCCCATTCTTTCTGGCAGATTCTCTCAGGCACCACTAGATTGGATTGGAAGCGTCTGTAAGCTGCCATCTTCATGTCTCTCCACTCATGTTCTATGAGGTTTAAGTCTGGGCTACAGCTGGGCCACTCAATTACAGTGAGAGACTTGCCCCAAAGCTACTTCAGCATTGTCTTGGCTGCATGCTTGGTCTGTTGTCCTGCTGAAAAGTGAACTGTTGCATCAGTCTGAGGTTGTGTGCACTCTGGAGCAGGTTTTCTTCATTCATTCTGCATTCATACTTCCCTTAGTTCTAATCAGTTTCCCTGGCACTGCCTCTGAGAAGCAACCCCACTGCGTGATACTGCAACCACCATGTTTCTCATTATGGATAGTATGAGGCAGAAGACGGCACTTGAACTTCTGCCCAAAGAGCTTAATTCTTGTCTCATCAGTCCAGAGAATCCTTTTTCTCATGTTGTCAGACTCCTTTAAATGCCATTTAGCAGACTTCAAGTGGGCTATCATATGCATTTTACTCAAGAGTGGCTTCCCTCTAGTTACTTTATGATAAACACCTGCTGCTGAGATGGCTGTTCTACTGCTTAGCTACTCAGTTTGGGTGGAAGGTCAACTCTAGGAAGAGTCCTGGTGGTTACAAACTTCTTCTGTTTCATAATTATTGAAGCCATTTTGCTCCTGGGAACACTCAAAGCTTTAGGAATGGTTTGATCCCCTTGCTGTGATCTTTGCCTCACCTAGTTTAATCACGGAGCTATACAGAAAGTTCCTTGGGCTTCATGGCTTGGTTTTCATCCTGACATGCAGTGGGAATTGTGGGACCTTCTACTGTATACACGGGTGTGTGTGTCTTTCTGTTCAGTTTGCTACTGATGGAGTCCAATCAGGTTCTTGACACATCTCAAGAAGAATTAATGCAAAAAGGATGCACCTGACCACCATTTGGAGTGCCACAGAACAGAGTCTGGATGCTTATAGAAATGAGGGATTCCAGCTTTTGATTTTTAATAGACAGCATGTTTTCACTTTGTCATTATAGATTATTCAGTGTAGACGGATGGGCAAAAATGACAAATTTGTCTGATTAAAATTAAAACCACAATCAAATAAAGTGAGCAGAAAGTGAAGAGGTCTGATTACTTTCTAAAACCACTGTATACAGAAAACTAATGCTATTGAGTGCTGAGCCTGGCAGATCCACCTTACCATCAGCGCATGCCCTCTGGCGATCAGCGATATGTTTCATTTTGGTTTAAACATTTATTAGCAGTATACTAGTGTTTCCTTATTTTTGCATTTTATTGCAATGGCAGTAAGGTCCCCCCAGTACATCTGGTTCATAGGTCATGCCTTTGCCTTGGTGCCTACTTGGTGACATTTACCTTTTAGGCCTCTGTCTCTACAGTAACTTGGTAGGGAGTGTGTGTGTGTGTGTGTGTGTGCGTGTGTGTGTGTGTGCGTGTGTGTGCGTGTGTGTGCGTGTGTGTGTGTGCGTGTGGCTTTGTTTGTACCCTGCCTGGGATGGTACAGGACTTACCCTATTCCTGAAGCTTTGTTTCTGCTCCCGGTTTTACATGAATTCCTTTTCAAAAATTATAGGTACGGTGAAATTCTTCAGTTTTCTTATAAGCTCATAATTATATACATCAGAATAAAAGAAGCAAGAGTTTGATGATGAAACAATTCTCTTTCCTTTTCAGCCAATTAAATGCCATCTTCCTGGTTCACCCTGGTTGGCCAGTTGCCCCAGTCTTTCCTCATGGCAACCTCCTTTAATCTCCTTTAAGAAGACACAAGAGGGACAGTGACCTTGTTCTAAAATCAGGTTATTGGTAAGTGTGGATGCTCCCAAGCCCGTTGAGAGATGGGTTGTATTAAGTGCAACCCTCAGGAAGCATCTTCAGCAAATACCCAATTCACTTCAGTTAGCTCTCCTCAAGAATTGACATTAGCAGATGAAGTGATGTCAGAGCATGCCATGGATCTTTGTTGTGAACACTGCATCCCCTTTGCAGATGACAAGCCTGCTGATGCTTCTGCGTTTGGATTTTAACACTAGGCCAATAGTCTGTGATTTCTTGAGGACGTTGCCAGCTGGTATTCAATATATTCATGCAGGCAAAAATTTTGCTGCACACTGTACAAGTGACAAAAAATCATCTTATAAAGTTGCATTTAGCTGATATCTTATAATTTGTTTGCAATTTATTCTCCATTGTTCTTCTCTGTATATATCTTGTCAGACTTTTAATGGCCACATACTGTACATATGTATAACTTTTTACTGCTGCTATTACTGTTCTTACTTCTTCAGTTTATTTTTATTGTCACATATTGTATATAAAGCATGTAACATCATTTTTTGGTTTCACACGTTTTATTCTGGAACTCAGGTACTTTTGTCAAGTCATTCAGGGAGATCACATACTTAAACGTGATCTAAAAGCACCTCTGTATTCAAAAATGAGTTTGAAGTTAGTTCCTTTTTTTTTTTGCTAGATCATTTATTTTTATTTTGTTTCGTATTCAGTTCCACACTGATCCATTGATCACTGGTGCCACTTCACAGAAGCAAAATTGTAGGTCCAAATCTCTGCCTGTGTGGAGTTTGAACACACATTTTTTTTGGACACACTTCTCAGTCTTGTTTTGTACCTTATTGTACACTTACTGTTGTATAGGGTGATCCAGATCTAACTATGCAACTTTTCATGCAATACAATGCAATAATTTCATAATTAGATCTGAACCACCCCATATGTGATTGTTCAGTAATGCTTTTGCCAAGTCTTTAATGTTCAGTTAGCAATTATTGTGATCCGCGTCTCTTGGGACGTGTAACGTCTTCAGGGGAGAGTGTGAGTGTTGAATGCTGTACGTGAAGTTAGTTGAATGGGGTTAGTGAATAAACAGCATTAGAAACATACAGTACTTCTGAGTGTGCCTTTCCTTCATCCTTAAAAACACAAGACTTTCGGTACTGTTACTTGAGTTACACGCTAACTATATGTCAATAACACCCGGCTACATTATAGTTACAGTACAAAGGTAATGGTGTTTAGGTGCGGTACGAGTAAGATGCCCAAATGTTCCCCAGGAGAGGTTTAAAAATGGACTTGTGTCTGGCATTGGTGTTCCTTTTAGTAACTCCCATTTTATTCTTAATTTATCAAATAGCCATGATGTTCATTATAATGTAACATGAAGTGGTGCTCTCATAGTGACCCCTTTTACCAAGAAAGACATTCTGGAGGCCAAAATCTGCATAAAGTGTGTTTGGAAAAAAAAGGGTGGTGGACAAAGGGAGAACACAAAGTACAAAAACAAACAGAAGTAAAATAAAAACCTTGTCGTTCCCCTATTTAGCCACGGGAGGAGGACTGTTTTTCTGTTTGTTTTCACTCACTCTCCTTACTGCTGCCATTAAACTTTTGCCTCAGCTCCTCTCCAAATTTAAGCTCAACAGGCTTTTTGCTGTGAAAAAATTACAAAGAGCCATTTCTGTCAAGGTCTAGAACCAATTCTGGGAGTCACACAGTCTCACTCCTGCTGCCCTTCTGCTCAGGCTGGAGCGACATAACTGATCTCTGCCAGCATTAACTTTTCAAAGGGTAACATGGTGCAATCTCCCTTGGCCTAGTACCATATGTTGCCCTCTTTTCTCTAAAAAGGGGTCCTTGTCCACCTTTGCCCACCCCAAGAGGCATCCCTGGCACTTAATGGACTGTCTTTTCTCTGCTATTCCAGGAGAGAACTGGGAAACAGCGATTCCTATTACACCGCACTTCTCTCTTTCTTGCACTATGGGGCTACTCATATAAGGTGCTCTGGTCCTTGTTGGTTCTTGCCTGTATTGGACTATGTTGCCAATATCAGTGCACAGTCCTCCCTCTTTCTGGATGTTTCTGGGACCTTCACTTTTACATGCCACCCTTTGCACCTTTCAGCTACTCATTTCAATGTACATAAGGATCATGTTACTATATTTTGCCAATTCATCCTTGACCCTTGTCCTTAAGCAGGAACTCAAGCACAATATGTCTACCCCTCCATCCATTTCCTTACCTTATATAGGCTATTGTATGTCTGTGCATATGTGCAGACAAGTTAACTCTAGAAGAGATCACAGGGTCTTTTGAGTGTCACAATATAGAACTGTGAGTGTCCTAGGTGTTCTGTTTTAATTAAAGAGAATATATACGCTTGTACCGCTCTCAGCTCCGGCACGATTATAATAATTAAATAATCCGGGGCGCGAGTGACCATCACTACTTTCTACTACACCACTTCAAATTATAGAGACACACCAGCAGGAGCAGGATAAAGTTGAAATGATTATTGATAGACAATACACATTATCACCGGGACAACAACAACAACAGAAAACCTTATATGTATAATATCGCGCTGCAGCGCTCCCCCTCCCCGCACAAAATCACAACACAAACCCTAGAAAACATACATTACTAATTAGGACTTTAGCAGATGGAAAACACAAAAAAAAAGAACAATGAATTTATAGTTTTTTAAAGTCTTATCTGAACCGTAGCGTTGAGCTCCGTCTAGCGTGGGGAAATGAGGCGCCGACCATATATCATATTCCGGGAAAAGTATTTGATTAACAGTTCCTAGTGCTGGTCCGTCAAGTCCTCTCCCGTATGCCTTCCTCTCGAAAGAAAAAATTATTTGGCTTTCAATGAACCCGGGTTCACCTGACGATATCCACGAGTGTTAATCCTTTCCCTTGTGCCTTTTCCTGTTGTGGCTTCCTCCTCCTCTCTCCTTGCCCTCTTCTTTTTTCCCGCCACCTATTTACAAACGGATAGCTCCTCCCCGTACAGTCTGTTGGCCCTCCAAGCCAGGAGCTCCCCTCCCTCTGTATCAAGGGCTGGCCTTGCACATAAAGGCGAACCACTAAAACAGGTATGGGAAAAGGTACAAACTTACAGGTACATAACACATATTCCGGTCGACCGTTACACGCTGTGACAAGTGTAGAGGGCATAGCAGCCACTCATCCCGACACAGATGGACATTGGAGGCACATTGATAAAAGCACAAGCTTTTTGTTATGTTTTCTTCACTTGTGGGCAACGCCTTCCTCGTGGGCAACGCCTTCCTCGTTCCCACAAATACAACACAGTCTTAAGCACCATCAGCACACAATACTCTTCTTTCCTATTCTTTTTCTTTTCTTTCTTTTCGTTCTCTTCCACGGCAAGCCTCGCACCCCTCCTCCCAACTCTGGCTCCCCGAGTATTGTCTGCTGGCTCCTTTTATATGTTACCCGGAAGTGCTCCAGGTGCTACTTCCGGCAGCACTTCTGGGTGTGGTGAAAGGATCGCCAATACGGGCTCTGGAGCAGCTGCAGCACCACCTGGAGACTCCCCCAGATCCCAACAGGGCTGTAGACAACCCCATCTCCCATGAAGCCCTGTGGGAGTCCGAGACACCACTGCAACTCATGGGGCCTGCCATCACTCAGCGAAGAGGAATCCTTGCCGGGCAAGGACCCCGACCGTCTGTGACAACGCATATAATAGGATGTGGAGGTTCAGCCCCAAACACAGACAGACACCAGATGCCCAATAACACACACATATAATACTTTTCTTCAATGTACAACACCTTACCATGCTCGATTCAAACAAATACTCAGTCCCATCTTTCTCTCTTCTTCTACTCTTCTGTTGCCCTCACTCCTCCTTTCACAAGCTCCATCTTCTTCCTCTTAACTCCGGCTCCTAATGGAGTGAGGCGGGCCCTTTTATAACACCCCGGATGTGTTTCAGATGCTTCATGATGATTTTCTGACAGCACTTCCTGGTGTGGTGGTAGTGCCACATGAGCACCCGGAAGCGCTCCGGGTGTACCTGGAATTTCTTTCGGCAGCACTTCAGAGTGTGGCGGAAGTGCTGCAATTCTGGGCTGCACAATCCTCCGGGCACCCCCTGGCAGTGGTCATGGGCCCCAACAGGGTTGAGCTTCCAATCTCTGATCCCATGGCCCCAAGGGCGACTGCCCTCTCGTGGTCCAGGGGAGTTATTGTTCCTCTCCCAGTCCTTCCAGGCTTCAGGGCTGGGCAGAATCCCCAGCTGTCTGCCACAAGGATTACAGGAAAAGAAACTTGCCCAGTGACTTTCTCAGAGTGTGGCAAGGCCGGTTTAATAGCCCACGTATGAGATCAGCGACTGTATCAGCATTCAGTCCATAGGCCTGAAGACTGGACATGAGGATGCAGACTTGCTTCGTGTTGTCATGCCTTTGTTGTAGATAAATTTGCACACTCACAAGCAGCTCAGATTCTCATAGGAGGAAGTGCAATGTAGCCACTATGTCTGATGTGTGCACATGTGAAGATCTGTCAGACTTTAGCCCTAATCAGCTAGTAGCCAGGAAAACACATAAAAGCAAAGTATGTGAATGGCTGGGGATACATAGTTCCATTACAATTATTTATTGTTATTTATTTTTCAGAAAGTGAACTTTTCAATGACTGCAAGTTTTATGGAATTGACTATCATTATGATGATATACCTGTATCAGTCTGCACAATAAATGCCTTCCTATTGCACCAATTACTTATTATCCCAATGCTTACTGCTTGATCCTGTTGTTTTCTTAAAATCTTTTTTAAGGTTGAGAACACCACTGTGTGACAGGTTGCAACATTTGGCTGTGCTAAATTAAAAATAAAAACAACTTGGATGTACTTACACCATGTAGGAATCAATGATGTGTAAATTTTTGTTTTTCATTATTCCTATGAAGAATATTACTTTCCTATGTTTCACATAGCGCACTTATAAACACCAAAGACGTGCACAGTGATGGACTCCCTGAACACAGGGTCATCCAGTGTTACTGAGTCTCTTAAAAATGAGAACACTCATCCATCAAACTCAATTGGTAAGATAAGTATTTTCTGATATTTCATCTGTAATTTTTTTTTCTGGCCTAATTATGTATGTTTTTTGGTTGTGAAAAAAATGGATAATTGAAAAAACCCACGAGGTCAAAGAGAACACACAAGGCCCGTGCAGCCTGCAATGGGGCCTGGAATGAAGCTAAGGTCTCTGGCGTTGTTAAGCAACACTGTGCTACCCATACACAGAGCGTTTTTAGTTATTTTTATTTGTCTGTGTCTTGTGCAAAAGACACCCTAGAAAGGACTCACAGTTGAGAGTGAGCATCTCAGCTATATCTTATTTTCACATGCACTTTATAGTAGCACAAGAAGAAACCAAATATGCACTCTGGGCTGACCGAATTGCATTTTCTGTTGTTTCCAACCTGCTGCTGAGAATAGTAAATTCTGGTGTTTGTCATACATTGCCTATAAAAGGTATATATTTTTTTTCTTTGATCATTTGTATGAAAACATGCTATATAAACAAATGTTGCTGTTGTTGTTGTTTACCCCTTTGGAAATGTTGACATTTTCATTGTTATACAATACTAGCTGAATACCCGTGCTTCACTACGGGATAGCGACAGGAAAAATGTGTTCTAAAATATACAGTGTGACAGTAAAGGTCATAAGGCAAGATTTAGCGCATAAACAAAACAAAATAGGTTACTAATTATTTCTTGAAATGGTTTACTCAAATAAAAGCTGTTTTAAGTATAGAGGTGGTGTCGTGCACAACGTAGGCCAGCGAGGAGAACAGGCACACGCCATCACCGCTCATCCACACCACACACAGTGAGGGACCATTACTTACTTCAATATAAAGCCTTTCTTCCTCAGTCATAGTTTTACAGGTTTAATTAAAGAGGTATAAACTTAATAGAAGAATTCACGAAGAAAGTATGAAAAAGAATAAAATAAAAAAAGTATGAAAATCAAAATCCTCAAAAAAAAAAATTGCTTTAATATACCTTAGAATAACCTAACTAAATTATTTTAAAAAGATAAATAAATGGCAAATTATAAATGCTTTGTGGAAACTCGAAAATATCAAAACAAAGATTGTACTCTTCAGAAAAATGAAAGTATTTTAAATTTACTTTAAAGAAATTTATTTTAGTAAGAAATAGAGTGAATGGGTCTAAAAAACTATAAGAAGGTTTGCACTTGGACCACAAAATTTTTAAAACCGTTTCTTAGTGAGCACCTATGGGCCAAGGGTAACCTACTGTACATTCCAAATTTCAAGTCCCAAGTCCTCATGTTTCGGGAGATTTCGTGATGAGTGAGTTAGTGGTATTTGGTTTTTATATACTGTATATAGATTGAATCACAATGGATTTAATTTGGCTTTTTTTGACACTGATAAATAGAAAATGGACTCTGCAAAGTGGTCTAAATTAATTACAAATATAAAACACAGAACATAAGTATTTACACCCTTTATTATGGCACACCTACATCATCATTGATGACGCCACTTGGTTTAGGAGCCACATCATTAGTTCAATGGAGATCACCCGTCTGGGGTGTCCATTAATGGTAGACTAAATGCGTCTTATCTGGAAAGTCCAACTTGTGGTGAGTCAGTATGGTGGCCTAATCTACGCAATGAAGACAAAAGAACACTCTTAGCAGCTCTGTGAAAAGGGGATTGAAAAGCACAAGTTAGGGGATGGACACAAGAAAATATCCAAGCCTCTGAATATCCCTTTGATTTCAGTTAAATGAATCATTAAGAAATTAAACGAATACGGCACAGCTGCAAATCTGCTAAGATTGGGCTGTCCACACAAACTGAGTGATCATCCAAGAAGATGTCCAGTGTCAGTAACTACAGTGTCTCAGATTAGAGCAGATGTGCAGACAACAGCTGTTGCTCGGGTACTTCACCAGTCACAGCTTTAGGGGGAGAGTGGCAAAGAGAAAGCCATTCATAAAAAAAAATACACTTGACATCTCAGTGAGAATTTGCCAGAAGGCAGAGAGGAGACTCTCAAGTCAGCTGGAAGAAGTTTCTCTGGTCTCATGAGACAAGAATAGAGTTTTTCTTCTACCAAATGTAATGTTTTGTGTAAGCCAAACACTGCACGTTATCAAAAACACACCAACTCCAACATGAACAATAGTGGTGGCATCATCATGCTGTGTCAACACTTCTCTGCAGCCGGCTCTGGAAGGCCTATGAGGGTACAGAGTAAAATGAATGTAGCAAGATACAGTACAGGGACATCCCAGAGGAAAACCTGATTCAGTCTGAAAGAAACCTGCAGCTTAGGAGATTTGTGTTCCAGCAAGACAGCAACCTCAAGCATAAATCCAAAGCTACACAGCAATGGCTAAAAACAACAGTGTTAATGTTCTGGAGTGGCCAAGTCCGAGTCCAGACCTCAATCTCATTGAGAATTTGTGACTGGACATGTTAAAGGCTGTTCACTCACAATATTATGAAACCAGAAAGACCTTCAATAGTTTTTGCAAAGAAGAAGAATGGGGATAATTGCAGTGTCCAGATATGTAAAGCTGATAAAGAGACCTGTGCTGCCAGACTCAAGGCTGTCATGGCTGACAAAGGTGCATCTCTGGAATATTGACATGAAGGGGGCGAAGACTTAAGTGATCGATTATTTTGTAGTTTACAGCGTTGAAACTAGCTGTGTTGCCTGACTCGCCTGGGAAACTTTCTAAGTTATAAAGTCATTGGTTAATTGGATGTATCACAAGTACTATGTAACTTAGTACTTTTCTGTATACAATATTTGTACATTATTTTATTGTTTTTACCAGGGTCCAATATTATTAGTTCATTTGAAGCTGCTTACTGTTGAACACGCTACATACAGTCCTTGGTGGTGTTGGTGTGAAAGAGATTGCATCAGAACTCCATATTAAAGTGGTATTCAGTAATGTTACAAGGGTGATTTAAAGTTAATTCATTCAAAGCTAAAATCTGCTAAAAAACTCAATTCTCCATTAGCATCAAAGATGAAAATTAGTACTGCCTCAATATACAGTGAATTTGAATAAGTGTCTACTGTACAAACACACAAAGTACTACCACTACTAAGTAATTTTACTCACCATCCTGTTCTCTTCTTATCCCATTCTGAAAAGCACCATCGCCATCAGCTGTAGAAACAAAATGCACTTTACTGTGTTCAATCGTAGCTTGGCTGTATCGGTTAATTTTTTTTTTATTATTTTCTCTTTTCTGATTTTCTGATTTTTTAACTTCGAAAAGCACTTGTAAGCACAAGGGGGCACCAGAGATCCCCAAACCCAAGACACAGCTTAACATCAGATGTTATGTGAATAAAATAAAAGGTATTTATTCACACAAGAACCTCTAAACACAATCCTTTCTCCAGTAATAAGCCACAATTATCCAGAGCAGATTAATTCTTCCTTCTCCCTGCCCACAGTTGCCTCCCATCTCTGACTTGTCCATATGTGCCAATAGGCTCCTTTTTAAGCTGGTCCTGTGAATGCTTCCGGTGCCATTCCGTCCTTCTATCTGGGCCATAGACAAAGTAGGGTGGACCTCCCCCAACAGCACCCTCTATCGATCCTAAGGGACCCCTAAAGAGCTGCACTTCCAGACTGCATATCCCTAGCATCCCAGAAAGGGAATCCCGACTGGGTACTCATACTACCACCTAGCACATGGTGGATGGAACCACTCCCAAGCCCCTTCTTTTAATCTCAAGGTTCATTCATTATTTTATACCAGTAACGGCGTACTCCACGATAACATGCAGTGAATACAACTGACTTGACCATACTCCGCACCCATACACATCTGTCACATGGCCGGCCTGCTGCCCGCTGCCGAGAGTTGATTCTACAATAAAATAAAATAAGAATAAAAAGAGTAATAATTCCAAAACTCTTCGCTTTTAATATAAAGCTGTAGTGCAGAGTTTCAGCGTAGTATACGTGTATGTGTACCAAATTTTAGGCTACAGGTTGTTTGATTTTTGACCTTGACCTTCCTAGGTTGATCTTTGACCTTGGAGGTCAATCATCACCCTGAAAGTGGACAGTAGAGGTCACGTAGTATATGTGTACCAAATTTCTCTTGTCCCCACTTCTGCATTTGCATAAGGCTGCAGATAAAATGAAGGGAGAAGGGTTAATATATATTAAATACATTTCTTGCTGGATCAGTTACATGAAACTGACTATGCTCACAGGCACAGCATCTGGTATGCACTTGTTAAACGCTTCCTCTTTGAGCTTTTCCGAACTTTATTCCTTTCACTTCGCTTCTACAGACAGCTTACATTTACATAAAGCATTTCTCCGTGCAATCATTGCCAGCACTGGAGAAACAGCGGACACGGTGCGTTAGAATGTCCCACTCGCCAGAACATTATTAATGACAAATATCAACAAATTTAAAAATGTGTGTCGGCTGATTTTGCTTTTTTCCATGTCACCAAATTTCAATCAAATTTATCATGGCATTTTTGAGATTTGGGATATTTATTTTTTTCTGTTCTTTTTCTTTATCCCTAAATATTAATATATCAAAATGTCCAGTCTTAGAGAATACCTACTGCCCTAGATTTACCATCCTTGAAAATTTCAGCTTTTTGCCTAAACAGAAACCCCAGAAGTGCTTCTTAGCATCAGGTGGAATGAGTCTGTGGCTAAATGTGCTCCAAAAGTGCGCCTCCTGCAGGGGATGGGGTGGGATTGTTCATTATGGCATACGATTTTGCAATCATCCTCTTATTCACAACAGCTTCCAGTGTGTCAAGGGTTCACTCTGAGATGGAGGAAGCTTCCCTTATAAGTTTTGTTAAGTACAGTGGTACCTCTAGTCACGACCGTAATTCGTTCCAAAACTCTGGACGCAACCCGATTTGGTCGCGACTCGAACATAATTTCCCCATAAGATTGTATGTAAATACAATTAATCCGTTCCAGACCGTACGAACTGTATGTAAATATATATTTTTTTAAGCACAGCAATAGTTAATTATACCATAGAATGCACAGTTTAATAGCAAACTAATGTAAAAACATTGAATAACACTGAGAAAACCTTCAACAACAGAGAAAACTTACATTGTAAGAGTTGGTGCTAGACCCTTACAAACCGCTCGCTGTAAATACTTTTCTATGAGTTTTAAGCACAGGGAAAAAAAAATAAATACCACTTCTCTTGTGAAACTTTTCAAACCATCCTCTACTGGCTTTAAATTCCTCACCATCACCACTCGAAGAAGAATTTTTTTTTCAGCAAATCGCCATGAATCTTCCTGGCTTTCTCCCATATGTTCACCTCACTTACGCTATCCCCTGCAAGTTGCTTCTCATTCAACAACACTAGCAACAATTTTTCCACCTCTTCCAGCACTTGAGGCCTCTGCTTGGTTAATTTTGTAACTCCTTTTGCAACATCAGCTGCTTTATTAGGCAAGCAAAAGAAAATGGGAAACAGAATAGGAAATCATTGGCACGTACAAACGCGCATAGGGAAACTGGCCACCAGTGTTTTTGTTTGCCACCAGAGCATGTGGTCGTGAACAGATGCAAAATTTTGGCAAACTTTTTTGATCGTAACCCTATTTGTACGTGTTTGGAAACATTCGTGACCAGAGGTTCTACTGTAATGTGCATCTTTTGAGTTCAAGAACACCACATTAGCCCCTATGGACTTGTACAACATTTCCAGCAGCTGGCTGCATACACCCAAAGACCCAACTCTCTGTAGCAAGTCCAGTCTGCTCTGGCCCTTGGAGTACAGCACCATTGTGTTGTCAGACTAATCCAGTTTGTTGTTCAGATGAACCCTCAGGTACTTGCATCACTTCCACAAACCCTAAACCTTAAATGGTGAGCGGTCTCAGAGGCTCCTTGGCAGGAAGTCCACCACCAGCTCTTTCATCAATGCTGATGTTGAGTTGCAGGTTATTGTCCTTGCACCACAAGATGGAGTCCTCCACAACCTTCCTGTGCTCTGACTTGTTTCTATTATTTTACATACCGTATATACTCACGGATAAGTTCTCCCGCGGATAAGTCGGGACTTGATTTTACGGTATAATTTCTGGTATTTTATAATGTCGGTCATATAAGTTGAATGTGGAAGACTCACTCTATTGGTACAAGGGATTATGATATGCTAACGCCCACCAGAGAGAGTAACCACCAAGCACACTGCCTTTTTTTTCTATGTGGGTGCGACAATGTGCTGTATCAGCCTGTGCTCCTAACCTCTCTCTCTCTCTCTATTGTGCCCTATTGTGCCTACATGATGACACAGTAATATCTGAACTATTCTGAAGCAAAGTTTGGACTGTTTAGTGTTTTTTGTATCTCACACCCTCATACACCTTTATCGTAAGAGCATCCCTTATCTACGATGGAGCGTTCAATCAGAAGAAAATATGAAGCTGGTTTTAAATAAAACGTCGTTGAAGTAGCGAAAGAAATTGATAACTGTGCTGCTGCAACAAACTTCGATGCGCCTGAGAAACTGATGTGAGATTTGAGGAGGCAAGAATATGTAAAAAAAAATGCAAACGTCGCATTTTTGAATGGGTGCATAAGTTGGGGTCTGATTTTATGAGCGATTTTTCAGGTTTCAAGACCCAACTTATACATGAGCATGTACGGTATATAGAGATCTTTAGATCAATTTGCAGAAATCTGTTTTCACTTTGACATTAAATTGTATTTTTTTCTGCTAATAGGTGCCAAACAAGCCAAATTAAATAAACTGCAATTTAATGTTATATATTAATAAAAAGTGAAAACATTCAAGAAGTGAATACTTTTCAAAGCCACTGTAATTATTCAAATTTCCTGAAGTTCAAAATTTCTGGCTTCTGATATGGACAAAAAATAACAATTTTTATGAAAAGAATCTTGGCAAACGTGTCCTTGTGTTGCACGTTATAACAACCGTACACATGTTTGGATGGCATTTACACACTCTGGCTGTGCTGGAGCAAAATGAGTTTTGGAAACACCAAACCGTACTTACCCTTCAGTTCCTTACCTGCCCTCCACTTAAGATCCCCAGTTGACAGATACAAACAGATAAATTACACAAAGGTAAAGATTCAGTAGGTATAAAATGAATATATTAGAAGAGGATGAAATATAATACATATACCACGAATTCCCAGATCCAAATACAGATGCATATATTTACAGTAACAGAAAAAAAATATTAAATGGACCTGACCTCCCTTCCTTTATCTATGAAACATACATAAATTAACAAAACAGAAAACAAACATCCATATACACACAAAGTCCAATGTGAAAACACAGCAACTGCCGAGATTGAAAACTATAAAGAAGCCAGCAATGTCCCAAATGATGAAATGACAGGAAAACACAGGGACTGTTCCAAAATATGAATCAAAACAGTCTCGTTGGTGAGTCCAGATAGCAGTCTGACAGCCGTGGGTAGTGGAGGAGGAAAAATCCTAAACACCTTACTGCCGTGTGTAACAGGATGGAAAGTGATGATCTGATGTTCCTTTCGATGAAATGAGAGGCAGCATTTTTTATGATAGATCTCGTTTTTTTGGAAATGCTTTCTTTTCTCCTCTTTTTCTTGAAATGCTCAGTCCTATCTTTTAATATATGCAACCTGGAACTAAAAGGAAATCCCCACCTCCAAAAAGGGCAAGTGCTGTGATTGGTGACGTCCTTGCAAATGCAGAGGGGAAACTCTTCTTCAAGTATATATATATATATATATATATATATATATATATTATACAAGAAAATGGTCAGACCAACACAATACTTATAGACATTGAACAAACACAATTAATATTTCATGTAGTCCTGCAACATGGTGGCTTCTGTATACTCATTCAAACATCCATCTTCTGTACCTGCTTAATCTTCTTGTACGAGCTATGCCTGCAGTACCAAAGTGAAAGGAATGAGCTGGATCTGTCCGCCACTGAACACAGTTGTGCACACACCACAATGTCAATCATCTTCATCAGCATGTATTGCGGATGTCAGATTAAAATCATGGCGCCCACAGAAATGTCTACTCATACACAGAGAGGATGTGCAAATGCCATACAGGCGCTGACCACACTGTGATTCAAACCTAATCTTCAATAAGTATGAAATTGGAATGGAGAAAAAAAGAATTAAACAAAATGTTAAATAGTGGCTTGGTTATTCCATGTACAAACCCAATTCCATAAATCCATAATTTCCATTGATAACAGAAGTCAATGTAAAAGAAGTAAATCTACACCCCCTTTGTTTACTTGGCTTAGGCCTGGTGACAGAGGCAAAAGGGGGCCATTTCCCTTTCTCTTTACCCTGGACAGTTTCCTCCGACTCTGACACCCACTCACTCTCCAGGAAAACCAGGATGGGAATGGAGTGCATTGATGTTCCCCATAGACTATTGCCTCTCACGGCCTTTTCCTGTCAACAGTGAAGGCTGAATTACAAAGGTTCACATATGTTTGTATAAATATATCCACTTATGTTTCTTATTTTTCTCTAAAAAAGAAAGAAAATTGTGCTGAAGTACTCATACCTAATACAAAAAATCAATTTCTGTTAGAAGGCCTGAGAGATGAATGTGGCTAATGGTGCGCTGAGATGAACACAGCTGATCGGGTTTGGGAGACTTCTCTTCAACTCAGTGTCCCCTGAAAGTACAAAAGAACCTACAACTGTAATGTTTTGTGTTCTGCACATATGCATTCATTGCATGACTTTTTCTTGCACACCAGGACTGAGTCCTGCGTTGTGCCAGATGCTGCTGAGATTGGGGGTTTGAGAATATTATTTTATATTACTTAGATGTACTGTCAAATGTCCTTTAAAAGGGTGACAGTGCAGCACACTGGTTGCCATTGTTGTCTCAAATGTTCAGAGACAGAATTCTAAACACCATGTCACATTGCATGATTATCAGTAGTGGACTTCATTTACTTAACCTTAGTGATTCGGGCGCAGCCACAACACACTTCCATAATCAATATTTACATAGTTTGGTATACGCAGTGACTGAGACTCACCCCGACAAAATTAAATAGGCTTCATGCCGTATAGCTGACACCATTGAGCTTCCTCCTGAAGTTCAATGCATATAATTTGGTGCTGAGGAATAAAGGCTGCAGACGTTTTGGATATCATAAACAGAAGAGAGGTTCGTCCATCTGATATCTTGTATTTTACATACCCCAACAGAATGGGAAAAACAAAAAAAAGGGCAGAGATTGCGGCCGAAGTTGCCAAACCTGTAAACCCTTCGTACAACACCGGCTCAGTCAGGTAGCACGTTATTGGCTACCAGAATAAACAGCGAGCATGCAATTCTTTGGAAACATGAAACTGTGCTGTAAAGTCATCACACAGCCGGTTAATTTGATGTTCCCAGTGATTTCTAGTCTTAAAAACTGACACACTCAGGCATTGAGATTGGCAAGTCATCAAGTATGACATTCCCCCCAAAAAGAGGTTACATAATGTGATACTGTATCAGCTTAAGATGACCACTAGTTCTGTTCTCTGGTTATATATTATATCCCAAGATGAGTATGTTACAGTATATACGAGAGAGACTGCAGAGAGTAAGCTGAGCCACAAGGTGATGCTAGACAGGAGCAAGATCATAAGACAATGAACAATTAAGCATGTCAGGAGTCCCCCAAAATGCTAGCAGGCACTGTGAGACCCCCATGCATTGTATACAGGATACTTGAGAATCCTGGAGAGAAACATTTTCTGGAGACCACTGCTATTTTTATGGTGGTATGGAAGTGCAGGACCACCCTGGTCATCCAGAGGGTGCTTTAAGGGAGATACCAGAACTTCTACATGACATCTCGATTCCTAGGAAAGGTCCCAGGAAACACATAGATGTATCGTAGCTGAGCTTCCAATTGGAGGGTAAATGTTTGCCAGTATTGAAAGTTTGACTTTTTGACTTCCAGAATTAACTTGCATACGTTTTTGTGCAGATGGGTTTATTTATCTTACTTACAGACAATGATGTTATTCCATGACTGTTAGGTTTTGAGCAGCCGTGTTGTGTGTGGCAAGAGCACTCATTGCCAAGCATATGGTCATCACATTGATATTGTGATTTGAT
Organism: Erpetoichthys calabaricus; assembly: GCF_900747795.2. Classification (NCBI taxonomy): domain Eukaryota; kingdom Metazoa; phylum Chordata; class Cladistia; order Polypteriformes; family Polypteridae; genus Erpetoichthys; species Erpetoichthys calabaricus. The sequence goes on from NC_041407.2 coordinate 62,047,938, forward strand.
GGAGTACTGTCAATCACATCCCAAAGGACACCTTTTAGAAAGGTGGGTCAGGAAATGAGCAAAAAGGGCAAAATAAAGAGAAGTATCCAGCTGCAGTCTGGACAGTTTTAGGCCTCCGTCAGATCTGAGCATTTCAGACACTATGAACCTTTTTGTATTCATGTGAGAAACACAATGACGTTTATTTTTACCTCTTAGATAGATAGATAGATAGATAGATAGATAGATAGATAGATAGATAGATAGATAGATAGATAGATAGATAGATAGATAGATAGATAGATAGATAGATAGATAGATAGATAGATAGATAACTGTACAATTAAATAATTTACTAACTGGATTTGGTTGACTCTTTTAACGCAATGTTTTGCTTTACCTAGAAAATTAATTCATTTTACTTTTTTACACAAAAATGTTATGTTGCCGTTTTGGGTTTGACGATCTCTCCAGTTGTCTTCTAGTTGTGATCCCTTGCTAGTTAAAAGGCTCTTCTCCTGGTCATCTCCTTAATTTTGGTTGCATTTCGGTGTCAACAATAAATTTATATCTTTATACAGTGGGCACCACAATCAGTGGGTGAGTCGAGGTTAAGCTCTGTAGAATGCCAATGTTATTCCACCCATCCACTACCCAGATGTTCCAAAATCAATCACTGTCTGTGTGAATTGAGCAGTTTTTTTCTGTGTCTGCTCAGGTGTTCTCTGTGTGCTCTGGTTTTCCTATAAAAACACCCAAACATGTTAGGAAGTACTATGGGTGCCTGCATGAGAATGCCCAGTGAAAGACTGGTACCTTCTTTATTGTTGACCCCAACCTTTCACTCCATTCTGCTTATGATAGATTCCACATCCAAAGATCCAGACCTAAATGAAGTTTGTCCAGGGGCGAATAGACGAGTTTATTAAATAAATGGATGGATGGATGGATGGATGGATAGAGGGATGGGTGGTTGGATGGAAAATTTTTAAATGAAAATAATAAAAACAACATTTACTTCTCATGGAACATTGAGAATAAGGTGATTGCTACTTGTATGTGTCATTGTGGAACAAGTTTCTAAAAGCACCACTGGGTCAAAGTGCAAATTGCTTTGCACTACACATTTAATTGTTGCCATTACAGGCAGCATGCACTCACACAAATGTAGAGGCCACGGTTAGGCAGGATGTCAGTCAGATATAATCAGATGATTTATTAAATAACAAGGTGTCACGTGCGTGCACATAGGGGACAGCTTAAGGTTCTGGTGATTGCAATTACCCACCGCTCCAGGGTATGGCACTTTGTTCTAATGCCTGTTCTCTTCCTCTTTCTTCAGACCGGATGATTAACAGCTGTGACATCCCTGATGTTACTTCTGGTGTTCGTCCGCCTGCACCTGCCTCTTCCTCCCAGAAGGGCATATGACCAGAAGTTCGGCCATTTTGAAATAGTTCACTCTGGAGCTCCCGTCTGAAATGACATTCTTTGCAATTATTGCTTGTTTTTTGCTTTTCGATTATATGGGGTCACCAGGTGGTTCCCCATCTTTTTATTGCATTCTGTCTAATCTCCATCCATCCATCCATTTTCCAACCCGCTGAATCCGAACACAGGGTCACGGGGGTCTGCTGGAGCCAATCCCAGCCAACACAGGGCACAAGGCAGGGAACCAATCCCGGGCAGGGTGCCAACCCACCGCAGTCTGTCTAATCTCTTATAAGGTTAAGAAAAGATTAACAACTACTTATATTGCAGTCATCCATCATGTGACACTGAGAGCCAATACTTTCTGGACTGGGTGCAGATGCCAGCCACAGCGCCCCCTAGTTAATTTTCCTCGTTCAGCCAGAGATGCAGGAGGAAACCAGAATTGCCGGAGAAAACCTACAAGGATGAGGGGAAAACATGTCAGCTTATCACAGACAGTGACCAGGCTATGAAATGCTGGAGTGCCACCCACTCACTAGTAATTTAAAATAAAATATACATTCAATTACTGGGCGTGTTTAATGATGTTTATGGTCATAGGAAGGTGACACTTAATATGAATTATCAAGACTAAAACAGGACTAAACCAACACAGTACCCCAATAAAGTAAGAAATTATATTTTAGTTGGCAAACTATCTTGTGTTACAGGAAGAAGAACAAGAAGAAGAAGAAAGAACTGCTTTATTTCTATTTAGAGATCTATGGCACCTCCCTGTGCCATTGTGGTTATGTGGTTAAGGCGGAGGGTGCAGAGCCATATGGGCACTCGGTCAAATTCAGCCACTGACTCGCTGCGGCTCACCTAATCTGCCTGTCTTGTGGTGCCTTGTGTTTTCTCATTCCATGTCCTTCTGGCATGTCTGTTCCTGATGTAGTGCTTCAGGTTTCTTAAAAGCAAGAAGAATCACTAAATACATGATTGTCTATGTGTAAATGGGGACAGCAGCCTGTTTACTTGGCCCCTGGACATTGTTTACTATGTACTGCCATGTATGCCCCACTTTCCTCAAATACTACAGGAAAAGAGCACATTAGAATACAGTATCTGGCTTCCCATCCAGGAGTGCCAGGTGGCATCACCTGGTACGTGAACATGTCAAGAGTGGAGCAGCAGGTAGCATGTTGCTCCAGTTTTACTTCCAAGTGTTTTCTGTATGGGTTTTCATTTTTATCCAACCTTTATCCTAAATGTGTGGCATTAAGGCAAATGGGAGAACCTGTGCCAAAATGGCAAGCTGGTAACATCAATTTCAGATTATTTTACTTCCCCCCACAATTTAGATGAAGACAATCAACTAAAAATTTGAATGGATGAACAAATAATGTTATGTAAACTTTAAAAGATTAAGATGGATAGCACGTTCTGTCCATCATATAACAGAGTCATCCTGCCACACCCACAATAATGCCATTCAAGTCCAAACTTACTTCAGACTGGTGTATTTCATTTTATAAATCACACAGAAGAAGAGAGATATAAAGAAGGGAGATCTTAATGTGTCACCATGACCAGAAAAAAACTCCAGTGAGGACTTTGATGCCTAACTTGGCCTTGAAGTTAACAGTAACTTCACCATTCCCTCATTATGTAATAGCTATAGTTCTCTCCAACTCACTTCCTGGCTTGTTGTTTATCTTCCACTGGGTTGACTCTCTCCCTGCCGCTGATCCTACATTCAGAGTCATCTCACAAGAAGCCGTCTTAATACCCCATTCTCATGCAGTCACTTAAAACGTCCAGGACACAGGATCAAAGTGCCCTTTAGTGGTCCATACTGTTCCTCCAGCCCTGGCTCCTCATTGGCTTGTAAAATGACAGGCATCCAAGGATGCTCCTGTTCTGATGTCTTTCTGGGTCCCATTTGTTCCATAGAGAATGCCTCTGCTGCCATCTATCTGTCTGGAGGAGTTCTACTGGCCTCCAATTGTCAAGGAGACACACAAACAAGAATTTGCTTATACTATGTACACATGGCAGTAAAAGTGGCCTTCACATGGGTAACGATATAACTATTCACACGAGGGGAGACCTAAAAATTTGTGGAATTGTTAAAAAAACCTTACAGCAATTCCATATAAGTCACCTTTAAAAAATTCTCTTTGAGATGCAATACAATTGTCCTAGTGCAAGTGTCCCCTTTCCTCTTAACAGTTCCAGTACTCATATTTTGTTACATGTAGAGCTTCCAATAGGTTTCCTTCATTTCTTCCATGGTAGCTAATCTTCTTCTCTTCAATCTCAATTTTAATTTCAGGAACAAAAAAGAAGTCACAGGGATGAGATCTGGTGAACATGGGGGTGCAAAGCAACACCCACAGTTTTGGCCCAAGAACTCTTTGACTGACAATGTAGTGTGTGAAGGTGTGTTATCATAGTGCAAAATGCAATTCTGCATGTGCCACATCACTTCTCCAGACATCATATTTCCTGGTGCTTTCTCTACACATCTCAGCATTTCGATGTAATGTAACAGCCTGTTTACGGGGAACAAAATCTTTATGAACAACATTGTCTCTTGGAAATCTACCATGTCCTGAAGAAAAAAAATCAACAAAGTCAACTGTGTGATTGAAGAAGAAATGCTCATCATGATGAAACGCGGTGAATTGATGAACCAGACATACACATACACATACACCCAGCAGTGTATTCAGTAATTACATCCTACCCCTGTGCTATTGATCAAATCTGGGAATTGTTCGGTTTTCCGTTGTATATAAAAATAAGTGTTTTTACAGATGATTGACCCAAGGCAATGGCAAAAGGAGCTTTTAAAAGTTCTCAAGTGCTGTGATAACTCTGGACCCTGTAGTCTAATTTAGGGTCTCTTCCTTCAAAATCATTGATATAGTCAATTAATTAAACTAACAAGATGAACTGGAAAACCATAAGTAACATTTCAAGAACAATTAAGGGTAACAGAACATTTTTAAAATACAGACAACAGAACACAAAAAGAGCAAGAAAACAAAACTTTGGAAAGAAATCCTTGTGAAATCCCAGCATCTTTGAGATAAAAAAAGATAAATCCTGAACATACAGTAAGTTACTCACTGAGCGTGTGGATTCACTCTTCACTGCTAGTTGTCGTAAATACTGTCATGATTTCGGCAGGTTTCTGATTCTAATTTTAGTTTTGAGTTTCATGGTTTGTCTATTTATTTTTTGTAATTGTTTTGTTATTTTTGTTAATGAAAATATTTTTGTGAATTTCCTCCCTTTTGCATTCAATTGTTTTCATTAATATTTATCTTTTTGTTAACCATTTTGCAATTATTCGGTTGTCTTCTAATTGCGCTAACCTAATAACTTAGATATGTTGATAAATCATTGTGTAAATCTAATAACTTAGATACTGTACGTCTTTAAATAATAACTTTGGTATATGTGATTTTCTTGTCCCTCTTATGGTTGAGCACAAAATGGGATTGGGTCTCTCAGCACTGCAGGTGCTGGGCTACGGGGGCTGCTACCTGAGCTCCTATTTAAGGGTTTAGCAGGCCCCCAGCTGACTGCTGGGGGCATTAAAGGATTATTCCACCTCAAAATAATATTATTTATATGTTACTTACCCCATGTAGTTTGTAGTGGTGGCTTAGAAAAATGTTTAATATTTCGTATTTATGGAGAAATGACATAACAAAGTTTCTGATACAATGGGACCGAACATTGGATAACATCAAACGATAAGAACGTCCATAAAAAATCTCACATCGGTTTATCTACATGCCAAGTCATCAAGTCGTTTGCTCACAACATGCAAAAAAGCACATATTTTTTTGTTAAAATATTGTTAAATAAATAACTCAAAAATATTAAAGTAGTCCACTAATAGGAAGCCCTTTCACATGTGGTCACACTTTTGAATTGAAGACAGAACTCTTGACCAATGAATGAGGGAGAGAGTTAGTGGATGTTATAGACCAAAGATTGGGTACGAAAACATTAATGGGGGCACCCCAGTCAAAGCAAGGCATTTCTAGATAACTCCACTAAAGGAAATATTTTCTACCAACTGGACTGTCATCTCATCAACAATATATCTTCAAAAGTTGTCCAAATCTTGGTTCTCCCTCTCAGCCTGACCATTACTTTGAAGGTGATATAATAATGTGATTGATTCATAATTTGTGCACAGAAATGTTTCCAGAATCTAAAAGTATATTGGGACCCTTGGTTAGAAATGATTGATTTTTTTAATCTATTGTCACAAAAACGAGACATAAACAAATAAAGGTTTGGGGCAGCCACCCATATAATATGGTATCCTGGCTGCAAAGTCGGTTTTTTATCAATAAACAGCACTGATGTGAATACAATTGAGTCCAGAACAAGACTGAGGAATTAGGAAAAAGGGCAGGGTTTTAAAGGGGAAAACAGGAAGTGAGGTCATAAGGATCAGGCCCATGTTCTTTAGCCATTGGTTCAAGCCCGGACGTGACATCAGAGGGGCCGGAGCCGGTAAGGTCTCCTTCCATTGGCTCGGTCCCGGAAGTGATGTCAAGAGAGCCAGATGGAATCGCCCGGGAATGGTCTACAGGAAAGAGAAAAAGAGTCAGTGCACTCTGCCAGCTCCCAGCTTCCCACTTAGCCCAGACCTGTCGGGTTGGGCGACCCTAACCGAGAGGTCGTGAACTCGGGAAAGAGCATCAGCGTTGGCATGGAGAGAGCCTCGGCGATGAACGAGCTTATACGGCTGTAGGTCAAGAAACCACCGGGTGACCCGTGGATTCGACTCCTTCTGCAGGGCCATCCACTGTATGGGTGCATGGTCCGTGACAAGGGTGAATTCCCGGCCCAACAGGTAGCACCTAAGCTGAGCAATCGCCCATTTAATCGCCAAAGCCTCCCTTTCCACCTCTGCATACCTGGTCTCCCGGTCTAACAGTTTCCGGCTCAGGAACATGATGGGGTGCTCCACACCATCGACGCTTTGACTCAGCACTGCCCCCAGGCCTGTGTCCGAAGCGTCCGTCTGGAGGATGAAAGGCAAAGAAAAGTTAGGTGCCATCAAAATAGGTGCAGACGTAAGGGCCTACTTTAAGTCACCAAATGCAGCACCTGTCTTCTCAGTCCATACCACAATGTTTGGGGCTCTCTTCTTTGTTAAATCAGTCAAGGGCACCGCTCTCTCCGAGAACCGGGGTACAAACCGACGGTAGTACCCCGTTAACCCGAGAAAGGCTTGGACCTGCCGCTTGGTTTGCAAACGGGGCCATTTCAAAATGGCATCTACTTTGGAGCACTGTGGCTATACGGTACCCCAACCCACCAGGTAGCCTAAATATTTGGCCTCACTTAATTAAAAGAAGCATTTCTTGGGATTAATCCAGAGCCCAGCCTCACCAAGTGTCCGCTATACCGCTCGGACATGCTGTAGGTGTTCCTTCCATGTGCTGGAATAGATGACCATGTCATCCAGGTAGGCAGCACTGTATGAGTTATGAGGCCGGAGCACTTTGTCCACCAGACGCTGGTAGGTTGCTGGAGCCCCGTGTAACCCAAATGGAAGGACACGATACTGCCAGTGTCCGCTAGGGGTACTAAATGCGTTTTTTTCCTTCGCGGAGTCCGTTAAAGGAACCTGCCAGTACCCTTTTGTCATGTCCAGCGTGGTCGAATATCGAGCCTGTCCAAGCCTCTCAGGGAGGTTGTCCACTCGTGGCATTGGATAGGCATCAAATTGGGAGACTTGATTAAGCCGACGGAAGTCATTGCAAAACCTCCAACTCCTGTCAGGCTTACCGACCAGCACAATGGGACTGGACCAGGGACTATAACTTTCCTCAATCACACCTAGTTCTAGCATGCACTTGATCTCAAGCTCCACTTCAGCCCTTTTTGCCTTGGGAAGACGATACGGGCGTTCTCGGACAATAACCCCGGGCTCTGTCACAATGTTGTGCTCAACCAGAGAGGTCCTTCCTGGGTTCTCACTGACTACCTCCCGAACAGCCCGGATAACTGTTTCCAGCTCCTGCCATTGTCTGGGACTTAAGTCCGCACTGAAGTTAAGGCTGTGGGTGTGAGCGAAGAGTGAGTGGGGCTGACCGGAGGAGGGATCGGGATCCCTGTCCTTCCACGGTTTCAGCAGGTTCACATGATAAACCCGCTCCTTCGTTCGACGATTTGGTTGACTCACCAAATAGTCGACCAGTCCCTTTCTCTCCTTAACTTCGTATGGGCCTTGACAATGGGCAAGCAACTTCGAGTGGGAGGTAGGCACTAGGACCATGACCCAATCTCCCGAGCGGAACTCCCGGAGAGATATGCCGCGGTTTTAGTAACGTACCTGTGCTGCTTGGGCCTCTTCCATGTGACTTTTAAGGAGGGGCCGAATCTTTCCAAACCTATCGCGTAATTGCGCGATATACTGTAATATGTTTGTAGAAGGAAGAGCCTCTTCTTCCAATCCTTCTTTTAGAATATCTAATATGCCCCGGGGTTGTTGCCCATACAGTAATTCAAAAGGGGAGAACCCTGTGGAGGCTTGTGGGACTTCCCGATAGGCAAAAAGGACGAGGGGGAGGAGCTGATCCCAGTTCCTTCCATCCTCGCTGACCACCTTACGCAGCATTTGTTTGAGAGTCTGATTGAACCTCTCCACTAAACCGTCGGTTTGAGGATGATACACCGCAGTCTTTAAATGCTTTATTTTCAGTAACCTGGCAGTCTCCTTGAATGTCTCCGAGGTGAAAGGTGTCCCCTAGTCCGTCAAGACTTCCTTGGGGATACCCACGCGCGAAAAGACCCCTAGTAATTCCCGTGCGATTGCTTTAGAAGTGGCTGAGCGCAACAGAACAGCTTCAGGGTATTTTGTAGCATAATCCATGAGGAATAAAATGTACTTGTGTCCTCGGGTTGAGGGCTCTAGAGGTCCGACTATATCGACCCCAATTCTATGGAAGGGAATATCAATCAGGGGAATAGGAACGAGAGGAGCACGGTCCTTTCTTGGAATTTGTCGCAGTTGACACTCCGGGCAGGAAGCGTAAAAGCGATGAACCTCCTCATTGATTCCCAGCCAGTAGAAACGGAGCTTGATCCGCTCCAGGGTTTTTTCGGTGCCCAAGTGGCCACCTAAGAGGTGGGCGTGTGCTAACTCACAGACCTGCCGCCGGAAGGTCCGCGGGATAAGCAGCAGCCTTCTCTCCTGCCCATCATGCATTGCTACGCGATAGAGAAGGTCGTTATCTAATACAAAGTGAGGACCCTGTGGCATTGACTGGTTTGTGCGCTGGCCGTTGACTAGGACCACTGCATTTTTTGCAAATTTCAGGGATTCGTGACTCCACTGCTCCCTTTTAAAGGAAGCCGGCGTCTCTCTAAATTGGAACCGTAAAAGGGAGAGAGGGTTGGAACCGACCTCAAGGGGCGTGGTTTCCTCCCGCTCCTCCGCGGCGCTGGTGGATGACGTGTCGGCACGCGATGGTCCGGGAGTTGCCACGTCACTCAGGGCGGCGGCTTCATCTCTCTCTGCCGGCTGATTACATGGCGTGGAGGCAGCTTGAGACGGCTCATTCCCGTCCATAACTAGGCCCAAGTTATCCCCAGGAGTGGTATGTGACTCATCGCTTTTTATATTAGACCAGTCCCGCCCTAGTATCACCGGGTGTGGAGGATCAGGAAGGATCGCCATGGTTAACTTCTGAACTGATCCTCCGTAACTGATGACACAAACGGCGGTCCTGTACCAGCGGGTTTCTCCATGGACACAGGTTATACCGGTCTTAAATTTCAACCACTGTTGCGGTAGCACAAATCGGTGGGCAACAATGGAAATGTTGCTGCCGATATCGAACAGCACAGACGTTTTATACCCGTTAACGACCACCATGCCTGTGTGTGGGACCGCCAACGGGTTTGCCAGAGCACACCAACCCCTTTTCCCCCTCCACCTGCATTCCACCTCATTCCCAAGCGGTTTGCGCTCCCGCGGCTCCGGGAACGTCGGCACAAGCTCTGGGTTGTACAAGGGGGGGCTAGGTTTTGGGACGTACTCTGGTTGAGTTCGGCCAAGGGACGGTTCAGCTCTCCCAGATGGGGAGGCCCTCCTTTGTTTTTCCACGAGCTCTATGAGCTCTGCCATGTTTTTGAATTGTCTACCCCAGACCGGCTGGGTGAAGTGCTGGGGTAGTGTGTCCAGAAGCAGATAGCAAGCCACCTGCTCTATTATTTAGTAGGGCTTGAGTTCCTGTGGCCGTAGCCACTGCCCCACCTTTGCCCATAGGGACCTGGCTTGTTGAGAGGTTGGCCTCTCTGGGTCGAACCTCCAGGTTTTCAGGCTACTCACTTGCCAGTCTGGAGCACCCCTAGGTGGAAATCGGGGCTCTGGCTTCACAGGGAGGCGGGCACTCTCCTCCGAGAGAGCATAAACAGCCCTCTTTGCCTCCTCCTTCCGAAGCAGCCCAATTCTGTGAGCCCCTCCCGCACACTCCCCGGCCTGCCTAGGTTGCCTAGTGGAGCATGCCGGGGGCAGAGCCCATACCGGGCCACTCCAAAACACGAGACACCCTACCCGCCTGGAAACTCAGCCCCGGTACGCTCCCACCTGGATGTGTTGCAGGTCCTGTCCCAGGACTTCTTCATCCTGCCGACTATGCCAATGTCACAAAAACGACACATAAACAGATAAAGGTTTGGGGTAGCCACCTGTATAATATGGCATCCTGGCTGCAAAGTCGGTTTTTTATCAATAAACAGCACTGATGTGCATACAATTGAGTCCAAAACAAGACTGAGGAATTAGGAAAAAGGGCAGGGTTTTAAAGGGGAAAACAGGAAGTGAGGTCATAAGGATCAGGCCCATGTTCTTTAGTCATTGGTTCGAGCCCGGACGTGACGTCAGAAGGGCCGCAGCCGGTAAGGTCTCCTTCCATTGGCTCGGTCCCGGAAGTGACGTCAAAAGAGCCAGATGGAATCTCCCGGGAATGGTCTACAGGAAAGAGAGAAAAAGAGTCAGTGCACTCTGCCAGCTCCCGGCATGCCTCAGAACTGCTGTCACTCAAGCCCTTTAGCTGCCTCCCATGCGCATGTGTGTGACACTATTTAATCTTTGAAATTCCCTTATAAATACAGAAAACTATTCTTGGGCTATGTGAAGCATCTTTAAGGGTACACAAAGCACAGTCTTCAAGAAAGAATTGACTATAACAAGAATGGTGGTGCAGTTCTTAGATGTGGGTAGGTCGGTAATAACATTTCTTGAAACTTCCTTCCTGGGTCTCATTGGTGGAGGAAGTGGTCACAGGAGAATGAGATTACCTTAAAATGGTTTCAACTTGACAGCGTCTTTGCCCAATTGCATAGTTCACAAGATGTTACATAGTGCTTGATATCATTCTGTAACGAGAGTCCTTTCTGATACGCCTGTGTGTCCTAAAAATGCCAGGGTGGTCAGGTAGAGCCTTGGCCCCCTTTAAAATAACTTACTGCCCAAACTCTTCAGGAACATATATAAAACCTTCTGGCAATGTCTCTTGTAAAACTTTCATTCAAAAAAATAATTTCATGAACCAAATCTAGCATTTCTAAAATGGCTGCTGCAACAAAACATTCTAAGAGTAAAAGTAGTTTCTAAATTAACACTGAAAGTGCATCCACTTTTAGATTCTTGTCTCTGTCCAGACAGATGATCACAAAATTAGATCTACTAAAAAAAACATTTGGCTGATTGTAAATTCGAAGATTGTTCTGCTGGAGAATATTACAGATGAGGGTTCTGCCTTGCCATTGTTTCAAAGGTAACTTAATAGCAAACACATCTCTGTTACCAACGTTGTAGTTCTGTTCTGTTGATGAGAATTTCCTGGAGAAGAAGGCACATGGAAGGATTTTCTGATGTGATGGAGTGTCCCACCAACCCAACATTGAATGCATCTAAAACAAATTCAAATGATGTATCAGAATGTCATAAAGCTGGGGCTGAAGAATATAATTCTTTAAGCTGGAAAAAGACCTTCTGTACTTCTGCTCTTCACTCAAACGAACGAGAAGAAGTCTTTGTCAAAGCCATGGTAGCAGCCACTACTACATTAAAATTCTTAGTAGTCACACGCATTCATTAGAAAATTCTGCTCCTGCATTGCTTTCACTTTAGCATAGTTCATTACCAATGCATATTTATAGATTAAATTCATCAGTTCAAAAATGAACCAAAAAAGTACTTGAAATCACGAGAGGAAAAATTTAAATGGATTAAGCAAAAGAATGGTTTTGACTCCACATGCATAAATCTGTGTGAATGCCAAGTTCCCCAACGTACAAATCCCAACGAATCCCAGACGAAGTCCCACACCGACTCGTCCCAGAATTTCACATATTTTAATATGCAAATCAATATAAATATCACCTTCTGTTCGGTGTTTTGTTAAAAGATAATGGCAAAAGCACAAGAAAAAAAGAATTTCAGCAAATGCGAAGTGGAGGCAAAGAAAAACTGACTATTTGTTGGCTTAAGCAGTGGTATAAGCAACAAAAGGAAGTTGATCGAGTTATACAGAGTGGCGGAGACACTTGAAAGTTCCAACTCTTCTTTAAGACAGACGGAGGGTTTTTATGTAATCAGCAGAAGTTGGGATGCCTGTGAAAATTGTTTGCTTCAACTTGCAAGGCTTCATTTAAACTGCTACAGAATATTTGTAGGTTGTAACCTATTAGTTGTTCCCTGAAGAAGGCCCATTTGTAATATTCTGAAATTTCCTTTTTTTAGTTTTTGCTAATCTAAACTTTAAATATAAACCTTTGGCAGTTTATTACTTACCTTTTCATCATATTAGGTTATGCATTGCATTTCAACTGATTAAATTTGAAGACAAACTGAAAAAACTGAGGTGTTCTAAAATTTTGACCATTAGTGTATACTAACCACTGACTTATGCCAAGGATTCCCTTTTCACCTTATTGCCAGATGCTCATTGGTCTCTAATTCAACAGAAAAAAAACAAGACCTTTGTAGAAATTACAGTGTTTAGTAAAAATAAATGAAAAGGCTGCTGTGCCCACAGTGAGAAGGGCTGTGAGGGAACTGGCAGTAGCCAGCCATTGTATGGCCCGAGTTAACCTGCAGGTATCTGCAAATGGCATTAAGCTTGATTAGCCATGTTGTTTCTAGATCATAAGCAAAGTAATTGCCATAATCTCTTGAGCAGTTGGTATTAAAATTACTGACTACATAAACTCAGCTGTATTATTTGAGAGCTGTTTGAAGTAAATCTAATTCAAATTCAGTTGTCACAGTCAGCCGTGGGATATTTCCAGTTGTTTCTTACTGTAAATGTGCAGCACTATGTTCATTATTTTCCCCATTTGGAGAACTGAAACACTGATTGTGACTCCAAAGCTCGGAAAGTCATGCAAAGTCCACAGCTGGCAGCCTTAGAGCACAGCGGTTAGACTTTTGCTCTCAGCAGGACATTGTGAAATTCAACACTCACCTGATTTATTTCTTTGCTGAGAGCTTAGAGAAGTGCAATACTGGCACTCAGAAAAGGCTGTTCCACAAATCAAAACTGTCCCTTGGCGGGTACTACCTCGGTGAAATCAGACATGGGAGCAGAGGCACTGCTCATTCCAGCTCATGGAAACCTGCCCACCTTCCCTGGACCTGCCTCTTTGTAATTTATTGCACTAAAATAAAACCTGTGCACTGAAGTCAGCATTGGATTCTGCTTTTTGACTTTTGGCAAGCTGTTTTGGGATTTTCTCATGTAGTGCCTGCCTAGAAGGTTGTGGTACATGGCCTTTGGAGAGGACAATAATAGAGATAAGAGAAATGTGCAGTCCCCTAGTGTTTGGCCTGAGCATGCAGATTTTGGGAATGATATCCATTGTTCATACAGCTAGAACAAAGATTGTGGGTGCACACCAGGAGTGTCATGTTTCATCCAGAGTGTATTCCTTGGCTTATGTTTATTTTCCTTTCATGTCTTCTTTGATTTACATAAAGTGTAATTTTTCTGATATTTATTGAATTGATGTATTTTTTTTGTTACTATTATTCCATATATTTACTTCCTACCTGCATATTACATGTTCTTCTTTATTCCTTGTGTTTTGTGGGTGGCACTTCCAAGAGGTGGGGCCACCTTGGGCTCACAATTTAAGGGCTGCCTATATATTGTAAGACTGAGGAGTGGACCCTTCAGTCGTTCACTGACATTTGAATAAAGTGCATATTGTATGGACTGATTTTCCAAATTATGAATATTTAGCATCTCTTTGTGGTTGTCCAATAGGATTTCTTCTTGGATCTTATTTGCTGTGCATTGCCTCTTTAGAAAAATATTTTTTGCCCCTGTTTTTTATTTTTATTATAAATAAACATCTTTCTTTATAAAGATAATTTTTTGGACTTGTCATTCAAACCAGAGTTGTTTTTGTTATGGTTCCTCTCCCTTGATGGGTGTTTTAATATATTTTGGACATTTAAGATATGTTTGAATTTTCTCCAATTTTTGGACTTGGACAGGCTGCAGTCTTCCAGTAGAGTTTGGAGTCAGCCTGCCTGGGGTGAGGCCTATCTCTTGGCAGGCAACAGAAGGCGCAGGCCTGATTTTTGTATCTTTTATGAGGTCTCACACCCTTTTTGTCATATTGAGTGCATTATAGCATAACAAAGAGAAGTGCCATGTCTTCTGGATCCACTTGGAAGCACTGCTACATAATAACCAAGTCAGATTTATGGTTAACCCAATTATATGTGGGATGCTTTAACCTTTTCAGCTGACAGATTTCAGGCAACCATTCGAAGCCTGAAGGCATTGTCAAACTGAATAGGAGAGAAATGTATTCTGGGAAAACTAAAAGGAAAGCAGGACATCAGTATGTTTTTTATATAGCCAGTCTGCTTGAACGTTGGTGCAGCTTTTAATTCCCATGAAAACAGACCTTGATGTCGACTGTTTTAAGAAACTTAGAAATTGTTAGCCACTTTTCTACCAGATAGTAAGCCAGGTGTGTGTTTAATTTGGGCACGATGGCAGGAGAAAGTGGTTGCCTCTTATAAGAACTTTTCCTAAAAATAGTCTCAATTCAGTTTTCATTTCAGTTTTTAGCATAGTTTTAGTTCACATGGTGCTTTGCTGCCTTTCTGACACTTTGAGAGGATCCATGGACATTTAAATGGAGCTTGATATCTGCTTAGCTGCCAGAGTCTTTCTAAGGTGCTCTGTCTCCATGATGACACCTTTCTTTTCACTTTTTGATTAAGGATATAAAATCAATAGATAAAAGACTAGGCCATCTGGAAACTGTCATCTGGGACTAAATGTAGACTACATGAAGCCACCCAGGTTGTATAATTATTACTTATATTTGTTTCTATTGGCGCATAGATGCAGATAAATATATGTAAGTAAAAGCTTAAAGTCAATGTCTCTGCCCATTCACTGATTACTAGCATAGCTGAATTCTGATTACTTAGTCTAGCTGTGGTCCATTAAGGGCACAAACGTGGCTGAAGTAAAGGAGTAAAAAAAAAGAAGACAGCCTGCCATTAGCGGTGGTTGTAATAGAGGACTCATTAATCTGTCATCAGTGTTTTCAAGGTTTGGAAGCTTTGCTGCATATGCCACCTTCTTTAAAATTACAATTGTGGCGATATCAAGCACCCCACAGGTGTTCACTATGTCACCTGGAAACGCAAAATGGAAGACATAGAGCAATAAAAAACAAGAAGAAATTAAGATTACTAACATATTAGAAAAAACAAACATACCAAAATTCTAATACTAGTGTACTGCTAATAAAAGGACAAGGAATTGAAAATGCTCATAAACATAACATCGCCTTCTCAAGCCTACTGTAGTGCTCTTTAAAGAAAGACAGTGAGCTGTTTGAGGCATCCCAGTCATTGCTGTGATCCATTCATGAGCTAAACGCTGTATTTTATTATTGAAAACAGATTAACATGAGACTGTAACCATAAACACTATACAGGAAGGCTAACTGTGTCCCCATCATGTGATTTCTAAAGTCATTCTGAATTCCTACTACTACTTTTTATTGGCTAACTAGAAAGATTACAATAAGCAAGCTTTCAAAGCAACTCAGTGTCTTCGTGTCTTTCCTTTTATCTACATGATACAACACACCACAACTTGGACGTTAAACAGTTACCTGCTTGTATTCCAAATCTTTATCCTGATATGTCTCATTTTTTACAATATTTATAATTTGCACACCATGTCAAACCACTGAGAGCAGTATTCAACCCAAAAATAAAAATTCAAGAAGGCAGCTGTCCTTACAAAAAGATACCAGACTTGAAAAACACTTGAAGACTCCTCTAGATGCAAGTGTATAGCCCGAATGACATGTAAGGCCAGAGGGTATGGTCTCGTGACACAGAGGTGATGATCGAGTGATCTTGGTGACATGTCGCCTCACTGAAACGCACTCTCAACATCATAAGCTCTTTTGACCTACTTTGGAAAGCCATTTTAACATTGTGATGTTAACAATCTGCACTTGTGGCTTCTGCTTTTGCACATCCTTACATTTTGATCACTTTTGTGTTACGCCCCTGTCTGTTTCATTTGTTCCTTCAAAGTAGGCCTTTTCTGTTTGTGTTTTGGTTACAGCTCTGTTGTTTTCCACTTTTTAGGGGGCAAAGCAAGTTATTGGAAACACATCCCAGGACCACCATTTTTGCTTCTTCTGCAGGTTTCAGTGAGGGCCTAAAAGTAATAAGAACACTATAGGGTGGTAAATGTCCAGAGACAAGGACAGAAAGACAAAAAATCAGGGAATGAAAGAAGAAGGAAACAGGCACAATTTGTGGTCAAAGGTCAGGCAAAAAAGTCAGAGTACGAGAAAGGACTAATATGAAGAGAGTGACAATTTAAAAGTCACAAAATCAAATTCATAGTTCACCAGAACTAGCAATTGCATTACTAGTGATGAGCCAGCCATCTATACAAAACTGAATTTGTGATTTTTAAAAATTACATTTGTGCTAATTGTCACTGGAAGCAAGGTGTTTAGCTTCTGTCATGTACCTACAGCATTCCACCCAGCATCCCCATCCCCATTCCATTACTCCAGTCTTAAAACTAGCAATTATTGGCAAAGAGTTAGCTAAGGATATCCTCCATTTGTCCTTATCCCACCAACTACTCCTGTGTCTCTCTGTTACTGATGTAATGAAAGTGCAAAGGACAAAATGAAATGTTGGGGGAACATATCCAAATCGTATTATGTGATATCATCTACTGTTGAATTCTGCTCTGTATTTGTAATATTTCTATTCACTGTTGTATTATATTGACTTGTGTTCTGTTCTGTGTATTGTACTGTATTGTATTGACCCCCTTCTTTTTTGACACCCACTGCATGCCCAACCTACCTGGAAAGGGGTCTCTTTTTGAACTGCCTTTCCCAAGGCTTCTTCCATTTTTTCCCTACAAAGGTTTTGTTGGGAGTTTTTCCATGTCTTCTTAGAGAGCCAAGGTTGGGGGGCTGTCAAAGGGCACAGGCTGTTAAAGACCCATTACAGCACTTCATGTGTGATTTTGGGCTATATAAAAAAATAAACTGTATTGTATTGTATTGCATACTTCTCAGATCAAATCCCAGTTAATAATAGAAAGACTTAATAGAGTTACATGAGATAAAGAACTAAAGACAATGTGTTCTCAGCCACACTGATTGCAGTTCTGTTCTGCTGATATGTCGCTTCTGAACAGGAGGTCCGACACCTTCACTCACAGGTCCATCTCTTATTGGTTTATCTACTGTGTAGGACATCCCTGAAAGTGGGAGAAACAATGTTAGTCGGCTTCCTGCTGTTCTTCATGACTGGAAGAAAGTAGACAAAAAGTCAGGAACCATGCTGTCTCATGGTGTGGGGTAATTTCGCTTACCTTAATGAAGCCCTGAATTTTGTGTCTAACACTAATTAGTTCTATAATCCAGTTGTCACTTGTCACGGCTACACAATGCTGTAACAGAAAAGGATAAAAAGTTGATGGTCGAGATGGTGCTATCATGTCACAGGATCCTCTGCCCAAAGGAGAAACGGAGATACTAAAAGGGCAGTTACCACGTAGTAGTAGCCCGTTTTCCTAGCTTTCCACCTCACCTTATGAAAGGATGAAAATGAAACTCAGCTGTTTCACTCATTGCTAATCATAATCACAGAATTCTTATGCTATCATGGGTTTCTTACCATTCAATTTTTGATCTAAAGGGAGGATGCTTTGATATGGACTGGCATTTCTTATAAGCAGGAAAGGATGACACAGTATGTCATGTGACCTTGGTATTATGTAACCGACAACTGGCATGGCAACAATAAAGAATATGGCCACAACCATGGAATTAACAAAATGGTGGCAGACACCAAAGGTGTCTAACACAAAATGTCACTGAGGTAAAATAACAAAACTTCACGTAACTAGCAAAAATAGTAGCAAAAATTTCCATAAAATAAAAACACTGATGTCACTAAAGCAAACTAACAATAGTTGCGGCTTTAGGCACCACATACTATTTGGTTGTTGCTGCCAAAACTCTGAAAGCTCAGCGGTGCACTTTGTGCTTATGAATATCTTGTTGTGGCAATATCTGGGGAAAACCCAGTTAAAACTGTTAGTCTTTTCTTAATTTAATATATAGATTACTTTTACTACCTATTAATTTTTTGCAAATTCTTTGAGTAATAATGGAGTTGGTTTTACTTTTTTTTTATTTTTGTGCCAGGCTAAGTAAATATAATTTATCAGTGATTTGCGTTGTTACGCACAACCTGTTTTGAACGTTGAAGAGTGCCATCATGGTTGTCACTAGTGTAACATTATTTAAGCCACCTTGTACTAAAAATCTTGTCTAAGTATGTTTACAATTCTCTAGGCACTTTGGTGTGTGATTCTTCTAAATTATTTAGGGCATTTAGGGAAAATAAATGTTGTGTTTAAGTAACAATTAAGTTTCTTAGAATTCTAATTAGGATTTGTTGCTTTAGTTAGAACAGATTTAATAGCATCAGACCCTGAATGTTTTCAGACTACATTTCTTCGTCAATCCATAATTAATAGGTCCTAGTTGCCTTCTCACTAAACTCAAAAAGGTGCAAGCCTAAAACCCAAAATCATACCCTAAAGTGTTGACCTCACATAATCAAATCAGTCTAGTTCTAAATTCAAGATGCAGGCTTGTGGCCTACACAGGCCAAACAGTGGGGCAAAAATTTTCAAAATCAAACTACTCAGGTTAGAAGAGATGAAAACCAGACAGGATTGAAGAGTGAACCAGGAGAAAAGTCGAGGCCAAAAAAAGTGGTCAAAACTGGGAGATCAAAAGTACAAGTAGCAAAGCCAAAAGGAGAAATAAAAATTGAGAGTAAAAAAAAAAGAATACAAGAGCAAGAAGTCATTAAGAAAAAAACATTTGCAGAACAGATCCAAAGAATGATTTGTGGGGAATCCACAACTTGGGTGAAGAAGTGATTTCCTGGAGGACGTTTTAACCAATCACGTTTGCCCTAATGATGGGAACTTAAAATGGCAGTGAACGTGAAAGCTCAAAATGGTGACGGAAACAATACACAAAATGATTAAACATGAAAATGAATAATTGCTACAATCGGGTGTCAGAATCAAATTCAGTGACTCCAAAAAACACCTGAAATGAGTGTCAGATTGCCAGAACCGATACAGAAAAAACTTACAAAACATCAGAAATTGAAAATCAAGCCTAACACCCAAAAATAAAAAAGAGGGAAACTTTCAAAATGAAGGAAAAAATAGTTTGCTCAAAACCAAAGACCAGGTTTGATTTAAATTTTTTCTGAGTTTGCCATTACATTTTTCTGACCTTTCTCATAACCAATTTGGGGTTTGAAGTATTTAAAGATATTAAATTTTGTGGATGGCTTGCTACCACATTTCTAGGAACTTGTTCTGAGAGGTCACAACCTATGATGTCACCAGTACATCCGGTTTAAGGACAGCGCAATGGTATCCGAGATTGGGGATAGTCTCCTTGAGACGTTGCATTAACATTTCTAATGCTTTTTTTTCCATATAAAAGAACTTTAGCCACAACTTTTAACTTCACTTTAGGGCTTTGTTTTTCGTTTTCATGACAGTGTGTTTAGACCTTTAGGTACTGACCTTGTGTGATTATTTTCACTGTTTCATCTCATTCTATTTAAGTCTGTCTTCTCTCAATTGTGGCAGAACACTAACAAAACAATCCAGAATCCCAAAATCAGTATCTTAATCAGAACCAAAATGTCTGTAAACCAAATGGTCCATCTAATATTACATCCATCCATCCATCCATTTTCCAACCCGCTGAATCCGAACACAGGGTCACGGGGGTCTGCTGGAGCCAATCCCAGCCAACACAGGGCACAAGGCAGCAACCAATCCCGGGCAGGGTGCCAACCCACCGCAGATCTAATATTACATTAATCCAAAAAAAAAGCAAGCAGAAACAACAGAACATTAACAATAACAGTGCCAAAGTAACCCTTTGAAGGTCTGCTGTCCCTTAAGTACTGCCACATTAGGTGGTCTTGACCCCATGCTTCAAGATATGAAGCACCACACATAGCTACAAATATACAAAAAAGGACACTATAAAGTAATTAGTAAAGAAAACGATATTTACAAAATAACACATTTAATAACAAAAATATATTCAAAAACAACATAAAGTATAGAACAAAGAACTCTTAAGCCATGAATGGTATGAACTGGTTGGGGTGGGCCCTGTGTGCATGAAAGCTGACAAACAACGAATGCTCATCTGGAAGTACAATGCCTATAATGCAGAATTGAGGAATAAGAAGTGCGGGTGATTTGGAACTGACAAACAGAGGAGGAGTTCCTCAGTCTGATGTCTCGTGTTTTTCGTACCGAGACAGAATGGAAAAGAAAAGGAAAAAAAAAAGGATTGCGTCTGAACTCACCATACTTCTTAATCCTTCATACAGCACCAGCTCTGTCAGGCAGCATGATATTGGCTGTCACTGGAAAGCCAGCACACAGTCTCTAAATTAGACAGGTCCAATGAATTTCAGTTGGATAAACTGACATGATCCATTGACAAGATCAGCAACCTCAGTTAGCAAGTCTGACATACCCAACAATTAGAAGTCATGTAATGTGACCTCGGCTCAAGTAGTCAGATGAGGATGCTTGTAGAGCCGTCAACCTATTAGCCCCTCTGAGCTACCAGCCTAACATACACATCTTTGGTCTGTGAGAAGAGACTGAATTCCACAGTGAGGTCATCTGCAATGCATTTTACTGCATCAGTGTGCCACCCCTCCATATGATTTATACAATTTAGATTCTGCCCCCACTTTAGTATTCCCAACCTCCTGAAACATAAGATCCAGCTACTGCTGCTATGTTACCAAGATGAGACTCCATACGTGATAACAATGGCACTGAATGTAGGCAACAGTGCAGTAACTAGGAGGTGCAAGCCAGAGACTGTTTGTAAATAGTCTACACCTCACTTAAGGCTCATTATCCATATTTAGACAGTGAACATTAGTCATATCTGCACATCTCAAACGTGTCTGTGGCGGCCTTATCTGCCTACAATCTAGACATCTCTTGCTGATTTACATACGCAATGTCTGAATCTGAGACTGCGTAACGAGTTCCCATGGTTCATGTGGATCGCATATCCCACAGGCAATTTCCAGAGTCTCATTGTCTTGTTTGCCAACTTAATAAAGTATCATATTACTTAAAGCGAACACAAAAAAAGTCCAGACACTGCCTTCAGTTGTTTTTTCATGTTTGCCTGTAAGGCAAAAGCTTACTCTCTTATGGATTAGTCTTAAAAAGCTTTAAAACATTTTGTTAATTATGACTTTCAAGAGTGTTTTTTTTAAATAAACAAAGAACACTTTGTAGACAAATATATATATATATATATATATATATATAGAGCACATTATTTTCTTTCCTTTTTTTGAAAATAGGAATTTCCCCAGAAATCAAGTGAATTGGAGTTTTGCTGAGGGCTGTATTTAACACGCCTTCAGAAGACGCTCCTCTCCAACACATTTCAGGCTTGTTCACAGTTACAGACACCAGCCATAAATCAGAAGACATGTGGAGGCTTTCACACACCACTGCTCATTAGAACAATTTGCTTTAAGGTTTCTCAGGTAAACAAAATCATTTTTCCTCAATTCTAACCTCCATGTTTCAACATTTTTTGCACATTTTTTCTAATACAGAATATACAAACAGGAGTGGTTCAGGTGCTGTCATGCAAACAAAGTGTGATGGGACCTTAGGACATTACTCACGTTTCTCATCAGTCTGGAAAGTGCGGCCTTGATTTTATTCTCCCACCATTTTTTTTCCCATCTGCTTTTTTTTTTAACCTGGAAAAATGTTGGAGGAAGCCAGTGCCTGTCAAGAAGCGCATGCAATTCAAACGTTTAGCCAATCCATCTAAGTCCTTGCACATCCACACTTGACCGATTGAGTCAATCACTCTAACATCATGCCCTTGGTCCAGAGGTCATCAACCCATCCATCAGACTTTCAATCTATTCATTCATCTATGCAGCAAACCCATCCTCTGGTCTGTCTTTACAGCTATTTTCTGAATTCACTAATTTTGTTGAAGGGTCAAGGGGAAATGGAGCCTACTAGGTTCAAGCCAGGAACCAACCTAATTTAGTTTAGCTTGTCTTTATTGCTCCCAAATGGAAATTTGTTTTGATCCAGTCAGCAATTTACAAAAGCACATTACTACTTACAAGGTATGCAATAAAATACAAAAATACAAACCACTCTGGTGGCAGTACGGAAAACCATTCTGGTGGTGGCATGCATAGACTCAGCAGCACGCATAGGCACGGCGGTTCTGTGCTCTACCTTTCGGCATCTTGTCTGTCTGTTTGTATGTGTTACTATTCGTCATGATGACGTTCTGCTGGGTGAATAATATCTACAGTTAGAATAATCTCCTAAAAATAGGACTATGCAGCGAGAGGCTTGTTACAGATGAGTTTTTCTGATCCTACGATATCCCGGCAGACATAGCCAGGCGCCCTGGCACCCCGTGGATTGCCATCCCCACAGGAAGGAGACGGGGGCGCCACAAGGAAAGTAGGCAGAAGTGGGGCTGCAGAGCTGGCATGCTGGCGAGATTACGCAGGCAGCCACACAAGCTGCCTTTTCCTAATATTTTTCTTACTAACGCAACATCTCTTGCAAATAAGATTGACAAATTAGAAGCTACAGGTTGCAGCAAATGAGATCTTTAAGGACAGTTGCATTCTGCTAATCATGGAGACCTGCCTTCACTCACTCATTCCGGACACAGCTTTCGAGTTAGCAGGCCGAACAGTACAGCGGCAAGACAGAACTAAAGATTCAAGTAAGAGATAAGGGGGGAGATTATGCCTGTATGTCAACAACAGCTGGTGTACTAACACTAAGACTGTGCAGAGTCACTGTTCACTGGACTTGGAGTGTGTGACTGTTAAATGGAGGTCTATATTTCTTTCCAGGAAGTTTTCTGTATTCATGGTAACTGCGATGTATATTCCTCCCAATGCAAGCACGAACTCGTCTTTCGGTTATTTATACAATACCATTAGCAGTCAATAGAATTTGTTTCCTGAGGTTGTTCACATCATAGCAGGGGACTTTAACCATGTGGATTTAAAAGCAGTGCTCCCCAGATTCCATCAGAACATTAACTGTGCTACTAGGGGTACAAATATTCTGGACAATATTCTACTTCATTATCAAACAGGGCTTCAGAACTAAATTAGTACCACGCCTGGGCCAGTCCAACCACATGTCGCTGCTCTTAATTCCGGTATATTACCCCCCTTAGGAAGAGTCCTCCTATCACATTTAAAACTTTTAAAAAGTGGCCTGAAGGGCTTTCTCAGCAGATGCAGAACTGCTTCAAGAGAACAAACTGGGATATTTTTGAACATCAGGACCTGGTAGAGTACACTACAACTGTTCTGGGCTGTATTAAGCTCTGCACGGACACTCTCACCGTGGATAAGTGCATCTGGGTCTATCCTAATCAGAAGCCCTGGATGACAAAAGAAGTCCAGTGCCTACTCAGGGACAGAAACACTGCTTTTAGGTCTGATGATGGGGCACAATACGACGCTGCTAGATGCAAATTGAAAAATGCCGTAAAAAAGGCTAAGGCTGCTTACAAGAGGGGGATTGAGAACTTCTTCTATAGTAACAATACAAGGCAGCTATGGCAGGGGGTTCAGCATTTCACCAGCTATAAATCCAGAAAGCCCTCCGCTGCTGACGGTGATGCTTCGCTGGCTGAGGAGATGAACCACTTCTTTGCCAGCCTCGAGGTAAAGTCACCAAAGACAGCTACATCACATCCACCAGCCCACAACAGCCACATCCTCTTAGTGAAGGAGAATGAGGTGAAGCGCACACTGAGGGCGGTGAACCCGAGGAAGGCTGCTGGACTAGATGGCGTCTGTGGTCAAATGCTGTTGGATCAGCTGGCTGGATTCTTCACCAAGATCTTCAACCATCCTTATTCTAGTCCACCATTCCACCCTGCCTGAAGTCCTCTATTACAGTTCCACTTCAAAAAAAAAGTCTATCATCAGCAGACTAAATGACTACGGTCCAGTAGCACTTATTCCTGTAATCATGAAGTGCTTTGAGAAACTGGTCTGAACTAACATCATTTCAAGCCTTCCACCAATGTTAGACACACACCAATATGCTTACAGGGCAAACAGATCTACAGAGGATGCCATAGGCACAACTCTCCATACTGTCCTAAGCCACCTAGAGCAGCAGTGGAGTTACTCTAGGTTCCTCTTTGTAGAATTTAACTCTGCATTTAATACCAACTTCCCTCATGGACTGTTGACCAACCTGACAGATCCAGGATTGTCTCACTCCATCTGCCTATGGTTTATGGATTTCCTCTCTGATTGCTCCCAGAGGATAAGAGTAGCCCCCCACATCTCCTCAGCCAAAAGCCTCAGCACTGGTTCTCCACAGGGCTGTGTGCTGAGCCCCCTTCTTTTCACCCTCTACACCCACAACTGCACCCCTGCACACTCCAGCAACAGCATCATCAAATTTGCAAATGACACCACCATGGTGTGGCTAATCTCTGGGAGTAATAAGTCCACTTACCTGGACAAAGTGAAATGGTCGTCTGGATGATGCAGGTTCTTAACACCACCAAAAGCAAGGAGCTGATCATCGACTTTAGGAGGAAGAAAACAAATATTCAGCCCCTTTTCATTGATGGGGATTGTGTGCACATACAGGAGGACCACAATTGAAGAGCTAACAGTACAGAGCTGGTAAAGAAGGCACAGCAGAGACTTTACTTCCTGAGTTTCCTCACGAAAAAACATATCACCCAAAAAGCTGCTCATGTCCTTCTACTGTTGCTCCATTGACAGTAGATTTACTTACTGCATCTGTGTGTGGTTTGCCAGCTCCACTGTATCAGAGAGGAAAGCACTCCAGAAGTTCATCACCACTGCTCAGAAGATCATTGGATGTCCTCTCCCTTCCTTGGAAGATCTTTACAGTTCCTGCTGCCTGAAAAAGGCCCGGAGAATAAATGAAGATCCATCTCACCTTGGTCACTCTGTGCATGAACTGCTGCCTTTGGGCTGATGCTTCAATGGACACTATACTGAGCAGCCATCTGAAACCAGTCACCTGGTCACCTGTTTTGGCCACTTCCAGAAAGTGACTCAAAGTCACGTCTCCATATTGGAATGTCTTTTCTTTTCTGCCCCAAATGAAGCCCATGTTTCTTTAGTTGCTGACAGTATTTGAAAAATAAACAAGATTTTAAAAAGTAACCTTTAATTCCTCAAATTTGCATTGAGGTCTCTTCTCATTTCTCCTGGCTATGAAAGACTGTGGCTAGACCAAATTGTGGCTTTGATGACTGGAAATCCCCAAAGTTATTCACTCCATTTTTTGAATTTCTATTAAGTGCAGATGTTGCATATTTAAATATGTGTATTTATATACAGTCAATTCTTGTTATATGTTCTGTATGTTCGTGAAAAACCTCATGGATATGGAAACTCCAGATCCTGAAGCATTGATGCAGTGGAAAAAATGGGGAAAGATTCTGCAGGGACTGGCAGGGGGAAACAGTGCTGTGTGGATACGCCGGCCCTCCACTCTCACCCCTCAAGGCATGAAAACAATCCTTCCACTGGTTTTCCTACCACAATTTTGGACGATTTTTTCTTCTACTGATCGTCTTCTAGCTGCTTCACTAATGATTCAACGTGGTGTGTACAAAGGGCAGTGACTTAAAAATTGTGAGATTACAACCGGTACTTACTGGGAATTCTTTGTTTGTGGAGAACAATTACAAGTCCTGGTTCACATCACAAATGGGTTATATGGCTTACCCATGCGTCTCAGCTGAGGGCAGACACACGGTGATCCATTCAGTGTAAAAGACCTGCAGACACAGAGCTCTAATGGCATCCCAGACCTGTTATTGGTCAATCTCACATTTCGCTCCTGTGATTTAAACCTCTTTCAACTGTTTTTATGCCGCATATGGCTGCGAATACAATCCCCTGCCCCATCCCTGCAGCAATGAAATTCTCCACGAATTGGTGCAATTAGACCACAGATGTCGCAAAATAGGTTACTGAATTGTGAGATTTACTGCATTTTATTATTAATCTGTGGATACCTTTTGTTTTTTGTATGGTTGCCACAATTTTATACCATGCCATAACATCCTGTCCCCACACAGTTTCTCCGGAGCTCAGCCAGAATGACCATTATGTTCTTGGTCACCTCTGTTACCAAGGCCCTTCTCCCAGAAGGCCAGCACTAGGAATTGTCGTGGTTGTTCCAAACCTATGAAGGCCGCTGTGCTCTTGGGAACCTTCAGTTCTGCAGGATTCATTTTTGTGAGAACTTAATATAGACAAGTGTGTGCCTTTCCAAATCCTGTGCAATCAACTGAATTAACCAAAGGTGGATGCCAACCAAAGTGTAGAAACATCTCAGTGATGGTCAATAGAGTGGGATGCACCTGAGGTAGACTTCAAGTGTCATAACAAAGGGTCTTAATACTTTTGTCAATGGGGTATTTCAGTTTTTTAACTATATACAGTTAAAATTATGATAACCTTTGAATGGCGGAAACAATTTATTCACAAAACATACTTCATATGTGCAAGATGATTTAAAGGAATGTCTCAACCTGTTCACCATCATGTTTAACACATGTACCATATGTAGCACATAAATTGTACTGTATATACATAGCATTGCCATTAGTGTTAACATAGTTTTGACTCTATATATACAGTGGTGTGAAAAACTATTTGCCCCCTTCCTGATTTCTTATTCTTTTGCATGTTTGTCACACAAAATGCTTCTGATCATCAAACACATTTAACCATTAGTCAAATATAACACAAGTAAACACAAAATGCAGTTTGTAAATGGTGGTTTTTATTATTTAGGGAGAAAAAAAAATCCAAACCTACATGGCCCTGTGTGAAAAAGTAATTGCCCCCTGAACCTAATAACTGGTTGGGCCACCCTTAGCAGCAATAACTGCAATCAAGCGTTTGCGATAACTTGCAATGAGTCTTTTACAGCGCTCTGGAGGAATTTTGGCCCACTCATCTTTGCAAAATTGTTGTAATTCAGCTTTATTTGAGGGTTTTCTAGCATGAACCGCCTTTTTAAGGTCATGCCATAGCATCTCAATTGGATTCAGGTCAGGACTTTGACTAGGCCACTCCAAAGTCTTCATTTTGTTTTTCTTCAGCCATTCAGAGGTGGATTTGCTGGTGTGTTTTGGGTCATTGTCCTGTTGCAGCACCCAAGATCGCTTCAGCTTGAGTTGACGAACAGATGGCCGGACATTCTCCTTCAGGATTTTTTGGTAGACAGTAGAATTCATGGTTCCATCTATCACAGCAAGCCTTCCAGGCCCTGAAGCAGCAAAACAACCCCAGACCATCACACTACCACCACCATATTTTACTGTTGGTATGATGTTCTTTTTCTGAAATGCTGTGTTCCTTTTACGCCAGATGTAACGGGACATTTGCCTTCCAAAAAGTTCAACTTTTGTCTCATCAGTCCACAAGGTATTTTCCCAAAAGTCTTGGCAATCATTGAGATGTTTCTTAGCAAAATTGAGACGAGCCCTAATGTTCTTTTTGCTTAACAGTGGTTTGCGTCTTGGAAATCTGCCATGCAGGCCGTTTTTGCCCAGTCTCTTTCTTATGGTGGAGTCGTGAACACTGACCTTAATTGAGGCAAGTGAGGCCTGCAGTTCTTTAGACGTTGTCCTGGGGTCTTTTGTGACCTCTCGGATGAGTCGTCTCTGCGCTCTTGGGGTAATTTTGGTCGGCCGGCCACTCCTGGGAAGGTTCACCACTGTTCCATGTTTTTGTCATTTGTGGATAATGGCTCTCACTGTGGTTCGCTGGAGTCCCAAACCTTTAGAAATGGCTTTATAACCTTTACCAGACTGATAGATCTCAATTACTTCTGTTCTCATTTGTTCCTGAATTTCTTTGGATCTTGGCATGATGTCTAGCTTTTGAGGTGCTTTTGGTCTACTTCTCTGTGTCAGGCAGCTCCTGTTTAAGTGATTTCTTGATTGAAACAAGTGTGGCAGTAATCAGGCCTGGGGGTGGCTACGGAAATTGAACTCAGGTGTGATACACCACAGTTAGGTATTTTTTTAACAAGGGGGCAATTACTTTTTCACACAGGGCCATGTAGGTTTGGATTTTTTTTCTCCCTAAATAATAAAAACCACCATTTACAAACTGCATTTTGTGTTTACTTGTGTTATATTTGACTAATGGTTAAATGTGTTTGATGATCAGAAACATTTTGTGTGACAAACATGCAAAAGAATAAGAAATCAGGAAGGGGGCAAATAGTTTTTCACACCACTGTATATATATATATATATATATATATATATATATATATATATTTATATATATATATATATAAAATTCAATGTCTGTCTGTCTGTCTGTCTGTCTGTCTGTTTGCTTTTCACGAGAGAATTACTTAACGGATTTAAATCTTTATTTTACTATAATTTGCTTGATTTTGCGACTTCTCTCATTGCGCCATGTATCATAGTTTGTGTGCGGCAGCGATTTATTTGTGCAAATCCGAGAGAGAGGCTGTGGACTGAGGGGAGGGGGATGCTGGACATCAGGAGTGGGGAACTGGGCGGGGCCATCCTCACTCACACACCAGCCCCCGCTCGACTCAGTCTACCTCTCACCACGTGTTGGAGTGTACATAGCGATACCTGTTCGTTTAGCGGACATTATCATCTAGAGATTGTTAAGGAGTACCTTTTGACGTTTTTGAGAGAGAAATCAGAGCTACGCGTATTTTAGAGGGTAGTTGCTGATTGGCAGAGATATCACGGCCACGTGCTTTTCTCCTCACACCAGGGATGCTCTCCCGTCAGAGCTCAACACGATCAGATACATTGCCAACTTTTTGACGTTAGAGCGTACCTACGTTCCGCTAGGCCAGAATTACTTTTTTTTATTTTATCGATTTTTAAAGTTTGTCCTGTTTCACTACTACTTGGGCGGAGCCACAGGGGACAGCTAGTTTTTAATAAATTTGCAAAAATTCATACAATCATGTTTTCACATTGTTAATCTGAGGCATTGAGTGTTGCTTAATGTGGGGAAAAAATAATATGAATAATTTTAGCATAAGGCTGCAACATATCAAAACATGAAAAAAGTGAAGGGTCTTATTACTTTCTGAATTGACTGTATTAGTAGAAACTGCTCTGTAGTGTGCTTCTTACTGTTGTCAAGGATTCATAGTTCTAGCATCTACACTCTTAAAAATGGCATTTCTTTAATGGGATTTTATGGTTCTTTACTGGGTTGTGTGGTTCCTTGTGGAACATTTACTTGACAAAGCATGATTTCATTCTGGGAAGCGTTCTTTTGCATATGAAGTTGGTTCTTTGTGCTTTGAAAAACTTCTTAATATAAAAAAATAAATAAATCTTTAATGTATGATAGGCTACCTAGCAGGGTGCTAACAGATTAAGAAAACCTGGACTTAGCTGTGCTATTGAATGCAACAAGAGTCTTTGTAAAACCAGGACCCCCTGGAATTTTACAGATCTGTTACCATTACTTCATGATTATTTACTGCACAGATTAAAATATATTAGGGTTTTTTTCTGGAACTCTCATGTGGATGGGTCTTTTGGGAATCAATAATGGTCCCCTCTATGGCGTCAGTCTAAAGAACCACTCTGGTGCTTTTTTTTTGAAGAGTGAACCTACTGTAGGGTGTCACACACGTGCACATGGGAGGCCATTAAAGGGCCTGAATGAGGGTAATTCCACGCCAGACCAGGGGGTGGCAGAGTGCACTGACCCCTTCTCTCTTTCCACTGCAGACCAATTACGGGAAATTCCGTCTGGTACTGAGGACGTCACTTCTGTTTCCGGTCCCAGCCCTGATGATGTCACTTCCAGTTCCAGCCCTGATGACATCACTTCCTGTCCTCTCCTTTAAAACCTCCATCTTTTCCTCATCAAAACAGTTTTGTTCTGGACTCAAATCTGTACTCAATTGTACACAAAACTTAACTCTTTTGCAGCCAGGAAACAACATACGGGTGGCTGCCCCAACTCCTTTTGTGGCTCACTTGTCTCTTCTTTGACAATGGTTATGATGTTTAATTAATTTTTAAAATAATTGTTTGTACAGTACACCCCCAAAATTCACAGGGGTTACATTCCTAGAGCACCCGCGAATTGTGAAACCCCGCAGCTTTTGGCTGTGGTTAAAAAATGCCTTTTAAATGCCTATTTTTATAGTTTCAACCCTAAATACAGTATGCCCCCAAAGCACTTTAATTTTGTTGCAAACTAAGCTTAATACATTAATACATTACCTAAAAAATGACCTTAATACATTACCTAAAAACAGAATGTAAAGGTAAACCCATCTACTGTACAGTACTGTACTGCTATGTTTCCCACGGAGCTATAATGTAAAATACCAATGTTACCGCTATACGTACTGTAATTCATGCAAGCGCATTTTCTTTGGTATGTGCTGTCACTTTGTTTGTTATAAGTAGAGTAAACACATAATAATTTCATTTAATTAAAATACAGTAAAATGTACGGGTACTCACCAATGATGAATGATATTGATGATGATGATGATGAAGTAGCTGTGCAGTACGATGCAGAGGATTTACAACTCCTCGGGTGGCGCCTCTTCTTCAGGTGCTTCAGGAGGAGTCGTATCTTTTGATGGGTCTTCTTCTGGTGGGGTTTGATGCTGGCTTTTCTTTATAGGTTTCAGGAACATTGTGATGGGAAGTTGCTACATTGTCTCCTGTAGTGAACTGATGGTGCAATTTCCAAGCTTTCTCACGGATCATGTTACCGTCCAAGGGGATGTTCTTCTTCCTGCAGTCGATGACCCACAGTGCCAAGGCAGATTCCATCCTGACGATATTTTTATTCCTTACGGTCGTTACCTTTTTGGCACTATCACAGAAAGTTACAGATACGGTACTCCAGATCGCTGCTTCATTCTTTTTTATGTAGTGTGCGGTGCTTTCATTAATGCCATAGTGGCGCACTACTGCAGCATAACCTTTTTAGTTCCCAGAGCAAATCCAGCAGTTCAACCTTCTCCTGGAGTGTTTTAAACTCAGTGCTAGAAGCCTTAGAAGGTGCAGGGCATTTCGGCGACATCTTGTGCGTTTAAGAATAACAAAATGAATAGAATAACAAAATGGAAAACACGAGGATACTCATCTGGAGACACGTCACATGGCAGCAGTCAATCAGCAGCAAGGAGAAATGAATAACGCTCTCGGATTGGCTACTTTCACCATCCCAAACCGCGTTTCCCTCAACGGTTACTTCCTGTTCTCACTACAGCACAGTATTGCCACGAAAAAAGACATAAAAAATTGCAGAGGATATTTGCACTTTCCGCTAACAATTAATAGTTAGGTTCTAAGGAAAAATCCAGGAACAACTGAGTCCGCGAACCCTGAACCACGACTTTGCGGGGGTCTACTGTATTTATAGTGTTATTATTATTATTTTTGTAAAGCTAACTAAAATATGCGCTTTTGTTTTCGTGGATATCACCACTTTAGGCATCTGTTGTCATGGCTGCCATCTTTCTGAAGCCTCATATGCCGTCAGTTCCTTTGCATGTGATGCACACACTGCATAAAACATGTGGTCACGATGGCCACACTATAACAGACTGCCAAGAGCATTATACATCATCTAAACTGTAAAAAATGAAACAATAATCTTAGAGTGCTGATAGTGAATAAGTAATTAGGAAATTCAGTTTGGTTTTGATTTGTTTTTGCTCTTGATGTTTGAGTTGGTGTATGATTGATTGAATGTCTTATGTATCAACCATTGTTAAAATCCTTGACTATTATAAAAAAAGATTCCAAAATGAAGACCTTCATTGACCTCGGCCACTCTTTAAGTCAAGGTTGCCTACTTCTGTATTCACTTCAGATCCATGTTCTGTTCTGTCTATTAAATTTATGGTAACCTTCATGTCACATCTCTACATGTGATGCTTTTTGCTCTTTCATTAATATACATCACCATTGCAGAATGAGCACAGATTTCCAGGTGCATTTAAGACGGCTGACCATGAATGAATATCTCTGTTTTCTGTCTTTGTTTGCTCTTGGTTTGTTAATATTTACCTTTGACCCTGGATGCAGTATGTTGAGCATGTCCAGTGTCCTTGCATTTAGCAGTTAGGTATGAGTCTCAGATGGACACAGCTAATGTCAAGTTACAAATTGACGTTTGTACTTCTAGGCTCCAAGGTGTTGTTTCAAGTGAGCAGTTGAATGCAGGAGATATGGTATCCTTGCCCAGTCATACTTCTGGTCTCCAGTATGTTGATTCAGAAATGAGTCCACAGTTGGAGCTATGAATGAAATCTGCCATTGGACCAAGTCGGAATGTAATTTCTTTTTTTTTATGTCCAGGACAGCATCACAGTTCATTGCAGACCTTCACCTCTGTGAGCTTGACTGCTGACTTAATCTTTTCCTCTCTTCATTTTCTCATACTTTCCCTTCCTGTTCCGTCACTGGCTTATGAGTTGGTTTATGCTTTGTTGATGAAATAATAACATTCTCAAATCCACTTAACCTCATTTTCAGATCACAGGGATTTGGAGCCTATTTTGGCATCTTTGTACACAAGACAGAAGCCAGCCATGGACAGTCCATTCCACAACCCACACTTGCACTCTCACAGAAACCAGTTTGGAATCACCGACTCACCTAACTTGCCTGTCTTTGCAGATGTGGGAATAGAACCAGAGTACTCTGTGAAAAATCCACATTGATGTAATGTAAATGTAAATTCAACACAGACAAAGATCCCAAGTGGATTCAAGCTCAGGATACTGGACTTGCTAAGCAGCAGCACCCACCACCACTGCATCACCATGCAGTGCCAGCTACAGTAAGTGCAGCTTCAGCCACACTTAAGAAATCACTTAGGGTACTGCTGGCTACTTGGGTGATAACACGACGGCAAACTAAAGTTTGTTATATGCCACTTGTCACTTCAAATTAGATATACAGTTAGGTCCATAAATATTTGGACAGAGACAACTTTTTTCTAATTTTGGTTCTGTGCATTACCACAATGAATTTAAAATGTAATAACTCAGATGCAGTTGAAGTTCAGACTTTTAGCTTTAATTCAGTGGGGTGAACAAAACGATTGCATAAAAATGTGAGGCAACTAAAGCATTTTTTTAACACAATCCCTTCATTTCAGGGGCTCAAAAGTAATTGGACAATTGACTCAAAGGCTATTTCATGGGCAGGTGTGGGCAAGTCTGTCATTATGTCATTATCAATTAAGCAGATAAAAGGCCTGGAGTTGATTTGAGGTGTGGTGCTTGCATGTGGAAGATTTTGCTGTGAACAGACAACATGCGGTCAAAGGAGCTCTCCATGCAGGTGAAAGAAGCCATCCTTAAGCTGCGAAAACAGAAAAAACCCATCCGAGAAATTGCTACAATATTACGAGTGGCAAAATCTACAGTTTGGTACATCCTGAGAAAGAAAGCAAGCACTGGTGAACTCAGCAACGCAAAAAGACCTGGAAGTCCATGGGAGACAACAGTGGTGGATGATCGCAGAATCATTTCCATGATGAAGATAAACCCCTTCACAACAGCCAACCAAGTGAACAACACTCTCCAGGGGGTAGGCGTATCGATATCCAAGTCTACCATAAAGAGAAGACTGCATGAAAGTAAATACAGAGGGTGCACTGCAAGGTGCAAGCCACTCATAAGCCTCAAGAATAGAAAGGCTAGATTGGACTTTGGTAAAGAACATCTAAAAAGCCAGCACAGTTCTGGAAAAACATTCTTTGGACAAATGAAACCAAGATCAACCTCTACCAGAATGATGGCAAGAAAAAAGTATGGAGAAGGCGTGGAACAGCTCATTATCCAAAGCATAGCACATCATCTGTAAAACACGGTGGAGGCAGAGTGATGGCTTGGGCATACATGGCTGCCAGTGGCACTGGGACACTAGTGTTTATTGATGATGTGACACAGGACAGAAGCAGCCGAATGAATTCTGAGGTGTTCAGAGACATACTGTCTGCTCAAATCCAGCTAAATGCAGTCAAATCGATTGGGGGGCGTTTCATGATACAGATGGACAATGATCCAAAACATACAGCCAAAGCAACCCAGGAGTTTATTAAAGCAAAGAAGTGGAAAATTCTTGAATGGCCAAGTCAGTCACCTGATCTTAACCCAATTGAGCATGCATTTCACTTGTTGAAGACTAAACTTCAGACAGAAAGGCCCACAAACAAACAGCAACTGAAAGCCGCTGCAGTAAAGGCCTGGCAGAGCATTAAAAAGGAGGTAACCCAGCATCTGGTGATGTCCATGAGTTCAAGACTTCAGGCTGTCATTGTCAGCAAAGGGTTTTCAACCAAGTATTAGAAATGAACATTTTATTTCCAGTTATTTAATTTGTCCAATTACTTTTGAGCCCCTGAAATGAAGGGATTGTGTTAAAAAATGCTTTATTTGCTTCACATTTTTATACAATCGTTTTGTTCACCCCACTGAATTAAAGCTGAAAGTCTGCACTTCAACTGCATCTGAGTTGTTTCATTTAAAATTCATTGTGGTAATGTACAGAACCAAAATTAGAAAAAAGTTGTCTGTCCAAATATTTATGGACCTAACTGTATATAATTTTAGGACTCGATGAGGGCTCAAAGGTTGTTTGTAATGGACTGTTGTGTAAATGATAGAACTGAGAGGGGGTGCACTTATTTTTTCACAGGATCTTTATATCAAAGAAGAATCTCCTTAGTTGACCTTAAGATTGAGGGA
The DNA here is from genome assembly GCF_900747795.2 of Erpetoichthys calabaricus. NCBI lineage: Eukaryota > Metazoa > Chordata > Cladistia > Polypteriformes > Polypteridae > Erpetoichthys > Erpetoichthys calabaricus. Next base: position 62,082,830 of record NC_041407.2, read on the forward strand.
GTCAGAGTAAACTGCCTAAGGGCAATAGTCAGGGCAGGCTAGAATCAACCACAAAGGACTGTGTTTGATCACCAAATCAAAGGACTAAACAACATTTAAGGTCAGAACAGAACAGAGCCAAAGCCAAAAACCTTGACAAGAAATTAATTTTGTTGTAGTATCTTGTTTCTTTAATTAGACTCAAAGTGCAGATGCTTTCTGAGAAATGTGATGATGTGGGTTCGCTGTATGCTCCCATCGTCTGTCCGGGAGCCCCTGAACCCATCACCGTCGGTAATGTTACCGATGAGCTCTGCAGTGAGGCATAACAAATAGAGCAAGGGGATGGTGCCAAAGTGCAAAGTGCTTTTATTTAAAAATCAACAAAACAAAACAATGTTCAAATAAATAAAGTGCAGTTTTTTCCAAAACGTCTTCATTAAATAAATAATGCATAAAACCAGTTGTGAAGTGGAGGTAAAAAAAAAACACCATAGACAAAAAGTCTTAAAAACAACGAGGTTAAAACAATGCTGGAAGCAGTCCTTAACAACACAAAGCCCAGTGTCTTTTTACCTGGTGGCTCCCCTGCTTCTCCCGTCTGGGCTTTGCAACAGGAGAGTCGCCATACCTGCAGCTGACCTTCTTACTCACTCTACTGATCTGGTGGCCTTCCGATCCCTGGCTCCGGTTCAGGTCACCTAGATCGAGACTTGGCTTCCCTGGCGACCAGGACGCCCACATCAGAGGATTCACTGCCCAAGCCTGCCGACTCCCGCTGCCTTCTCGGCCTTACGCAGTCAGCCGTCCTTTTGCCGGTCACTCCCATTCCTTCATACGATGCTCAGTGGGAGCGCCCACTTCCAACAGCCCTAGGTGTTGGCCAAACACCCCTACTAGAGCTCACCGTCCAGCTGCCTGCCTGCTCACACCGCTCTCTCTCTCTCTTCTCGCTGCTTCCTGCAACCTCCGTTTCTTTTACTTTCTCTTTCTTTTTTCTTCCCCCCCTAGCTGACTCGCGCTTCTATTTATGAAGAGGACGTGGTAGCTGTGGCAATCAGCAGCTCCTGGGAACAATTACGGATGCGGACTGCTTCTCACCTGTGCACTTAGGTGAGAAACTCCCACATCACGAACTCATCAGGAACCACTTCGGCCACATGCCACCACGCCCCCTCGCTATTTTAAAAGTGGCCCTTTTAACTGGAGCTATGGACCCGCTATACCACAAGAAAATGAATCACTCTTTCAAAGGTGGCCACTACAAGCATGTGACCACATCTCAATAACATCATGCACAATGACCACACCCCAAAATGTCATGTGACATCACAGATACCTATTCCAAAATTGAGGAACGTAAAGACTTCACAAGCCACTAAAGAAATAAAATAGTAAGCTTGATAATAAAAAAAATAATATAATACAAGTGAATGTTATTTTTTTCCTGAATCTTGACAGTTGCATGCTGTTGGAATCCTTCTTGATCTACCTTGGCCATGGCAACTGGAAGCGGCAATTACTCCGCAGTAAGCAGTGAGATATAATAATGGTGTTGAAAACGCCCACAGTCAGTGTTCTGTATCATCCAGGGTTTATGCTTGTTTTCTGTCTTATGGTTGTTTATTATGTGTTTTTTTATGTGTTTTTTGTTATTACTGTTATGATTATTATTTAATTTTAATGTATTGTTTATCTAAGTTGTTTTCTTATGTTTCACATGCTGTGTGGGTGGAACCTCCCAAGAGGTGGGGCCACAATGACATCACTGCCGCTGGGACCACCCTCTGCCTTTATATTCTGGAGGAAGAGTTGGTGCCAGCAGTGATTCATTGGAGTTCGTAAAATAAACATCGTGATGTTAGTACTGTATGGATTTTTTGGTTTTCTGGATTTTATTTTTGCTACTATTTTGGAATTTTTCCTGTTAAATTGTGAATTTAGACTGGTCTGCTTTGGATTGTCTTTTTAGGCAAATCCTTTTGCTATATTTTGCCTATTTTACTTTTTTATTCTCTTTTTGCTTATTCTAAGTAAATTCTTATTTGTTGGTTTTGTCATTCATGTCAGAGGTTTTATGGCTTATCCTCTTCCTTGAAAAGCATTTTTATGCACTTATAGTGCATCCGGAAAGTATTCACAGCGCATCACATTTTGTTATGTTACAGCCTTATTCCAAAATGGATTAAATTCATTTTTTTTCCCTCAGAATTCTACACACAACACCCCATAATGACAACGTGAAAAAAGTTTACTTGAGATTTTTGCAAATTTATTAAAAATAAATAAATTGAGAAAACACATGTACATAAGTATTCACAGCCTTTGCCATGAAGCTCAAAATTGAGCTCAGGTGCATCCTGTTTCCCCTGATCATCCTTGAGATGTTTCTGCAGCTTCATTGGAGTCCACCTGTGGTAAATTCAGTTGACTGGACATGATTTGGAAAGGCACACACCTGTCTATATACAGTAAAGTCCCACAGTTGACAGTTCATGTCAGAGCACAAACCAACAATGAAGTCAAAGGAATTGTCTGTAGACCTCTGAGACAGGATTGTCTCGAGGCACATATCTGGGGAAGGTTACAGAAAAATTTCTGCTGCTTTGAAGGTCCCAATGAGCACAGTGGCCTCCACCATCCGTAAGTGGAAGAAGTTCGAAAACACCAGGACTCTTCCTAGAGCTGGCCGGCCATCTAAACTGAGCGATCGGGGGAGAAGGGCCTTAGTCAGGGAGGTGACCAAGAACCCGATGGTCACTCTATCAGAGCTCCAGAGGTCCTCTGTGGAGAGAGGAGAACTTTCCACTTTGAGCTACTTTTTGTATGAAAATGTGCTATGTAAATAAATGTTGTTGTTGTTGACAACCATCTCTGCAGCAATCCACCAATCGGGCCTGTATGGTAGAGTGGCCAGACGGAAGCCACTCCTTAGTAAAAGACACATGGCAGCCTGCCTGGAGTTTGTCAAAAGGCACCTGAAGGACTCTCAGACCATGAGAAAGAAAATTCTCTGGTCTGATGAGACAAAGATTGAACTCTTTGGTGTGAATGCCAGGCGTCATGTTTGGAGGAAACCAAGCACCGCTCATCACCAGGCCAATACCATCCCTACAGTGAAGCATGGTGGTGGCAGCATCATGCTGTGGGGATGTTTTTCAGCAGCAGGGACTGGGAGACTAGTCAGGATAAAGGGAAAGATGACTGCAGCAATGTACAGAGACATCCTGGATGAAAACCTGCTCCAGAGCGCTCTTGACCTCAGACTGGGGCGACAGTTCATCTTTCAGCAGGACAACGACCCTAAGCACACAGCCAAGATATCAAAGGAGTGGCTTCAGGACAACTCTGTGAATGTCCTTGAGTGGCCCAGCCAGAGCCCAGACTTGAATCTGATTGAACATCTCTGGAGAGATCTTAAAATGGCTGTGCACCGACACTTCCCATCCAACCTGATGGAGCTTGAGAGGTGCTGCAAAGAGGAATGGGCGAAACTGGCCAAGGATAGGTGTGCCAAGCTTGTGGCATCATATTCAAAAAGACTTGAGGCTGTAATTGCTGCCAAAGGTGCATCGACAAAGTATTGAGCAAAGGCTGTGAATACTTATGTACATGGGATTTCTCAGTTTTTTTATTTTTAATAAATTTGCAAAAACCTCAAGTAAACTTTTTTCATGTTGTCATTATGGGGTGTTGTGTGTAGAATTCTGAGGAAAAAAATGAATTTAATCCATTTTGGAATAAGGCTGTAACATAACAAAATGTGGAAAAAGTGATGCGCTGTGAATACTTTCCGGGTGCACTGTATCACACTTCAAAAGCCAACTTCCCTTTTGGAACTTGTGCAAGCCAAAGCGTGCCTGTTGGAGTTTGGGCTCAGGCTACTTGAGGTGAGGCCTATCTTTAGGCAGTTTGTGGGCCTCAGACCCATTTTGTCATGTTTGTGTTGGCAACTCACAATAATCAGGAGTTGGGAGCACTTGTCCTTGCAGTGATTTTCAGTTTCTGACATTTTCTTGTCTTGGCTTGTGTTTTGGTGCCTTCTCTGTTTTTTTTTCTTGTTGTAAGAGTACATTCAAAAGTAGTGTAATGGTAGTGTAGTGGTTTGCACTGTTGCTTTACAGCTCAAAAGAACTAAACTTAATTGTTAGCTTAGCCTCTGACTTTGTTGAGTTTGTAAGTTCCACCAGTACTTATGTTTTTTTTCTCCAGGCATGTCACGTTTTCTTTCACATTCCAGAGATGACTGCATTAAAATGAATAGTAACTCTAGATTTCTCTGTATAAATGAGAGTTGCCACAGGCTTAATTATGACCTGTGATGTACTGGCACTCTTACCTGCACTCTCGCCAATTTGACACTGAATTGGATTAACTAAACTTGAAAAGGGATGGGCGAACTTTAGAAGTGTTGCTATTGGCTGGCTGATTGATTGTGGTTGCTGACACTGGAGGAGCATTTATGCTGCTTTTACGTGCTCTTGGATAGATAGTAAATCCCAGTTTCTGAGTCAGAAACTCCTTGTTAGCACTCTATGAACTTGAAGCTATGAGTCAGACAATTCAGAGGAAACAAAGATAACCGAATTGTCTGAGCTGTCACGGATCACTGACCTTTCACCTTAGTCAGCTGTATAACATAAAGCAAGTAACCTGGCCAGCCGGAAATGTCATTTTTTGGTTGAATTTCATTTGTGGTGAATTGACAGAACTTTAATATGTTTATTTTGTTCTTTATTTCCACAAAAAATGCCATTTATTGTTAATTGCATTTTTTTGGACAGATCAGGTATCAAATCAACAGCAACCTTGCATTTCTCTGAATAGTCTGACCAGAAACCCAGGTGAACATGCTGAAGAGGGAAAGTGAAACGTCACAATTCAGATCTCCGAATAGTCTGAGATCACGTGAGCACATTAGTTGGGGATCGAGAGAATACACTTTGACCTTGGGTTGTTTCTGAATCTGAGCAAGGGTACTGCAACTTTTTAGATGTCTATGTCTTAGCTTCTACTTGGCCAGAGTTGTCAGGAAAAATTTTGCTTTGAAGTAAAGTTGCCCAACCGTTGTCACTTAAGAATAAATTACTGAGTGTGCTGCGTCCTAACATCATGAATAAGTGCCTTTTCAATTAAGGCTTCAATTAAGTAGAGTACATGACTTGAGTCACCAGGTAGACGTGAACTGTGTGGATAGTGCTTTGAGTACTGAGAAAAGCGCTATATAAATGTAATGAATTATTATTTATTATTTATTAATGAGTATATTTTCATACATCCAAACTCCATAGTGCTGTATGTTATGGTTAGACTGAGCTTAGCCCATGACTTCACATTTCTGGCCTTTTCAGCGCTTATCTCAGCTGCTTTTGGCCAAGAAACAGATTTAGCTCTGGCCGTTTTAATAATTCAGTTGTCAGGGTAGATATATTAATGGTGCTAAGGCCGCCTGCTCTGAATTCTTTTCTGTTATGATTGAGTCCTTTTTAAAATGTTTTTCATTTTGTATAATTCTTCTAATATTCCCCTGCTTATTGTAATTTTTGCAGTTTTTCTCCAGTCCTTTATCACTCTAGAATGCCAATGGGGCCCTATGGTGAAACCAGAAAAAAATGATGCAACACAACTTGGCTTCAAATATACTGTCACATATGTGCGATTAGGAGGGAGCTGAGTGGACCAAGTAGAAGTAATTACCCACCAGGCCAGAGGGTGGTGGGGTGCACTAAACCTACCTCTGTTATCTCTGCAGGCCAAATACGGGAAAACCTGCCTGATTTGACATCAACGAAGTCACTTCTGCTTCCAGTGCCAAGACTGACGTCACTTCCAGTTCCGGCCTAGATGACATCACTTCTGCTTTTGGCTTATAGAGCCGCCATCCTTTCAAATACCAGGGTAGTTCAGTTTTGGAACTCAACAAGAGCACATCATTGCTTATTTCTTTGCCCTTTTGCAGTCAGGGACAATATACAGGTGGCTGCCCCAAACCTTTTTCGTGTGTTGAGACTGCTTCTTTTACAATATCTTCTTATCAAAATATCCAAACACATCCTCAATATCTAATATAGGAATCATAGCAGTGACAAAGCTGTAGATGTGCCATCAGATTTTATATATGCTTTCAAAAGAGCGCACCACTTAACAATCCAAAAACGTATGGGAAGTGGCACCATTTAGTTATGTTTTCAAGTGATGAATTGTACTCTTCCTCAGTCTGTTCAAAGCTCAACTCTAAATCGTTCGTCTCACACAGTCCCCTGAACTCTGGCTATCCAAAATGTATTCAGGCCATGACCTTAAAGTAATGTTGTCAAACACTTAAAGGTACGAAACAATAACACAAAAATGAGATTTAAGTATAAACCTTAATAATAACATAAATGTCATGTGCCTTTTTTATAGGCTGCCATCAAAAACTGTACTGACTATTTTAATTTTAAAAGTTTCACATGTCGCACTGCACAGTTGGCCATGCCTTGACACATGTCACTTCATGATATTGCTGTTCATTTTTCTGATTTTTCCACAGCATATTCTGTATACATTAATTATACAATTTTGTGAAATATTGCTAATTTCCATAATGTTATTAAGGTGTCAGTCACATGTACCATGTTTATCAAATGTCTCTTAAGTTTCCACCGTATATGTGTACTTAAAAACGACAGGCACCTTTCAGCTTGAAGGATCATCTGAATCTGCCAAGGTACTCAGGGAAGCTTTCATAATGAGAGAAACAGCCAAGTTTGACATCACATTCAATGTCCCATTACACATTTTTATCGTTTTAATGTCTGTTTTATGTGTTTTACTGGTTTAAAACTAATGCTTCTCATTTTTTCATATTTTTTACAAACATACTATATATTATGTGGTTTTTTGTCCATTTTTTCCCGAAGATGCTTTATATCGTGGCAGTATTCCATCGTGAAGCTCGTATCACAATATACAGTACATTGTATTTGGATTAAGCCAATCATTTCACATCGAATAAGGATTTATGAGGTAGTAGGGAGAGATATGCCTTGCCTCCAGCAGCATTATTTAACACATCGGTTTTCCTGGAGTGATTCGCTGCTTAATTGAAAGATATCGATGAATTTGGGAATTTTGAAGACATGGATTAGATCCCCACACAGCCTTCTCTGCCTGAGAGTAAAGAGATGTACCTCACTGAGCCCGTCAGGGTACAGTGGGTCCTTATGTCCTGGGAGGCACTTGCTTGATTTTCTCTGCACAGCTTCACGTGCTGTTATGTCTTTTTGTAGTCTGTTGCCTACACCTGCACTCAGTGTGCTCTCGCTAGAACAACAACAACATTTATTTATATAGCACATTTTCATACAAAAAGTAGCTCAAAGTGCTTTACATAATGAAGAAAAGAAAAATAAAAGACAAAATAAGAAATTAAAATAAGATAACATTGGTTAACATAGAAAAGGAGTAAGGTCCAATGGCCAGGGTGGACAGAAAAAACAAAAAAAACTCCAGACAGCTGGAGAAAAAAATAAAATCTGCAGGGGTTCCAGGCCACGAGACCACCCAGTCCCCTCTGGGCATTCTACCTAACATAAATGAAATAGTCCTCTTTGTAGTTAGGGTTCTCACGGAGTCACTTTATGCTGATGGTCCTACAGACTTCTGGCTTTTAATCCATCCATCATTGTTGGAACACCACGGTGCTTTAGGTAGATGGTGGTGTGGCGCAAGCCACCACCAAAAGGACACCGGAAAAGGAAACAGAAGAGAGAGTAGGGGTTAGTACAAATTTTAGAGCCACCATGAATAGTTATTATAATAAATTGGATATACAGAGTATCAGGATTTAAATTACAGTGAAGTTATGAGAAGGCCATGTTAAAGTAATGTGTTTTCAGTAGTTTTTTTAAAGTGCTCCACTGTATTAGCCTGGCGAATTCCTACTGGCAGGCTATTCCAGATTTTAGGTGCATAACAGCAGAAGGCCGCCTCACCACTTCTTTTAAGTTTTGCTCTTGGAATTCTAAGGAGACATTCAGTTGAGGATCTGAGGTTACGATTTGGAATATAAGATGTCAGACATTCCGATATATAAGATGGAGTGAGATTATTTAAGGCTTTATAAACCATAAGCAGAATTTTAAAGTCAATCCTGAATGACACAGGTAACCAGTGTAGCGACATCAAAACTGGAGAAATGTGCTCAGATTTTCTTTTCCTGGTTAGGATTCTAGCAGCTGCATTCTGCACTAGTTGCAAACGATTGATGTCTTCTTTGGGTAGTCCTGAGAGGAGTGCGTTACAGTAATCTAGTCAACTGAAAACAAAAGCGTGAACTAATTTCTCAGCATCTTTCAATGATATAAGAGGTCTAACTTTTGCTATGTTTCTTAAGTGAAAAAATGCTGTCCTAGTGATCTGATTAATATGCAATTTAAAATTTAGATTACAGTCAACAGTTAACCCTAAACTTTTTACCTCCGTCTTGACTTTTAATCCTAATGTATTCAGTTTATTTCTAATAGCCTCATTGTATCCATTATTGCCAATCACTAAGATTTCAGTTTTCTCTTTATTTAACTTGAGAAAGTTACTATTCATCCATTCTGAGATACAAGTTAGACATCGTGTTAGTGAATCAAGAGAATTGGGGTTATCAGGTGCAATTGATAAATACAGCTGTGTGTCATCAGCATAGCTGTGGTAGCTCACGTTATGTCCCGAGATAATCTGACCTAATGGAAGCATGTAGATTGAGAAGAGCAGCGGACCCAGGATAGAGCCTTGTGGAACACCATATAGAATATCATGTGTCTTTGAGTTATAATTGCCACAACTAACAAAGAATTTTCTCCCTGCCAGGTAGGATTCAAACCAATTTAAGACACTGCCAGAGAGGCCCACCCACTGACTAAGGCAATTTCTAAGAATATTATGATCAATGGTGTCAAATGCAGCACTCAGATCTAAGAGGATGAGAACAGATAAATGGCCTCTGTCTGCATTTACCCGCAGGTCATTTACTACTTTAACGAGTGCAGTTTCTGTGCTGTGATTTGTTCTAAAACCTGACTGAAATTTATCAAGAATAGCATGTTTATTGAGGTGCTCATTTAACTGTATAATGACTGCCTTCTCCAGAATTTTACTTAAGAAAGGCAGGTTAGAGATGCGTCTAAAATTTTCAAGAGCAGAGGGGTTGAGATTATTTTTCTTAAGTAGGGGTTTATCTACAGCAGTCTTAAGACAGTCTGGGAAGACCCCCGTATCTAATGACGAATTTACTATGTCAAGAACATTATCAATTAGCACGCCCGATACTTCTTTGAAAAAATTTGTTGGTATTGGGTCAAGGATGCAGGTGGAGGGTTTCATTTGAGAAATTATTTTATGTAAATCAGATAAATCTATCCTAGTGAAAGAGTTTAATTTGTTTATAATGGAATGCTGGGGTTTAGGAGGATCCTCAGTGTTGGGGAGATATACTATGTTATTTCTAATATCATTAATTTTTTGATTGAAAAATACAGCGATAGCCTCACAGGTTTTACTGGAAGTACTCAGGAGGCATTCCTTTGAGTTACCTGGGTTTAACAGATGATCAATCGTTGAGAATAAGACTGGGATTACTAGCATTGTTATTTATAATCTTAGAGAAATAGCAGCGCCTCTCAAGACGGACTGTGTTATTGTATTCTGTTATTTTAACTTTCGATATTTCATAGTCAATAGTTAGTTTAGTCTTCCTCCATTTACGCTCAGCTCTACGGCATGTTCTCTTTAAATCAGACACTCTTTGGGTCTTCCATGGTATAACAATGCTAGAAGAACACTATTGTCATAATGATAACTAAAACTTAGAAATTTCTTGCTTCTTTAAGAATTTTTTCTCATAGTAAACTTAAGGTTATCTTGCCTCAGGTATTATCGTTTCATTCTGAATTCTTTATATAGTTCTATAATTATTAGGAATTATTAATGTATTATTTGTGACTTTGCCGTGACTCTATTTTGAACAGTCTTCATTTTATTGGTGTTTTTTTTTTTGGTACACTGTATTAATCCTTGAGGGGAAATTGGCTTTTCACGTGAAATTTGGGGGTCAGAGAGCAGGGTCATCCATTACACAGCACCCCTGAAAGGGCTTTGCTCAAGGGTCCAATGGAATAGTATCCCTTCTTGCAGTAACAGGACTTGAACTGGTAACCTTCCAGATACCCGTGCAGATCCTTAGCCACAGAGCCACCAGTAATTACGGGTTACTAGGGAGCGTTTACCAGAAGTCACACTGCCCTGATGCTTCTAACTCTGATGGTATTTAAACCCCCTGAAGATCGTCTGAATTTCTGTATTTTGCTTCATACTTGAATTTCTCTGTTTGCGGCATCGCACTCCTTTAACTTATAGTTCTTGGTTCTTATTTTGGCTTTGAGTTCTTTTCCAGGTCTGTCTTTCTGGTTACAACTTGTGCCTGTTTTCTTGATTATGCGTTTTCTTTGTCCTTTTTCTGGTCCTTTCCCTTTGTGATGCCGAGAGCCTTTCTGGCAGTATGGGTATACAGTCTAAACATGATGTTCCCTGATTTGCATTCAACTGTCTTTACAATATAATCTAAATTTTATTTTCCATGTTAATTTCTTCTGCACATTGCCTAGACATGCAGACGTAAACCAATAAATATTTTTCTGAGGCTGCCTCTTGTGGGTCAGTGTTGCTCACTTTTTAATAATTACATTTTCTTTTGATTGTGACTATTGCATTTCACACTTTTCTGCATTAAAAAGTGTTGGTCCAGTTTTCAAGATTGTCCAGACCGTTCCTTTGTTGCATTTTCAGTATTTGTTATCCCTCCATATATTGAAATCAGTGTCACTGAACGAGTTAGAGAAAAATCCAAGCAGAGACCCTTGAGGGTCCCTGATGATGACCACATTTTGTGTTTGTTTTTATCTGTCCTCTTTTGTCTGTCCAAATAACTAACTTAATTCTCAACCAGTCCAGAGTGACCAGTTATCCCCCTTGTCTTTGAAATGTGGTAGAAACCAGAGAAAAAACCCACCCAGATATGGGGAGAGCATGCAGACTCCACATGGCTGGCAGCCAAACCAGTAATGAATAAATAATAAGGAAATTTTCTCCCTACCCTTTTCTAAATTCTGTTTTATTTTCCATTTACCTCATTGTATAGTAAAGTAGGAATGATGTAAATATGATATAAATTTTATAGTAATAAAATATTGTTCTTACTTTTAAAAGCTCAGTTTTCATGCTGGACCTTACATAAATAGTGATCTATTAATGATAATATAGAACATTATAAAAATAAGTTATACTTGTCAACTTTCACCACTATACTAGCCTAAAGATATAACAAAAATTAATTATAATAGTGAAATAAGCCCATAATAGCTCTTCTATAGAATTGTGCCAGAATTAAATTGGCAAAATCTCTTGCAGCTGTCAGAGATTAAAGCTACAGTGCCCATTATCTGCTGGGCTCTACTCCCAAATGTATGAAGCTGAAAGAAGGGAGAAGACAAATGTGTTTTCATAAAAATTCACTCTGTTTTCTAACTGCAAGAAATGAAAATATTTAAATCACTCTATGAGCAATCTCAGGTCAGAATCAGTTTTGTGTGCTTCTCTTTTGGGATCAAATCCTTTTTCTTGCTTCTCAGTAACAATTAATTTTACAACAGAATTGCCATCATTCCCACGAGCATTCGGCGTCTAGCATTTGTTCTTAGCTCATACTTTGCTAAAATCATGGATTATGCATACATCCCATTTTTATAGTGCCTTTTATAGTCATTCAGATTTCTGTAATGTAACAGGGTAAGATTAACAGAATAATGTATTGCATGGATATACTGTAGAGTATGAAACTGAAGCTCAACTTCATCCATCCATTGTTAAACCACTTATCCAATTTACAGATAGACCAGCAGTACAGGGAGAAATCAAGTCTGGATTAGATCCCCTATGGCACCCTTATTTTATAAAGAGTGTGTGAGAAGGGATTTTCCTACTTTTATCAAACTATAGTGATGTTTGAAGAGTTGAGGTAAGAAACCAAGTTCATGCCTGGATACACTGCACAACAATTTTTTTGAAAAGTCTTGCTTCCTGAAAAGTTTCTGCTGATTGTGACAGGTACCTACTGGGTATGCACAAATATGGTTTTGGTTTTACTGCATCACGTAGGGACTCTGAGAAATAGACATTTACAGTATTTGTTTACTGACAATAACGTATCTAGTCACGTTTATGTTTCGCATAAGCTATTAAATTCAACAGAATTAAAAGTGTTTTGCTTCTGATTTTCTTTTGTATTCAATGTCTGGTGCATCACATTGCAGTGTCCAACAGTAGTCAGCCAGCATTGACAGATTCCAGTTGTCCTGGTATCGTTTCTCCATCCTAGCAATGTCCTTATGAAACCTTTCACCGTGTTCATCACTGACAGCACATTAGATTTGCGAGGAAGAAGTCCAAGTGTGAGTGGAGGAAATGAATCTTGAGTTACATGTTGCACTGCATTGTCTTGTATGCTTTGAGAAGTTTGTCTACCAGCTGAATGTAGGTTGGGGCTCTGTAATTGTCCAGAAAATTGTCATCAACATCTTTGAAGGCTTTCCAGGCAGTTTTTTCCGGCCCAACTAACAGATCTTCAAACCGCTTGTCACTCATAACATGTCTGATCTGGGGGCCAACAAAAATGCCCTCTTTGATCATCACGTCAGTTATTCTTGGGAACATCTGTCTTAAATAACAAAAACCTTCGCCTTCCTTGTTCAGTGCTTTCACGAAATTCTTCATGAGTCCCACTTTTATGTGAAGAGGAGGCAAATATATCTTTGCCGGGTCGACAAACGATTCATGTGCCACATTTTTCTGTCCTGGAACTAACTTCTTATGGAGTGGCCAGTTCTGTTGAGAATAGTGTGACTCTTTGGCACGGCTGTCCCATTCACAGATGAAACAACAGTACTTTGTATAGCCGAGCTGCAGTCCTAGTAACAGAGCAACGACTTTAAGATCTCCACAGATATTCCAGTTGTATCTGCTATACTGGACGTGCTTCAGTAACAGTTCCATATTCTCATACGTTTCTTTCATTTGTGCTGCATAGCCAATAGGTACTGAAGGATAAATGTTGCCATTGTGTAGCAGAACAGCTTTCAGGCTTAACATTGACGAATCAATGAAGAGACGCCACTCTTACAGGTTGTCATCACAACCCAAGGCCGAGAACAAACCTTCAATGTCACAACTGAAACAGAGACTGTTGACTTGTGCAAAAAATTTGGTTATATCATGATGTCGGCCTTGAAACGCAGAAATTTTCATACCTGGTGACAGCAAACACCATTCCTGTAGTCTCAAACCCAGCAGCTCGGCTTTTGCTTTTGACAGACCCAAATCTCTAACCAAATCATTCAATTCGGACTGTGTTATCAGATGTGGATCAACTGATGAGCACGGTTCAAAATCCAGGTCAATGTCACTGTCAGTACCCTGCATTGCAGTTTCTTCATCTGGTTCGTCTAAGGTCCAATCCTCTGGTGATTTCGGAATTGGAAGACTGTCGTCATGTGGCACGGGTCTCATTGCTGAAAGCAGATTAGGATATTCAATTGACTTCTTGTTTTTGGAAGAGAAACCAGGCACATTAGTCAAACAGAAGTAACAGTCCACCACATGGTCATTCTGTTCCCTCCATATCATCAGAACAGCAAACGGCATCGTCTTTCGAGTGCCTCTGAGCCAGGCTCTCAGACTGACAGCACATGTCGCACAGCAAATGTGAGGTGTCCATTCCTTGTCTTGATCACCAATTTTGCAGCCAAAATACAAATGATAAACTTTCTTCACAACAGCAGTCATCTCTGAGGCACAAGTGTATATTCACCACAAATATAGTAGAATGTATCGCGGCTGTTACGACATTGACGAGACATATCGCCCGACACCAAAATATCTATAGCATCAAGCTTACTTTTTGTTATATTGCTACAGATACTATACTTTACTATACTGATACTATACATACACACTGACTATCTATATTAACCAAATGAGCAGGATCGATGTATGCAAGCCACCTTTATAGCATGCTGAGACAGCATCAAGCTCGATCAGACCTGCACAGAACAGCTTCCAACCTGGCCTGATTCCATGCCTGGACATGCCCAAGCTGCACAAACCGTTGTTGATAAGTCACTTACGAAAATGTTTGGATACAAATATAAGAAAAAATCATGACAAAACTGAAACGGTATGTGATGGGTACATTTTGATGTGATATTCGTGATCAGCACCCAAAAATCTGTAAGAAACACCCAACAGTGTTCAAGAAGCAAAAACTTTGTTGTGCAGTGATATTGTAGAAGTTTCTCTGTTTTAAGGTTCATACATTCAACAGGGCTTTTCAATGGATTTTGAAATTTCAAACCTTTCTAGAGCGTGTTATATTTGCAGTATCCCAATGACAAGTGAGCGTTCTTGACAATATGTCTTTGAAGAATTAGTGGGCCAAATATCAAATGGGAGCTTGAGTTGTTTCACGTGGACAGACAGGCGGATGGTGATTACAGTGATCAGTCGCTATATCGCGCTTCGCCTTTCGCAGCTACACTCCATCGCGGATTTTATATGTAAGCATATTTAAATATATATCGCAGATTTTTTGCTGGTTCGCGGATTTCTGCGGACAATGGGTCTTTTAATTTCTGGTACATGCTTCCTCAGTTGGTTTGCCCAGTTGATTTCATACAAGGGACGCTATTGGCAGATGGCTGAGAAGCTAGATTGCTTACTCTTCTCTCTCTCTTGCTCTGACTTTCTCTGATCCTGACGTATGGGGATTGAGCAGGGTGGCTGTTCGCACACCTAGACGATACAGACGCTCGTCTAAAAATGCTGAAAGATTATCTTCACGTTGCTATCTTTTGTGCAGCTGCTTCCTGAAACGACATGCTGCAAAGTGCTTCACATACTTAAAAGCTCGAAGGGCACGTATTGATTTTTGACTGAAAAACAAACTCTGTCTCTGTCTCTGTCTCTCTCTCTCTGTCTCCCTGCTCCTGACAGAGGGGGTGTGAGCTGCCGCCTTCAACAGCTTTGTGCCGCGGTGCTTCGCATACTTAAAAGCCAAACAGCCCTATTGATTTGTTTGCTAGAGATTGTTTTCTCTATCTATGTGACATTCTGTGCTCCTGACACGCACTCCTTTGAAGAGGAAGATATGTTTGCATTCTTTTAATTGTGAGACAGAACTGTCATCTCTGTCTTGTCATGGAGCACAGTTTAAACTTTTGAAAAAGAGACAAATGTTTGTTTGCAGTGTTTGAATAACGTTCCTGTCTCTCTACAACCTCCTGTGTTTCTGCGCAAATCTGTGACCCAAGCATGACAATATAAAAATAACCATATAAACATATGGTTTCTACTTCGCGGATTTTCGAGGTTCCAGTTAGAGTAGGTCTGCTCCAGGGGTCTTCTTTATGTCCTTAAGTCTTTGATCTGATTATGGATGTGTTGAGTCATGGGATAAAAGACCAATCTCCCTGCTGCATGTTTGCTGATGACATTGTGTTGTGTAACACTAGAAAGGAAGAAGCAGAGACTGAAGTTGGAAAAATGGAGTAGAGCTTTAGAAGATAGAGAGTTGAAGGTAAATAGGAAGAAGACAGAATACATTAGGTTTAATAATGACAATGATAATGATAAAAGAGATAAAGGATTATATTTTGGTTATCCTTCACAGGTAGAAATCTTGTTGAATTCAACTGTAAACCACTGATTGGTATTGATCTAGAGTTGGTGCCGTTGGGCCTAACCCAGGCCTCCATGACGCTGAATTGGATTAGCTGGGGTTAAGACAGGATTCATCAGATATGAAAGGCTTAATAATACATATAATAATACAACAAACCAACATGCGTAAAATGCAACCAGAACACTTCCTTTGACTTAACAATGGCTGTCACCTTGGAGAGGACACCCATCAGGACACATTCAACCCTACTGGCAGTTTTATTGCTAATCCAAGCAGTTTTGCTTGATGGCCTAGTTTCCTATTAAATGGGTTGAATTTTATGAGGCAGCATAGGTTCTGCAATTAAGCAAAAATATAATTATTTTGTTAAAAGAAAGACAAAGTTCCCTCTTCCTGCCTGCTGCTGGGAAAGGGAAGACCAAAGGGAACAGTTTTTCCAAGATCCTGGCCCCCTAGTACCAGTGTTGGTGACCTGCCAGTTGTGTGGTTTTTTTAGTGAAAGCAACTGAAATTATTTTTATAAATTTCCCAGTTCTTATGAAACTCATCATCATCATGGGATGTAACCCCAGCAGCATGTCATCCAAAAGTCTGTCTGTGCTTTTCTTTTTTAATTGATGAATTTGCCCCTAAAGTACAGCCATTAATTAAAAATAAAATGTAATAATAATAGTCAAGTCAGCCTTTAAATGTTAATATGCCGTCCTTTTATCTAATGGATCCATGCTTTGATAATTTGGTTTGAGCCTAACTTGGAAGCAGAAGGCACAATGTGATGCTGGTGCCTCATACTGGTCCAGTTGGTCCACCCATCAGCTGCCGGTGACAGGAGACTGCAGCACACGCTATGAATATACATCTGCTGATGCCTCAGTCTGGACACTGGGATCATTGAGTGTTTTGGGTCTTTCAACATCATACACCCTGCTCCAGGTGACTCCACTGGGGTCGTTCAGGCCCTAGCGTGAGCCCAGACGGCTAGCTACTCTGACCCCATGGCTCTCCTCTCCTGAGCAACAACCATCTGTGCCACTTCAATGGTGCTGTGGATGGCTGTCTTCTTCCTTTCTCCTTCAATGCCCAAACTACTAAAGGCTCTGACCAGAGAACAGGCCGTGAATCCCCTGCACCTGACCTCCACTGGGAGACACCTGGCTCTCCATCCTGACTGCTGACAGATGCTGAACAGTTCTGCGTACTTGGTGATTTTCCTTTCAAAGTCTTCGTTCAAGTGATCTTCCCACAGGACTGTTAGCTCCAGCAGCATGACTTGATCGTTGGATTCAGACACAAGGACTATATCTGGTCACAGAGTGGTGGCTGAAATGTGGCTGGGGAACTTCAGCTGCTGTTCGAGGTCAACCAACAACTGCTAGTGCCTTGCTGATGACAGGATGCCTGCAGATGATGATCTCTTGGTGGGATTTGGCTGCTCTCCAGCTCTGCACTGACAAAAGCAATGGTCTTCTTGGAGGATCAGCCCCGCTCTGCCCACTCAAGTCCTGTGTTGATTGCTTCACTGATGGTTTTCAGGACCTGATCACGCCTCCATCAATATCTTCCCCTCTCCAAGTGCCTGCTGAGGATGTGTTCTAGGGTTCCTCGCTTGGAACACAGTGGGTATGCTGGTGTCTCTGCTATGCCCCAAGTGTGCGGATTTGACGGGCATGGAAGCAGGTCATATATTGCCTGGATGTGAAATCTGATGCAGTGAGGCTCGGCTTTCCAGAGCTCAGGCCAAGTCACTTTCCTCTCAACTGCATTTTCCCATCTAGTCCAAGCTCCCTGCTGCTTCATTCCCATGGCCTTGTAGGATCTCCTCTCCTCCTTTGCTGCTCTCAGCTTCTCCTGAACTAGGTGGTGTTCTTCCTTCCCTCTGGTGGTATCTGATTGGGAAATTGGAAAGGATCTTAACCCAGCTCGGCCTTGAGTAACCACTCCGATCAGCCTCCTGTGATGCGGACTTGCCTCTGCTTCCTGAACCG
Organism: Erpetoichthys calabaricus; assembly: GCF_900747795.2. Classification (NCBI taxonomy): domain Eukaryota; kingdom Metazoa; phylum Chordata; class Cladistia; order Polypteriformes; family Polypteridae; genus Erpetoichthys; species Erpetoichthys calabaricus. The sequence goes on from NC_041407.2 coordinate 62,100,557, forward strand.
CATCCTCTGCCCTCCACTTCCTGCCAGTCCTCACTTGGATCCCTTTACTGGCCACCATCGGATCACCTCTTTACTGTACCATTTCTCTGGCTCTTGATACCTTGAATTCTTCCTCCAAGGGTTTGAAAAGCCGTTGCAATTTGTTGTTATGGCTGTAGAATCCAATGATGCTCAGGCTCTTTGGCAGCCCCAGCCATCCCCTGAGGTGGCCACTGACCTTTCTCTCCAATGTGTCAACAGTTGAGAGTGGGACTGTGTAGACAAGGAGGGGCCACAGGATTCTAGGTAGAATTGGATAAAGTTAATGTAGGCACAGGGAGAAGGTGTGCTCTCCTCCCGGATATGTGCCAGGCCTTGAATCAAGCACAGGTTCCCTGGTTCTAAGAGGTGGTGTAGCACTAACCACAATGAACCATAGACACATGGAGTAATGTGGCGGAGAGCAGAACTTGAAGGACCTTCATATCTCGACTTGATGTTATTTTGGAGAAATCAGGAGGATAGGCTTTGTTGGGCTAAATGGCCTGTTCTCGTCAAATCTTTTCAAATGTTGTAACCTCTGTGCCACCTCACCCTTCTACATGTGTTGACTATTTGAATACCATTTCACACACCAAATGTAACGATGCCAATGGCAATGAAGTGAAGGCACCCCCAATGGGCGGGCAGTGCGTCCTACTGCAACACAAGTGAATAGTGCCTGCATCTTCAGGAACGTTCTTTGATTTTTTTTTTCCCACACCAAATTAATTAAAGTTTGTAAGACAACCAATTCTTATCACTGCAGTTCATAATATTCTACAGAAAGCAGAAACCATCATTTGCAAACTCACAAAAGCCACTTCCTCAGGGTGAAAAGGGCATCTCTTCAGAGCATATGGCTAAGACGTGATGCCAGTCCAGACGTTCGAGACTCTAAAGAGGATGGCAAGAAATCCTGGTGCCTTTTTTAGGTGAGAAACCCTCTGTCGTACATGAAAAGAACCTTAAAAACCACATCGCCTACACACTGCCTTTCCCAGCATTAACACCTGCCCCATCCTACCGCACGTTGTGTTGGTAACATACGAACACAACCACAATGTTTTCGGATTAAGAGATAAGCCAGCTAATTACATCAATCATTTGGTCTGTCACCTGGAAACACCTCGCCTCATTATTGCGAGGAGAGTTTCTTTTTCTTTCCTTTCATGCACTACTTAGAATTTGTCTGTTGCACTGTTATCGAGTGTAGGGCTATCCAAAACGGGGTGTGCTGGGCCCCAAGCCGGACTGATGTTGGAGCGGGGTGGGGTTGTTGAAGGGATTGTCGCAGGACAAGTGTTGTGGGATTGTAGTGTAGAGTGGAGGTGGCAGGGAGTAGTGATGATGAGGGGATGAAATGGCTACCTCCACTGCGTATGAAAAGTACTCAGCCATTGGAACCTTTCACATTTTCTTGTTATACAACATTTAATCACAGAGGATATCATTTGGCTTTTTTGACTTTGATTAACAAAAAAAGACTTTAATGTCAAAGTGAAAACAGACCTCTGCAAAGTGGTCTAAATTAGTTACAAATACAAAACACAACATAATTGATCTCATAAGTATTCAACCCCTTTTGATAGGACACCCCTAAATCAACAGTGGTGCAGCCAATAGTATTTAGAAGTCACAGAATAAGTTCAATGAGGATTGTAGTCTAAATTCACCTTACCTGGAGGATCCAACTTGTGATGAGTCAGTATTATTGACTGACCTACAAATTAAAGTCAAAAGAACACTCCAGGCAAGTCTGTGAAAAGGGGATTGAAAAGTACAAGTCCGGGAATGGAGACAAGAAAATGTTCAAATCACTGAATATCCCATAGAGTCCAATTAAACCAATCAGGAAGAAAATAATACGATACAGCTGTAAATGTGCCCAGAGCAGGCCATTTACAAAAACAGAGTGGTCATGAAGAAGAAGGGAGGCCATCAAAAGACCCAGTAGAACTCTGAAGGAGTGCTTCACCTGTCACTGCTCTATGAAAGGGGGGCAAAGCTACTGTTAAAAAAACACACATGGTATCTCAGATAGAGTTTGCCAAAAGGTACAAGGGAGAGTCTGAAGTCAACTGGTGGAAGGTTCAATGGTCTGAAGAGATCAAAATTGGGCTTTTGGTCATGAGACTAAACTCCATGTTTGAAGACTGCAGCATCATGGTATGGCAATGCTTCTCTGCAGCAGGCTCTGGAAGGCTTGTGAGGGTACAATATAAAATAAATGAGATAAAATACAAGAAAATCCTGGAGGAAAACCTGATGCAGTCAGCATTCTGATTTGTTTTCCAACAAGACATCAGCCTCAAGTCGTGAGCCGATGATAAACAGGAATGTCCTAAAAACAACAATGTTAATGTCCTGGAGTGGCCAGGTCAGAGTCTGGATCTCCATTCAAATGAGAATTTGTGGCAGGAATTGAAAAGGACCCTTCACTCACGATCTCCATGCAGTCTGACAGAGACTGGGAAGTTTAGCAAAGAATGAAGAAAACGCAGAAAGAGACCAGTGCACACAAGGCTGTCATGTCTGCATCTGCTAAACTCCATAATTGCATTTCATCCATTGCCGTTTTCCATGGACTTTATAGTGAGTGTTTATTGTTGTGGTTCGTTTTCATGTTTATTGTACATCACCATAAGGGGAACTGGGTTGGGATCTTTGTTTTCATTTATTATTGTTTAATACATTTTTTATTTGTTGTTTTATTACCGGTGGCTTTTTTGTCTCTGCTTGTGAGTTTGTGAGGGACGGGCCAAGGCTGGGTGCATCCCTGGAATCTCCACCAAAAAAAAAAATAAATCACCGTTTCTTCGACGGTGTGAATCTTAGCACCAGACTGCTACAATATACATTTTTTTTAAATTTTCCTGTAAAATGAGTATTAAAGTAATATGCATTTTCTGATTTTTTTCCATTAACAGACAAGCTCTGACTTACATACAAAACTGAGTTATGAATGTTTGCAGGAACAGAACTTGTCCTTAACCTGAAGCCCCCTAATTCTATTTTTATCTTTTATTTCTTTACAATGGCTATGTTATTGTTAGCAATGGAACAACATTGCCATTACTTGGCAGTCAGAACTTCCAAATTATAGTTGCTTTTTAAAATGGCAGTACAAAAACAGCAAAATCCAAGTTTTTGAATTCTCCAAAATAAACTTACATGAGTAGTAAAAATCAAGGTCTTTTTAGGGATACAGGCCTTTGGATCTCATTTTTTGATATTGTCTCTGGTTGATTTATTTTCGTGTTACCCTTGCCTGTTACAAATCTACATTATTTTCTCTTGGTCCTGGCATTCAAAATATTTTTTTTGTCTTTTTTATCTCTGACATAATAAGAATTGTATGGTTTCAGGACCCTGGATGGGACACTGTGACAACATCCATCTGTCAGTTTCCTTCCATTAAAGGGTTTTCAGCACCCAACTGGCATGAAAAATAAGAATTAATAGACATCTGATGGGGCTTCTTTATTAAATGATCAATATGGAGACATAAGTTGAAGTTATCCTATAGTGAAACCCTATATATACTGAAAAGTCAGCTGGTTTGGAGGCCTTACAGGGAGCACGCAAGGGTTTACTTCATTCACCAGGAGTGCCCACCTCAAACACATTCCTGCAGATATTCACCAGTCAAAAAAATATGATAATAAGTAAAATGTACTAGCACAAAAAAAGAAAAGTGCCAAACATACACAAAAAGCAAAACACTACAAATGAGAATAGGAAAACACATCAAAAAGATGGCATTGATCTCTGTCACAATAGTCAGCATGTAGCAGCGTTACTTAAATCGCCTACAACTCACAGCAGCCCCGGTAATAATACCCCATTGGGCAGGTTAAGAAGGTATGGATGTTGCTGGGATGAAGAATCTCTTTAAAAAGGAGCTAAAAAGATGCCAGGGGGATCACAGTCATCCGTGTTGTTTTCATTTCTACACAACCACTGTTGGATTACAGTTCCATTCTGGATTTATGTACTTGTCCAGTGCCTGTCTGTTTGTATGATTTCATGTGGGATGGTAAATGTCTTCATCCGCGTAGTGCTCTCAAACTTCTACAGATCTTCACACAACAGCTGGAACATGGTAGGACAAGACTTTGAGAACATTCACTGTTCACTTGGCATCTCACTTCATTGTCACCATCATCTGCACCTGTTGCACTGGACTGTGTTTTGGATTGTGTCGTAATTGTTGATTGTTTATCGCCTAAGGCGTAGTGTTTTGTTCGGTTTCATTTGTGCATTTTATGTAAATTATTATCATTTTCAGGGAACTGGAGAGGGCTTTTGTGTATGCGTTGTTTGTTTAATAATTGTTTTTTTGCCTTCTTTATTTGATTCATACAATGTAGATACTTTATTATCAATTCATTGAGCCCCGTTATAAATGTCTCCATGTGTAAGTGTGTGCATGCCGGTTAAAGACTAGGTGTGTTCCTGGGGTTCCTATAATAAAATAAACAAATCACCGTCCTCACACAGTGTGAATCTTAATATCCTCACAAGCACTGCAAGCAAACCTGACGGTTCTCTGGTTTTATTGAAAAACAACAGCATGTGACAGTCACCTGCGGAGGACACAAACATCACCTCAGCGGTACTACAAAGACACAACAATCTGGGAGCACAGATAACGAGTAGCCATCAGTAAAGCAAAATAGCAGCAAAGAACAGAACTGAAGAGCGTTCAGTTAATTCAATGTAATTTCAATTACATTCTTGATTATTTACGTGATGTGTCTTATCGGTTTCTTGATTGAGTCATTCGCACCTGTGATGTCACTGGATGTGACATATACAGTAAATATCACAATGTTTTCATTTTCTGTTATCCCTCAATGGAAGCAAAATATCTTCCTCATTTTAGTGGTTGTCAGCTTTAACACAAGTAGGCCTAGCATCTTTCTTGCTCTGGTTACTCACTCTCTTTATGTCTTGTGCCATTTTGACCATTGCTATACTTCATTTGACTTCAATTCTCTGTTTTTTATCATCTCCTAATCCTTTTTTACTCACAACAATCTATGCGCACTTCACATGTCCAAAGCTTTACCAAGGGATCATAATGGACTGAAGCAGTCAAGTGATCCATTAGATAAATTGCATAAATAACAAAAACCAGTAACTCAAAATGCAGAACTAATATCAGAATTAAATTCTATATGTAAAAAGCACAAAATAAGACAAAAACTACACATAAATAACCTATTACAGCTATATCCCAGGTGCAAAGCAGGATCCAGCCATGGACAAGATGTCATCCCATCAGAGGTCGGTCAAATGTACATTCATGCTTACACCCTCACTCAGTCACACTCATATGGAGTAAGAGATGCCAGATTAAAAAACACAGAAAGAATGAGAAATGCCGTAATCTCAACACACAGAGATTACCTGAAACCAGGTCTGTAGAGACGGGAGGGCAAATGTAAAAGCAGGGGACCACTGTGCAGTCAGGTGATAATTAATATCCTTGTACTGAAAACACTAGATCTGTTGCATCAAAAGTATTAATCTTAGTATCAGTCTCCTTTTAATTCTAATATCTTTATACTGTAATTTTGCCACAACAAAAATGATGAATTCTTGATTGTGCATTGGAGTTTTCATCATGTAACTCTGATAATAAGTAATGCAATTCCTCCTCAGGGCATCTGTAGTTCTGTAAAACAGTTGTTTTTGTATTAAAAAAAACTAGGGGGCTCCGCACCCTGCTCGCTTCGCTCGCCAACCCCTTTGTTTGGTTAATCCATCCATCCATCATCCAACCTGCTATACATCCTAACTACAGGGTCATGGGGGTCTGCTGGTGCCAATCCCAGCCAACACAGGGCGCAAGGCAGGAAACAAACCTCGGGCAGGGCGCTAGCCCATCGCAGGGCACGCACACCAAGCACACACTAGGGACAATTTAGAATCATCAGTCCACCCAACCTTCATGTCTTTGGACTGTGCGAAGAAGCACCCAGAGGAAAGCCACGCAAACACAGGGAGAACATGCACACTCCACGCAGGGAGGACCAGGGAAGCGAACCGAGGTCTCCTAACTGTGAGGCAGCAGCGCTACCCACTTCGCCACCGTGCCACTGTTTGGTTAATCGGATATACAAATTTAAAAGCTTTTTTTTATTTGGAATTGTTTCAGTTTCATTAGTTGCACTTTTTACTTTAAAGGTTTATTAAAAACAATACTTGGAATTACCTTTTCTTCAAGATTGCATAGAATTTTGAATCTGTTTTTGGCGATACATTGTGACAACGTAACGTATAATCGCCTGTGAGTGAATATTGTTTCTGTTTCTCTAATAAATAATCTGACGTTTTCTAATGGTTGTCCCTGTGATTTGTTAATTGTCATAGTAAAAGCTATTCTCACAGTAAATTGTAAACATTTTAATACGAATGACATATCACAATCTCCTTTGGTGTCTGATGTTATTCGCAGAATATATACATCACCTTACTTGTCGTCTGTTAAAATTTGCATCACTTTTCCGTCATTATAAATATACACCTGACCGAATTGTGTATTCTTTGAAATTAAACTTGTCGTTGCTTTAACTGTTGTGGGACGACCTTGCTTTGTCCTGCTATTTTTTCAATTACACCTGGCTCTGATTATTAATTACCTTTTGTGTGCGCTAATGAGATCACTACTATCTTTTTTTTTTTGATACTGTAGTGACTGACGTAATAAAGTGTCACAAAAGTTTTACTTGAACAATCGCCGACTTCGTAACCCCAAACACAACTGTCTAGCACCCTCTCTGACCCCTCCTTCCCCGGGTCTCGCCTCCCCCTTACCGCATCAATCAGTACCCCGCTATCAGTCTTCCGTGCTGTACTCCGCCCCCTTCAATCGGACCTATCAGTCACTTAAAACAAAAAAGGCTTCAACCTGCTGGCGAGCTGCCTGTTCTGCTTGTCGCATGTCGTTGTTTTAAGAGCTGGGAACACATGATGCGTGTCTGCCAAAAGCAATCCAACAACTGCTTAGTTAGAGGTCTGTGGACTTGTTTTAAATGATGGCTCACTGACTTATCTCGCGTGATGTTGTAAAAACAATAATTGTCGTTTATTTCCGGCCCGGGCATGGTTAAATCTCTTTCTTGCAGGACGTATAACGCTGCTCCCGTTTATGAAGTTCTAATCTGTTAATTCTGAGCCCTATTGGACGTGCTTTGTTTTCAATTCCACTTGTTCCGGGCTGATTATCACTTTCCTTATTTTCTAAATTTGCACCTAGATTCTTGTTTTTCTTTTTAGCATTTTTTTCTCTCCACCGCTTTTGGGTCTCTTTTCTCCACGCTTTTCTTTCTTCTTTGTTTAGTCGTTGACGTTTCATTTCTACCCTATTCGTTTCATTTCTACCGTATTGACCTTATACACTTTATATGCACTGAGAGCCATGGAGCTGTGTGTGCTGTGTGACTACCTTTACACTACTGATTTTTTTTTCTGCCTGTGGTCTTATCTTGTAAGTAGGGTGTGTCTTGCACCGTGGCAAGTCTCTTTGGTCTTGCGGGTCTTTAAAATGTCTTCCGAGAGGATTATGTATCGTAGCCTTGCTTTTGCTTTGCTTTCCAGGATTTCCTTTTATAATAGAGAGACAAAATTCTTTAGTCATAAGTGAGGAATAAGTAGCAAATGAAAAAAAAGCAATAATCTTTCATTGTTTAATGTTTCATTTTCCGTGCCATCTCATTGGTACCGCTATTTTGTTATTATGCCATATTTTGCGGTCATGTGACATTATAGCTATTTAAGCCTGGATTGTGTGTCAGTTGATATCCCTGCTTTGTTTAAATAAAGACATTACTTTGCAAATCAATCTTGAGTAATCTAAAAATGAAACCAATCAAATGAGGAAACATTTTTAGTTCTCTAGGTTTTTACTGTCATGTTTAGGAGTGACAAACATGATGAAAAGGGGGCTAAGGCCTCCAAACACACCATAAAGTCAGACCAGGACTATCAATTGCCACCCCAGAGGAGGCTCACCCAGTTCAGCTCACTCCCAATTACCAACAGTAGCCTTCAGAAAAAATTAAATCTTCCATAAAATTTCCCCTCGGGGATTAATACATTGTAACAAATACCAAAAATACAAAAATAATGCTTGACAAGAGGGAGAAGCCATAGAAACCCATGGCTTGCAAACAAAAAGCAACATGAATTCTTCCATCCATCCATCCATTTTCCAACCCGCTGAATCGTGCTGAAAAGAGCAGAAATGAATTGCCAAATGGCACTCTTAAGGCAAGCAAGTCTCAATACACTAACCTTGTAATCCAAAAGCAGTAACAGAATGATTGAAGAATTGGCAATTGTCACAAACACTCCAAATGACTTCAATGAAATCACTGCTAAGGCCTCCTTCCGGGCAGAATCTATAGCCATGGAGGAGGTTGTGGCAACAGTGCCATCAGGGTGGCACAACCTCCTGAGGCTCCATCAAACACAGCATAAGGAGTAAGGGAACATTTAAAAAGACAGGACATAATTATGAACATAACAGAAGACAAGTTAAAATATAAAAAAATAATCATTCAAAAACCGCAAACATAACAATGAAACCACAAATAAGAACAAGACCAAGGAGAAAACTCTGTAACATAACAGGTACATTGTATTTGCCCTTAAATTAGTTTACCAACCTCTGACTTAATGAACTGACCAGCTCCTGACTGACTTCTGAACCTGTCCTGTGATGCTCTGCTAAACATCTCCAAATCAATACCATTACTTAGAATGAACTGGACTAAACACTGACATTTTTTTTCTAATGCTCCTCTTCAGTCTAGTGGATTAGGTCCCTAACATAGAAAAAAAAGTTAGGGTTTTGTTAATGTGCTTTTAACATTTATTTTCTTTTAGAATTAATTTTGAAAAAGTTTTGGAAAACTTTTAGCATTTCTACCATGACGCCATTTTGTTTTGTTATGGCTGTTGGTATTTCACAGCAGTCGCCTTGATAGTATCTATGACAATACTACCCAGAATCCCCCAAGAATGCACAACACATCGTGGTATTTCCCTCTACTTATTTTTTACCTGTTTTCTCAAGGGTAAGTGTTCTCGTCAAGTTCGTTATCGGGTTGGTCTACTGTTGCACTTTAAGATGAACACACACATACATAGCTATACGCATACACACAAACCCTAACCGCAACAGTGGCCCATGAATGACACACACACGCTGATTAACCTTTAGCACTTTAAACCAAACAAGTGCTTTAGGAATAACACAGCCTGTTACTCAGCACTTCAAGAGACTTACTTATTATCGGCACGAACAACATGCAATGTTTTAGTGATATCTCAGACCTATATAGGCTATTACTTTTGGTCTACAAGAATACATTTAAACATACAAAGACTCAGCACTCTTGACTATAGGCCATTTATCAGCCAAGAATACCTTCTTCTCGTACTTTTCCAACTATCGAGTGGCGCTCCTCACTCTCAGCCTTATAAACCTCGCAGCACAGATATAATGGCAAATGTCTGTGGCTGCTCCAGCTGCTCAAAGAAATCTAACGTATTACTTCAATCACTCTAGACATTAAGACAAAGCATAGAAAGTTAAAAGCAGCATGGTATTTATTACAAGAATAATAATAATATCACTGGAACAAAGAATAATAGAAAATCGGTACTGATAGGAAAGTCTGGATATATATAGTTTTTAGAAAAAGCTTACAAAAAAGTTACAGATGTCAAGGATGAATGTCCCAGGGCGGCGTTTGATTTAGCAATCGATGTTCATGATTCTTTTCTGACGACCAATGATGTCTTTGTCTGTTCCTCTTCTTCTTCTTCTCCTTCTTTACTTTCTTCATCTTTACTTTCTTCTTCTCTGATGTTGCTTTCAAAATGAGGCATATTTATTATGAAATGTCATGCCGTGGTTTCACAACAAATGCACCTGATTGGTTGGCTGTCAATATAATTGATGAATTTTGCTCAAACTCTTTCCCAGATAATAACGTTTTTTGATGTTGCCTCATGTCCATCTTTCCCAGGCTGTAAGCCAAATTGTTGTCCCAGATGTCCATATCAATAGCCTGAGGTGTCGGCTTAGTCTTCCTTTCCCAGGTTATAAAGTAATTGAGCCACCAGCATGTCTTCCTTTCTATGTTGGAACAGCTGTTTTAAAATTGAGGTGTAAGGGAAGAAAACCTGCTTTGATTTGTATTCATCTGTTGTCTTGTCTTGAACAAAATATAATGGAAAATTAAACCAAACTGTACAGATTTTATACACCGTAACAACATGATACCATTGGAGTGACACTACTGTGATCTGCAGTCTGAAGCATAATAAAACAGATCTGAGGCCTCCTGAAAAAGGCCGTAATGACAGGGTAACAACCAAACAAGCCTGCCTGTGAAAACTCATCCTAAATCCAGCCAACTGCTAGCCGCATGCTTCTGGCCTGGCACTCCTCAACATTAGGAAGATGACAAAATCATAAGGAATGTCTAAAAATGTAGCAAAATATATCAGTTTGCTCACAAAAGGGCCAAATGACAAATCTTTATAAATAAAGGATGTATTAGAATAGAAAAGAAGAATACAGCAAATACTCGAAAGAGCAAAAATAAACATAAGGCGTTTCAACAGTAAACAAGTCCAAAACATCAATCCAAAACAAAAAAAAAACAGGAACAGAAACAAAATAAATCAAGAGAACTAGGAAATTGAAACAAACAGCAATTCTCACAAACTGATTGATCTCCTACTCCTGAGTGTTCTCTGCTGTGGCTTAAATAGCAAGAGGGAAGGCTCAGGAGTGGCCACACCTCCTAGGGGCATCGGAAGCCAAAGAACATTACACAGTTAACCAATTATAAATGAACTTGACAGAAATAACATCAAAATGTGAAACATAATCATTCAAAACTGACAACAAAACATAAAATACCCATAAATGCAGACTATTCCATAACGGGCGCATGCATTTCCAGATCATCTTTCATGAGAATCTTCATTGGTAAAACTTTGATTTTTGATAAACGATTTGAACAAAGATGATTTTACCTTAACGACTTTAAATCAAGTTTTTTGATTAGTCTCGTCTCTTGATTCATTTCAGTAAACATCTCACAGTCTCAGATGAATTGTTAACATTATATTTTATATGTTATTTGAATTTTTAGTGATGTCACTTTTGTGTGTGTGGTGTATATAGAAATGCAGCATTTTATTTAAAAGCAACTAATTTATTTAGAGTTAATAAGTCAGTATATTTTTAGCTATTAGAAATATCAATACAGCTGTCACATTAGTATTTTCTTTATTGCACATATTAATTCACTTTGTTTGGAAATGCTACATGCCTCAAGAAGATTTGTTCATTCTTTCATTTTTTTGACCTCACACATTACCGGGCCACAGGGTGCAGTGATTTACAGAATGGGTGAACAAACTGTTAGGTATGAAAAAGGATCAGAAGATCGAAATATCAGAGTAAAACACTGCAATCAAGTAACTAAGCAAATAGTATTGATCATAGATCGAGATTTGAAAAACATGTCAAAAACGTAAAATAACATAGTGACCAATCCATAACAAAATTGCCAGCACTTAAGAAGTTTGTCTTTTTATTCCAAAACTAGGATATCGATGGTATGGTGCTGTGATCTTGAATGCGTTTAAAGTATTAACATGTAAGTGCCATGGAGGACAGAAATGTATCCCCACTAGATGAGAGAATTACTTCTTGCCTGGCTGAAGGAATATAAGGGATGGACCAGCAGAAGCAGGAGGCCAGGAGCAGTTCCATCCCCATACGACAGGTGGCAGTGGTCCTCCTGTGGCATCCCACTTTGGACACCCGCAGGGGTGCATGGGAGTTGGAGTCCAGAAGTGGAGGCCTGTCAGGTCTCTGGGTTCCATTAGAGGGCACTGTTGGGAGAGGACCTCCCTGTTTCCCACGTGATTTTCCAACAGGACACATTATGGTATCAGTAGCGTTCTTGAAGAGTCAGAGTCGGGAGGCAGTGGGTGACACTCACTAGAAGAGCAGGAGAGAGAAAAGAGAGCTAACTTGTCTTGGGATTGTATAATTATTGACTGTGTTGGGCATTTCTGTGTCTGTGGTTTGGGCTCAGTGGTGCCCCTACTGGTTACAGACATCACACCTAATGACACCGACATTATGTTACTGAACATGGCCATTCAAGCCACACACAAAATGGCAGGAAAAAACATTTAAAAAATGTGTGATTTTAATTTATAACACAGGTAGCCAGCACAGACAGCAATGTACTCAAGGCAAGAGGCCATGCTATCCAAGGACACAATCACACACACACACACACACACACACTCAGCCATGCTCACTCATGCAAAGACGATTTAAAGTTACCAGTTAAACTAACCTGCAGGTTTTTCGTTGAAATGGAAGTACCCAGAAAACAAATCCCACACAGGCATGTAGAGAATAAGCACATTTCACATTGTCAGCTATTCAGCCTGAATTTGAAACCAGAACTTTTGAACTTAACCAACATTGTCAGTTAATAAGACAAATAAAAATCAAAATCCCCTAAATTTAAAACAAACTTGGGAATTCAAATACCAGTTTCATGAAGATACATCCCTGTCTTCTCAACTGAGTAGGGGAATATCTGTAGTCACCCAAATTAAATATATTCGGCAGCTTACATGGAGGTCAGAATGGCACCTCAACAATGCCAGCTATTACACAATGGCAAAGGCTGAAGAAAAGCATCATGGACACAATCACCTCGCCATGACAGACTCCACTTTGCTGTGGCACTGACAAGGCTGAAACAAAATAAATGACAGAAGAACAGAGAGCATACTGCACAAAGTCTTAGAGAGATGGCATTTTGCATTAAAACATATGCTTAAGTACACGATAAGGCACCTGTAACGTGAGATGTGAGCGGAACACCGTCTTGATAAGACCATGCAGAATTTCAGCGGCTGACGATTGCTGCTGGCCTGTATTGGTATTCCGCAGGTGACTGGGTCTGAAATAACATATGTTGGTATTTTGGTGCCATCTAGTGGCAACAACTGCAACAATTGTAAATATTTATAAAAGTAAATGTACAACATGCAGGTACTGAATTGATGGAAAGGAATTACCAAAAAAGTAACCCTTGTGAGGAAATCTCCTGACTGGTTTAAGAACCTGTGTAAAAAAATCTGAAGCAAGCATCATTACTAGAATATTTATATATTGAAATAAACGAAGACTGAATGAGAGCAGCAGGGTTTAACTGTTCTCTTTACCTCACGATTATATATTTTACAGTCATTCAAGGGCCTAAATATGTCACATCTATACTGTGTATATCCTGTTTGGCTGTTAAAGACAAATAAATTCATAGTGTTTCAAGGTAAGAACGAAAGGAGTTTTCAGGTAATTCACTAATCACGACAGGGAGTGGTGATGGGTTTGCATGTTCATTAGCATTTTACTCTGTACACGTGACAATAATCCACCTTAACAAAAGGACAAATGTCTTGCGTTTGTGTCTGTGTATCTGTGTGTCCGTCTGGTTGTTATATCTCTGTTTTGTGCCATTTGGTATGGGATTTGTAAAAGTAGTGCTAATGCTTGTGATGTGCCATCTGTTAGAATGAAAAATTGAATGCATTTTATTACTACATGAATTACAAGATACATTCATGAGATGGTGCACTTGAAATGTTAACACTGAATACGTCCAAGAGAGAGCTGCTGGATGGAAAGAAATCGGCTTATTCCCCTTAATGAATGTGTCTGTGTGTTTGTGTCTGTGTATCTGTGGGTTAGGAAAATAAGAAAAATATGTAGACCCTGCTCGCTTTACTCGCCAATGCCTGGACTGGCGCTACACACAAGCCAGTTTGCGGTTCTGCCACTCGCGTATGGGGATGCAGATGTGCAATTTAAACAGATTGTTATTTTCATGGGAATTGTTACATAAGCATAATAGAATTAACTATTTTACATTACAGTGAGTAATTAACCATATTAAAAAACAGTAAAGAGTGACATTTTGAATGTAAATTATGTTTCATGTTGCGTTCGAGCTTTTTGGTGTGTTATATGATTTCATTCTGTTTGGCTTTGAAATTAACACGCAAATATTTTTAAACTTACACTTATACTGTAAAACTTCAGTAAAAACAATTTTTTAAAATAAATTTTCATCAATATTGCATTGTATTTTAATTCTGGGTTTGTACTTACATCATGACAACGCAACTTATAACTGCCCGTGAGTGAATTTCATTTCTTTCTCTCTAATAAATAAAATGACTTTTTTGAATTGTCTCTGTGATTTTTTAGTTGTCTTTGCAAAATCTATTCTAACAGGAAATAGATAGATAGATAGATAGATAGATAGATAGATAGATAGATAGATAGATAGATAGATAGATAGATAGATATGAAAGGTACTATATAATAGATACAGTTAGGTCCATAAATATTTGGACAGACAACTTTTTTCTAATTTTGGTTCTGTACATTACCACAATGAATTTTAAATGAAACAACTCAGATGCAGTTGAAGTGCAGACTTTCAGCTTTAATGCAGTGGGGTGAACAAAACGATTGCATAAAAATGTGAGGCAACCAAAGCATTTTTTTAACACAATCCCTTCATTTCAGGGACTCAAAAGTAATTGGACAAATTAAAATACTGGAAATAAAATGTTCATTTCTAATACTTGGTTGAAAACCCTTTGCTGGCAATGACAGCCTGAAGTCTTGAACTCATGGACATCACCAGATGCTGGGTGTCCTCCTTTTTAATGCTCTGCCAGGCCTTTACTGCAGCGGCTTTCAGTTGCTGTTTGTTTGTGGGCCTTTCTGTTCGAAGTTTAGTCTTCAACAAGAGAAATGCATGCTCAATTAGGTTAAGATCAGGTGACTGATTTGGCCATTCAAGAATTTTCCACTTCTTTGCTTTAATAAACTCCTGGGTTGCTTTGGCTGTATGTTTTGGGTCATTGTCCATCTGTATCATGAAACGCAGCCCAATCAATTTGACTGCATTTACCTGGATTTGAGCAGACAGTATGTCTCTGAACACCTCAGAATTCATTCGGCTGCTTCTGTCCTGTGTCACATCATCAATAAACACTAGTGTCCCTGTGCCACTGGCAGCCATGCACGCCCAAGCCATCACACTGCCTCCACCGTGTTTTACAGATGATGTGCTATGCTTTGGATAATGAGCTGTTCCACGCCTTCTCCATACTTTTTTCTTGCCATCATTCTGGTAGAGGTTGATCTTGGTTTCATCTGTCCAAAGAATGTTTTTCCAGAACTGTGCTGGCTTTTTTAGATGTTCTTTAGCAAAGTCCAATCTAGCCTTTCTATTCTTGAGGCTTATGAGTGGCTTGCACCTTGCAGTGCACCCTCTGTATTTACTCTCATGCAGTCTTCTCTTTATGGTAGACTTGGATATCGATACACCTACCCCCTGGAGAGTGTTGTTCACTTGGTTGGCTGTTGTGAAGGGGTTTATCTTCATCATGGAAATGATTCTGCGATCATCCACCACTGTTGTCCTCCGTGGACGTCCAGGTCTTTTGTGTTGCTGAGTTCACCAGTGCTTGCTTTCTTTCTCAGGATGTACCAAACTGTAGATTTTGCCACTCGTAATATTGTAGCAATTTCTCGGATGGGTTTTTTCTGTTTTCACAGCTTAAGGATGGCTTCTTTCACCTGCCTGGAGAGCTCCTTTGACCGCATGTTGTCTGTTCACAGCAAAATCTTCCACATGCAAGCACCACACCTCAAATCAACTCGAGGCCTTTTATCTGCTTAATTGATAATGCAATAACGACGGACTTGCCCACACCTGCCCATGAAATAGCCTTTGAGTCAATTGTCCAATTACTTTTGAGCCCCTGAAATGAAGGGATTGTGTTAAAAAAATGCTTTAGTTGCCTCACATTTTTATGCAATCGTTTTGTTCACCCCACTGAATTAAAGCTGAAAGTCTGCACTTCAACTGCATCTGAGTTGTTTCATTTAAAATTCATTGTGGTAATGTACAGAACCAAAATTAGAAAAAAGTTGTCTCTGTCCAAATATTTATGGACCTAACTGTAGATAGATAGATAGATAGATAGATAGATAGATAGATAGATAGATAGATAGATAGATAGATAGATAGATAGATAGATAGATAGATAGATAGATAGATAGATAGATTGTGCTCTTGAATTGTAAATTAGAAGTATGCTACATAAAAAGAGCTGATTTCAGTTTTCTATAATTTTTAGGATTCTACCTTAAAAATAATTTTGCCTTTACGTTCAGATCTTACCTGCTTCTTTGTCTTTACAAGTAAAATCGTTTAAACATTTCAGATGAGGGTGTTCCAAGATATAAATTGCATTTTACTTTTTCAAAAAATCATCAATTATTCAAACAAAGAGTTGAAAGGACTTTTACTAAGCTTTTGATAACAGCATTATGAGAGAAAGGAGCTGTGCAGTCTTTCATCTTGTTGAATTTTCACTTTGTGTGGGAGATACAGCCAATTCACTTTTATTCCTGACTAATATTGATGTATTGCTCTTCCATATCTGTTTTGTTTTATTCATAACTATGGGTAAATTCCTCGCATTTGGCAGCAGTAACTGGAAGCAGTCCATGAAAAACTCATACAACTACAACAAAACAATCTGGCATCAGTGATTAAAGTTGGCACAATGTCTTCAGACTGATGGAGGAAATCAAAGCTCTGAATTGAAAATGAAGTCGAGTGAAGACAAGGCACGCGCCTTTTGACATGCCATACTACCTTTAACGTAATGTGCATCACATTCATTTATTTATTGTACTGCACCTTGCTTTATACACAATTACAGTGGATTCAGAAAGTATTTAGACCTGTGTCTTTGCACTCCCAAACTGTGCTTAGGTTCATCCTGCTTGTTTAAAGTCTCCTTGAGATGTGTCAAGAACTTGACTGTAATCCACCTGTGACAAACTGAACAATTAGACATCATTTAGAAAGTAGCACACACACACAGAGCTGTATATATGAAGCCCCACAATTCACACTGCATGTCAGGACAAAAAACAAGCAATGAAGTTGAAGGAACTGTCTGAAGACCTCTTTGATAAAACTGTGGTGAAGCAGACAGAGATCAGGGCAAGAGTATGAACTCATTTCTAAAGCTCTGAGTACTCTTAGAAGCAGAGTAGCCTCAATAATTACGAAATGGAAAAAGTGTGGAACCACTGGGACTCTTCCTAGAGCTGACCGTCCAGGCAAACTGAGTAACTGGGCAAGAAGTGCCTGAGTCTGGGAGATGAGCAAGAACTCAATGATCAGAGCTTCAGAGGTCCACTGCTGAGATGGGAGAACCAGTCAGAAGGGTAATCAACTCAACAGTACTCCAGCTATCAGATATTTATGGTGGAATGTCTAGATGGAAGCCAGCCACTCTTGAGTTAAAGGTATTTAAAGGACTGAGAACATGAGAAACAAGATTCTCTGGTATGATTAGTTGAACTCTTTGGGAAGAACTCCAAGTATTATGTCTAATGAAGATCAGGAAGTGCTCATCACCTGCCTAATACCATCCCAGTGTGGTGGCAGCATCATATTATGAGGCTGCTTGTCAGCAGCAGAGACAGGGAGACAGTTCAGAATTGAGGGAAGGATGAATACAGCCAAATACAGAGAGGACCTTGAAGGAAACCTGCTACAAAACACAAGCGATCACAGACTGAGGTGATGCTTCACCTTTCAGCACCACAATAATAATAATAATAATAATAATACATTTTATTTATACAAGGCGCCTTTCAGGGAACTCAAGGACACCGAACAACAATAAATAAATAAATAAATAAATAAATAATTAAATAAAAGACACAATTATAAAAAAAAAAAAAAAAAAAAAAAAACTTAAAACATCAGAAAATCTAGAAATTAAAACCAAACAAAACCATTATAATCAGGAGGAAAAAGAAAAAGCCATTTTAAACAGATGCGTTTTAAGTTTACATTTGAAGGATGAATATGATTTGATATTTCGGAGATCCGCAGGCAATGAATTCCAGAGCTTGGGAGCAGAACGGCTGAAAGCTCTGCTCCCCATGGTGGTTAGACGGGCGGGAGGGACAGTCAGATGGGTGGAGGAAGAGGATCTAAGGTTACGGGATGGAATGGCAACATGAAGAAGGTCAGACAGATATGGAGGGGCGAGGTTATGGATGGCCTTAAATGTTAATAGTAGAATCTTAAAATCAATACGAAACTTAATCGGGAGCCAATGAAGCTGCTGCAAGACCGGAGTAATATGGTGAATAGATGGGATTTGAGTGATGATACGTGCTGCAGAATTCTGGACTAACTGAAGCTTATGAAGAGATTTATTAGGGAGACCAAAGAGGAGTGAATTGCAGTAGTCCAGCCGAGAAGTGACAAGACTATGAACAAGAATGGTAGTGGTATGAGGAGTGAGGGAGGGGCGAATACGATTAATATTATGTAGGTGGAAGTAAGCAGACCGGGTGATGTTATTAATGTGAGATTGGAAGGATAGAGTACTGTCGAGGATGACACCCAGACTCTTGACCTGAGATGATGGGGAAACAACAAAGTCATCAATAATAAGAGAAAGATTATTGGTTTTGGATAATGATGATTTTGAACCAATGAGGAGAACCTCAGTTTTATCACTGTTTAATTTAAGAAAATTCGAAGAAAACCAGGATTTAATTTCAGCAATGCAGTCAATAAGCGAGGGTGGTGGAAAAGAGGAGGTGGGATTACCAGCAAGGTAGAGCTGGGTGTCATCAGCATAACAGTGAAAATTAATGTTATATTTGCGAAAAATATTGCCAAGGGGAAGAAGGTAAATAATAAAAAGAAGAGGCCCCAGGACAGAGCCCTGGGGCACACCAGAGGTAACAGCGGTGGGTTGGGATGTGAAGGTTTTAAGTTGTATGAACTGAGTGCGGCCTAAGAGGTAGGATCTAAACCAGTCAAGTGGAGTGTGGGTAATGCCAATCAGAGATAATCTATTAAGGAGAGTGGTATGACAAATAGTATCAAAGGCCGCACTCAGATCAAGGAGGATGAGAATAGTGATTAGACCAGAATCAGCAGCCATAAGGAGGTCATTAGTAATTTTAACAAGTGCCGTTTCTGTACTATGAAGGGGGCGAAAACCAGACTGGAACTTTTCATATAGATTATTATGAGATAAATGGGTGTGAAGTTGGATAGCTACTATTTTTTCAAGAATTTTGGAGATAAAGGGCAAGTTAGAAATGGGGTGAAAATTATTGAAATTAGTAGGATCAGCACCAGGTTTTTTTAGTATTGCGGTTATAGCAGCAGTTTTAAAAGATGAGGGAATAATACCAGTAGTGAGAGAAGAGTGAATGATGGCAGAAATGAGAGGGACTAGAGAGGGGAGGCAGGCTTTAACCAGAACTGTAGGCAGGGGGTCCAGCTGACAAGTAGATGACTTGGATTTGCAGATGAGATCTGAAATTTCAGAGGAAGTGGGAAGCTGGAAAGAAGAGAAAAAGTGATAGGCGAGTGTAGTTCAGAAGGAATATAGAGAGGATCTGGACCAAGGTGCTGATGTATCTTTTGGATTTTCTCGTTGAAAAAAGACATAAGAGAATTACAGAAAGCAGTTGAGTAAAGGTGAGATGGTAAAGAGTCTGGAGGTTGTGTAACATTATTAAGTAAAGAAAACAAAGTCTTGGTGTTACCTGTATTACGAGTAATTAACTGAGTGTAATAATTAGACTTGGTTTGAGCTATACAATCCTTATAATAGAGAAGATGATTTTTATACATCTCTTTGTGGACAAACAGTCCGGATTTTTTAAACAACCTTTCAAGTTGCCTGCCCTTAGCTTTCAGAAGCCGAAGTTCAGGCGTAAACCAAGGGGCAGAAAAAGAAAAAGAAACAGAACGGGTTTTTAGCGGAGCCAGAGAATTAAGAATATCATTAAGACAGGTGTTATAATATGAGACCAGTTCTATGGGAGTGGATAAATTATAAAAGTCCATTTGGGAATCGATTCTAGAAAACAGCAAATTCAAGTTAATATTCTTAATGTTGCGAAAGGCTATGAGACGTGGAAGCTTAGGAACAGAAAAGGTAAGTTTGGCATTGAATGAAAGAAGAAAATGGTCGGTTATAGTGAGTTCATCTGCTGTGAGATCAAAAGGAACAACACCAGAGCAGCAGATCAGGTCCAAGATATGTCCTTTACAATGAGTAGGAACATCAGTGTGCTGCTGGTATCCAAAACTCTCCAGGCAAGATAAAAAGTCTCTAGTGAGAGGGATATTGATATTGTCCAGATGTACATTAAAATCCCCCAGCAGAATTATATTTGGGGTAATTACAGATAAATGAGTAAGGAAGGTAACAAGATCGTTCAAAAAATTGTTGTTTGACTTAGGAGGACGGTAGACAGTTGCAATAATGGTAGGAACTGGGCCAGACAGTTGACACACAGTCGATTCAAAAGAGCTAACAGCAGGAGCAGAGAACGGCAGGACTTTCCACTTCTCGCGATAAATAATCGCGACACCTCCTCCACGGCCAGAGGCACGGGATTGACAAATGTAAACAAACCCCGGGGGGGTGCATTCATTAAGTTGTGAAAAGTCTTGAGGTTGCTGCCAAGTCTCAGTTAAACAGAGAAAGTCAAACTTACGGTCAATGAGGAGATCCTGAATGAGATGTCCCTTGCTCGTGAGTGAGCGGATGTTTAGTAGACCAAAGCTGACAATGTTGCTGTCGCATTTGACAGTGGTGTTAGTCGACCTAGCTAAGCTGGCCAACACGCTATGATCAGCTTTCCTATCTGTGTTGTGTGGAGGGTGCCGAAAATCAGACCAAAAAGAGTTAATTCCTTTTGAGACGTCCGTTCGGAATCTCCGACGAGACCCACGGTGGATGTATCTCCGACGAGGGAGAAGTATGACGTCCGGGTCGAAATACAGCACCGACAGCAGAGGCACAGACTGGAGAAGACGCAATCGAAGAAGCTCAGCAGCTGGATACTGGAGGAGGCCAGTCGCAGGTTGGATAACGAGCGACAGAAGACTCCAAACAAGCATTAACCAGGCGATTATCCTACCAGTCCACATTGTAGGTGAGGAGGCCAGAGGCAGCTCAGACGTCCAGAGAATAAGCCGGTAGGTTTCAAACGAAACGGAGGTTAGGATGAAGCTAAATGCATACACAGCATATA
This sequence comes from Erpetoichthys calabaricus, assembly GCF_900747795.2. Classification (NCBI taxonomy): domain Eukaryota; kingdom Metazoa; phylum Chordata; class Cladistia; order Polypteriformes; family Polypteridae; genus Erpetoichthys; species Erpetoichthys calabaricus. The sequence goes on from NC_041407.2 coordinate 62,121,822, forward strand.
CAGCCACGCAGAGATGTCAACAAAATGGCAAAAAAAAAAACAAACAAATACCCACAAAATCACATAGTCTAGTTACCGGCGAGCAGCGGCGACCAGTCCCACCAGCGTTCACTCAAACCGGAAGTCAAGATGACAATGACATAAAGCATACAGGCAAGACAATGCTGGAGTGGCTTAGGGATAAGTCTGTGACTGAATGGGCTGCCTGTATAAACAGCAGTGTGGTGGTCTGAGCAAATCTCAGTCACAAGTGTCTCTCTCACACACACACACCACTCTGACCAAATATTTAATAAACCAAAATGATGAAGTATATGAAAAGTTCAAAATGCTCCAGCTATGGTGAACTCAGTCCCACAATATACCTTGTAGGAAGCACACAGGATGGATGGGCGTCCCGGCCAGGAGTCAGGACAGTCCCTTACCTGGATGGGAGGCCCCGAGGGAACATAAAGGCACCCCAGTTGGACTGTCCCTGGAGAACGTTCATTCCTCCCAGGCACTAGATGGCAGCAGCCCTCCGCATCGGTGCCCATTCAGGAACCAGCAGGGAATGCTGGGAATTGTAGTTCAGCAGTACAGCCCTGCTGGGGTCTGGGGGTGCAGAGAGATGCGCTCCCCAAAATATGACTTTTATATGACCCAGAAATGCTCAATCGGACAGGAGCCCTGGCACTGGAAATACTCCCAGGTCCTTAATAAAAGGGACCACACTCCCTTATCCTGGTGGAGCAATTCAAAATGGCAACTTGCACTGTGAACTTTAGTGAAAGCTGTAGCATTATACTGTTTATTAGCACTTCTATTTGTGTCTCATTAAATCAGTTGTACACACACTCCCTGTCCAACTTCTACTGTATGTGTGAACATGTTGCTGTGGCGTTTGGATACGCAAAATACCATGTAATGCATTGTTATCAACTGCTATTTATTCCGAAGGAGTAAGCACAACAAAAGGTTTTCCTGGACACATCCATATTGGTTTCTCAAATGCTTCATTAGATCAACTCAGGTGTGACGTCATTCCCAACTCCAGTATCCGACTTCTGATGTAAATGAAACTCAGCATATGGAGTGGCCTTGGAAATATAACCCTATAAAAGGACATAGGAACACCACAGGCCACAAGGGGGAGTGTTCTAACCTGACATTTTTGTGACGTCAAAAAGTAAACGTGAAGCTCAACTGTATTTGCAGAACTGACTCATGTACTGACTACACTGGGTAGCAGCAGCTTAGAAAAGGAGAAGGAATCAGGCAATGGGTGGTGTAAAAATAAACTAGCAAAGATCAAAGACACTAGAGCGAGAATTGAGAAAACAGTGCCCAAAATGTGATAAAAAACAAAATGGCAGTCAACATCTGAAGTGAGACGCTTAAAACCAGGAATTAACCAATAGCCTGGCCCAAAAAAATCAAGTCAAAGGTCGCAGTCTAAGGGAAGAAAAGTGTTTAGAGATCCAGAAATCAAATTCAGACTCAAAGAAAACAGCACAAGATTTCAAGGTCAGTAAATGTGAAAATACGTGACCTTTGATACCTTTGACCTGCGACATCATGTCTCACGCACATTTCTGCTTGACATTGCATAGCACTAACTTCTAACTCATAACAGAAAGAAAATAGCATCACAACAAAATGTGTTTAGATTTCAACTTTATTAGGAATATCAATAATGAATGAATAAATGTTACCTTAAGTGTCCCTGTGGCCTCTCAAACCTCCAAAATGGTGTCTATATTATTTTTAAAGGCCAAGAAAAAACAAGTGCTAAAAAATGAAAATACACTTCAGATCCAGATAACCTGGGGGTAAAGTAAGGAGAGATTGGGGTTCCGCAGCACCTGTAGGCAGGCCCAGTGGGGCAGCAGGACTTTATATTACCTTCTGTTTTGTTTTTTGTGCTGTCTTCTTCCATGTTGGAAACCACCTACATTGTGTGTATTATCATAAAAACATCATCATTAAATGTATACCAAATCTTTGGAATTTTTTGGGATGTATTCACGACAGAGATGCCTTACAGAGTAGTATTGGGAGACTCACCAGTGAATAACGTCACTGCTCTTATGCTTCTTCTTCAAAGAGCCAATAGTTAGCCAAGAGTTGGGTTTATAGGCGGAAACGTCTCTCGGATAAAGGAGGTTCATATAAACCAAGGTGAACCTTTCCATTTCACCATGAAAAAATATACCTTCACAGATGTCACTGATCTTCTATTGTGAAGTTCTTCATCATGGTCGATGATCAATAAACACAATACTTATTATACTTGATTATGAATTCGAAACATATATATGTAGCATGTTCCGGAGAATTACCAAAAAATGGGCTTGCAAGGATCGACCTTTTATTGTGATAAACTTTTCCGCCCACAAGTAAGTGATTCAGCAGATGGCGTCTCTTTTCTTTCTGCCATGTGACTTTGTTGATCACTTTTCTTTTGCATTGTTGCTACAAGCTCAGTTTCTTTTGACTTTCTAGAACATATCAGGTCATAGTCATTCAATGAAGACCAAGAGCAAAATTCTAGCCCCAGTAGCTTGCAGAGTGCTAGCAGGTTGCCGCACCATATGAATTTAAAGGTCAGCGGATGCCGCAGCACTGAAGTATCCATCATCGGTTGTTACTCCCTTCTGTCGTGTTATCTCCTCCATTATTTTGTCGTAAGAAAGCCAAGAACTCTGATAACTCCATTGAGGTGGGAGCTGTCATTCTTCCTAACACGTAATTTGACTCACACTCGGCAGATGTCACTGTCATTCTTGTTTTCTTTTTGCTATGTCACCTTCTGCATCAGTGCCCCTATACAGTTTTGCCATAGGAAAGACACAAACCATGACAGGTTTGCTGTTTGCCACCAGCCACAGTTTTTGCTTCACCAGTGTGTATGACGTTGTAGCGGGTGCCACATGTCCCTTTGTCAGTTTGAGTCTCTTTAAGGTTAGGGATTTTTTGAAAAAGTAAAATGCAATTTACATCAGGAAATGGGTTTCTGAGGGTTTGCTGAAAATGGGGAACTGCACCTTTAAGGGGAAGATGCAGCGCGTACAGGATGGTTGGGCTGAAGACAATTTAAACCGGAAATAAGGGGAGAGAGAGAGAAAGAGAGAGAGAGAGACATTGAGCAGTGGAGCAAGGAGAAGCAGCGAGTTAGCGCCACCTGCGTGCCACCTGCTGGAAGGAGGTTTTATTTTACTCAGGGATACAAGGGAGATACTTCTCTGAAGATTAAATTTTTTGTGGTTTCAACAGAATGATCGACCTTTGAGACTGATAGAACATTTTTGTTGTTGGCATTGGCTGACAGTGTACTCTACGGGGCTTCCAGCATTTCATTGTGCTCATGAACTGTAAGGACAGTGATCCAATTCGGGGAAACCAGGTTATCTCAGGTGAGAACATCTCACACCGTAATCTGTAAAAGTCTTTCTTTGATTTTTGTTATACTAAGGGGCTTTGCGAGCCCACCCAGGGGCGCGCCACACACCATCCACTTCGTGTCTCTGCCGCTCATGTTGTGAACGGGGTGGCTGAACGCACGCTTTGGTGAAGCGGACGGATCACCTGCTTGCTTACTGCTCCTCCTGTCGTGCTGCGTGTTCTGCTTCTCGCGCTGTGCTTCGATCATTTCAAGGCCTGTACAGCAGTTGTCCTCGCTTTGCTCCCCTACTCCGCCCATCCGGGGCACGATAAGCACCTGCCACTTCGCATCTCTGCCACTCGCGTTGTGAAGGGGAGGGAGGCTGAATGCAAGCCAAGGAGATGGATCAGCTGTTGCCTTTCTGCTGCTGAGCTGCATTTTCTGCTTGTTGCGCTGTGCGTCGATCATTTAAAACCCTGCACAGCAGCTGTCCTTTGGTCTCACTGTCTTGTGGGACGTTAGTGTCTCTTGTGGGATGTTAATATATAAACGTAACCTTTTTTTTTTCCTTTGCTTAATGCTTGCTCTCTTATGCCGATCTGGGGTGTGTGGTGAGTGGGGCAAAAATAGGATGAGCGTTGGTCACGTTACCCTGAAAGATTTGAATAAGGAGCTGCTTTTCTCTAGTAATATTCTGATCGTGCAGCAGCCCTGGGCTTAGTTGTTCTCCCGGGGGCGGCAGTACAACGTCATGTACTTTCGATTAAGATCAAGGTCCTAACCCCAGTCGTTTGCGAGTAGTCATATGACAGACAGGCACAACCCTTAGCATTTCATATACTGTATATACAGATTTTAAAATAACAGGTTTCCCCATCATGGCTGTAAGAATAATCTACATGTACTGAAAAAAGAGATGTAATCCATTTGCTGGAATCAAGATGAACTCACTTTTTTTCTCCTTGCAAAAATGAATGTGATTATCACTGCTTAACCAATTTATTTTAATTGGCACAAAAATCGATATCTGGGATGTAGCAGTAAGCATTTTCTTTAGATATTTTTTTTAGTTTTTGACCTTACACATTAAAGAAAAACTAGTACATGCAAGACGTATAGTGTAAGGCTTCTTTGATTTTATTGAAACAGGGAAAGATAAAAACAAACAAAAACAGTGCATTTCATCTACATAAATGAGACAATCTCACTTCTATATTGCCAAATAGTTACATCTCATATCCCAGCTTTACACTGTGGAAACATTCACAAATTAAATCCAAATGAAAAAGCGCTGAGAAAAATAAATCCAAGGAACACATTTCTTAAATTCGACACACTGTTTAAAAAATCGATAACTGAGCCTGTAAATTTGTGTTGGATGTGCACTGAATTTGGAGAACTGATTTGAGAAGCAAAGATCAAATTGTAATGAAGCTCAGTCTTCAGATATATGTAGAACGTTCTGATTACAGTTTCTGTTCTAACTTAGTGACCACATGAACGTGTCAGATGTCAAACTGCACAAAAGTGAGCTTAACGCGACACTAAACACTGTCGAGGGGTCTCCAGAATGTTTCGGAGAGCTAAGGTGGTTTGTTGGAAAACAACACTTAAGGTCATACATTTTATTTACAGTTCCTCTTAAGATGCATTCATACAGTACAAATATTAAACATTTAAAATGAAAAAAAAAATTATAAAAATAAAAATTCATAAAATTGAAAGTTTAGGAATTTGCAAATCTAAAGAGTTAAAATAACCGATATGATGAAATTAGCTGACAAATCACTGTCGTCTAACGACTACAACAGATATAAAACACCTTTATTTTATCGTAACAATTCTTGCAGGATAAAGTAAGATTTTTTTTATGGATGCTAAAAGATATGTGATTCTATAGTTCTAGATGGAGCAACATCAGCCACTGAAACGTGTCACTTCTTTGGCGAATAAATGCAAGGCTTGGCTTCTTGCATGACAGGCTATCTGCTGTTGTTTAATAAACTAACCTTCTCTGCATTAAAAGTATAGCTTACATTTACAAACATCAGTTTCTATATGGTTTTGCAATAAAGCTTTTTGTAAATAACGTATATTTTGGTTTATGAGATGACTGAATGCTTTATTTGTAGCCACCAAGATTATAAAACAAAAATACTTGTCAGCATCACCTAAATATAAAAAGTGTCTACTAGGTTGCTGATGGAAGAGCAGTCATTGATAGCAAGAAGAAGGCACTGACCAAAGGGCTACACCATCCCAGTCAGGGTCACACACAGCTCTTGAAAAATGAACTCCTCTCCAGAGACACTGAAATTCTCCCAAAAATGAAGCTTCGTTTAACCCTTTCTTTGTTAATGCACAGTGATGTAGGCTTCTAGCTTTCTGTGTTATAAAAAGGCTTAACCCAGTTTAAAAGCTAGTAAAACAAAAAGCTTAAAAAGAAACAAAACTAAGCTGTCACTTAACATATTTTGCCCAAACTAACCAAAGATGTATACATTCTGCAGTCCACAAATAAAGTAAGCCATCTCCGCCTTGCCTTAGTGTAGCGCCTGCTCTTTATTTCCCAGGCCACCTTCATTCAGCACACACACTCTCAGACGTCTGCCCTCAGTTTGATTTCTTCTTGCTGCACATCACCTTCTCATTTCTATCTGTCATTGCTATTGGAATTGCTTGTCATTTTTTTCATGTTTTTGCCTCACTAAACCAGTAATTTAAATGATTAAAACTGTGTCATGACATCTCACTCATTCATAAGCACCAAATGTGCACACCAAACCCTAATCTGGTCTGACCTGTGATAGGACTTGCATGACTGCATGGCTGAACACGAGACTCCCTTTAGTATGCAAATCATTAACCATAAAAGAAACTTTTCTGTCACTTCAATTCAGTTAATGGCAAAACATAGAAATCATGCAATACATACACACACACACACACACATATATATATATATATATATATATATATTGTTTCTAAATGAAAAAGGCAAATGCTGTAAATAAAACGTGTGTTCAGTTAACAGTTCTGCTGCCAAATGGTTTTGTGTCTGTAGATTAGGCTGGTGGCTACTTGGTTAACCTCTTGGCTACATCCGCATAGGCAATTTCAATCTCTTTGTCGCTGGGGCAGGTGTTGGTGAATTCTTCACGGGCATATGCATTGCCCAGATATTTCCAAATTCCTTCCATGTCCTTAGGAATTTCAAAGCCACGATATTTCTTGGCTACAATCTGCAAAACCAAACAAGATATGAAAGGCACTTTTCACTTTGTTTTATTAAAATATTTGCTGTTATGATATTTATTGTGCTTCTGTAAAAAAATATATTTTCCCCTTGAGACAAATACAAAAAATCTATCTATCTATCTATCTATCTATCTATCTATCTATCTATCTATCTGTCTGTCTGTCTGTCTGTCTGTCTGTCTGTCTGTCTGTCTGTCTGTCTGTCTGTCTGTCTGTCTGTCTGTCTGTGTGTCAGTCAGTCAGTCAGTCAGTCAGTCAGTCAGTCAGTCAGTCAGTCAGTCACTCTACACAGTTATTTAGGGCCACTACACAGCTTTTCTAGATTCACTGAGAAAAGCATAGGAAGCCATTAATTAGATGGATGCCTGTGGACCTCTATGGATGTGTCTGCACTTTTGACACGTATTTCCATGTCCAACAATATGCAGATGAGGACTGCTGTGGACATGCACCATAAGTACAACCAGGAAAGGCTGCACTGGCAAACTCCGAAATGCATTCAAAATTAACTTTAGCGTGTAAACTGGTCCACAGCAGAAATGGAGTTGAGTAAATCACCAGATTTCTAGTTTCTTTGTAATAGTACAAGATAAATTTGATAGTCCTGAACCTGACAGTTTGGCACTCCTGGTTTGGATTAAATATTATATTAAAGCATATAACAAAAAAAAGGAGCATAGCTTGCTTAAGCTGTTGACACATTACATGACTTAGTTGGAGGGGATGTTGAGCTTGACAAATGCAGTTGCTGAACTCATCACTTAAACATATCATATTACACAACTAGCTATTGCTGAGTATGTCAAATTAGAAGAGTGTGTAACAACTTTCCACAGAGTTACATATACACAACTAGGTATCGTGGGATATGTCAAATTAGCCGACTGAGTAACAACTTTTCAGCAGTTTCATACTTTCAAAGTATAATGAGCTCGCCCCCTTTCGCTGGCATCCATTAAAATGCTGCCTGATGGGAGCTGGTGCTTGTGCATAGACTTTCCAGGCATGGCAAGTCCAGCTGCAATCTCAGCCCTTTTTATTCTTTCTTCTGTCCTGTCATGGTAAGTAAAACATGCAACATCAGAAGAGACGAGCCTCTCTCCTGTTCAGCACGTCCAAAACACCTGTGTTTCTTATTTCTTTATATGCACTGTACATCTGAGTGAGAACTCAACTCAACAATCCCATCTCTACGATTTAAGGCAAAATCAAATTGGTTTGATTCTGTCAGGGTGAGTCACAGACTGGTTGGATGGACTCACTGAGTATGTTCAAGTTCAAAGTTTACTGTCATGTGCACAGTAAGGAACCCCATTTCCCTGTACAATGAAAGTCTATCTTTGTTCTCCACACCAAATGACAAAACCAACGTATAAAGATAAATATAAATAATAAGTAGCAGATAGAAAATAAGTAACAGAGGCAGCATAAAGTATAAAAACAGAATAGAAATATAAAGTGTAATGTGCAGGTAGGTGTGTGATGGACAAGTCAAATACAGTTGTGTGAGGTAGATAGAATGAGATGAACCATGGTAATAAACTACAGTCAGTTATTTAGGAGTCTAATGGCCTTGGGAAAGAAAGAGTTCTTTAGCCTGGAAGTGGCCGGTGAGGTCTCCTCTCCTTCCTCATGTCCACTATCATCTCATTCATCTTGTCTTTGTTGAGGGTGAGATTGTTATCCTCACACCATGACGCCAGACTGTCCACCTCCTTCCTGTAGGCCACCTCATCCCCACCAGTGATACATCCTATCACTGCGGTGTTGTCTGCAAACTTTAGGATGATGTTATCTTTGTGGGAGGTGACACAGTCGTGGGTGAACAGGGTGTAGAGGATGGGGCGAAGGACACATCCCTGTGGGTTGCCTGTGTTTGTGATAATGGTGGCTGAAATCCTGTTACCAATCCTGACAGACTGGGGCCTGCCAGTCAGAAAGTCTAGAAGCCAGTCACAGATGGTGGGGTGCAGGCCAAGTGCAGACAGTTTATGGGTGAGTTTATGGGGGAAAACTGTGTTAAAGGCGAAGCTGTAGTCAACAAAGAGCATCCTGATGTAGGAGTCTTTGTTCTCCAGATGGGAGAGGGAATAAAGTTGTTGGGCCAGTAGGCATACTGCAGGGGGTCCAGAGTGTCCGGTATGCTGCTCTCAATGTGAGCCAGCACCACTCTCTCAAAACACTTCATGATTGGAGTGAGTGCTACCGGCTTGCAGTCATTGCAGTCAGGGATGATGAAACAGCATACAGAGATGAGGTGGAACAGCTGTCTGCATGGTGTGAAGACAACAATCTATCTCTCAATGTCGACAAGACAAAAGAGATAATCGTGGACTTCAGAAAATCACGTCCTGCCCACATCCCACTCAGCATCAACGGTTTAGATGTGGAGACTGTTAAGAGTACCAAGTTCCTCGGTGTGCACATAACTGAGGAACTTACGTGGACACATAACACCTCATCACTAATCAAGAAAGCCCAGCAGACAGTACACTTTCTGAGGTGGCTGAAGTGAGCAAGTCTTCCCCCTTCCATCCTCACCATGTTCTACAGAGGCACCATTGAGAGTGTTCTGATCAGCTGTATCACTGTCTGGTATGGCAACTGCAACATAACCGACCGCAAGCGCCTGCAAAGGATAGTGAAGACAGCAGAGAACATTATTGGAGTGCCTCTCCCTTCACTACAGGACATATTTTACAAACGCAGTGTATGCAAGGCCTGCAGCATTGTGCAGCACCCCTTACACGGACTTTTCACACTTCTGCCATCCAAGAGAAGATACTGCAGCATCAAAGCCAGATCTGCCAGGCTGCAGGAGAGTTTTTACCCCCAAGCTGTTAGACTCCTCAACACCAGGCTGCCCCCTGGGATCTTCCACACGGCCTCAACCACCTCTAAAAACAGAACTTTTATACATGTGAGCCACTTTCCTGCAAAGACGAGTGTGCATGTAGAAAACAACTGAAAATCTACAGATCTTTAAGTATTTTGACACTCTTGTTATCCTTCTGCTGTGAAACATTCTGACCTGTCATTCTTTACACATCTTAAACAACTATTATCCTACACTGATAATTTCTGTATTATCTATATCTATTATTTATTTATTATATTACATATCTTACACATCAATATTGCTGCTACTTCTTTGTCTTTGTCTTGTCTTTGCGCAATGTCATGTCTTGTCTTGTTTGTGTTTTAATTTTAATTTAAATTTTAATTCTATTTTTAAATTATTAATTGCACGTCATGTTGTTACACTGTGGACCCTGAGCTTTGCAATTTCGTCTATCTGTATACTTGTATATATGGTTGAGATGACAATAAAGTTCACTTTGACTTTGAGTCAGGCAGGTGGGTGGGCTTTTTTTAGCAAGGGGTATGATGATTGTAGTCTTAAAGCAGGACAGAACGATGCTCTGACTGAGGGAAAGGTTGGAGATGGAGCACAGAACGTAAGCCAGCTCGTTGGCACATGTTCTGAAAGCCCGCCCAGGGATATTGTCTGTTCCTGCTGCCTTACAGGGTCTGATCTTACTTAGTACTTTGTGTACATGACCTGAAGAGACCGTTGGGGGAGGGGAGGGGGGTTGGGTGGTCCAGGTGTGTGTATGCCTCCACTCTGTGCTGTTGCTAGATGTCTCAAAGTGGGTGTAGAAAGTGTTGAGACTGTCTGTGGAGCTGATTGTGCTGGTGGTGGTCCTGTAGTCTGTGATGTGCTGTAGGTCCTGCCACATACGTCCAGATTCAGCAGTAGAATAGAAGCCCACCAGCTTCTCTCTGTACTGCATCTTGGCTGCTGTGATGGCTTTTTTTAGTCCGTACTTCACAGCTTTGTACTCCACCTCAGTGCCTGATCTAAATGCAAAAGAGTGGGCACGCAGCATGTGGCGTACCTGACTGTTTATCCAGGGCTTCTGGTTGGGGAACTTCTTGACTGGTATTGTGGGCACGATGTTGTCAATACAGGTGCTAATGTATCCAGTCACGTACTCAGCATAGTCCTGTATGCTGATAGAAGAGTCCTCTAGAGTGGCTGCGACCTTAAACACATCCTAGTCTGTCTGAGTAAAACAGTCCTGCAGGGTGCTCTCAGTCTCTGGGGTCCAAAGTTTAACTTGTACAACTGGATATCACGGAAATGCACAACACAGCTGTCTCCAACTTGCTAAGATTATGTAAATGAAGTCCGTGACAGAAGATCGTGTGTAAAGTCATGTAATGTGACTTAGCCTGTACTCATAAAGAGTACAAATTTACATTTGTCACAAGTGGCTTTTTACTTAATGAATCTTGCAGGAAAAAGCACAATTAAAAAAAAAAAAAGAATTTGAAACTTTGTACAGATAACAAATATAAAATAACTTTGTGAAACCTGTTTAATCCAATATAGGGGTCCAGAGCCTATCCTTGCAATATCAGGACTGAGCACCAATGCACTTCATGGGCCACTCATGTTCACATGCATTCACACCCACACATTGGAAAACCAAGCAAAATTTAACATATATGAATATGGAAATATATCCTAAGAACTTTAAAGTTAATATTTTATTTAGTGAAATAGCAGCCATCTTTTCTGGTATACTTTCTCTACGGTGTATATAAACCCAAACCTTATTTAATAAATGATCAAAGGCTTACCGCAACACAGGTGCAAAAGTTATGTCATTCTTTGCGATGGAGGGATTGGTCTTTATTTACGAGATAACAAATCCTCTTTCAAAGTTTGGTAATGAATTCTATTCATTTTTCCTACACAATTTATTCCTCAAGTGAGTTGCACTTGCACTGATAGCCATTGGATATTTGAGGTCGGTTGGATTGTGTGAGAATAGCATGTCTGTCTACTGGCATTTATCATGGTGGTTGGTCTGCCTAAGAGGGTGACTGTATGGAGACACTGACAGACCTGGAAGTGATCACACTAAGAGCTACAGACAAGAAGATCAACACCTACACTAGATCAGTGAATGCAAAGTACAAAGCTAAAATCACACAAAGCCATGTCCCGCACTGAGTCACAGCAGACCGTTAACTGTCATCTTTGTGATGTTAACCTGCACGCCCAAGTCACAAAGTGATGCCTCCCACTGACTTCTCAAAACACTCTTCTGAAAAAACCTGTTTAATGAGAAATGTGGCATTTTGGAGCACAGTGGTGCAAACCAAGCTTCAGTGATGATTCATTTACCGTTTGGGACAAAGTTACAGGGATGTTAGGTCCACAGAAGGACTTTGAGAAAGGGCTCCTCAATGGACCTCTGACAAAAGGCATACTTGATGAACACCTGGAACTCTGTTCTAGGGCACTACAAAACATGATTGCAGATGGTTATGTTTAATGGAACTAAGAGTGATAATCAGTACATTCACATTATTGAAAAGGGACTTTCTAACATGAAAATGTGTGGTCACACACTGCTGCCATCACTGCAATAGTATCATTGATTGTCAGAAATCCATGATTCAGTTTCTAATTCTACCTCTCCTTTTACTTATTCTTTCTTTTGTTCCTCCTCAGGGTATGGTATTTTCCAACTTTCTACCAAAAGAAGTTCATTGAAACACTGCAACTCTTGAGTGGCCTGATGCAACCCAAGATACTGTGTATGAAACATTACTGGAAGACGCCTGGATAAAGCACCTAACTCTACTGACCTGGAACATCATAGAGATGTGGAATGATATTCCACATGAAAATATCCAAACCCTCACTGACTCAAGGGTGCCATTTGACTAATGGTCATATGAATAACTTATATTTGTGCAAAGCGCAACTCTAAAAAAAGTGTGAGTCGTATTTGTGTACTCATTAGTTCTGTACAACAGCCTGATCACTTGTGAGAAATGTGGTGGAAATTAGGCAATGACTTCATGATGAAGTAACTTCCTTTTTGCCAATGTGTGTGTGTGTTTGTATTCTGTGTCTATGTATATGTGTGGAGAAAACATTTAATCGGCATTACTCTGCTACATGTCCAGTTTTGCCCTATCTTTGTTTTTAATGCTGATTTATTTTTTTATCCTTGCTGTCATACATATGTCTGATTACAATCTGTATTGTTTTTTCTTTTTTAATTTATCCCCAATCCCTTACTCAAATTTAGTTCTGGGCCGATACTTAAAATCTGCAAATTTCTCTCACTTGTTGTGACAACTGAAATTCTCATAAGATGACTAATTAAGTAGCTCTCTTGGCCACTACACTTTGTGGTGGCATTAGCTTCTCTGAGTTTTGTGTTCTTGGCCCCATTTCCTTTCCTCTCTCAGATAAACTTTGTTAGTTCAGTACAGCTTTACTCTAAGGGAGTCTCCTCTTAATTTATTCCTTGTCTCGTTTTTGAAATGTTGCCCCACCTCTGGAATACTGATGAACATCCTTATACTGTAGTTGTTGAAGTATCCATCATTGTTTGTTACTTCACACTTTAGTTAGAAAAGTTTTTTGTTTAAACTGAGTTTAGATTCTTGAAAATGTTATATTTCGTATTTTCTGATGTTGATCAAGAAACTTATCTTTCTTCTATTGGAATAACAAAGTAATAACAGCCTCACACACAGGACATACTAAAGTCTCCATCTAATTTTTAATTACTAAAACCAAGATACTGACAAAACTGTAGGATATTAACATTTCTGATTGGAAGGTGCGACCAAAGATACTGACTTTCAATAAAATCTTATTGCTGACAATACAATAATCTCTCTTCCAACTCATGGTGCTCTGTGACAATTACCAAACCTCTGCTGGTTTCAGTGTCCTGTTGTATGTGATGCCAGGTGAGATAGGTGATGTAAAAGGGTATTTTAAAATCATACTACTGTATTTATGAGTCTTATGCCCTTCTTGATTTTACATCTCAGACAACAGAAAAATCTTTTTCATTGACATTTACTCGTACTGCCTCATACCTGGAACCTATTGTGTCCTTCAAAGTCCTGCCTTGGCCTGTTTCATTTCAGCATCTACTAGCTGCCACTTGTAATAAATGGTTCATAAACAAGCCTCGACTTTTAGTGTGTACATTTCTGTCACTCAGCTCTACAAGAAGATCACCCTTGCGTGCCTGTCTGCTATAAACAAGCTTACTTCCTGTTTCACCAGTGCTGAATAACTGCAAATGTCATGAAAGGATATGCAATTAAAAGATCATGTATAAGTCAAGAAACCTAACACTCTGTTCCTTGATTTCTAAAAAAAATATTCCATCATTTTCTGTCAGCATTCTTGTAACAACCTGGAGTATTCTTACATCTCTGACCTTTCCTGCCCATTTAAGAGGCTGAAATATTGTGTCTCTTGCTCTTCCTCTCTATGCTGGATAATTCTCTTCCCCTCTTCAGTGATCTACATGGATAAAGTATTAGCCGAACACAAGTCAGTTGCAGTCTTGAAACCTCACTAAACTGACTTGCTGCCCATGTGAAAATCACCCTCAAGCTTTAACCATTTACCTGTATAGGTGAGAACTCAAGCACCCTGAATTCTTGTCTATGTTACTTGTCCTTCATCAGGCTCTGCAAATGGGATCATTCAATTCCAGCCTTCTCAATACACCAGAGACTCATTAAGCAGTTGATTGAGAATGTTCACTCAGCCTAAATCTTCTTACCTCTTTAATATTCTCCTTATATACAGCGTGAAGGTCCTTCAGTCCTCAAGTATGGATCTAGTCTTACAATTCATTTTTTCATGCATGTAACCTGTGATGGTTAATGTTTGCACAGCCCTGGTACTCACGATGTATCATATTGACATTACTATAATCAGTAATAGCTAAACTACTGTTATATAATAATAGATCATTTACTGTATTATACTAGGGGGCTGTGACCCCGCTCGCTTTACTCGCTATCCCCTGGGTTGAGCCACTCGAAGGCAATGGGGGCACCATGGGTGATTCTATTTAAAGAGATGATATATAGAAGAGTATGCAGGGTGCGGGAGGAAGAAGGTTAGATCCTTAGTTATTACAGACAGAAAATCAGTTACTTGAGTAGTTTACAACAACTATTTTAAATAGCAATGATTAATAACACGTAGTAAAAAATAAAAAAGTAAAAGTAGACATAAAAATGTAAAATGTAATAAAACTAAATAAAGCATTAAATTACATTAATGAACAGTATTAAAAATTACTTTATCCTCTAACTTACATTGTATAAACATTGCTTTTTTGTATTTCTGTTTGCATATTGTTTGGGATATTTTTCTCTTGTTAATTTATTGGGCAGTTCTTTTTGTTCTTGATTTGTATTATATGCATGTCTTTTTTATTCATTTTCTGTTTTTCGGCATTCATGATTGGCTCTTGCTGCTCTTTTGCTATCGCAATCTGAAATTTGACATTCTTGAATAATTTGCACTTCTGCCATGCCTTTATAACCGTATAAAGTATAACATTGAGGGCCGTGTCAGCAGCACTGATAGTGTCACGGGGTGGTACAGAGAGAGAATGTGTGCAGTAGGAGTAATGATTAGGCGAGCAGTGAGGACACGACACGATGTGGATATGACGGAAAATCTTTTTAATATAATAGAGAGACTTTATTATTGTTGTTGGTGTTATGTAATACAGTACTTCTATTACGATCACTCAATGAAAGGTACAATAATGCTTCAGGGCGTATTTATAAGTTTGATCATTATGCTATTCTAAAGCACAAAATTCATAAATTTGAACACACAATTTTGTTATTCACTAAATGATCTACAACCATTTAAAATAAAGGTGCTCCACAGACGACTTGATTCCTAATATCAGTATGAAAACACCAAACATAAACTGACTTATATGACTTCAGCAAATAGTAGTAAACTTGCTATAGAAATAACAGTTATGAATATATAAAAAATGTTAATGTTAGTAGGATAGCACACCCACCCACCTAACCATCTCTTAAATGGATTCTGTAATAATGAATCATTCAAACCCTACAATGATGGTGACTTCAATCACCAGAACTTTGGAAGGAACACATTACTATCAGCATGTTCCATTTGTGGACACATCAAGCTGGTCCTGTTCTATCAAACTTTTAATTCCTTTAAATATAAACCTGTGGCACAACTGGGCAGATCTGACTACACCTTACACCCACCTACAAGCCTGATGATGGCAGCTCTATTGTTATCCAAGCAAAAGGTTTGTAGTTTGTTATAATGTTCACATTTTCTTGGGTCTGTGTAAAATTTTAATTTCCCTTTGGAGTCAAATAAAGTATTATCTATCTATCTATCTATCTATCTATCTATCTATCTATCTATCTATCTATCTATCTATCTATCTATCTATCTATCTATCTAATAGGAACTTATAAAAAGTATATAAATGTTTATTGTAAAAAGTATATATAAATGTTTCTTGCATATATTGTTTTATGTATGGAGTTGTATTCATTGCCTGTTGTTGGTACTGTAAAGTTGACCGTATGTCCATAGGCAATGTCAGGTTGTGCTATTTTCTAACCTGCTAGCATAGGGCACAAGACAGGAACAAACCCTGACATGGTGCTGGTCTATCATAAGGTGACACACACACACAAACTACAAACTAGGGCCAATTTAGTGTTGCCAGTCCACATAACCTGCATGTCTTTAGATAGTGGGAGAACAATAAAGCAAACCCACATAGACACTGGAAGAACATGCAGACTCCACATGGGGAGGACCTATAATAATAATTCTTTGCATTTATATAGTGCTTTTCTCACTGCTCAAAGCGCTCAGCAATTGCAGGTTAAGGGCCTTGCTGAAGGGCCCAACAGAGCAGAGTCCCTTTTGGCATTTACGGGATTTGAACCGGCAACCTTCCGATTGCCAGTGCATATCCCTAGCCTCAGAGCCACTACTCCGTACCTAGGACATGAACCCTGGTCTCCTTACCACGAGGCAGCAGCACTACCACTGTGCCGCCCTCATAGGAAATGTGATCCACATTATGCTCCTTTACTTTATGAAAAACTGTAAAAAGGGACCCCTCAACTACAAATTTCTTACATACGCTTCATTATTACACTGCAACATTTAATTCTGACACTTACCTTCACAATGTGGAGTTTTGGCAGTAAATTGCAGTCAGCTAATGTCATCTCATCACCATCAAGGAATTTCCTGTTTGAGTATTTCAGATCCTCCATGCTGTTTTCATCAATCTCATCTGGAAGTGGAGAGGTTAAGTACTCATCAAGCTTTTGGAGTGTCTTTAGTAATCCTCGCTCCAGTCCTGTTTAACAAGAAACCAGAATTAGTCAGTCAGTATTGAGCTTTCACAATATCGATGCCACCTGAATGTCCTAGACTTCCAGATAAAATAAATCCAAAAATAAAAACCTGAGTGGTGTACAGAAAAAATTAAACATTTATAATTACATTGTGGAGTTGTTTGTCTTTGTAATTGATCATTCTCCTTATAGTCTGAATGTTTCCAGACTTCCTTAAACATTTAGTTCTTAAGATTATTACTATCTAACAACAAGATATACCAGTAATATTTGAAACATCTGCCAAAGGAAAAATGTTTGCTGTTACTGTGAGAAATTCAGTATGGAGTTGAAATCTGCATGAATAAATCTCTGCTCTGTGGATCTAGAAATCAAGATCAAAGAGCTGCTATGAGGGAGGTACATGTTCTCTGTAGTGTTAATGTGCCTTTACTGACTTCTAAAAGTGAAGCACTGACAGGTGAAGTGTTTTCCAAAAGCTAACCGACAGGAAATCAGTGGTAGGGACTGAACTAATAACCCTGCAGATTATAGTCCAATGTCTCATTCGACACTCTCATATATAATGCCATTTGTTGTATATACCCCAACAAGATACTTTATATTGCAAGTACCACTGCAAAAAATCATTAACAGACATACTGTGGAGTAGAAGAAATTAGAGTTACATTACATGTATAGACAAGAAAGGAGACCTGGAAAAAATGAATAAAGCTTTCATAATTCAGAATACCAAAAAAGATAGTGTGGCATACGGCCAGGACCCTTGCCCAGCCAGGACGCCTCTCTGCTGGAAGGAGCTAGGGAGGGAGCATATCTAGAGCATTACCTCCCCTGGAGTGCTAGGTGGGCTCCATGGGAGTTGGAGTTTGGTGCAGCCCTGTTGGGCTCTGTGTACACCGCCATGGGGTGCTGCAGCTAATGCTGAGCCCTGGGTTTGCAGCACCTGCAGCACTTTAGGGTGCCTTATAAAAGGAACCAGCAGCCACTACTCTGGGAACCAGAGTTGGTGGATGAGGACAAAGAAAGAAAGAAAGAAAGAAAGAAAGAAAGAAAGAAAGAAAGAAAGAAAGAAAGAAAGAAAGAAAGAAAGAAAGAAAGAAAGAAAGAAAGAAAGAAAGAAAGAAAGAAAGTTTTGGGCTGAACTGTGTTTGCTGTGCTGTACTGGTGGGAAACGGGGGAAAGCGTTTCCCACGGGGAAAACAAAGAAAGAATAAAAGTCTGTGTTTGCACTTGTGTCCCACGTCTGTCTGTGTCGGGGTAGGTGAGGCTACTGCCTCCCTGGTGGTCCACAAGAGAAAACAGAAAACACTATGGAGATGTTTAAATTAAAAATGGCATGTAGCACATTAAAAAAGGCAAAGTGTACATCACAAAAAGTGTTGCTGTGAAATGCAGGTCCAAAGGATGAACTAGATTGATCAATTCAGAAAGTTCCAGGAAAGTTCCAGTTGGAGTCACAAAACTAAATGAACATTCACCAAGAATTAATAGGAAGGGATTGTAACATCAAGAAGACCAGCTACAGAAAATGAAATGCATTCCATCTTCAACTTTAGCCTGTGCTTTATCTACATGGGATATAATCTTAATTAAATGAAAACACTTAGCTGGGCAGAAATCTGTTAAATTTGCAATACTGACTTGCTAAGGTGAACATAAAACTGAAAAGTCACTTTGTTCATAAGAAATCAGATA
Organism: Erpetoichthys calabaricus; assembly: GCF_900747795.2. Classification (NCBI taxonomy): domain Eukaryota; kingdom Metazoa; phylum Chordata; class Cladistia; order Polypteriformes; family Polypteridae; genus Erpetoichthys; species Erpetoichthys calabaricus. The sequence goes on from NC_041407.2 coordinate 62,140,372, forward strand.
AGAATTACTGCCAGCAAAATGTGTGAAGACCAGCCAAACATGACTTGAGAAACATTGGTGAGCGTCCATGTTAAAATGCAGAGCCCTGGTTATTTATGAAGACTGTTAAGTCACTGATTAAATGTAGTTTAACACTTAACACCTTATCCAGGTCTGCATTTGTGGTGAATTAAAATTAGTTACAACATGGGTTGGAGTTCTAAATTGGCTTTTTGTCTCATGGTATGTGGGTTAAGCTTGCATCAACTGATCTGCTAGAACTTATCTTAAAAGATGTTTCCAATCCAATACAGTACATGCAATGTAAATTACATCAATGTGGCCACTAGATGGCAGTAAAAACTAAAAATGGTTTGTCTATGTCAAAAACATTGAAATAAATTTCAAATTTTGCCTAACACAACAAGCAAAATAATTTTCTTCTAATTTTGTAGTGCATACAATCTGATAGTATATGTGATCTTATAATGTTTACAGTTTTCGGAAAAGAGCTTTCTGTGAGGTTCCTTGTTTTCGCCATGTGCAGGTTAGTGGCTCTGAATACATGTGACCACTGAAACATAAATGCTGTCATATTAAAAAGGTGGCTCACTTTCTCCAGTAGATAGTTTGCAATGTGCAATACACTTGTCAACAAAGGATTCTTCCTGCTACTCTTGAGCAAGACTGGATGGATAAAACCTGCCTTAATGCATGGTACAGGTATAATTGTTTTAACATTATACTGTATATGACCCCCGATATTTTACTTGCTCTTGAGAATCCAAAACGTTCATGCAAAAATATGACTGCAAGTGTTTCCTTAGATGATCACTGGATAGATCAGTACTTAACAACTGTAGTCCTTTATTGTACTATATGATTTAAACATTTTACCACTATATAAATGAATATGGCATAAACTGTATGTACTGAATGTGTATTGCAACAAAGAAATCTTCTAGGCATCCGTTCTACATGTGCTAGAAACAACATAGATGGTACATTTTTTTAATTTAAAAAGACAGAACAGAGATCCTACAGCATCAAAGAAATTATAAGAGCAAACGTGAGAGACACAGGGACACTCACTAGTAGTAACCATTGAGGCACAGTAGCTCTCATAAGTGACCTCGTCAACTGGCTTCAGGGTCATCTTACCAGTACTATAGGCAAAGTAGTGCACTAGAGCCCCTGTTTTGATAACAAAACAGAAACATGCCTAGGCATCAGAAACATTGTGGGCCGCTATGCTCCTGGGGCCCAGGCTAGTGCTCATTTTGCCCAACATTACGACGGCCCTGGACTGGCATCTATACTAATAATAATCTTACCATTTACTAACTCCATGTTTGGAAGTGTTATAGTTTTTATGCTCATTTCATTTGCAATTATTAAGATTGATTTATTTTTTTTATTGAGAATTCTTTGTAAACTAACTGTCCCTACTTGTCAGTTTATATATATTTAAAACGGCATAGTGCTAAGGTAAGTCCTGTTGTGTACTTGTTTAACTACTAAATTTCACAATTACAGTGATTGGCTATTTCTTCATCATTAAAATACTGAAAGGACATTTGGGTGCAATTCCTGAATTTTTCAACTGGTATATGTTTACATAGTTTTAGAGAGCAAAACAATTATTAATGTGATTACCTCTGCAGGATGTAATGAGTAAAGACATCTCATTAGAATCTGAGAGAATCAGTAATTTGTAATGGATTACTAGCTACCAAAACTTTGAACATATCCCAATATACATTAACAAAATAAGAGAAACAGATACTCCCTTAGTTATATATGTACAGTACCTCACAAAAGTGAGTACACCCCTCACATTTTTGTAAATATTTTATTATATCTTTTCATGGGACAACACTGAAGATGTGACACTTTGATACAATGTAGTCAGTGTACAGCTTGTATAACAGTGTAAATTTGCTGTCCCCTCAAAATAACTCAACACACAGCCATTAATGTCTAAACCACTGGCAACAAAAGTGAGTACACCCCTAAGTGAAAAATGTCCAAATCGTGCCCAATTAGCCATTTTCCCTCCCCGGTTTCATGTGACTCATTAGTGTTACAAGGTCTCAGGTGTGAATGGGGAGCAGGTGTGTTAAATTTGGTGTTATCGCTCTCACACTCTCTCATAACTGGTCACTGGAAGTTCAACATGGCACCTCATGGCAAAGAACTCTCTGAGGATCTGAAAAAAAAGAATTGTTGCTCTACATAAAGATGGCTTAGACTATAAGAAGATTGCCAACACCCTGAAACTGAGCTGCAGCACGGTGGCCAAGGCCATACAGCGGTTTAACAGGACAGGTTCCACTCAGAACAGGCCTCGCCATGGTCGACCAAAGAGGTTGAGCACATGTGCTCAGCGTCATATCCAGAGGTTGTCTTTTGAAAATAGACATATGAGTGCCGCCAGCATTGCTGCAGAGGTTGAAGGGGTGGGGGGTCAACCTGTCTGCTCAGACCATACACCGCACACTTCATCAAATTGGTCTGTGTGGCTGTCGTCCAAGAAGGAAGCCTCTTCTAAAGATGATGCACAAGAAACCCCACAAACAGTTTGCTGAAGACAAGCAGAGTAAGGACATGGATTACTGGAACCATGTCCTGTGGTCTGATGAGACCAAGATAAACTTATTTAGTTCAGATGGTGTCAAGTGTGTGTGGCGGCAATCAGGTGAGGAGTACAAAGACAAGTGTATCTTCCCTACAGTGCAGCATGGTGGTGGGAGTGTCATGGTTTGGAGCTGCATGAGTGCTGCTGGCACTGGGGAGCCACAGTTCATTGAGGGAACCATGAATGCCAACATGTACTGTGACATACTGAAGCAGAGCATGATCCCCTCCCTTCTGAAAATGGGCCGCAGGGCAGTATTCCAACATGATAACGACACCAAACACACCTCCAAGACGACCACTGCCTTGCTAAAGAAACTGAGGGTAAAGGTCCTGGACTGGCCAAGCATGTCTCCAGACCTAAACCCTATTGAGCATCTGTGGGGCATCCTCAAACGGAAGGTGGAAGAGTGAAAGGTCTCTAACATCCACCAGCTCCGTGATGTCGTCATGGAGGAGTGGAAGAGGATTCCAGTGGCAACCTGTGAAGCTCTAGTGAACTCCATGCCCAAGAGAGTTAAGGCAGTGCTAGAAAATAATGGTGGCCACACAAAATATTGACACTTTGGGCACAATTTGGACATTTTTTCACTTAGGGGTGTACTCACTTTTGTTGCCAGTGGTTTAGACACTAATGGCTGTGTGTTGTTATTTTGAGGGGACAGCAAATTTACAGTTATACAAGCTGTACACTGACTACTTTACATTGTATCAAAGTGTCATATCTTCAGTGTTGTCCCATGAACAGATATAATAAAATATTTACAAAAATGTGAGGGGCGTACTCACTTTTGTGAGATACTGTACACATACTGTATATACACTGTATGTACTTGAAAAAAAAACAAAAAACGTATTAGATCTAGAAATGAACAGCACTAAATGAAGGCCTGTGGCTCACCCTCTTCTCAGGGCAGAAGCTCCAGCACGACTCACTGGTATGCTTTCAAGGCATTGCCCTTTCTACCCTTACTAAATCTCAACATTTTGCTTCACTACGTTTTTCTATATTTCACATGCCTATCTCTAACAAGTCACAAGAAATACTTGGGAGTATTTTTTTTATAGAAGTAGGGGTTTCTGGTTGTGTCAGTATGTCAGTCAGGTACAAAGGCACAAGGGCAGCAGACTTCCAAGGACTTTGTTAAAACCCACCAGCACTTTGAAAGAAAGACAAGGTAAACAAAGAAGTAAAGAAAACAACACAGCAGTTAAGTAGAGATTTTCTTTCAGAACTGGAAATGAGGGAGTAAGAATACTATACAGTATATAGCAGGGATCAAATCATGGAAGCAGAATGCATGTGTATATACAAGAAATGTCTGCGGTATGTGCTCATGCTCCAAATCTCAAATTTGGCAGACTGATAGGTGGCACAGTGGTTAGCACAGCTTCCACACATTCAACATTTCAGGTTTGAACACTGTCCCTTGCCGCTGGCTGTGTGGGCTTGGGAATTTCTCCAGGTCCTCTGCTTTTTCTAAATCCCAAACATGTTTGTGTCAGGTAGTTAGCAATACTTAATTTGGCCACAAGTGTATGCATGTGTGTGAATGAGGACTGTGATGGAATGGCACTTCATCCATTGCTGACTCCTGAATTGCACCTGAGACTACCTGGATATGCTTTAGCCCCAGAATAGGACTAAGCAGGATATATTCCCAGTGTGAAAGTGATTAGTATAAGTGGGCCTGAAAATGGACAGATTGTTACTTATCATTTGGCTCCATCCAAAAATACAACCCACCCATTAACCTTGTAATAATACCTATAAAAACAGCCAAAATAAAAATTTGACATTTACGTTAACTACTACTAAATGAACAGTTTGTTTCTTTACCTGTACACCAAAACCACAGATAGCTACTCGTTTGTTTTTACAAAATTTCTTCACTTCACCAAACACTTTCTATATCCACAGCTTACAGCTGTACTATAGCAGAATTCTACATTTCAGAATGACAAGATATAAAAAACAAGAGTGGTTATGGCTCAAGGACATTAGCATCCAAAAGAAACTGGACAAAAGGCACAGTGCTGAATGAATGTGATTCTTGATAAGGAGTTGCCTAGCAACCAAAATCAAGGAGGAGTCATTTTGTTTGTGACCAGCAGGGTGAAAAGGACCCTGAAAGGGCATGAGCAGCATCTGACCTAATGCTGCAAACGCATACATAGAATTTGTGTTGCTGTTACTTTTTAAACATTCGTTATTAACACTGAGAGTTACTCATGTCTTCTAGGACTAAATGAGTAAGTTTGTCATCTGTGAGCAAAAGGCTGAGAGCCCTGGCATGGTTGTGGATAATAATCATTAAAAGTTGAACTCTTTGACCGTTAACTGTGGGATTTCCTTTGACCCGTAGCAGTAAGATTTCCTTTGGTGCCCCAGGGGAAACTGATTCTGGAGCTCTGGTTAATTTGTCATTAACAGATAGCTACAAGCATATTTTTTTTCAACAGTCCAATATGAATCTGAGTGAAAGTGAGCCAGCCCTTTAGTGGAGAATGAAAATGTAGTAAGCAGTATACCTACCAAGTGTCACCAAAAGTATATGCATTTTGTGAAAAAAAAGCAATATGTAATAAAACATACTACCAAAAAATAATACTCAAAATAAAATGGGTCCAGTGGAACAATCAACCCCTTCTCAATTATGTAATATATATTTTAATAAAGATAAACTTCTGTTAAACTGCATGTTACTTCAGTGTGTTCAGTAAAAAATGTTTGTGACAAAGCAAAATTTTTTTGTGATCAAACATTTACTGTGATGAAGTAACCAGAAGAAACCGTAATCAAACAATTTGGACCAAATAAAATGTCCAATGCCCAGCCCCACACCTACACCTACACCCACTCTACTCTGCCCCAATCCTGCCCCAAAAGGTGGTCATCAGAAGATTCACTGCTGGAGATGGACCGAGGAAACCAGAAAGGTACAATACACAAAACAGACCCTACCAAAGTACAGTGTGAAGCCGGAATCATGCCATGCCACTTTTCCAAAGGTACCCTTCATTTAAATAATATTAAGAAAATCACAGTGGACAGTTGCAGTGCATACACACGACCTCATGCAAAGAGTGGGACTCCTCCAGTGACTCAGACATAGCAGTCTGTGACTCGCTACAACAAAATCAAAGTGGTCTGATTCTTTTCTACTGACTTGTCAAGCGTAAGAGTGGGCCCTCATGCGTATAAGAGAGACAGCATCCATGAGTAGTCAATAATGGCCACAAACAGCAAAGAGAAAGACAAAAAAGAATCATCACTAAATTATATTGTTGTGCTAGCAATCTTAGGGTGACCCATTCTCACTTTTATACACCTCATTATGTAGGCCATAACAAAATGTCTCAAATCCCTTATTCTTAACACACTGTTATCGTTACTGTAGTCCAGTACCTCCCCTTCCTTTTACATGTATAACAGCAGGCAATTAGACAAAGTAAAAAAAAACAGGAAGGAGAAAGGTGCCCATTTATGTATGTATTAAAAATGTTAAGCTTTATTATAACTAGTGCTATATAAAAGCAAATACAGTATGTCTTTGCAAAACCATACAACCTGTTAGATGTACAGTTTCAGGCAGCATATAAACTTGCAGTTACATTCAATTCTCTTCTTAGCTAGCTCATCATCTGCATAGGGCCAAGTAGCCTGACTGTGTCATTATGGCCGCTGATAGAGAGTTGGCATTCTCAAGATGAAAAAAGGCAGAGAGACAGTTCCTTTGTTAACACTGTTTTTATCTTCTTTGATGTACATCCCAAACCAATAAGATAAGCCAACTCCCTACTTCATGCCTATCCTATTTAGGCACATCTCAGTCCTCAATTGCCACTCTCATTCTAGCGAAGGTTTTTTCTATTGCAAGGAGGAAATTGCATCATAAATTCTATCTATCCCTCCCATTTCAGGCTATTTCCTTATTTGCATCACAGGGACTTTTGCACATTTGATTCTTTATGGTCTAATCATTACAACAACACAGCTTAGGCAACAGATAATAACAAATAATAACAGCAGTATAAATAGTACATAACAACACCATGCACCAAGCTGTCTTTCAGCTGCTACAAACAGTTATCTTCTCGAAAGCATGCCAAAGGAGAAAAGGAGTCTGAGTCAAAGAAACTGTAAAAAAGTAGACATCAAAGAGGTAAAGTGGTAGTTGTAAAGATATGTTTTCATAGCTTGTTATGAGTTATCACAGAATTCATGTCTATAAATGCACAATAAAATGGAATGACAATTACACAACTTCACATGCTCCTTACAACATGAGGGCCACAGTCCTCCTCAACTGAACTGCAGTCAGGTTGAAATCTGAGAGAAGTAAAATTGGCCGGTTATCATAGGACAAACTGGGAGTTCTGTGCGTGTCATGAAGAATAGTTTCATGATCAGTATGGATAAGAAATTTCAGAATCGGAGATCTTTTGGAGGGATGACTTGAGGTATGAGGTATATATTCTACGGCAGAGAAGCAAAGTTAGGCTGGTAAAGAATATGATTTGCTGTAACTTCTTTATATATCTATTAACATCCCCATTAGCTACACACTATTTTACTCTGAAAATATTAATGTTGTTTCTACTAGTTCTGAATTGTAATTCTGTAAGATTTGTGCTCCAGGCTGCAACCAGTGCTCAAATCTGTTTGCCATGGGGACCAATAGTTTTCACAGGCAACCACAACTCCAGTGAGGTCTTTTATTTCTTATCTTTAACATCGGTTAATTCACAATGGAACCAAGTCCTAAACAACTGCAAGCTGCTCTACCACAAAATGTTTCACATTCGTGAATGGTGCGTCAATATTAGATATATTGTCATGTTAGAGTCTTTCCACCTCAACATGGAGAGATTTCTTTGTCATACTAGAGATCTCAGAAGGGGATCTACTTGGCCCAGATGAAGTCATTCCACCCAAAGTGGTAAGCCGTATCTCAATATATCTTTATATCAAGGATCCCGGAGGCAGAGATTGAAAAAATGTTCCTCATGGAGCTACTTCAGAACACATCCATTTGCTGCCAAAGGTCCCATGAATGTCCCCTATAGTAACAGCTTAATAATTTTCTTTTACACAACTGTAGTGTAGTGGTTCTTTCATCTGCTTCACAATTCTATAGTCTTAGTTTCAAATCCAGGCCTGGTCATTTCAAGCTCAACTCTTACATACTATGTCTGCAAAGCTTTTTTTCTCAGTATTCCTGCTATCTGCACACAGACAACCCTGAACTTAGCACAGTATGTCAGGTATGGTACCTGTGATGCCAAGAAAACTCAAGGATGCAGGGCTGCACGCTAGGTCAAAACTGTCAAAAGTTTTAACTGCCTAAAAGTAGACCCATTAGTGGCACTCTTTTGGATCTAGTAGAGTAGCCCTTGAGTGGACACACTTGATGACCGTCTGCAGAGATTGCTGGAGTTTCTATAGCAGCTTTACTACTTTGTGCAGCTCTAGACTTAGTTTAGTGCCACTATGACTCAGTGTGGGAAACCTATGCAGACAAGACTCATTACGTGCCATAACCATAATTCAGGCATTGTGTGATGCTTTCATATGAATTGAGTATATAATTAAGATGTTCTCAGCTATATTTTAAAATCTTTGATTCTGGAAGAGAGAATTCCATTTTAGGAACTTACTATTCAGTCCTATAGCTGTATGTAAAGTCAGTAGGATGACAGTAATAACTACCGACTTTCTGAACCACAAAGATACACAGCTTTAAATTTGGAGAAAGACTTGCCAGCATGTAGGGTGGGGAAGAAAATGCTTCCTCAAAATATGAGCTGGAGACTGCCTTTACTGCTTTGGATCAGCTTTTATGGTATCCACAATACTACATAAACAACTAGAACATTAGGATCGCCTTTGTCACTTGGTCCCCAATACTAAAAGTCTTCACCCCTTCGGAGCAGGCAACTCTGCTTTAATTACGATGAATGTGTTGCTGCCAACATTAGATCCCCTTGCTTTAACTTGTATGTTTATGAAGTTTAGCTCTGCAAGAAGAACAGCCCAGCAAAAATACTGTAACAATCAGCAGTTAATTCCCTGAATACTACTCTATTGTTTTTGACAAAATGCCAGGCGGTGGAAACAATCCTTGTCTTAACTGTGTCAGAATCAAAGTGCTGCATATGTATTAATGTATTTCTCTACTTAAAATGCTTAAAACAAGTAAAACATCAAAAAACAAACGGAAGACTTAATTTCTTTAAATCAAATTTGAAATTACTTCAATATTGTTTTGGGGGTTGCAGCATGCCCTGGGCCTGCCTGTTTGTTTCATGCCGAGGTCAACCTATCAATCATTTTTGGATGTCTTTAAATGGGTAGTACATTGTCAGGGTAGTTAAAAAGGAAAATAAGCAGGGTAGTACTTTTATCAAATAGATAAATCAGTAAATTATTATATTAACAGTGTTTTAAAAACAGATTTGAACATTAGGCCCGAAGCAGTCTTAAAGACACACTTAACGGAGTGCCACAAAACTAAATGAGCAATCACCACAGTTTAACATCTAAGACAGACAGGTACTGTAGTGGCAGACACAGGCAGTGATTCACAGTTTAAAAAATAATGTTTTGACTGTGGCGGAGATGTAATGTTCAAAGCTTAAATCAATGTCAAGGAAAACTGCAAGACTGCTCAAAGGGCCTTAGATGGCAGCATTCAAGAACTGCAACGTAAAAAGATAAAATTTAGGGGAGTATTGCATAAGACAAGCACTTCTTTTTCCATAATACAGGGTGAGCCTAAAAGAAGTACCACATTTCAAATATTTATTCTACAAAAACACCAGAAGATAAAATAAATTTCATTACGACACAAGAAAGGGTATACAAAATAGATTTTTTTCACCGCGCTTTAAAAATGATGTCTTCAAGGTGGTGTCCATCATTAGTGATACACTCTTCAAGACAATTTCAAAACGCTTGCATGACTTGTTCGGCCATTTCAAGGGGAATAACAGCGATTTCACGGCAAAAAGTGTCCTTGAGGGCTTCAAGGTTTTGAGGTCTGTGTGTGTATACCTTCAACTTGAGATAGCCCCACAAGAAGAAATCACACAGAGCGAGAACAGGCAAACGTAAAGGCCACCCAACATCGGCGTGCTGGGAAATCAGCTTCTCTGGAAACATCTCCCGCAAAACTTGCATGGATATCCGTGCCATATGAGTTGTTGCTCCATCCTGTTGGAACCAGGCATCCACCACATCCATCTCTTCCAGTTGGGGCCTACAATGCCAAATTTTGCAACGGTGCACCTAACTGTAACATTTTTACTGTGCATGGGTTTCCGATGAAGTTCATGGTAGTTGGTTTCAGCCCAATAGCAAAAGCTCTGCTTATATACGCAACCATTCGATTGGAAATATGCCTCATTGCTGCACATGACGATGGCATCTCGATGAACAGTTTAGAGAATGTTTACACACAACTTTCTACGGCTCTCCCAGTCTCTCTCAGTGAGTTCCTGCACTACCATCAATTTGTATGGATGGAAATTAAGGTCCTCATGCAAAATCCTCACCAAAGAAGTGTTGGAAATGCCTAAGGCAGAAGCATGTTTGAGCGCTGAACGTCTAAAAGTCTGCAAAATCGATGTCCTTACAGTTTTCAGGTGTTTGTACAGTCCGAGGACAGCCTGGAGATCTGTTCAATGTTGTACCCGTCTGTTTAAATCTGCTGTTTTGAAGATGGTCTGATTCAGACTAGCCTTCCCAAAGTCTTTCAGATTCTTGCGCTTGCCCATTTTCCCTGCTTCCAATACATCACCTTCAAAAACTGACTGTTCACTTGCTGCCTAACATATCCCACCCCCTGATGGGTACCAATGTAACAAGACACTTAATGTGTTAGTGGTTTTAATATTGTGGCTGACTGGTATATGACATCATGAATGTCTTTAGGGATCAATAAACTACATGTTCAAATGAAACATGCTAATGGCATTGCCACAAGGTACAGTATATAGTGTCTATAAAAAATTCAGCTCCTTGAAGGATTTCAAATTTTATTGTTACACAACACTGAATCACAGTAGATTTAATCTGGCTTTTTTGACACTGATCAACAGACAAAGACTCTTTAAATGAAGAAATTTAAGATTGTTATCTCCAAAGTTATCTAAATTAGTTACAAATATAGCAGACAAAATAATTGGATTGCAAGTATTCACCCCAATTGGTATTAAAAGTCACATAATTAGTTCAATGGAGATCCCTAGTCTGTAGTCAAGGGGATATAACTGACTGTAGTATAAATGCACCTTTATCTGGAAGGTCCAGCTTGTGGTGAGTCGGTATGGTGGCCTAACCTAACTCCATGATTGGAAATCACAAGTCAGGTGGTGGAGAGAACAAAATATTCAAGTCAATGAATATTCCTTGGAGTCCAGTTAAATCCATCATTAAGAAATGGAAAAAGAGTATGGTATAGCTGTAAATCGATCAAGGGCAGGCCAAACACAAAACTGAGTGGTCCTACAAGAAGCAAACTAGTGTGAAAGTCCACCAGAAGACCTATGATAACTATGAAGGAGTCACAAGCTGCACTGGATAAGATTGTCACACATGTGCTCATGGGGTACAGTTTACAGGCTCAAATAGTGTTATTTGTCAGCCAGACCAGGGGTTGGCGCTCTCTTCTGATCCTTTCTCCTCTTGTCCCTCTGCAGACCAGCCGAAGTCCATGCCTCACAGTGACCAGCACTAGTCCACTCACTGATGACATTACTTCAATTACCCACAACCCATCCACCTGCCACATCAGTTCCTGTTCTGGCCTCAATGACTTGATCTCTTCCTCTTACCACCCACCATATTTATAGCCCAGACTCATTCTGTTATGTCAGTTCAGTTTTGAACTCCACCTTGTAAAGACGTGGTTGATTTCTCTTTTGATTTTTTCAGTATACAGGATGGCCATCCCCAAACCTTTTTCTGTTTGCTGCCTATTTTTTACCACAGTGTGTAGAACAACTGTTACCCAGGTGCTTCACCAGTCAAGCTTTATGGGAAAGAAAACTCACTATTAAAAAATGTACATGGTAGTTTTCTAGAAGGTCCATGTGACACTCTGAAGTCAGCTGGAAGAAGGTTCTATGGTCTGATGAGACTAAAATCAAGCTTTTTGGCCATCAGACTCAAGGCCACATTTGAACACTGGACATTAACAAAAACACACCATCTCCACTGTGAAGCAAGGTGGTGGCCACATCATGCTGCGGGGATATTTCTCTGCAGCAGTCCCTTAAAAGCTTTTGAGTTTAGAGAATAAAATGAATGCATTAAAATATGGGGAATACTAAAAGAAAAATGGATACAGTCTCTAAGAAACCTGCGCCTTGAGCTATACAAAAGTGGCTTAAAAACAATGATGTTAATGTCCTGGAGCAGAGAGTCAGAGTTCAGATCTCAATCCAACTGAGAATTGAGGTTGAGCAGTTTTTCAAAGAATAGGGAAAAATTACAGCATTCAGATGTGCAAACCTGATAAAGACCTGTGCACAGCGATTCAAGACTGACATGGCTGCCAAAGGTGCATCTACTAAAAACTGACTTAAAAAGGATGAATACTTATGTGATCATTTTTCTTTTTGTTTTCTATTTGTAATTAATTTAGATCAATGATGGATGGATGGATGTAGAGATCTGTTTTCAGTTTGATATTTTCTGTTGACCATTGTCTAAAAAGCCAATTGAAATCCACAGTGATTCAACGTTGTATAACAATAAAAAGCAAATACTAAGGGAATGAATACTTTTAAAGGAAGTATAAATACTGTAAATACTGCACCATAAGGTTTTTAAAAACCTTATTTACACACAGTATATTATATAAACGCTGACACAAGACATTCCACTCCAGGATGTATAGCGTGTATCTCTTTGACAACCTAAAAAAAAGAAGAGGCTTTTGATACTGATGTTAAATATTCATGTGCCAGTATAGCTGGGCATCTCCTCTTACACACTTTGACTGCTACAATAGCACAACTGTTGCATTTTAAGTATCAGTGTCTCTTCAGAAAGATAAAAGGCAAAAGTTCAAATAGCAATAAAGAATAAAGTCTCAAACAGACATTTAACAAGCCTTATTAGTTGCCTTACTACGTAGGCCCAAACAAAGACACTTTTGCAAATACATACCATATGGAAATTTATACAACCATGAGACTTAATTTTTGAGAATGATATCTGTTCTGAGCTGCTTCAGAGGCATTTTGAGACGACTTCGCATTCTTGATGTTCACTTTGTGCGAGACATTGGTTTGGCAGCTTCTTCCTAAACTTTCCATGTGTTTCTTCATCCCAGAAGGAGTAGCTGCCAGAACTTTTTATCAACCCTACTGCTGTGCAATAATTACTGGCATAAAGCAATTCCATTTTATACTTCACGAAAGAAAAATATTCTATAAAAACAACTGAAGGCATTTTATTAAGAATATGCCATTTAATCTATTTTGCTTGTATTAGAACATCCATGGTTACAAATGAAGCTGCAAACAGATTAGAGCTATTGCTTACAAACATGAAACTCAGCAGAGTGTGTTGCAGCCTTCTTGACTGCACAAAAGCAATTAGAATTTCAATTCACTTGTGGGACAGAGATGCATGAGCAATGCTAGAGGAGCTGAATAATTCTGGAGTTTTCTTATGATGAAGGATTGCATTACATCCTACATGCCATCTTGGCATCTCTACTAGCAATAATACTGAAGGTCTGCTTTACTTGGGTGTTTACGCTGTAATAACAAACTCATCTACACCCATTCTTCCTAACTAGGGGGCTCCGCCCCCTGCTCGCTTCGCTCGCCAACCCCTGGTGTTGGGGCATGACAAAGAGTGAGATGTATGAATGAGATATAGAATAGTGTGAAGGTGTGGATGATGCATATAGAAAGCAAACAATACAGTGTTTGGCACAGAGTAATGGTTTATTGGAATATTTCCTTGTACACAACATTAGTAGTAAAGATGGTGTCCTGTCCTTGAATGAGTCTTCCTTGGCATGGAGCATTTATAACTTTAACTTTAACGTCAGATGAACGTCGAACACGTGAGAAGGCAACATAAAGTTGTCCATGTCCAAAAACGGGTTCAGAGAGGTAGATGCCAACCTTGTCCATGGTTTGTCCTTGTGATTTGTTGATGGTCATGGCAAATGCAGGTTTAATGGGGAACTGTCGGCGTTTCAATGTAAAAGGTAATTCTAGGTCAAAACTCGTAAGGTCAATTCTAGGAATGAGAACAGTATTGTTAGCATGTGACCCTGTAAGAACTGTTGCTTGAATAACATTGTGTGTCATGGTGTTGACGACTAAACGTGTGCCATTGCATAAACCTTGTTTAGTGTTAAGGTTTCTTAATAGTATGATTATTGTTCCGTTTTTAAGGCTAAGATTGTGTTGTGGTAATCCGGCTGGATTAATAGTGTTCAAATATTCTAAGGGGATATTCAGATGTTCATTGTCGTCATCAGAGTCAAGTTTGTCAGAGCTTAGAAAGAGCCGTGCCTCTCCAGGAAGTAATGAAATGACCTGGTTATTAATGTGATCAACATTAATATTTTTTGGACATAATATAGTGCGTTGTGTTAAAAGGGGTATTTGGTCTAATGAGATTGCTGTGCCAAATATCTCTGTAACTAAGTCGTCGCAGATAAAGGATTGGGGAATTGTAATAATATCTGGGTGAAGTCCATCTGTATTGGTGAGTGTACCATTTCCCAGTTGTAATAGCCAATTGTTATATTCTGGATCTGGACATCGCATGTTTTGTACCAACTGTATTGTTTGAAAGCAATGCCAACTGTATCAAGACTAAAGCAATTGTAGTTGCTGCTATACCTTCTGCTGTTGCTTTTGTATTGGCCTCCTTTTCAACCTCATGTAGCATTTTTATAGACTTAGCTAATGGGTGATTGTTTATGACATGAGTGATGTTTCTCATTATAAGCTCTGTGCATTGTTTGTTTTCAGGAAGGTTCATTCGTTGATAGATTGCGTCATCTGGATCTAGGATGTAGATTTGTGCATATTTGCGTTGTTGATTTGTTTCAGGGTGCACTGTTCCAATGCGATGCAATATTTGTCCACATATGCGAAAGCAGTATGGGCCATTGCCTTTTGGTGGCCTGATATTTACTCCAGTAGATGCAAAAGCAAATGAACTATTGTAGGATCTAATGCAGTTCATAAAGTTTTTACTTTCATGTACATCGTTAGTTAGAAGCTTCTGTAGATATTCAAGATATGAATGTAAAGGAGGCAGTCTAATTTGACCCTTTTGACAACAACGTGTAAATGCATTACTTGTATTGCCAGTTGTTTCTTCAGGGAAGTTAAGTGAATGACAATGATTGCAAATGACATTCATTAATCCCAATGAATTTTCCTCAATAGTGGACTCATTATTGAACGCGTTGTCAGCTAAGTGGTGCAAGCGTTTAGCAGGTGTCTGGCGTTGATGTCTGCGACGGGCATGTTTTGCTTGTGGCGTTTGAGAGGCGCGTTGTTGCATGTCCAGTATTTGGGACGCGCTATTTTGGAGGTGTAATCGATTCGCCTGTGCTGTGTGAAAAGTCCGTTTCAGTCTACGTCGTGCATTGTTTGTATCGAGCCTTGTCCGTTTTTGTATGTCGGTCAGTTGAGCTTTCTGTTTTTGGAGCCTTGCTTGCTTGTTTTCCGGCAGTTCACATGCGCATTGTAGACGTCTGCGTTCATTTATGCTGTCTCTTCGCTCCCGTTTTTGTATGTCTGAGATGCGAGGTCTTTCGGTTTGAACTCGTGCCTGTTTCGATGCAGCACTTTGAGACGCGCGCTGTATGCGTCTACGTTCATTGTGTCTGTCCATTTGGGCTCGTCTCTGTAATGGGGTTAGTTGAGCTTTGCGTTTTTGGAGCCGAGACATTTTTTCTCCCCGAGTTTCAGAAGCGCGTTGTATGCCCCGCCGTGTATTTTGTTTTTTCATGCGGGTTCGTGTGTTTGGTCCCGTTATCCGAGCCGTATCGTTTTGTACCCGTGAGCGTGTATTCATGACTTGTTTGTTCTTCAGCGTGAGAAATGTGGATAAGTAATAAGGAGGATCGCACTCACTGTTAATATGGAGCCTTTTCTGCAGTTGAACGGTTAATAGTGCTTTATTGTAAGGAGATCCACCTATGCTGCATAGTGTGAAGGTGTTGAGATGACGTATGTTTAATACGGACGGTTCCTTTAGAAATGGGGCTTTGGGTGTCACTTCTTATTGATGTTAGTGTATTTGTGGGTCTGAATCGTCGTTTTTGTGAATGTTTCGTGTGCCATGTCCGTAGTCTGTCCCGTTTCGTCTCTAATGGGCTTGGTGTGGCGGTCACGGCTTCTTTTTTTTGGTGTGCCAGGGGCTTGTTGAATCGTCCTCTTTGTGTGTGTCCCGTCCGTTGCTTGTAGGTGGGGGGGGGTGGGGTGCTTGGAGGTGGGTGTGGGATTTGTGGGGCGCGAGCGGCTTCTTTTTTTTTGTGTGCTAGTTTCGTGTGCAATGGGTTTCGTGCGGCGCTGTGTGCGTCACCTTTTTTCTGTGCTGACTCCTTTTTTCTGTGGTCGCGGCGCCTCATTTCTTTGACTCCTTTTTTCTGTGGTCGCAGCGCCTCATTTCTTGGGGCGCCTGCGCAGTACGTCTTTTTGCGGCTACGGCCCATGGCCGGATGTCCCTGCGTCCATCCGGTTTACCATTCTCGGTTAGTAATGTGGATGGGACCCTAATACAGAAGAATGATTTTTTCAAGTCCTGTGAGACAAGACTATTGCCAAGAGATTTTTTCAAGTCCCATCCTCGTCTCAACTATTTTCAACCACGCCTATGGTCCTCTCACCTCTCATTCGTGTGAATGCTTTTGTCAGACAGTTCCTGTGCTCTCAGCTCTTATAAAAATGTTTACGTTTTCCTCATTTTAAGTTCCCAATAAAAGAAGACTTGTTATGTCCAAATCTTATTGAAGAATTTTATCCCGAAGGGTTATCAACAGAAGAAATGAGTACATGGGCAATCCTAGCACCGAGAAATGATGAAGTCAAACGAACTAATGTGAAAATTGTTGATCGGTTACTCAGCAAATTGGTTAAATGTGTATCAATAGATTATGCTGAAACAGTTGGTAGCGATGGTGGGGAAGATGAAAACATCAACTTAAAATATCCCATAGAATATCTACAACTATTAACACCGTCCAGTCTTCCACCGGCCAAATTACTGTTGAAAGAAGGATGTATCGTAATGTTATTGTGTAATTATGTCTGAGTGATGAGCTATGCAATACAAGATTAGTTGTATTCAAAATTGGTTGAACAATTCTGACATGTACAATTTTAAGAGGAGACAAGAAAGGTAATGTAGTACATCTTCCGAAGATAATATTAGACACCAAAGGAGATCGTTATATGCCATTCGTATTAAAACGTTTACAGTTTACTGTGAGAATAGCTTTTGCTATGACAATTAACAAATCACAGGGACAAACATTCTCTCTAATAAATAAACCGACTTTTTTGAAAGAAACGATATTCACTCATGGGCAGTTATACGTTGCGTTGTCACGATGTAAGTCCGAACATGGAATCAAAATTCAGTGCAATATTGATGAAAAGTTAATTCAAAAAATTGCTTTTACTGAAGTTTTACAGTAAAAGTGTAAGTTTAAAAAGTATTTGCAAGTTAATTTCAAAGTCAAACAAAATGAAAACGTATAACGCAACAAATACCTCTAACGCAACATGAAACATAATTTTCTTTCAATTTATTATATTTTACTATTTTTACTATGGTTAATTACTCGTAATGTAAAATAGTTAGTTCTATTATGCATATGTAACAATTCCCATGAAAATAACAATCTGTTTAAATTGTACATTCGCTTCTCCATATGCGAGCGGCAGATCCACGAAGTGGCTAGCGCGTACCGCACACATGGGGGTTGGTGAGCAAAGCGAGCAGGAGGCAGAGCCCCCTAGTAGTCATAAATATAGTGATCATTTTCAATATTTGGTTGAAAATCCTTTAGAGTCAATGACTGCCTTAAGTCTGGAAAACAAGGCCATCTCCAAGTGCTGCGTATTCTCCCTAGTTATACTTTGCCAGGCCTATACTGCAGCTGTCTTCACGCGTTGCTTGTTTGTTGGACTTTCTGCCATCACCAGTCTTGTCTTCAGAAAGTGAAATGCATGTCCAATTGGGTCGAGGTCAGTTGATTGATTTGGTCATTGAAGAATATTTCACTTCTTTACTTTGAAAAGCATTTGGTTTGCTTTCGCAGTATGTTTTGGTTCATTGTCAATCTGTGCTATGAATTGTTGTCCTTTCAGTTTTACAGCTTTTGGCTGAATCTGAGCAGATAGTATAGCCCTGTACACTTCAGAATTCATCCTGCTACTTCTGCCAGAAGTCATATCATCAATAAACACCAATGACTGACTTCCATTCCCAGCCTTGAATGATCATGTCATAACACTGCCCCAACCATGTTTCAGAGATAATGTGGTATTCTTCTCTATACGCTTCTCTTTCCAGATTTCTGGTATATATTGATCTTAATTTCTTTTGTCCAAAGAAAACAGTTCCAGAACTGGCCAGGCTTTTAAAAAATGATTTCTGGCAAAGTCTAATCTGCCCTTCCTATGCTTGAGGCCTACCAGTGATTTGCACCTTGTGGTAAACACTCTGTCTTTACTTTCATGAAGTCTTGATTGTAGACTTTGACAATGATAGGTCTACCTCCCGGAGAGTGTTCTTGGTTTGGCTAAATGTTGTGAAGGGGTTCTTCTTCACCAAGGACAGAATTGTGCAATCATCCAGCACAGTTGTCTTCCATGATTGTCCAGGCTTTCTGGATTTGCTGAGATCACCAGTGTGTTCCCTATTTGTTAGAATTTACTAAATGGTTGATTTGACCACTCCCGGTGTTTCTGCTAGCTCTCCAAAGGGATTATTTTGTTTTCTCAACCTAATGATGGCCTGTTTTTACTTGCATGGGCAGCTCTTTGGACCTCATATTTAGAGTTCACAGTGACAGCTACCAAATGCAAATTCCACACTTGGTGGAACCACTTACTTGCTCAACAGTTAATGAAATAATGAAGATGAAGGAACTGCTCCCACCTGACTATGGAACAGCTTGTCAGTCAAATGTCCATATGCTTTTGAGCCCATGGAAATGGGGATGCTATGAAGAAAAATGTCTATGTCATTCCTAAGCGGCTCATACAATATTTTTGGTAAACCCCTTAAAATAAAACTTAAAGTCTACACTTCAATCATATAATGATTACTTTATTTCAAATCTATTGTGGTGGCATATAGAGCCAAAATTATGAAAATTGTGTCATAGTCCAAATAGTTATGGACTTGACTGTATAAACACAGCCCAGGCTGCAAGGAATATAGGTACCTACATTTTTACACATTTTAATTTTCATAGTCACCAATTCTAACTCTAACTGCAGATCAAAGCTTATTATTATCTTCACTGCATTTAAGTTGAAATCTCCTAATATCAAATGTTCCTAGATATCTCCGCAAACAGTCATGGTCTATATAGAGATTTGACATTCCTTCTGTGGTTTTCCTCTGGGTACTCCTACTTCCTCCAACAGCCTGAAGATATCAGATTAACTGGGGACTCTAAATTGGCCAAAATGAGTGTGAATGTGCCCTATATGTTCAATGCTGTAATGCACTAAGAAGGACTTGAAGGTGAGTTTGTGACTCAATGCTTCCCAAAAGCAGTTACTGGATAACTCAAGAAGTTTTACCTTCTACCAAATACCCACAAATGCATCTCAGAGAAATTTAGATAAATGAATACAAAAAAATCCATCCATCCATCCATTTTCCAACCCACTGAATCCGAACAGGGTCACGGGGGTCTGCTGGAGCCAATCCCAGCCAACACAGGGCACAAGGCAGGAAGCAATCCTGGGCAGGGTGCCAACCCACCACAGAATACAAAAAAATGTAACATTTAAAGTGAACACAAAAATCAAGGAAATATCTACATATGACACTCTATACCACATAGAACATAAACATGATACAACAAAGTCCAGTAATCTTGTCTTGCAATGTTTCTGTGAAATATGAAACCACTGCCAGCTTAAATAATTGTAGGTGTAACTGAGACAAACAATATCAACAAGATCCCAAAGACAAGAAGAAGTTTTCTGATTCCTTTGACCCATGTCAGTCAAAAATGCCAAATGGGATTCAAGACAATTTCATCCATTAAACTTATCTGGACATTGTTCCCTGCAGCTCTGCAGATGTCATCTTAAACAAAATCGTTATTCTGTTGAAACTCTGACACAACCAAAATCAATTTTTTATGGGTGCTAATCTCAAAGTTGTTGTGCTATAGTTGCTGATTCACTACCATCTCTGAAACCATCTCACTTATGAACAAGGCTGTAGCTGTCCTCACTTCCAGGACTGCAGATCAGCCAAGGAGACCTCACTCAGGCAAAGTTCCCAGAGCCATGTTCTCCTTTGAATCCTATTACCTTACACATTCTATTCAGTTTTTAGGAAAGTGTGGGATTTCAATACTGCCATTTACATGATGTATTTACATTGATTATAATGCAGATGCACACAAACACTTCAAACTACATACTAGAATTCAAAGCAAAGTGAGCTACAGAGCTGATGTGATGACGCCTATGACTGCACCCATAAAAGCTGGAGCATCCGCTAAATGTTAATGTTGCCAAATACAGATTATTATCACCAAAGACAGTCACTCACAGCACTAGAGTAAGCTAGTGTTTGTTAGATCTGACAGTATGCAAAAATTCTAAAGAAGAAAAATGATTTCTTGTACCCTGTAGGCACCAACGACCAGCTTGGAAAAAAACAAAAGCTCCTCTACAAAGGTAAAACTGAAATGCAGGAGCCTGTGACTAGAGACCAATTGTCGACAGTTGAGTCTGTCATATCTTCTGACACGTACAGCAAAAGAGCAAAATGACAGTTAAAAATATCTCAAAACAAAATCAAAACACCGCTTACAATTTGAAGCAAATGATTTGCAGACATAACAAGATGTCACGATGATAAACAATGTTTACCAGAATATGGAAAAACTGTGATTTAGAAACTGCAAAAGTAAGAAAATTAAATAATAATGTGCCAAATATCAAAGAAGAGAAGCAAGCTACTGTTTTCACAATACCTGGTGCTTCGGTCGGGCTGAAGATCTGACTTCAAGTATGAGGTCAAATCTAAAGTGAAAATGAGCTAATCATGGTTCAGAAATATTATCTTGGGTCAAGAAGCCCTTACAACAAAACAGAGCTTTGAGTTGAAACAGAAGAATGTTTGAGTATATCCTTGTTAGCTTGGAAATGAAAAAACTATTTTAACATAGTTCTGTAATGTAGATTAGTAAGTGTTGTTTTATTTCTTTGGCAGATGATATTAAACAGAAATCAGGTTCAATACTTTTACAATACCTTCGTTTGCATCTGGTTTAGAGTTCTTAATAAAGGCAGAGAACTTGGCAAAGATGTCCATTCCAGCTGTATTGGATTCTGGATGCTTGGCAGCAAGCTTCATGTACCTAAAAAAACACATTAAAGAAATTATCACTTTGTCAAATTTCGGTTCATTCAACTGTGCCTTTGCATAATTTGGAATGTGACATTTGGTTTGTGGCATTTGTGCTTCTTGGTGATATCTGGCTATCAAAGGCAAAGAACAGATAAGAATCCCATTTACAAATATATATTAAAAACAAATGCCTGCTAATCACATCTGAAAGGTACAGGGAGTCACCTTTAGCATTGTGTCTTTTTCAGTGCATTACAAATTGAACTAAAGAGGCTTCTTCAGTTCTTTATTTAACTGCAGCTAAGCATTTTTCAAGGACTTCATCAGTTCTACATATTTAAAGTTAAAAAAGCCTGACCATAATAGTAGCTGAGTAGATTTTTAGTGGCATTCTATTTCATAATTTTAACTGTTCTTCTTTGACATAGTTGTTAAAAATATTTTAATTGAATTCCTTGATGCTTATACATTCAACAGCTTATTTAACAAATAACTTTCACAGTACAACTAAAGATAAAAATCAGGATCCACAACAAGAAGGTGTTTTGTGGTCATTAGATGGTGTCCTAACATGGGAAGTGAGGTGGAGATAACATACAGAGGACTTTACACAGGCTAGGCAATACGAGGGGGAGGTAAAAATTCACATTATTATAAAAACAAACAACAAACAAATGTTCTTCTCTTTAGACTCTTTAGAATTTTAAGCAAAAAGAAATCACAGTGAGTGAGATCTAGCAGATACAGGGGGTGTGAAGCAACAACCACCTATTTTTCGGTCAAATACATTTTGACTGACAGCACAGTGTTTGCAGGTGCGTTTTCATCGTGCAAAATTCAGTTTTGGTGCGTCTGATTTTTGGATTTTCTTTCCTGATGCTATGTAGAAGCCTCAGCAGTTTAATACACAATACAAGTATATCAAGGAAATTATTTTGAAAGTGACCAAAATTGTTTTTTTTTAATTCTGGGAATTTTTGGGCTTTTCAAAAATATGTAATTATAACCTCTCATGCTGACAAGAGGTATGAACATATCTAGGACTCCAAGGTACCATCAGTTTTTATTAGCTTTGGTCCTTTTATACACACCTCCTCTTTAGATGTGTAATTCACAATTATGTTGAATGCCTTTTCCATGGCCCAACCTTAGAAGATGCAGCTTAAGATGTAGTGTGAGAATGTTCTAATGTGACAG